>NW_022436941.1:80326904-80455169 GCF_009761245.1 Sapajus apella | reverse complement strand
TGCCTGTAATCCCAGTTACTCAGGAGGCTGAGGCAGGAGAATTGCCTGAACCCAGGAGGCAGAGGTTGTGGTGAGCCGAGATCGTGCCGTTGCACTCCAGCCTGCGGAACAAGAGCGAAACTCCGTCTCAAAAAAAAAAAAAAAAAAAAAAAAATTGAAGTGAAGGCCAATTGTTTACATCTAGTGAGTAGATAGAAATTCTGAGAACTGGTTCAAATCTTATCTTGAAACAAAGGGTAATACTGTAACCAGCAAAAGGGTCTGACTACTTGCTGCTTGTAGAAAGAAGCTAAAATAATAATGAGGTGTGATAGAAAGAGAACAAAATTTTATTATCCATGCCAACAAAATAAAGAGCCAAAAGCAATTACATGCTTCAATTTGTGGAGGGAATGCAGGGGTTTTTGAAGAGTAGTGTGACCCACTCCCATGACTTGCTTGAATTATTGTTTGTTGTTCCATCTGGTGAAGGGAACAGCACCATTGTGCCTGGAGGTGTCTAGTCCATATCAGAATCCAGCCTCTGGAGCCTCTAAGGAAATATATGACCAGATGAGTGAGTATGGTGTGTGCTTAACAAGCATCTAGGTAAATAAGCATGCATAAGGCATCGGAGCAGAGAATAGAAAAAGAAAGGGATCGGAGGTTTATACCATATTCTGAGGCTGTATTTCAAGATGAAAGAAAACACTTATACAGTTTGTCTCAATGTTATATCTTGAGATTGGGGAGAAAGAACAACATTTTTAACATTTTGAAGCCTAGTTGCTCAGCTACAATGTGTTTACACTTTTCTCTTTTGGAAGAACTGTTCCTGTAACACAGTTGTATCATTTTTATTCCTTTCAACAATACTTATACAATAGGTAGTATATGCAAGGCATTCTAATTAAGTCTAAAGTACATAAGCCATAGAAGACATGGCCCTTGTCCCTGAGAAGGTGGGGAAATGAAATTGCATTGGCAGTCTAGATAAAGTAGGCCATGTCACAGGATACATAATCAACACACAAAAATTAATCACAGTTCCAGAAACTAACATTTAACATATGGAAATCAAATTAAAAACAAAATACTATATATAATAATTTAAAGTGTAATTCTTCAAAATATATTTAACAAAACACGTAGATGATCTGTATATCAAAAATTATAAAATGCAGTTAAAAATTAAAAACCATAACAGATGTAGAGATTCAACATTTTCATAGTGTTAGCAGTGGAAGAGATCCAAGTTACCCAGAGTTACTGGCAGTGTGTCTGTATGCGTCTGCAGCAACTTTAGTCCTTGCTTTCTCAGAAGAAAGAATTTGACTGAGGGGCATAAAGCAGAAAAGGGGAGACCCGGGCAAGTTTCACAGCGGGAGTGGAAGTTTATTTAAAAAGACTTCAGAACATGAAAGAAAGGAAGGTGCACTTGGAAGACATTCAAGCAGGCAGGTGAAGGTCAAAGAGAAAAAACAGAGGGGTGTTTAATATTGATCCTGGGGCTTTATAGGTTCACCTCTTTCCCATGATTCTTCCCATATAGTGGGCTTCCCAGATTCGCAGTGCCTTCCTGTCCCTTGGGAACTGAGGCCACACAGTGTGTTTAGGAAGCTGTACATGTGCCCATTTGAGGCTTTCTTCTCTTTTCTGGTGGAGTGTACCAGGAAGGTCATAGTTCACCCTTTTGTCTCTTAGTGCACATGCCTGGGAAGTTTCTTCTCTCTGGCATCTGCATTCAGTTAACACTTTTAATGTTAATAGCTGTAGATCATCAGGAGGTTGTCTCTCCCTGCAACTGCCAAATTATTATTTTTAGAAAGGCAGTGTGATAATTGTCAAACCAGCATCTGACATTTCTAGTGGGTTGGGGAGAACCCTCTCCTGCCCCTCTCGTGCCTTTCTAACTTCCCGTAACAATAGATTGGAGTCATCAGCACAGTAGATACAGTAATTCACCCCAAACCGAACTAGCGGTCACACCTTGTATAAAAATTATCTCAATCTAACTGGGCTGATGTGTAATATTTCATGGGGGAGGCAGCAATGGAATGGAATCACATGGAATGGGGCTGGGCAGAAATGGAATCACTCCCTCCAGAAGAAACACCTTGAACTCTTTCTTATCATTCCCCTGCTCACCATTTCAGGATCCCAGTTTGGTACTAATATAGCTTCTAAAGATCCCATTTTGCAAGTCAAGAATTTGCCTTTTCTAAGATCCACCTGAGTATAGATATCTCTGTGCATTATGTCACACAGTGAATATAATTTTGGCCCCCAAAGCAATGAGTTTAAATATTATAATAACAAATTAGTAGAAATTCTGCCTGCCTAAAAATTGTGATGAAAGTAAATGACAATAACAGAATTTAGAAAAACATTTTCCAGGTTTTGAAGTTGTATGTGTGCTTAACTGAGAAGCATATTATACAAATTCTTCCCAATCTAGCTTCCCAATCTTATGATTATCCTTCTGAGACAGTCACATGGGCCCACTTCCTGTAAATCAGTATTAGAGAAGGATGCTTCAGGAAGACCACCTTGAAGTAATAATTGCCTTTCTCAGGAGATGGTCACATGTGCTAGGCCCTCTGGGAGGAAATGAATGAATTGCCCATTGTGCCTTGAAGCACAGACAAGACATTTAAAAGGTGAATTTCCAAAGTGTTAATGCTCAGAGTAATCACTGGAGTGTGGCAGCTAGCCCTCGAAGGGCCCACCCTTCCTAGAATCAGTAAACTCTTCCCCTGTAGAAAATTACACAAACATTTGAAGATTTCCTTTTGTCCTAAGAATTCTATTTGCCTGCCAAGATGATAATTATTTGGGCTGGACATTTGGCCAGTTACAATTTCTATTAAGGCATCAGTGGCTATTTTCTTTCCTGCTCTTTTTCATTTGTGATCCTGTGATTCGCTGGGCCTCTGGGGCTTCTTGAGTCAAGAGCTGCCTTTGAGAGCTCTCAGCAGGGAGGAGGGAACATACCAATGTGATGTCTTTTTCTGTAAATGGCAGGCCTCACTCTGGAGTCGCCCCATGGTAGTCCCCATCTCTTCTCCATGCCTGTTTTTGCCAAATCTGGATTGGGCAGAAACCCAGAGATTGCTATAGGGTATCACTCTTATGAGGACAGCCAATAGATCTGCACAGTATCCATGACCAGTCACAAGGCCACTTTTTTCTTGTTCCAGTTGCATGCCAGTCCCCATCCTCTACATCTTGACAGAATTACTAGAGAGGAATACAAAACTTTGGCAACTTTACTCCCTCCCCATTTCCATTAAACAACTTGACTATTGCCCCCCTAACACCCTACTACCATATTGCTTTACGAAACAAAAAGTATCCTCTTTCTCTAATAGATAAATGACCTGGGATTTATTATTTCCCTCTCCAGATAGTCTCTTCAGTTGCAGTTTGAGTTTTATTGAGGAACTCTTTGCTGGAGTTTAAAGTACGGAATTTTTTTTTTTTATGGAGTATTCTTGGGACCAACATCTCTGGATGGTGGAAAAAGAAACGGGATTAGGAGGAGGTGTCAGGTTGAGACACAGACTCAATATCCTTGGTCAATTCCACAGGGATCTCTGGAACCAGAATGACCCCTCAGAGTTGTTCTCAGTTGGCCCAAGATGGCCAGACCTTTACGTTCCTGCATCATTCAGTGATCACATGTGCCTAGCAAAGACATAACCGTGGGCAACAGGACCCTTCTACCAATGAGGCAATCCCTGAAAGGGCTGACAGATGATGGCAGTCTTCTGAGAGCATTCTATGGTAAAGTACCTGGAACAACAAGTCTTCTATTAAAGAGAAATCTGTGTGAGGTGCTACACTGTCTACCATATTTTACCCTTTCCTCCATTCAGATTCTCTCATTAATATACACTTAGGAAGCAGTTCTTTGGAATTCTTCTGAACTCCTCATGAGCTAAACTGTGAATAGGAAGATATTAGGACACGCTATAGCCCTAATACTGGAGCTGATCTCAAAGTCACAAGTTAAACTCACTGTTCCCCTTTACTATTGAGTCTAGATTTTCTTTCTCTCTCTTTTATCTCTCTCTTTCTTCCAACAAGAATGAGCTTGGAATATTTTCTTTTTTGTTGAGATGAGATCCTGCTGTTTCCCAGGCTAGTCGTGAACTTCTGGCTCAAGTAATCTTCCCACCTCTGCCTCCAGAGTAGTTGACATTATAGGCACGTATCACTGTCCCTGGCCTGATTTTCTTTATTTTCACCTTGTATCTCTGTTGGTTTCAGTGCTTATCTGGGCATTACCAATACTCTCAGCCTTGAGTAGTCTTAGTTTTTAGTCACCATGCTATTCTCAAAATCAGGATTGCTGAGCTTGTCCATTTGCCATCATAATTGGCAAAGAGAATACCAAAAAGTACTCACGTGGGTTACCTGAGTACTAGACTTATTCTTCCTTGTCCCATTGTCTAATAGCAGCCCTACCTCTACTTGATAGTTTGGTTAATTACCTTGCCAAAGTGATGACTCCTCCTCTTGCCATCTGGTTCCTTAAATGCCTAAGCTACAGTCAAAGCTTGGAAGGCAATGGGATTTTTACTATATCCTTTGGCAGAAGTGTTCTCCCTTTGAGAATCAGGATATCAAAATCGATAGGACCCAGAGTTGCAGAGAAAGGGTGTGTGAATTATTCAAGCAAGTCACTGGGAGAGAAGGGAGGCGAGACCACTTTTTCTTCTATGCCTTAGTTCTTAGAACCATGTATTTTTCCTTTTGGGGAAATAACGCTATATGAAGGTCTTTAAATCAAAGTGTATACGAGTCCTAGAGGCTGACACCCTGTGATTGTAAAGCATTGGCCCTGAGCTGAGATTGTAGTTGTGCCTTCAGAAGACTGTTTCAATGCTCTGTCAGGCTACTAACTTCTATATAAGGAGATAAACAATATGCCCAGAGGGTCTTATGATTCGGGGCCAACTCCACCTCTGCTTTGCTATGGTTCTCCCGATGCAATGTTATGTGAGATCCCATACCAATGGATCCAGCACCTTATTTACTCTTGGATAGTGGCAATGACTAAATGCCTGCTTGCAAGAAGGCAAACCAAGTGGCAAGTTGATCTCCTCAAGGGGTAGCGCCATAATTGAGAGTCAGTGTTGGTCTCTGTTGCTGGCAGGTTGACTATTTAGCAGAAGTAATCGCTAAATTACTTCTTGTTAAGTTAGGAACCCATGCTCTTGGAGACGCCTATTTTTATCAGCGTAGCTACTCTGTTTATGTGCCCATCATATCAGTTTTGGAGTAGACAGTGACAGAGGCCGGCTGACATTATCTGGCTGAATCACTTTGGTTTCATGGTTGTTCAGTAACTTTGCTGTGTCGAATGCTGTGTGGTGGGTGTAATCATGTGATACAAAGATTTTATAGTTTGAGCCTGCTCTCATATGTGTACCCACATGCCTCTATCCCTGATTTCCTTGTCACTGATCTTCCCAGTTTCTCTTTCCAGGCCCTAATTAACCTGCCAAGTAACTTGCCACTGCTGATTAGTTCATATGCATAATCTAACCTTGGGCCACTTCTCTTTTTACACAAAGTAGATAGTCAAGGTGCAGAGAAGTGAGTTGGCACTATTTCCTGGGGCCTTTGCCAAGATTCTAAATCCCGTATACTGAGAGAGTGCTCCCAAAATGACACTTATTTAACCTTACAGTATAACCACCTTGATCAAGCACCCTTAACATGAAATCACACGTATACTTTCCCAATTTGCTTGTACGTTCTGGTTCTTATAGCTCCTTTGGGTTATAGTATCTTTCTTCCCTAATTAGGCCCTTATCCCTGGTTTGGTTTTGCTGCAGCTTAACCATAGCTATCATAGCCAAAAAGAAGCAGGGGCATATAATCAGGTAGACAGCATTGTCTTGCAGCGGGCAGGCCTCTGAATTTTCTTCCCACAAGAGGGGAGAGAGGTTAGCTACTGACTGGGGAAGGAGAGCCCTTCTGCAATCTCACAGGATTTCAGGAAGTCTAAGAATTCAGGACTTGTTTGGAGCTCCACATAGATACCTATCCAATGCATCAGGGGCCTATTATTTTTTCCAAGCCAAGACCCTAATCTTGGCATAGAAGATCTGTCTTGATTAGGAGTTTAACCTTCTTCAGAGCTTGGCAACTCTGATTATTAAATACTGTTCCTGGTCCTACAATTTCTATGCCCTCCGGCGACAGAAAATTAGATCCTTTGTGTACGTTATCCAGAAGGCTCTTTACTTTCACACCTGCTTTCAATTACCTGTACATTTCTCTCAGCTTTTTCTATCTTCTCTCAGAAAAGAGAGCTTAGAAAATAGCCACATCTTTCTTTCAGAAAAGGGAGCTTAGAAAATAATACCAGGATTAGTTGAGCTGAAATGCAGGCTTGACAGCCTCAGCCAATACCACAGGGACACTTGGTGCTAAAAAGGCCCTTCAGAGTTATCCTGAGTGAGACCAAGATCATCAGGTCTTTATTCTTCTGCACTGATCAGTTATTGGATGTGTGTGTCCCTGGGAAAGAGCATGACCTTGGACGAGAGGGTTCCCCAGCTGAGGCAATCCTTGAAGGGGCTGATAGCTAACAGCCACCTGCTGACCTCTTTCCAAACAGCTGGGTCAACAAGCCCTTCACTAAGGAAGGATCTGGACACTAGAACTAATCCCTTCATGAAAGCAGCAATTTGAGGAGGCTTGCAAGTAACTTTTAGAAAGACTATGCCATCTTTCTGTATGACTCTGTGCCTTTGCACATTCATCTGTTTCTACCCCAAATGATTTTTTCCCACTCTTTATTTCTTTATTTGCTAACTAGAACATGTCCCTCAAGCATTGCCTTCCCAAAGAAACCACTGCTGACCAGATTCCCTTTCAACCTCACTCCCAAATCTTTTTGCCAAACAAACTGCCTGACTGGTGAAATGTTCCTGTGTTTCCCTGTGAGGCTTTTAAGATGCCTATAAATGCTTGTCATCCTGAGTTTTAATTGTCTAGTCATCTGTTATATTTTTCACTGGGCTGTGAATTTCTTGGGGTTTTATCTTTTTTTTTTTTAACTGGTATATATTTAAGGAGCAGAATCAGTATGGTACGTTTCATGTATTATGTATGTTAAATGATTGAACCCATCAAAAATATTATTATTCATATTATAGTAAAAGGACATAGAACTAGAGTTAAGAAATCCAATTTGAGTCCTTACTTGGTCATAAATAGGCTGTAGATAAGTCATTCGATCTCCTCATGTCTGTTTCACTTTCCATAAAATGTGGACAAGTTTCCTCTTTATATCATTGTTACAAAGATAAGGGAAAATGAAATGTGTGAATGTTGGGCAATAAAAGTGTTATACAATGCCAGAAATTAATATTGTTTATCACTCATTCTTCACCAGTGATCAGTGTTTGCCTACCTTGCTGCCTATAAATGTTTCATTTACTGTTGTAACTCTTTGGGTTAATCACAGATGCAAATTTTTACCGTTGCTAAGGTGTATTTGCTCTGCACTCTTCAATTCTGGACAACTAATCCATATGTGCATTTGGGAAATGGAAAATAAGTGAGCCACTAAAAACTATCAGCTCTGAAAGAAAACCTTGGAATAGTGAAAGGCCTAGTCAATGGGTAAAAAGATGATTGCAATATCGTCTCTGACTTTAAGAAAGTTACAGTCGGCTAGAGGGAGACAAACGTGATAATATAAGAGAAATAAAGTATTATAGATATTTCATAGATATGAGATGGGATTTAGTGCAAGTACCAAGGAAGGAGTAATTAGATAGAGATTGAGGAAAAGAAACTTGCTGTGTCTGGAACACAGAAGTAGGTTTGATTCAGGCAGGCAAGGAACTGAAGGGCATGTAGGATGTGCAGAGGCACAAAGGAATAAGACAGATGGAGAATTCCAAGAGTTCTGTGTGACCAGAACATATGACAGAAGGGATGAGGGAAAATAAGGCAGTCACATGTATCGGCTACCTTGGCATCAGGAAGGCCTCATTGGACATAGTGTATATAGGGTCCTCTTCTAGAAAGCATCCCAGATCCTGCAAGAAGGATTTGTGCTCTTATCACATGGACCTCAGTTATAGGATTATAGGGTTGCCATCTTGCTTTTTGTTTATTTATATGTCTGTCTTAGCCTAGACCTTGGGCCCTTCAGAGACAGGGGCCTTCTGTAGCAGGTGTCATCATGATCACTGGCATTCAATAACTATATATTTAGAGATGAATAAAAAGATGATCTATGTTACCAAAAATTTCAAGTACCAAGCAAATAATCAGGAATTCAAGAGAGAAAGCATTATATCTTAAAGAGACTAGTTTAAGATGAGAAGTGACTGTAATTGGAATCTGGGGACCTGGATTCAACCTGTCAGGTACTATCTGTGTGATCTGGATCTGGGATTAACCTTGTTGAGCCCCAGGTGATCACTTACATTTACCACTCGGTGTTGCTGTGAGAACTAAAAAGCAAACTACAAACAAAAACATATGTGTGCAAAAAGGTGTAAGTGTTCTTTTTTCTATACTAGGCCGAGGACTGTACACCAAATTCTCACTTCTTTTGTTAAATTAATTGCAGACATGTCCATGGAGGCAAGAATTAGATTTAACGTGGTAAAGATGATAAAATCCAAAGGGTCTGCTTACATTGGTGGCCTTGAGACATGATGGCTAAGCTATGGGTACCAAGGCCCGACCGCTTGGTCAAGTCCCTGTTCTGCTGCTTAGTGGCTATATGGCTTTATGCATATTGCTGAGTTCCTCTGTGCCCCCTTTTGTTACCCATGGATTTCAGATCTGTTTATTCACTTCCTGTTTTAAGATTGGGAATTGCAGGAGTGAATAAGATATATAAAACTTCTGATTTCCTGTAGGTTACATTGTAGAGATAATGATATTAGCACCTGTGTGATAAGATTGTCATGAAGTACTTAGAACAGTACTTGGCAAATAAGAAGTGCATAATGACTGTTAAGTATTGCTATTATTATATAAACTCTGATATATGTAGACTTAAAAGTTAGGAGTATTCATGGTATCCCATTATCCTTCAACATGACATGTTTTATGTACCAGCCCTAAAGAAAACTAGGCCTCATAGGATTAGGATTTAGTAAATTCTGGTTTCCTTTTATGCCTCTGTTGAAGTTATCTTCTTACTGTCCTGCTCTTAGACTTGGTTCTATTGCCTCCAGCCTATATGAGGGCCAAATAAACCCTCCGTGCAATGGTTCTGGAATCCTGCCCCTGCCCATTTTCCATTTACCATGAGCTGTATTTTTTACTTACCTGCGATGCCCCCACAATCCTCCACCTTATCCCTAATTACCCAACCTGTAAGGGACATTTTTTGGCTCTGTTTTCATACAGAACTTCCTCTAAATACCACTCATTTGGCCTTGAGCATTTCTGCTCTGAATTGTAGGCTCTATTTTTCCATGGATGGCTTGTATTTCAATAGCTAAGGAAAATTGGCTGGGGCCATTCCTTGCATTTCTTTGCATTTTCCTCAAGTTCTTTGCACAGTAGGTATTTGTGGTTTATTTTTGCTTGGCTTTGATGGCTTTCCATGTGTAGAGAAGCCATGAGAGGGCTTGCTGCTTGTAGATACTCTCAGCCTATTGGTGAAGGGAGGAGTTGAGATGGCTTTCAGCATGAAGGAGGTGGATAAGGTAACTATGGATAGGATAAATCTAAACATTGCAACCTGCATGTCCTGTGAAATTAGCATGTGAAACTGCAGTTGGGGAATGGGGAGGTGAGGTTCCATTGACTTTTATTGTTATAAACCAACCACATGCAGGTAGAGAAACCAACTTAACAAATATGGTAAGTTGCTTCTTAGGTGTTACAGATTAGTTTCCATCTTGCCACTCAAAGTGTTTTTCATGATCTTATAAGCATCAGCAACAACTGAGAGTTTGTTAGAAAAGCAGACTGCTAGCCTTCACCCCAGACCTACTGCATCAGAATCTACATTTTAACACAATAACCGCGTGACTCTTATGCAAGTTAAATGTTGACAATCACTGAATTCTAGACTTGAATATTTCAATATTCTTGTATCTAGCATACTCCCTAAACCAATGAAATGGGAATCTGCAGGAAGGTGTAAAGTACCAGTATTTTTTAAAGCCCCTCATATGGTTCCAATGTGTAAGCAAAGTTGAGGCCAGTAACAGTGAATGATTTCTGCATTGGTAAATATTTAGTAAAGGAACAGATATGAATCAGTTTATCTTTGAGGTAGCTCTCTCTTTTTAAAACATTTCTTACTGTATGTCATATACACATTAGGTGAATTAACAGGACTTTCCTCTACCATGTTGCGTTGATTCTACTTATTTATCTCTATTCCTGGCCATACTCTTTATGGACTGATTTATCCCATGGCATGTTGACTGTTGAACAGGGGCAGTGGGCCCAGTCAGACATTATCAAAGCACATACCAACAAGTCTGGCATTGGAGTGAGCTCTGGGGCTGTCATTAGGTCAGGAAGGCCACTTCCCAGAGATCTGAGATAGAATAAGCTTGGGTTCGAGTGTTCAGTTATGTCCAGAGATGAGAAATGAGAGCTATTGTCAGAGAATGCATCCAAGAGACAAGCATGTGGGGCCAAAATTCAGAAATTAACCAGGAGCCCTAGAACGAGGAGAGTGCAAGACCAGCTAGGGTGTGAAGGTCAAGTCAAGGCAGAAGGAAAGTCAGGTGTTCATGACATTGACCATGAATCAACCTAGGTTGTCTAGAGCTTGTTTATTTTATTGCATTCTGGCCACAGAATAAACGGGGCAGAGTTAAAGACATAGAGTTTGTGTACACAAATCTGCTGCAGTTCTGAGATTCTCTGACTTACCTCCATTAGTAATTTATTATTTGGTGTGGGAGATCCACTCCATTATGATATTGGTCTTATGCAATAAATTTTATTTCATCATTGGAAATGTATTTAATTCTGAAAATGCAAGGCTTTGGGGATAGGATGTAATAATGTCCATCAGAAGTTTAAAGGATCCAGATAGCCATTGTTACATTGGCACCAATGATAAATTTAATGTCAGTTTAAAGAATGCTTTGAAAGCAAAGCTAGGTGGTCTGTAATTGTTCATCACTGAGGCCAACATGGAGATGGGGAGATCTCTTTTGCTTTTCCTTTAGTACAGAACCTTTTTTTTTTTCTTTCATGAACATAAAACACAGCAAGAAACATCAAGGAATATTAGGGTTGGTAAGGACTAAAAATTATCTTTCCAGCTCCCTTCATGCCAACCCTCCCTCACAAAAACCCTCATTGCTTCTATAGGTGCATGACATCTTAAAGATCTTGAAAGGGCTGGAGTGGTCAGGAATTACAATACTGTTTAGTCGTTTACTGTTGATGGCATCATATACATTTCTACGTATGTCTGGAATATCAGAGACATTCTGGGTACTCCTAAAAGTCACAACAGAACTCAGTGGTATGGAAAGATTGAAAAGAATATGCATTTCTTCTGCTGAAGGCAGCATATAGAGGCATAAGCACCACTTTTGCTCCACCACTGTCTTTGCAAATCATACATTTTCCCAGAGATAGATAACAATAAGAAAATATGAGCCCATCTAATTCCTTAGTTCTTCTAGTAAAGTAGAATAGCAAAGTCGTTATAAAATGATAGTCCAATGGTTGTGACATAAAATCCAGATAGGTCAGGTTGGAAGGGTCTCTAAAAATAATTCAGCTGAATCCTTTATTGATGAGGAAACTGAAGTCCAAAAAGGTCAAGTGGTTTTCCCAAGGCCACAAAGCTCTGATTACACAAAGTGGCCGCCAATGCTGTAATATTTATAGGTTTTCAGACTTATTGTTTCTTAGAACAGAGTTCCTTCTTATCAAAATGGATTTTATAGAATATGGCATCCTGCTCACATGCTACAAGGAATCTGCTTCCTTCTGAGAACTACTGCTTGTCCTTCATTATTCAAACCAATTATCTTGGGCTCCTCCCATTCATTGTGGTTTACTTCCCTATTCATTAATAAGTCCTGAGAGGAGAGAAAAGGAAAGGAGGTAAAACATAGCCATTCTTTTACTTAGTGGTTTGGTGGGGATTAGGGGAGAGAGGAAGAGTTGGTGGAAAAAATGAAATTAAAGATTTTTAAGATGACTACCTGTGAATGTCATTTGTTCCAGGGTATTAATGAACTAAAAAATCAAGAGCTTCACAAAAATACACTGACATTCTTATCTTGCAAAATTTCCAATGTTTCACAATCCAAAACTCATATTTTAAACATTATCCAATCACCTACATCACTAGTCTTTAATCTATGAGTTTCTCATGATTTATATTTCTGTTAGAAGCATGATGGGTTTTACTTATGAATGTGTGAGTGAGGAAACCAAGGTAAGTTCCCAGGCTTTTCTAAGCTGAGACTATCACCATATGTGTGAACAAATGCCTTCCAGCCGATACTGGGTGTAAACCACTTGAAATATTGGAGAAAGGCCAACATTTCATCATCTTGGCCAATCTCTTTGCACAGTGTAATGCTCTTGTGTGCCGTTCCAGGGTAGTGAAACGCCGAAGGCGTGTCCAGAATGCCAATGATAATACACCTATTTTTATCTAGCAGAGCCACTGTGGTTCACATAGTTAGTTTCCCAACTGAAAAATGCTGGTGAACCAGCACAGCAAGGCCAAGATAAGTACCTTCTTAGAGTTACTGGCAAACAGCAAAGACAATTAAACTTCAGTATTGAGTCACTTGTCAACAGGGCAGGCTGACTTCAACTCCTACCACTGAGTTTTCAAGCTGCGTAGGATTTTGCCATATTGAGCTTAGTTTAAGCCATTTGTGCTGCTAAATTCTTTAAAAGCCAAACTATTTGATAAGAGGCTGTATGCCTGTATTTTGGAGCATGTGTGATACTTACCATCCTAGTTTGTAAGCTGAAATTGTTGATGCCAAAAGGGGAGATTATTACATGTATTGATGCATTGTGAGCAGACAAAATGTGACTCCTTTTTGCAAAAGAACCTATGTGAATACCAAGTCAACCTCCCACACACATGAGTATTCTTTGTCACTTCAGTGGGAGTTTTATGTGGGAATTAAGAAGAGAGAAATGTCACCCAGAGTATGTCTGATCATGATTTAATATCTGAGCCAAGACATCTTCAGAGAGTGAAAGCTCCTACCCACATAACATTAAGTCATAAACATATGCAGCAATGAGCCTTTGAATATGCCTTTGCAGTGCTTCGGATGGAATGAGCCATAAGCTACATTATTTGATAAATTGAATTGACATTCACAGGAAACTCTCACGTTAGAATATTTAGTTGAAATATAAATGGTCAGTGTTTTGGTTCAACCCTTTGAGGGTGGACCATAAAAGTCTCAATGTCTGCTGAGAGAAGAAAGCCTAAAACAGCTTACATGCCTTCATGGCCTAAAACAGGGAGTGGTAGGAAGTGGGGGAGGCAAGAGAGGCAGAGTGTGTGTGAGAACCAAAGGCTTCCTCTAACAAACTAATTAATTATACCTTTATGTATGATTAAGATGCATTCATTAAAAATTAGAGGCCATATAATTTTGATTACTGTTAAAACAAATGCATACACCAAACAAGCACAACCATGTTTTATTAAAATAAATAAAGGAGCTTATGGGATCAGTCTATGGCATTTAAATGCAGTTCCATCCTATGTTTCCCATGGAGTAATTACATGACTCAGTCCACTGGACACCCAGCTCAGCCAAAGCAGATTTACAGGGAGTAAGGAGAGATCATCCTGGGGTTCCTTTTGCCTGGCTTCGGAATTGCTGAATTAGTGTAGAGCTGGGTGTGAGCTACAGGGTGCACCATTAAGCAGCTTCCTCAACCACGGAAGCATTTATAAGGAAAGAGGCAGGCATGGTGTAGTTCTGGTCCTATTCGTGTTTGGAAATCAAATAGGAGAAACACTGAGAGGTTTATGTAGGTTTTTCCTGGAGACCTGGGTTGGCCATATTGAATCCACAAGAACTAGAGCTGAGTGCGTCCCTTTGTAAGGGCGTGCTGCTGTCCAACGGCAGTGTCATCTGGCCATTGCTCTTTGATGCAAAAACACATTCCATCTGTGGCTCCTCACACTACAGTATGGTAGGTTTTCATTACCTTCAAGGAAAGAAGTCTCTACTCATAACTTTTAAATACTTTAGCTGCAGCCCCCCAGAAGCAGTCCACACAGCAGTTTGTGGGTGGAGTGGATCAGGCACCGGGCTTTGTATGAAGGCCCTTAGAATTATATTGGAACACCTGTAGCCCATTTGTAGACTAAACATGAGTAACTCTTTAAGGCAAGTAAATAAAACAGAACATCATGTTGCAGGTAGGATTTTATTAGCCTCTTATCAGTGACATCATTATTTCCCTTAAACTGAAGCTAATGCTGAGCTAGAATGAGCATTTTTAGGCTTCTTATCATCATAAACTGAGTTCTGCCTTTACAATAATTGCTTCTCTCAACTACTGAATTCTCGAACTCAATTTTAACATGGTAAGCTGTGTTTTCTAATTGGGTCTCTCCACAGGTATTGGCTCCTCTTCTGTAGATATAATTACTTAGCACCCCTGCCCCCACACCACTCCAAGGGGAATTATGAGTGGGGAGAAAGTCCAACTGGCACAGAAACTGTTGTAGAAAATCCAAACTAATGCCAATTGCAAGATTCTGAGTGTTTAGCAATTAATAAATTTATCCTTTTAGCCTAGAAAATTTACCATGGAGACATTTTTTAAAAGCGTACCATATAATACCCTTTCTAGGTTCCTAAATAATATTGGGAAAATCCAAATCATACAAGTCACTTTCTTCTCAACCCCAGGTAAATCAAGCTACTAGATTATTAACTTTGGGTTATATAATCACTATACTCTTATATCAACCCCATATATATATATAAAATAAAGTTATATATGTGTAAATTACAAATAATACATATAATTTTTTAAAATGTTTGTGTGTATATCATAGTTACATATATATAAATATATATATTTATGGAGTACATGAGATACTTTTTTTTTTTTCTTGAGATGAAGTCTCACTTCACCCAGGCTGGAGTGCAGGGACATGATCTCAGCTTACTGCAACCTCTGCCTCCCAGGTTCAAGCGATTCTCCTGCCTCAGCCTCTCGAGTGGCTGGGATATGGCATGTGCCCCACATTGGTGCCACCATGCAGGTGCCAGCACTCCCAGCTAGTTTTTGTACTATTTTACGTTCTCACACGCAGTATATGATGATTCCCTTTTCTTCACATCCTTGCCAGCATCTGTTACTGCCTATATTTCGGATAAAAGCCATTTTAACTGGGGTACATTACTACCCCTTTCAATGATGTGTCTGGGTTTTAGAGGACTAACCATTGCAGGCTAGCATGGGTGTTGGTTATTTTGAAGCTGAGTTTATTTTCAAAGAACTCTTTACAAGTTGTTATATGTTATGTTGTTGGCCCAGAGAGTTGATACAAGTCTTGGAGCCGGAGATCATGTGATAAATAATGCAAAGCAGAAACTTACCCCACTGATTAATCACAATCCTGAATGGAGTGAGTCATGGTCAGTCAACTAGGTAGAATTCGTCTGCTATTCTCCTCTAGATCAAAGACAACCACATTTTGGATCCTCAGGTTATTAAAAAAAATAGAAAAAGAAAAAAATGATTCAAAAGTTTAGAACTGATTCCTGATTTAAAACATTGCAACGCTGCACAATTTTATTTACAAATTCATTCAATAATAAATACCTGTTAAATCATAAAGAATTAAGCAGAAAGAATTCTGTGAGTTATTATTTGTAACTGTATAAACACATCCTTAGTATAAAAAATTATTAGACCTTGTGAAATCCCGCATCAATTTACCTTTTTCTTAAATAGGTGTGTTTGGTCTTAACAGGGAAGTTTTGCATACATAGTTTTTTTATGGTGAGTTTTTAGTAGGATATCACCTTCTAGTGTTCCATCTTTGTTTTTTATCTTTTGTCTTTATATTTTACTTATTTCTGAGTCTATACATGAACTAATTATTTAAAATTTACAGTATATCTTTTTCTTTACAGGGAAAAGAGAAAGAAAGATAATTCCTTGAACTTGAAAATAGACCATTAATGGTGAGTACTTGCCTAATAGTCAGAAATATCATCAAAGTGTTATCTCATGATGGATCCTAACCAAATAAAATATTTCTAATAATAGCTTCAGTTAAATTAAGATAAAAACTGGAAATGGTATTTTTGGCAGTTTTTGACAGTTGAATAATCTCAAATATTGCAAGACACCTGAAATTCCTTATCAGTGAGATCTTTCTCACGTTCTGTATCTTGGAAGTTTGGGTGAGAATTGTATTAAGGATGTTTGTGAAGCCAAAAAAGTAGACATATGTGACAAGAGAGTTTAGAGGTTAAATTTATCTCCGATGAATACATAATACTGCTTGAGACTTAGCCAAGAATCAAAAATTTAAAAGAATCCTGATAGGAAACAAATGATCTATTGAACATGTTCTTAGGTTCTAATTACCTTCTGCAGGAGGCTAAACTTTTCCCCAGTGATATAAAGTGTTCCTTACAAAACTTCTTTTAAATCTTCATAATCACTGATGGAATATAGAAATTATAGCAAAAAAAAAACGCTGGAATAAGAAACATGCTTTCCAGGTACCGTTAATCTAGAGGAGACCTGCTCAACCTCGCTGAGAGCCTCTAAGTACTAATGGAAGGTTTACTTAAATATTGAAGAGAATTATTTTCTATTAGGTTGGTGCAAAAGTAATTGCGGTTTTGCCATAAAAGTAATGGCAAAAATCACAATGACTTTTGCAGCAATCTAGTAAGATGTCTTTATCCTCAGACCATACTCATTTGTTAAAAGAGAGGAAACATCACTTAGTTATTAGATACAATACATCTGAGTTCCAGTCCCAACCCCACCTCTAGCAAACTCTTTGACCTTGTCCAGGAAAACGACAGCCTAAAGCTTGCTGCTAGCAGCGGACTCTGTGACCTTGGGCAAATCACTTAGTCATTAAGTCTCCATTAATCTCTCTCTAAAGTGGACTCCTCTTTGCTCTCTTCTTTATGGGGATATTATGAGCATTAAGGAGGTAATACTGGTAAATTGCTTAGAGTTCCTAAGAAGAAAAGCACACTTCAAATAGAAGCACCATTATATTGTTGTGCAATCAAGTTATGTCTTCTTTTCCTTCAATTATCCCTTTGCTGTTATGTTTGCTTCAACAGTTAGGTGTGTCCATTTTAACTGGGCAAACCAATGCTTACCTCTTATGCCTTTCTCTATTCCTGTTACTTATCCTATTTTGCATATTTTTCCAAGTTAATTTTTGGGGGAAATAATCTATAAATAAGTTATCATCTTGACCATGAGAATACACTTTTCAGAAAGACAACTGCACTATAATATATAGATCAAGTGATGATAGAATAACACCCAGCAGCTTCTAGTATTTTCAAATTACTATGTACAATAAAAGTAATAATTAATGATGTATGTTTAAAGTGTACCTTTCATCTGATCATCTCAAAGTATTTTAGAAACTCTAATTAAACTCCGGAACACCCCTTTATCATACATATTATTATTTCCATGTTGCCAGTGAAGAAACTGAGGTTCAACAAGGTTATGTGACTAGTGCAAGGTCACAGAATGAGTCAGTGTCAGGAAGGGGACTTAGTGTTTTCAAGGCCTAGTCAAGAGTTTTCCATCTGGAGCTCATTTGTGCTCATAATTTTAAGGACGGAAGGTACCACGTAACAACAACTGACTCCCAAAATTCAGATGTAGCATTGCAGTGCTTCGGTGATCTGATGCTCCCCATTTCCCAACCTGTTCTTAACTCTTTCTGTTCTTAATTTCTGTTCTTAACTCTTGGAAGCTTCTCAAGCACATCCACCAGTGGATGAGTAGAGCTTGGCATACATAGGCTATAAAGCTCTAATCAGGTGTTATGATAAGTCTAGTCTAGCAGAAGTACAGAGTGGGAACAAATGTTGAAAGTCAGAACTAAGCTGATGCCAATGAACTACCTGTAGATTTTCATATCCTGCTCTGCCCCATGCTATGTTGCAGCAGGAAGTTTTACTAGACTAAATAGCATCTTATCACTAGAAAAATAACAGTCTGTAATGCTGATTTAATTTGCTTTGAATAAGAAGAATTAGAAATTGACTACCTGCCACTAATAATGTAAATCCTATGAACTGGCTCCAAGGATTGAGATATAGTCCACAGCCTTAGGTAAGACATACCTCTTTTTCAGTTTAGTTGGGTCAGTCTCACTTTATACCTGCATCTTCGGGTTAATTCGAGGAACTTCAAAGTCTCTAACTCAAATGACTTTTCCCACAATATTTTTCTCCTTATGAATAAGTTTCCAAGATTTTTCTTATCTAATCTATGGAATCATTTCATAAAACTCTTTTTAGAGAGTGAAAAGTATTATTTAGAGCGTTTATTTTTTGTGGTCAGAACTGTGCCATAAATAGGAAATCCTAGTGATTGCCCAGGTGTGGGTGGCAAAATGGCTCAATAATGAAGAGCTCTAGTTTGAAGTCAGATTTAATCTACGTTTCTTATTAGCTGCAAGAGGATTACTTAACCTCTTTGGGTTTGTTTTATTATTTGCTAAATGGAAATAATATTCCTATAGCCTGTACTTGTTGTGAATATAGTTATCGTAGGAACAGTTTGAACATGACACCTGGCATGTGGTAGGTATTTAGTAAATGGTAGCTCTTGGTATTAACATTAATTTTAATTATTCTCTGAATTTGCCAAGGAAAAGAGCCAAATAAAAACTGATGATGAGTATGGAAGCTTGAAAAGGGTAAAAAGACAGAGTATGTCCAAAATAAAATAGTTGCTAAGCTGAATCCTTTGCTGTTTGTGACTATAGAAACGAAGCAAAAAACGATCAAGTGTTACCAGATGGCTCTTGGTAACCGAAGCCGGAATGGATGGCACATTAATTACAGGAAAAAGCAGGATATACAGATTGGCACAGAGTATTATCATGTTCTTCTGCTAACAAAAAATGTGATTGTTACTTTCATATATTACAATAGAAAATTGTTCTTTCAAGTCCAACTCTTCTTGTGATGTTTTCCAGGGAATTGTATTTGACTAATGCCCTAAAGCATTTAACACCATTTTCAAAGAAGTTTTCAGAATGTTTGCAAAAACAATAAGACCAAACATAAAGCTAATGTAAAATGAATTAAACCATTCCAGATGTGACTGAGAGGGAAATACAAGTAACTATTTGCTTAAAAAAAAAAAAAGACTGATTCATAAAAAATCCATTTGCCATTTAGGTGTAAGAAGAACTTGGGAGGGGGAGGGGAAGATAGTTTCCTTTTGGTTGAAGAAGAGCAGATGTTCAGGAGTCCCCTAGTGTTTTCTCTTTTCCTAACTTTACAAGGAGATCCACACAATCTGAAAAAATTCTGTAGGACAGGAAATCTCATTGGAATTCATAATCCGGGACTGCAGGATAATTCACAAAAATAAAATTTGTGATAGTCTGAAGACCCAGAGTACTAACTTATCAATATGTAGTCTGTAGCTCACATCAAAATCTTTTTATTTTCAGATGAGTATTAATCTTGATTTATTAGTCTGTTTTTTCAGTGTTTGCATGTTTATCACAGTTAAATACTAGCACTACCTTTAGATGGGTCACTGGAGAACTTTAATTCTTCTTTCATTAATTTTATAAGTGATTGATCCCAGGGTTACTTCTTAATTGATTTTCCTATCTCTAATTTGTTTCTTATTCAATCTATTCTCCATATTTGCTGACAAGCTGATCAAAAATGAAAACCCCAATATATGACTATGTCACTGCTAAGATTAAAATCTTCAGTATCTCTTTATATCTTCAAAAAAAAAAAGGTTTAAACTTATTAGAATAACAGTCCTCTCACTTCGAAATAAGGACCCAACATGGTTTTCAAATTTTATCATGGATCACTCCCTCACTTAAAAATATTTTCTTCTTCATGCCATTCAAACAGTCAACATTAATATTGATGTGGCAAAACCAAACCCGTCTGGAGGTTATGAAGGAGAAAAATCTTTGTGGCACCCCACCTTCTAGAACATAACAAGAAAAGAGCCACAAAGGGCAAAAACCAAACCCATGTTCCATACAGGTTGATAATAGGCAAAAAGATGAGGAAGATTATGTGGTAGGTGAAGAATTTACATGAACCTGTTACTATCATTTTATTTTTTAGAGATGAGATCTTACTCTGTCACCTAGGCTGGAATGCAGCAGTGAAATCATAGCTCACTGCAGCCTTGAACTCCTGGGTTCAAGCAATCCTCTCACTTCAGACTCACAAGTAGTTGAGACTGCAGATGCACACCAGCATGCCTGGCTAATTTGTTTTTATTTGTAATTTTTGTAGAGACATGGTCTCCCTATGTGTTGCCCAGGCTGGTATTGAACTCCTGGACTCAAGCAATCTTTCCGTCCTGGCCTTCCAAAGCACTAGAATTACAGATGTGAGCCATCATGTCCCTTTATTGTTATTACTATGATACTGATTGATTTTTGTTCTATTAGCTGGTCTCAGTAGGATACAAGCTTGAAAGCAGCTGTATGTTTTCTCAGCAATCCTTGATGTAGACTATGTAAAATCGTTTTTTCCCGCCCCAGGGTAAAATAGCTTTTCCAGTCACTTTTAAATAATAAAAAAGACTCTCATTACTTTCAGGAATTAAAGAGTTGAGTCCAGTTTAAAAGCAACTCTTCATCATGGAGCTGTCCTGTCTTCTAATCTTACAAGAATGGCCTAGCAGCTCAGAGTAGGCTTTGTGAATACATGGTATCTACTGTATTTTTTCTCAGTTTTTGCATCTGTGTCAAAATGGAGGCACCAGAAACAGCAACGAGCTCGTAGGGGGAGGGTAAGCAAAGCAAGTGCAGTTATCATCTGTCTTTCTGCCCTATGGATGATAAACTCATTATTGCTGTCTCCTCCTCTTGTAGGATGATACTGTGGGATTTTTGGAGTTCTTCTGCTGAGATCTCAGACTGCAGTAAACTTATAAAGGAGGATTAATTTTCAGTTGTTGGTCACTTACAACTGCCTACCTCATTCCTGAGGCTTTCCTAAGGGCCACTTCACTAAGGGGACACAGTGTAACCCCTTATGTTCCTCTTTGGAGTGGTCCCATTTGAGTGAATTGGAGTGGCTTTTTTTTTTTTCACAGGATCCACATCTAGAACCAGGGAAATAAGCCCTTTTATCACTTCCTGGATGGAGAAACATTTTGCTTTCTACACCGCTCCTTTCTTTGTTCTACCAGCTCCATCCAGACCTTCACCTTTAAACTTTTTCCCACATCTGTCAAACACTAGTTCCTTTCACTGCCAGATTTCTGAAGATGCATGTCAAGCTCTCTCATTAATTTCTTTTAAGCCTGTTATTTTAGGTTTGGAGTCAGGCTGAAGCTCCTCTCTATCTTCATCTGAGAAGAAGTAAAACAGTCAACAACTTTTTTCACAGACATTTTCTCTTTTGATTTTTTTCAACCTCAGCCTTTTATGTGGGTGGAACCAGGGGTGATAACCCAGTTCTTGCAGACCTGTCCGGGGGCTGTCTTCTCTTCTAATCTTAGAAAAATAGTCTAGCAGCTCAGCGTAGACTTTGTGAATACGTGGTATCTACTGGTTTTTTTTTTGGTTTTTGCCTCTGTGCCAAAATTGCAACAGAAAGAGTTTTCTTTTTCTTTTCTTTTTTTGTTTTATTTTGAGACAGGGTCTCACTCTGCTGCCCAGTGGTGTGATCTTGGCTCACTACAGTCTCAACCTCCTGGGCTCAGGTAATCCTCCCACCTCAGCTTCTCAAGAAGCTAGGATTACAGGCACACACCATCATGCCTGGCTAACTTTTTTTGTATTTTTCTAGAGACAGGGTTTCACCATGTTGGCTAGGCTGGTCTCAAATTCTTAGGCTATAGTGATCCTCCCACCTCAGCCTCCCAAAGTGCTAGGATTATAGGCATGAGCCACCACGTCCATCTCAGAAAGAGTTCTTTTTGACATCCTTTTGACGTCTTGTTACTGCAGCACCCCTGAAGGACCATGCCTCTGATCCCTCTTATGGGCCCTGACCTCCATCCCTGGCCCATGCTAGGTATGCTGTGTAGTTTCAGGTCTGCGTTAGCTGTTTAAGCCATCTTTCTGCCTAGAATGCCCTTCCCATCCTCAAAAAAGCTTAGACTTAAGACTTAGCTCAAATAGTGTCTTTTTTGTATAAGCTTTCTGAACTCCCTTGGGTAGAAGGAATACTTATCCCAGCTCTGCTCACCCAGTATTTAGGAATTACATAATGAGAATCCCAGGTTTTGGAGTAAGACAGAACTTTTAGGTTTCAATTTGAGCTCAGCATCTTGGTATCTCTGTGTGACCTCAAAAAATTCTTTAATCTCTCAGTCTATTCATTTGAACAAAAAATGGAGGAAAACTAGCCTCTTATTATTTAGGGTTGTATACATATTAAATGAAATAATTTTTATAAAGTACAGAGTACAATATTTTAATATAGTTACCGCTCAATATGATAATTATGTACTTAATATGATAGTTGACTATTACTACTACTAATGGTGCTTGTACTACAACTTTTAGTTCTTGTGTTCTATTGCTATCACCTGAGAAGTAGTTAAACGCACACACAAGAAAAGGAAGTCTATTTCTACTTTTCTTTGACTTTTTATTTATTGCCATTTGCCATACATTAGACTACATTCTTTGTATATGCTATGCAATTTCATTCTCCCAACTTCCCTATGAGGTAAGTATAATTGTCTCTTTTTGACAGATGAGGAAATTAAGGTTCAGAGAAATGAAGTAACTTGCCAGGGTTCCCACAGCTACCAAGGTGCAGAACTGGAAATGCAAATCTAGGTCTGCCTCATATCAAAGCTCATGCTGGTAATGACCACATCACGCAGGAGGGTCCACAGGCTCTTACTACATATTTGCTCAATGTCCGGCTTTCACAAAATAGCATCACCTACTACTTTCTGTGCCTGTTAATTCCAGCATAACTGTAACTCCACTGTGCTTTTATGCTGCAAAAATTCCCTTTTGTAAATATCATTCAAAATTCCCATGAGTGCTCTTCAAATGTGGACTAGGATAATCTTCGTGAGTCTTTCTTGTTTTAGGTTGAGAATTCCCTGAAAGAGCATCTCCATTTTTCCTCTTCCTGAAAGTTTTTGTATTAACCACCTGGCCATCTATCAAATCAACTCTTCCTCACAGTAACTGGAATTTAAAATGAACAGCTTTGGCCCAGCCAGGCAATTGCTGTGAAATTGTGTCATGCTCACTTAATATGTATGGTACATTCTCCCAGGAAGCCTGAAGTGCAAAGTGTCATTAATTTTCAGTCGGTGTCCCAGTTTTGTCACTGGCATAAGATTTTCTCCTTATCTGTGAAAGGTACTAAATTTCAAGTGCAAAGGCTGAGCTGAAATGTGTGAGGCAGATGACACCAGATGACCCATTTCCCCCATTCCTGGAATAGCACAGTCCTGCTACCTGCTTGCCTCCCATGGAGGCCCTAATCTCATCAGAGTTCTTCTAAGTGATATAGCAGACAGGAGACTCTGCTCTTAATCAGAAGCTCCTGTTTCTGTTTCTTGTCTTTTTTTTAATTTTTTTGAGACAGGGTCTCCCTAGTCACCCAGGCTGGAGTGTAGAGGCACAATTTCTGCGCACTGCAACCTCTGCCTCCTAGGTTCAAGCATTTCTCCCACCTCAATCTCCCGAGTAGCTGGTACTACTGGTGCCCACCACCATACCTGGCTAATTTTTCTATTTTTTGTAGAGGCAAGGTTTCACCGTGTTGCCCAGGTTGGTCTCAAACCCTGGGCTCAAGCGGTCCACCCACCTTGGCCTCTCAGCTACTGTTTCTTCGCAGACCTGTAAATTGCACTTTGATGCAAATCTTTTGTTTAGCCAGAATGATGCTTACTACCAGCTTGAAGTGGCCCTCAAGTCCCAAAGATTGCAGTTCAGTTTAATTTCAGGTAGAGCAAAACAACAACAACAAACCCAAACAAGAACATCTTCTCTCTCCGTCACGTGGATCAATTTAGAGATTCAGGGAAATAAATGGTTCAGCTGACTTCCCACCAGAATTTTTGTTAATATTTCTTGGCCAATTTTAAAAGAAACAAGGTGCAGGGGCTGGCAGATGTACTAATTTAAAAGCCACAGAAGCTATATGTTTCCTGAAAAATATTTGTATGCAATACCTCCATGACTAAAAACCTATTGATAGTTGCTTTTTCTTCTCAATTGGGGGTATAGGGTATAGTGTTGTTGCATGTTGTTTCCCATTCCTCCTTTATGAAACGCACAGATGAGACACTGCCTTTACCTTACAGCCTCTTCAGTTCTCCAAGCAATCCTCTTCATTCTCTGCTTCATGTGCTTCTGCACAGGCAGGTGCTTGTTTAGCTTGTTACATAGTAATTATCTGTTTACTACTCCATGTCCTCACCTGACCTGTGTCTCCTTAAGGGCAGGGACTATGTCCTACACTTAGCCTTCCCAACACCTGATAGGTGTTCATTATCATAATTTCTTTTGTATTGTTTTGTTTTTTGAGATGGAGTCTCGCTCTGTCGCCCAGGCTGGAGTGCAATGGCACTATCTCGGCTCACTTCAACCTCCACCTCCCTGGCTCAAGAAATTCCCCTGCCTCAGCCTCCCAAGTAGCTGGGATTACAGACACATGCCACCAACCTGGCTAATTTTTTTTGTAATTTTTACTAGAGATGTGGTTTCACCATGTTGGTCAGACTGGTCTTGAACTCCTGACCTCAGGCAATCCAGCTGCCTCAGCCTCCCAAAGTACTGGAATTAGAGGTGTGAGCCACCCTGCCCAGCCTATTATCCTATCAATATATCCCTTCCTAAAGTAATTTGAACTTTACAGTGATATCATTATCAATATTAGGTTGCAACAGTTTATAGTGTTGTCACACAGTTTAGTGTATCTCAGTTACTAAAATGTTTGGACTCAAAAAGAAATAAAATATCAACATAAAAATAAAATGTGCTTTGCCAATTCATTCATTTGTTATTACTATATAGAATAGTAAAGATAATCATACATGCAGATGTCATCTTTCGCTGTTCTGCCTCTCTCTTTTTATCCTATGAATTTAGAATACCAAAATTAATCATATACTTATTCCTCAAAACTTTGGTAGTGAATGATAAGTAAGATTATATTAAATTCTTTGAGTTCTTAATCTGGCATTGAGTTTTTTCCATTCTGCAAGCCATCACACGTGCTAATCATGGGGTAGAGTGAGAGGTCTCTCAGTGGGGTCCTCAGATGGGAAGGCAGGATAATAAATGTTATGAAGGCAGAGGCCACATCGCTTTTGCTCAAGAGGTGATGTGGAAATAGCAATAGCTCTTTACTTTAGAGAAACAGTCCTTGCTTGATTTAGCCCCAAATATTATTTCAGGAATTCTATAACCTTTCTTCCTGAGGGTTAGTTTCATTTATTGTCAATGCCGTTCAGGTAGCTTTTTCAAATCCACAGCTTAGACTTCCCTGCCACATACACACACACACACACACACACACACACACACACACACACACACACACACATATATGCAAATATTTATATGCACGCACATGCACATACACACGTACTCACATAAGCCACTTATACATGCATATATATACACACAAACACATACATATGCACATACATATATAATTACTCAAATGCACAAATATGCAAATATGAACATACACAGCACACGCACAGACATGCATTTACTTTATTATGGACTGCATGCTTATATCCCCTCAAAACATGTATGTTGAAGCCTAATCCCTAATATAATGGTATTTGGAGGTGTGGACTTTGGGAGGTGATTAGGTCATGAGGGTGGAGCCCTCATGAATGGGACCAGTGTCCTTATAAAAGAGGCCCCAGGGAGCTCTCTTGTTCTCTTTCTGCCATGTGAGTATACAATGAGGAGTCAGCAGTATGCAATCCAGAGGAGGGCCCTCTCCAGACACCTTGAATTTGAGCTTTCCAGCTTCCGGAACTATGAGAAATAAATTTCTGTTGTTATAAGCCACCAGGTCTATGTGACGCTATTCATCATAGCAGCCCACGCAGATGAAGACACATATGTACACATATGAACACACACACACATATATAAGAACATGCACCCATGCATACACACCCACACAAATCACACATGTGTACACATATGAACACACACACGTATATAAGAACATGCACCCATGCATACACACCCACACAAATCACTGGAGGTGCTTTGCCTCAGTGCCTAGATTTTCTCCCATTCTCCTAAGTTCCCTTGCAAAGTCTGGGATATGAAGAAGGAAACAGGAGAGTGTTATTTACTCTCTGCCTTAGGAAATCTAAGAAAGGTTTGGAGGCATTTCCACTCCCATCTTGGGTGAGTTACCTGAAATCTCCAAACTAGTGACTGTCAGGAAGGCTGTTCCTCCCTAGTGCTGTGTGGTCAGGACTAATGTACCTCCTGGAAGCTTTGCTAGGCTAGCATGAAGCTAAGCTAACACCCAAGCTCATTCATCTGCAGCACCAAAAGGAAGCCCCTGGGGACATGGTCCCTGATGGAGTCTCAGTGAGCACCCTAAAAGCCCAAACTCATTACCTGTCACCAGCAGAATGTGCACTTTTATATGCCGCTGGTTTCCTTGCTTAAATATGTGGAAAACATCTTAGATGGCAGTTCTAGTGACGAGCTGAATATAAATACCTATTTTCTTCACAGCAAAGGCTGGTAAGTATTAAAATTGTTTCCCAAGGGAGACTGTCAAATTTCTACATAAAAGTATTTGAAAATAGGGCATATTTCTGCTTCTCTGGGATAGTATCTGAGTGGATAAATAACCCAGATAGCCACTTAGAGTCTCTCTAAGCACTAACATTGTCTGAAGCTTCCTAGAAAAACCCTCTCTAGCATGCGGCAAAGTATTTTATGATTTCAGTCACCAAAACTATAAAAACGAAAGCCTGGATTGAAGGTGATTTTCTCATGTCTTTGATTAGACATTTTGATCATTCTAAGTAGATCTTTGATCTATGGTGGCAAGGTGCTTAGGCCACTGATAGATTTCAAAGTTATTTTAAGAGACAGGCACGAGTTCACAACTAGGAGCCAGCTGAAACCTAATTTCTAATGACAGTTACAGTATTGATGTTTTTGGCAAGCCTCTCCCTCTTTACTTATTCTTACTGTCTTTGTTTCTCAACAGGGAAACCTGATGTGTTAAAGGCATTATTTGAAAAATTCATTAAAGCCTATTTTTATAGAGCTTCAAAGATTGATATATGTTGTATGCTTTCAAAAGATGAGTGTGATTTTATATTTTTTGAGACTTGTCTGGAAGAAGAGTCATCCCTGAGAAGAGAAAAGCACTTAGAGCTCTTGTAACACTCAGCAGTCCTGGATGTATCCTTTCTATGTCCTTCTCAGGAGAGGTGCCCTCATGTCTGTGGGAACATTACCAGACGTTTTTCCTCTTCTGAGGAGCCTGGGCTATCACATGAATACCCTGCCCATATCCTGGGGCTGGAAGTTGCCGTTTCTGAAAAGCAGGTGTGGATTGGTTCAAAAGCAGTGTGACTCTTCTATGTTTATGGGCGAACATGGAGTCTACACGATGGATCTAGTCAAATTGTGCAATGGTATAAAGGGTAATTCCCTTAGAAAGCCTGAAATCTTAGAAAGCAAGGAAGAAATAAATTGCCCTGGGTAAGTTTCTGCAAATCAAGTTCCTGCCTCATTTGAACTGTGTCAGAAACTTCAGTCTAGCCCCTGGGAAGGTGGCTCCTTGCCTGCTGCAACCATCAGAGGCACAGAGATAGAGGTCAGCCTTTGTGCCTGCTTTTCTTGACTTTAGAGAGGAAAGACGACAAACTCTCTTGTGCTCAACCCACCCATTCAACCGGCATTTCTGAACACTGTTATGTGCTAGGCTCGGCTTGAAGCATGTGCCTAATGAAATAGTTACATATGTCTGCCCTTATGGAGCTTACATTCAAGTAAGGGAGAGAGACATGATAAAGATAAGTAAAATATTATGTTAGATGCTGATAATTGCTAAGGAGAAAACAATAAACAAGGTAGGAGGTTATGAAATACAGAGTTGGAGGATGAAGCAGGGCGTGTGTGTGTGAAATTTTAGATAGGATCTCCAAGCGAGAGATCTATTGGAAGTGAGGAGTTAGCCAAGTGGATATTTGCATAAAAATATGTGATATATAAGCAAAGTTCTAAAAATAGTGAGGAGGCCAGTGTGGCTGGAGAAGTTTGAATGTGGGCAGAGGGGCAACTGGGAGCTGGCTTTTGTTAGGCCCTGTATTAGCTGTACTAGGCTTTGTGCTGAGAGAGCTGTGAAGCCTCTGGAAGATTCTGAGCACAAGATGACCTGCAATTATCTATGGAAGTGTCTTCCCTAGAGGGACAGGTCTGCCCTCAAACAGCACCAGGGTATACATTTGTAATTATTTTCATGTTTTAACAGATGTTATATTGTTTGAAATTAGAATCACTGAAGACTGAGATTCAGTGGACCCATCAGCTGGTGGTCCCTTAAACAATGGCACAGGTTTCCACTGCTTTCTGAGCTGCAGCTGGGATTAATCTTGTCTTGAATTAAGAGTCTTGAACAGTTGCTTTCTCTTACACATTCCACTCCCTGTTTCCCTTTGCTCTCTTTTTAGTTCTTCTATTTCTTCTTATTCCATAGGACCTTTTCCCAAACTTCCATTCTAAACTATACTTCCGTGTTAGAATACATTTTGTCAGATTTAAGCTACCTCTTCTCCCTTCTTAAAAAGAGTCCAGTGATTTTGTTTGTTGTTTGAGTCACAAGAATTAAAAGCCTGCCCTTGCTTATTAAAATCCCTTAACCTTTCCTCTCCTCTTCTGTAAAATGGGTGTAACATCTGCCCCAGAGAATTGTTAGGAGAAACAAATAAGATTTGGCCGTTAAAAGAGTAAGGAAATTTCATGAAAGTTAAAAAAAAAAATACTTTCTTTTTTGAATTTTATTTTTCCTTTTATTAAGTGTTTTAACTATTTAACATTTTTTGTTTCTTTGTTTCTAGCTTTATGGCCTGCCCTTACAAAAACATCATCAATCTAATATAAAGGGTTTGGTCCAATTTCTTTGGGACCTATCTATTGGGACCTATTACTTGGGATCTATTCATTACTGTTATAATTAATGATATTGTTTTGGAAAATATGTCACTGTATTCCATTCATGTGTTAATTATGAATGCAATTCACAAATATGTGATAAAAGTTACACTGCACCAGACATTCCAGACACAGGGATAAGATATTGCCACACATAAAGAAGTATTTATTACAACAGGATTAGAGTCATGTAACAAGCTAGTGCAAGCAATTGTGCTTCTTGGTAGCACAAATACAGAACCGCAGTATTACAGAAGTGCCTAAGGTGGGAGCCTTAAGAGAACCTGGGCATTCTGATGCTGAGAAACAATGCTGAGAGATTGTTGTTGTTGCTGCTATAAAAATCCTCCCACTTCATGAGCATTTTTTCTTTACTTATTTTATGGGTTTGTTTGATTTCCCAATTTAGACTTTGAAATGTGCTGACTTTGTAGTCATAATTATGGTACACTTTTCAAAACTGTCAATGCCAGTGACCAGAACCAATCCGTACATCCCTACCCTTTCACAGGCCTGCCACAATCCTACTGATAGTGGTAACTGCCAGCTGAAGGTTTTGGATCTCGTGATTGCAATGGAAACTGGCAAGATCAATCCTCTTATTTACTAAATTACCTAAGCTTCCTCTAATGTAATTTGTTTTTTTTTTTGAGACGGAGTCTCGCTCTGTCACCAGGCTGAAGTGCAGTGACGTGATCTCAGCTCACTGCAACCTCCACCTTCCAGGTTTAAGCAATTCCCCTACTTCAGCCACCCCAGTAGCTGGGACTACAGGCATGCACCACCACGCCCAGCTTATTTTTTTTTTTTTTGTATTTTAGTAGAAATGGGGCTTCACCATGCTGGCCAGGATGGTCTTAAACTCCTGACCTCATGATCTGCCCACCTCGGCCTCCCAAAGTGCTGGGATTACAGACTTAAGCCACCACACCCTCCACTGTAATTTCACTTGCCCTCTGTGGGGCAAATATTTTCAACATACTTTTTGGTACTGCAGTAAATCACGTTCTATCCTCAAGGATGATAAACAGGAAGATTCTTAAATTATTCATTACAACAGAATTTCTTCCCAAACAACTGTGCAAGTTTAAAGGTTCCTATAGGCTATGTATTGGAAGCACCTTAAAAAAATTTTTTTTAAATTATTTTTTAGCTGAAACGACATTGTTGGCTCCACAAACAAGTGAAACACAATAATGGGTTTCTCTATTCTTGCTTGTCTTTTTCTTCTTCAAAGAATCATGTGGTCATCTTTGAAAAAAAGAAAAAGACCTTGAAATGCTGCAATGCCTGAAAAGGAGAATTTGCAACACTTGGACATCTTGTGTATAAGAAAATATTCTTATCCTTATGCTACTGTCATGGAGCTTGGATATTTACAAACCTACTGCTCTTGACAAGCTTGTGGTAATTTACACAGTCTCACACCACCCCTAATTTATGGCAGAATGCGTCTCATTTGTAATATTCTCAGAGCTCCTCCGAATTCTAACCTCTCTTAACTAGAGACGGTTTCTGAGCAGGCAAGAAGGAAAAGGAGGCAAAACCCGATTGTATCTTTTGTTCCCTTTTCAAAGTTGAATCCCAATCAGCTCTCGAAAGTCCCAAGAATCCTTAAAGTTGGAGACACGTAGCTAATGGAATTCTAGTCAATCCACATATTTATGTGTTTGGAAAGTGGCTGTTGTTATCAGTTCTTCTTAACCATGTGCACTATCATCAGGGGACTTCCAGGCAGCCACACCTGATGAAAGCTGTGATTGCCCTAGATTTCCACTAGAGACCTCTAGCTGATCACAGGAGCTTGGGAAGCAGTTCCCTTCATTGGGCATTTTTCTAGAAGCAGCAGAGGATAAGAGTTTGCCAATTGCCCCTGGGAGAAGGTAGGCTTTACCATCAAAGGAAAATAATCCTGTATTATCTTTCCCTGTCTCTCATTTTTTTTTTTCTTAAGAAAATTGAGGCTTACTCAAGTAGGTATATTGTGAAAGACTGAAGAGGAAATAATTTCTGTGTCTTAAAGCTATGGCATATAAAAAACAAAACAGAGATTTTTATAGATTGAAAGGCCCCCTTCTCCAAGGGGCTGTTCATATTTATGTTTGGAGGCCAGCCTCAATACTCAGTGTTTGAGAGCCTCTCCTGCCAGGTATGAGGGAGGATGAGTTTACTCACAGTCTAAGAGCTTCTGGGCATTATTGTGAAGCTGTACAAAGTGCTCCCTGTGCCCTACCATGCCCCAGCCTTTTACTGTAGCCCCCTATGTGTGAATGATGGTAGCCTCCAGGTGCTTACCACCTTCAATGCCAGGCCTATAGCTCTAATCCCCTGCAACAGAAGCGATGGGGTACATCTGTAAGGAGAGACTGGTAGATGAAGTTTCACCATTTTCCCAAAAATGCAAAACACATTAATCTCCATTTACCTTTGAATAGTCTGTAACAGAAACAGAGGGCCAAAAGGGAAAATAATCTCCCCTCATTTAACCTGTGCCCCTGTGAAAAATTGTGATAGCTTGTATTTCAGAAACTGAGTGTAACTAATTTTGCCCTCTATCCATGGTCTTCACTACATAGCAGCCATAGAAAGAGAATCAAAATAGGATCAGGTCAACGAGTCTATAAAGCCTTTTTTGTAATATATTGCTAGCCATGAGTTGATCACTTTCTTCAGGGACCCTCTAATGTCCAGTTTTCTCTGGAGCAATTGAGGATTTTTTCTTTTTTTTTGGCATTGATTTTTAGGAAAAATCTTGTAATTCTTTTAGGTAGATTGCCATTCGTTCATTCATTTATTCATTTGTTTATCAAATGCCTATGCTGCTCCAGTCGCTGTGATTTGCAAGGAAAACACAATGACAACATACAGGGCTTGAGTGGGAGCTCCTAACATTGGCTCCACAGATCCCTAAAAATGAATGACTGTTACAAGATGTTTGTAATCCTCCTAAGATGTGTGTGTGTGCTTTAACTAATGAGAAAAGTCTAAGATTTAGAACAATCCTTAAAGGAGTTGATGTAGAAACCATTGTAGAGGCTAACAGTTACATGAGCAAGTAATCAGAAGACTGCATTAGAATTGTCATATAGTAAAAATACAGTAGGTACAGTGTCACGTGAGGTCACGGGTGGCGTTTTCTCAATTGTCACTGATGACAGAGGTCAGGGAATGCTACAGAGAAGGTAGCATTTCTGCTATATGTGAAGGATGAGTAGGAAGTGGCGAGATGACTTGAAGGGAGGGTAGATGGAAGACAGTGTGCTCTGAGGGGCAGGTCACCTCCAGGGTCTGAGGCCACCCTGCAAGCTAGAGCATGCTTGGAATTTTCTCTCCTGTAATCTGACAAATGGAGCACACTTTGCCATTAGTCAACTGTTGCAGCAAAAGGAATTCCACAGGCATGCCCTGGCTGACCACAAATGGCTGAGAGCACATGTGAATACAGAATGTCCAAAGGTTGATGTGGAGAAATCAAAAGGATCCGAATGCTCGGTGCTATACCAGAGTTGCAGAAGGCCTAGCCTCAGCACTGTCTTGCTGCTCTCACTCTCCAAACTGCACTAGAGAGGAAGGTCAACTACAGTATTCGGAGCACTGCACCAGGTCCAGAAAGCAGACCTTGATTCTGCAGCTGACCAGCTTCCTCCTCACGTAATTCCACCAGCCTCCACTTCCTCTTCTGTATTTAACAGTTACATTTATTGAGAGCCTCTGTATTCCAGCTACTGTGCTGGGTGAATTACCTGCCTAGTTTCATTTTATTCTCCTGACACCCTGCAAAGTAATTTTCATTTTCCGAATAGGGAAAATATACTCAGAAAATTAAGATAATGCCAGAGTAGTCATGCTGCTAAAGTGTAGTGATACCATGAGAACCACAGTTGCTACCTCCATCTTGATAATTCAACTGGGTTTTAAATGTCACCATCTTAAGACTATTGATTTATCAGTGAAACAAGAGAGGTCAGTGTAATTTAACACAGTTTTGCAAAGCCAGAATACTGCATTGGTCATTTATTGCGTATCTGGGAAGTTATAAATCTGAGTTTGTCTACGGGTGTGCCACGTTTTGATGGTAATAATAGTTTAATTTGAAGCTTACGGGATACAGGTTAATATTAAACTGTCTTCTCATCCATGTGAATCTTATCACTGAGATCTGATTCTACCTAAAAGGTAAGAGAGTTTGAAGTAAATAGCAGCAAGTCTTCTCAAAGTATTCTAAATTGCAAAAACAAGTCTGGATTTTAATCTGAGAATTATTACTTTATCAGAATCCATCTATAAAATATACCATTTGACCATAACACAATAAATAATAAGCTGGGGGTTTGTGTGTTTTTTCGGAAAAAACACTTGATCAGCCTAACCGATAAATATTGTCTTATTCCATGGGGGCCAAAGATGATAAAAGCAGCAACACGTTTTTTTGTTTTTTTTTTTTTGTATAAACTAAAACTATGGCTTTGTGTTTACAAAAAACTTTCAATTCTTACATTAGCATTTTAAAATATGTTCTCATTTTAAAACATTTCTAGCATATCATTGAGTGCAAAACTTAATATTTAAAATTTGCATATCCATTATATTTTAATTATCTCTGCAGCAAGTGCCATAACCTAAGAAATGAACAGTCAAAAATGCAATCTTTGATAACATCTTTGGCAACTTGAGTTATTTCAAATGAATATTATTGAGTTATTGAGTTATTTCAAATAACTTCAAATATATATTGAGTTATTTCAAATAACTCAGTTATTTCAAATGAAGAGGGGATTTCTATATGTAGAATCCATAAAAACCTTTAAACTGAGCAATCATTTGCAGAATTTCATAAACACTAACAATTTCTCATCATTATATTTCTTCCATATTAAAAATACACTGTAGACGTATTAAAAGGTACTTCTAGCTGCTGTATCTCCTAACCTGTGTATTTAAACTTGAACAGTTTATGCATTCATTATAGCATGTTATAGAAATATCTTTCTAACAAGAATATTGGTTATCTAAATCAAATTATGATTTTTGGATATTGTGATGTAGTGCAGTGAATTGACCTGCTATTGAGTAAGACTGTCTTCGATAGTAATTTGATTAACTTGAAAATGGCAGACCCCAAAAGTCCCAGATGATATTGTCAGGCACTATGCTTTAAGACAAGGCAGTTGACAAGATATTTTTCTTTCTTGAGATTTGCATGTCTCTCTAACTTTCAGCAAAACAAAAAGCAAGTAGGTGGCTATAACTCTGCTACCCCAATTATTTAGCTAAAAAGTAAAAAAATCACCCAGTCACTCAGTTCAAAACACAGTCGCTTGGCATTCTGTCCTCAAGTTATCTGAATCGGTAATTTAAAATTTCAATTTCAAAAGAAAGATCTGTGTCTCAGGTTCCCAGAAAGCCAGCTCTGAGATGAAGTCTGCCATGCAGGAAGTTGACTGTGGAGTGTCACTGGGAACAGCCCCTGTGGAAGGGAAAGGAAGGGAAAGGAAGGAAGCAGAGCTGGAGAGAGGAGGAAGAGGAAATGTGATACAGTCACTATGAGCACCCTTGCCTACCATAGGGAAACTTGGAAGATAAATGACCCTTCAGAGCTGATCTGAGTTGAGGCAGAATGGCTGGGATATTAAACTCCCATACAGATTAGTCATTGGATGTGGGTCATGTGGAAAGGCCACCTGACCTTGGGCAAGGTGGCTCTCTTCAGCAGAGATAATCCTGGAAGCAGCTGACAGGGGAGGTTGTCCCTCAGCAATGCTCCCAGTCACTAAAGGAACAAGTACTTCAGTCCCAAAGGGGATTCTGGGTGACATCACAGCATACACCACATGTTGACATGCAGAAATATGTAGTTATCTAATGTTACCTATGTGTGGTCTGGATATTTATTTCTCATTTGTGAATTTGTGACAGTTTTTGTTTTCCTGTAGTTCCTCAATAATATTGCCAAACACAGAGTTATAAACTTTTGGACACTCACACAATATCATAACAAGGAATTTATAAAATGTGATACGTAACTTCTTTGTACCGGTAGATAACATTGACATTATGCCATTTTGGAATGTTGTAGTTATAAATTTGTGATTCTTGTGAGTTTCTTATTATAGAAGCAGCTTGGGCTTGTACTGTCAACATGCTTTCTTTACTATTTCATTGTCCTCCCATGATAAATCCTTGATATCATTACTTTAATATTTTTTTCTATACTTTTAAAGGTGATTCGAGGTTATGGAAACAAATACACTAGAGAAGTCAAAATAATATTATATTGGCCGGCATGGTGGCTCTTACCTGTAATCCCAGCACTTTGGGAGGTCAAGGCGGGTGGATCACCTGAGGTCAGGAGGCTGAGACCAGCCTGGCCAACATGGTGAAACACCATCTCTACTAAAAATATAAAAATTAGCTGGATGTGGTGGCACATGCTTGTAATCCAAGTTACGTGGGAGGCTGAGGCAAGAGAATCGCTTGAACCCAGGAGGCGAAGGTTGCAGTGAGCTGAGATCACAACACTGCACTCCAGCCTGGATGACAGAGTGAGACTCCATCTTGCAAAAAAAATAAAAATTAATAATAATATAACTATCATCTACCAAAAACTTACTATGTGACAGGCACCAAGTGCTTTAGATAGCAGTTTATTAAAGTCTCTCTGAGAAATGATGAGGTGGAGGCCGGGCATGGTGGCTTACGCCTGTAATCCCAGCACTTTGGGAGGCCGAGGCGGGTGGATCACGAGGTCAAGAGATCAAGACCATCTTGGCCAACATGGTGAAACCCCATCTCTAAAAAAAAGGAGAAATGATGAGGTGGAGACTATGAGAAACTAAGTAACTTCCACCTGAAAGTAATGACTAGTGAGTGGTAGAGATGGATTCACACCTAGAACCAAAACTCCCTTATCTGCTATGCTTTACTAAGCCAACACAGGTAGATAGATATAGGTATATTCTTTAAATTATTTTGCTGAAATATCCCAACACTTCTATCATTAGATACTGATGAATAATTTTAAGTGATGCAAAAGAAAAGCATGTGATTTACATTTTTCATGTCCATAAAAATACATTTTGTTTCTGTGCAAGAACTGAATTATTCTGTTTTCTGATGGGCCATTGAATTTATTTATTCATTCACTAATTTTCTCATTCATTTAACAAATATTTACTGGGTACCTACTATGGCCCGGGCACTTAACATTCACCAAAGAACAAAATGGGCCAAAAGCCCAGCTCTGATGAAGTTAAATTCCAGTGGAAGGAAAGAGATGATAAACAACAAGCCTAAAAATTAAGAATGTGATAAATGAGATGGAGAAAGAAATTGGTGAAGGTTAGGGAGATCAGGAGTGAAGACAGTTGCCACTTTACATAGAAAGGTTAGCTTAGGCTAATCTTTGATCAAAGACAGAAGGGAAGGGAGGAATATAGCCCCACAGATACTTAGAGGAAGAACATTCCAGCAGCTGGAAGAACCAGTACCTGGTCAAAGATAGGAGTGTGTACATTGTGTGTGTGGAGGAGGCTGATGGTACTGGAGCACAGTGAACCAGAAAGAATTCCTTTCCTTTATTTTTAAAGGCTTTCCTTTAAAAAAATAAATCAGCAAAAAGATCTGCTCATCCTTTCTTCATCCCAAGTTCTTCAGCCAAAACTTGGGTCAATAACAGACCCAAATTCACATTGGAGATGGAAGGCAGGATAGACTTGAGCAATTGCTTCTAAGAGCAGTGGAGCGGATGCATGTAAAGTTTTGTTTTTCTTAGAAGGGTGTGAGCTGTCCCACCCTTTAGGACAATGTGCAGACATGATCGCGAACAGGGTCCAAATGCTGGCCAGTGGAGCAAAGTCTTGGGAGAGTTTACTGACCCAACAGGGTACATTGAAAGCATGTTCAGGGAGTTGTTATTATGTCATGATCTGGGGATTAAATCCCCCCTAGTATGCAGTGATGAAGCAAAGAAGAATTCCACCACATCTTTGATGATGAGAATTTGGGCTCTTGGAAACATTCTCAAAGACTTCAGTCAGTCTTCCTCTTTTCTTTGCAATCAGATCAACAGGGGACACATTTGGGAAAAGTTCTTAATTCCAAGGATTACTTCTAAGCAACACTGGATAAAGTTAGGAAAGAAGGCAAGGGGCTTGGTTAAAATCAGTGAGGATCAACTTGTTTTATTAACATAATGCTAAATATTTCTTTGGCTTTTTGTGTATGATATTGTTAAAATTATTTTATTATGCAAGCTTTATTTATTTATAAGGGAAATGAATGTAAGGATACTAAATCTGTTACAAAATGAAACCAAATCATGTCTCTTAATATTTACACAAGCAGTGGAAAAAAAACTTCTCTGATGTCCTTGAATTTACACTATGTTCACATTTCTTTCTTTGAAGCTGTCATGAAATCTGGCATATAGATTCTGATTGTGTTTATGCAGAATAAGTTGAATGAGATTTAAGGTCTAAAAAGAAAATGGGTGTGGAATATTTAAAGCCCAGAATCAAAGCCTTCTCTATTTACAATAACTTTCAGCGGTATAAAATCTTTAAGAAAGATTATTTAAATCCATCTTTTATTTCATAAAATATTTCATCATTGATCTAAAATCAAAATATTCTTTCCATTGGTATGGATCAAAATAAATTCAAAGAAGTGGTAAATTCTCTTAATAATGGGGATTTTAAAAGTAGTTGTTAATTAGAACAAATAAAAGAACTTTCTTTTATAACTTAATTGTAAATTTTCTTTTTTCTGATTATAAAAATATTAAACAATTACTTTAAAGAATTTGGAAAATACAGCAATTTACTTAGAAAATAATTTTACTTGAGTATAGTGGCATGTACCCATAGTCCCAGCTACTCAGGTAGCTGAGGCGGGAGGATTGCTTGAGCCTGGGGTTTCAAGTCCAGCCTAACCAATATAGCAAGACCTTGTCTCTTTAAAAAAAAATTTTAAAAATTTATTAGTATATTACTCAGAAATAATTCTCAGTATTGTAATATACTATAAATATATGTCTTGGGAAATTGTACATGTTTATATATTGCATCAAAATTGAAATAACAACATGAAATAATTTTGATTCCTAATTAACTACTTTTTAATTATATTTATAATAAAAAATCTAATTAATACCAAAGGATTAAAGATAAGAGTTCTCTCATGCCAGCCTCGACTTCTGTTTCCCAAGGTAATTGAAGCTGATCGTTGTATATTTGTTCCAATTCGACAGAGATATTACAATTGTATCATCCTACGGAAGACATTCTCATTGTATTTTTGTGGTCATGTATCTCATGGAGAATCTTAAAAATCAAAGAGATTAGCAGGGTTTATAGCATAAAATCAAGTACAATAAGGGACCCCTTTTTTGTAAGTCTTTCGCAACATATAATTTTTAAGGAAAGGTATTAAGTCAATGATATTAATTTGACACATTTCCAAGTCCATACATTAGTCTGTTACCACATCCTAGAAGATAACACATAGGAAGATAACTCTCCACTTACCAAGTTGAATCAGCCTTTTCCACACAGTATTGCTCTACCAAATTCCTGCCTCTTTCCTACCCCACCACCGAAGATCTGATGTGCTTTCACGCAGAGGCCATGACCACCTTTGCCTTGGTCTTCACTGGCTCCCTTGTCTTCTATTCTTTGTATCTGTGCAATGAAATGCAATGTTTCTCTGTGCTTACCTTGCCAGGCTTTAAAAATCCCTTCTATGCATAAGTTGGTCATCACTAGTATTAAATTCCTTTGTTTCAAGTTTCAAATGATAACTTTTCTCCTTCTTAAATTCCTATTTTCAATTTCTTGTTACAGTCTTAAATACTTAGCATCAGAAGGGAGACAACTGCTCATTCTACCCTAATACTGTATCTTCACTTTGCTTGAAATAAACTGTTCATACTTCTAAAAAACAGCATTCCACAACATTTTGTGGCTAGGAATTCCCCTGGACATGCAGCAGCCTGCTGCTTTCTAATAAGGATAGACATTTCAGGTCTTTCTTACCATTAAATCTTGGTGCAAGTTTATTCAAAGAAAGTTTAGGCTAATTAAAGAAATATTTCCTTTAGCTTAATTCTCCACTACCTACCTATCTATGATGTAATTGATCATGAATGTTTTCCATTGGCATACATTTTCAACTACCAACATGCCTACTTTGAGGAGCTGTGTTCCACTCTCTTGAAGTGCCTTGGATTGTGCCACAAGGATTCCTAGTAAATGCTTGTGATAATAAATTGAAGTCTTAATTAGGATGCTAATATGTGTAGCAATTGCTATTATATCAGCTTCCTTTGGTGGATAAAAATGGTACTTCATATCACCTATCCAACAGCATGTGTAATTATTCTGAAAACTAAAATTCCTGAAATTTATTCTTTCTTTGTTACTTCTTCATGTTCTGCTGCTTCTCTCTCCTGTGATATATATCATATGTGTTATAGATACTTTATGTAATTTCAACCTCCATAATTCCAAATGTCCCAACTGAAAGAAAGGTAAGTAGTAGATGAGTGCCCTCTGGCCCTGGGTGGTATGTAAGAAGAACCTAACTCTGTAGCTTAAATTCCTCAAAACCAACAGAAAATGAGCAGCTTCATGAATAGTGAGATTTGCACAACTTTGTTCACGATCTACAGTAACTTGAATAATTGTGTCCTAGGCCAGAGAAGTCTTCTACTCATTACTAATTCAATGGGTATGTTTAAAAATAAAAAATAGAGTTAATGCATTTAAAAATAATAATAAGTAAACAAATGACTTCAAGTAAATCCGAGTATGATTAACTGGATACAAATTATAATAGAAGCAAGATGGGAGGCTGAGACAGGAGAATTGCTTGGATATGGGAGGCGGAGGTTGCAGTGAGCCAAGATCGTGCCATTGCATTCCAGACTGAGCAACAAGAGCAAACTGCATTTCAAAAGAAAAAAAAATTAGTCATGTATGTTTTTCAGGAGGAGAGAATACAAACATACACTGAACAACTTTATGTTTTAGGATTTCCAAAAGATAGAGCCAAAATTAGGCCTCGATTGAGTTCATGGTAAGTAGAAATAAAAACAACCTAAAAATTTCCCAGGATATGGTCAGTGCCGATTTAAAAGATGGATAGCCACACACTTTAAAAATTTTCCTCTAATGGGAGCTGTATCCTCTTCTACACCTGCGGCATCTTGACCCCTCTCCGCTTCAACCAAGGCTGGATTTTTACTACTTCCTTTCTTCTTCTCTACCTATCACAAGAGTTCACCCCCAGAGAAAAACGTCACGTCTAATGCTTCCCACTGAGATCTCATCATAAAAACTGCAATAAAACATATAGTCATAGTGTAGAGAACATGTATTAAATTATCTCCATACACTAACTTTTTCCTTCGGGTTTACAAGTGAAAGCAAAGCATACTTTACCAATACATAGTCATGAGCTAGAGAAATTTACCAACTTTACCAACACATAGTTATGAGCTAGAGAAATTAGGATGCTAATATGTGTAGCTATTGTATATTGTATAATTGCTATTACATCAGCTTCCTTTGGTGGATGGAAATGGTACTTTATATCACCTATCCAATAGCATGGGTAATTAATCTGAAAAACTCCTAAAATTCCTGAGTTTTAGTCTTTCTTCATTACTTCTTCAGGTTCTGCCTGTTCTCTCTTCTGTGATATATATCCTAAGTGTTATGTAATTGTTTGATTTCACAATGGACCATTTTCCCCCATTTCTTGCTTGAAACATCCTCCTTCTTAATGCTTCCTGCATTCTCTTCAAGCTGTCAAATTTAATCAAAACTTGCTCTGATGGGAGAATTTGCTATGTATATAACCTCTGCACAAGAGAATGGAAAGAGTTTAAAGCAGCAACCTTTTTGGCACCAAGGACCGTTTTTGTAGAAGATAATATTTCCACGGATGGAGGTTGGGGGAAGGTTTCAAGATGAAACTCTTCCACCTCAGATCATCAGGCATTAGTTAGGTTCTCATAAGAAGCATACAGCTTAGATCTCTCACATGTGCAGTTCACAATAGGGTTTGTGCTCCTATGAGACTCTAATGCCACAGCTGATCTGACAGGAGGCGGAGCTCAGTGGTAATGCTCCCTTGCCTGCTGCTTACCTCCTGCTGTGTGGCACAGTTCTTAACAGGCCACGGACACATACCGGTCTGCGCCCTGGGATTTGGGGACCCCTGGTTTAAAAGATCACCGAATCCAGGGGCATTTGCACTGCATAATGCAGTGCTATATATTCTTTAAATTTAATTTTAAATTTTTTAGAGACAGAGTGTTACTCTGTTGCCCAGGCCGGAGTGCAGTGTTGTGATTCACAGTTCACTGCAGCCTTGAGCTTCTGGAATCAAGCAGTCCTCCCACCTCAAGCCTCTTGAGTGGTGGGGACTAGAGGTGTGTGCCACCATGCCCATCTAATTTTTTTCAAATTTTTTCTTTTTAGAGACAGTATCTTATTACGTTGACTAGGCTGGTCTTGAACTCCTGCCCTGAAGCTACCCTCCTGCCTCGGCCTCTCAAAGTGCTGGAATTACAGGTGTGAACCCCTGTGCCTGGCCCCCATGCAACTTCAGCATTTACAAAATAATTCAAATTCATTGAGTTTTAGAAATTCTTATAATTTCCTGTGGTAGGTATTAGTAACTTCATTATAAAGATGAACTAATCAGACCATAAACAGGTCAGTGCATTGCCTCTAGTCACAGGCCTACATAAGTGGCAGAGCCCGAATCTTGGCATGTCTTTCATTGAAATCTTTCGTCTTAGGGTGCAGGTGCTTTTAAAAGGGCTTGAATTCTGAGTGTAAGTGAACAGTCCTATGTAAGAGAATTTCAGGTAAGTAAGATTTGATGAAAAGGAAAGGTGAAACTTTCTGGGATCTATCAGATTTTGGTCTATTGTATTTAGTTGAATTGTTGAAAATGTATCTTTACAAATATCCACATATAATTGTCTGATAGTAAGGTTATAACCAAAGGATTCTGATACTTCATTTGATGTATAAGAGGAATTCTGTGGGGTATCTGCTTGAAAAGACTCTTCACGTTAGAACTTTGAGCCAGCAAGTCATATTAAAGCTGTGCTTCTTAATGTGTAAAAAAAACAAAAAACAAACCGCAAAACAACAACAGCAGTGAAACACTCCCACCCAACTTTGTTTGGCTCTTTTCTCTCCCTTTCCCAGTGTTGCTTTTTGACTCTATGCTGCCCTTGTTGTACTTGCATAAATCCCCATGCTTATCCTTTCCAGGAAATAATGAATGGCTTCCTATCTTGCCCATCTCACTCTCTGCTTCTGAGTAGTTGCTAGAAAATTGTTCAGCACAAATTTACTTTTCAGTGCGTGTGTGTTATGGACTGAATGCCTGTGTCCCCCCAAATTCATATGTTGAAGTCCTATCCCCCTTGGGATGGTATTTGGAAGTGAGACCTTTAGGAATTAAATTAGGTTTAGATGAGGTCAGTGGCCCCTATGATTAATAAGGAATTAATACCCTTATGAAAAGAAGAAGAGAGATCAGAGTGCTCTCTCTCTCTCTCTCTCCCATATGAGGATAGCATCAGAAGTTAGTCCCCCATAAACAAGGAAGAGAACCATCACCAGCAACGGAATCTGCTGCCATCTTGATCCTGGACTTCCAGTCTCCAGAACTGTGAGAAATGAATATCTGTTGTTTCAGCCACCCAGCCTGTGCTATTCTATTACAGCAGCCTTAGCTAACCACAGTACGGTTTGTAGCTACTCTGTGTGCTTGTACCTTTCAGAAATTACTGTAGTAGCTGACATTTTCTATTTATGCAGCTCTACAGTGTTCAATTCACCTTGGCTACATATACAGTGACACTTTGGACACTGTAGTACATATTTCATATACTAAGATACTGTTTATTTGATTATTCATCTAATAATTCATTATATTCAACAATTTTACCTTAAAAGCTTCTAATATCAAGCCTGAACTGTGCAATATTTTTAAAGTCTGCAATTTTAAAATGCTGCATTTGCACTGCATTTTCATTATAATTTTTACCCAGTTCTTGCTAGCATGATTGAGGCAGCTGAATATTTTATTTTCAGCCCTGAAACTGAGATGGGGCTTGGTGATGTCTTCAGTGGTAATTGTAGGGAAAGGGATATTTGCAGTAGAACATCCAGGCCTATCGTGCAGGCCTGTGGGTTATAGTCTGACCCACTTGCTTGCAGTTCTCTCACTAGAAAAGGAAGTCCTCCCTGCTCAGGCATTTGGCAGAAAGCCCAATGAAACTACTTTTGTTTTGGTGAGAGCAACTGATCTGTGAGGAATTCTTGAATACAGAGAAGAGAAATAGGACATTTTCCAAGGTCCCGGTAACCATAGGAACGTGGAGCGACAGCATTTTGGAATATGTATGCAAGGCATCAGGGAGCATGAACTATGTGGCTGGATGCCTGCTGGGAGTGACTGTCAGGAGTTTCATTTACAGGCTCCTGAGGGTTCCACATAGAATGTCTAAAAATTATTTTTTCAAGACTGGAATGAGATAATACCAAATATGTTGACCTAAACACTGCCTACCAATTTTCCATGTATTACCTCGTATGATAGAAGATTAAAAATAAAATAATTAGAAAAAATTGCTTCTATATATTGAAAACCTAGGATGGATTAGGTCTTTAATATGTCATTGAATTAATCCCTCATAGAATCCCACAGACTTGTGTGCCTATTTATGTATCTAAGAAGGAGCATAGAATTACAAAAAATAATTTTTGGGCCTGGCATGGTGGCTTATGCCTGTAATCCCAGAACTTTGGGAGGCTGAGACGGGTGCATTACCTGAGATCAGGAGTTCAAGACCAGCCTGGCCAACATGGCGAAATCCCATTTGTACTAAAAATACAAAAATTAGCCTGACATGGTGGCAGAAACCTGTAATCCCAGGTTTCCGGGAGGCTGAGGCAGGAGAATCACTTGAACCTGGGAGGTGGAGGTTGCAGTGAGCTGAGATTGCACCATTGCACTCCAGCCTGGGCAACAGAGTGATACTCTGTCTCCAAAAAAAAAAAAAAAATGTAATAATAATAATTTCTGAAGTTCACATAACTATGTTACAGAACTGAGATTTAAACCTAGATCTGTTTACTCTAAAGCCAAATCTAAGAACAGAAACATTTGGTAGTAACTAAAATATTGCATTCCCTATTCCCACATAGATATTTATTTTTATAGGTGTAATAAGTTTCTCAACAAGTCAATTAATTTATTTCCATTAGGTCAATTTTATGATTTATTTCAGGTTCTAGGGGTAAGCTAGGAGTTATTTCTATCACCTACCATAATCAAAGCATACTAACTCACCACCATCTTTGCCATAATCCTAGGAGATCATATACTTCCCTTATTCAAACTAGACCTACTTACACTGATCTCATTTGCAAAACAGAATTTATGTTTATTATCATTCGTAATACCTGTTAGATTGCAAGTATACCAATGAACAATTTTTGAAATTTGTTTATATTCGATTATATTCTTCTTAGAGTAAGCTTCATGTTTGGTGGCCAAGTGATAATTACACACTTTTCAGGATACCTTAAAGATCTAACTCAGTGTCCAATTTCTCTTTATTCCATGAACTCTTTAGGTCATATTTGCTAAAAATTTTCATATTTTGGATTTTAATATCTAGTTTCATTTTTATGTAATTTGACAGTGCTTCAAACTCATGTAAAGATATATACTGAGGTGAAACCACTGGTATTTATGAAAATTGCATTCTTGCATTAGCCTATTCAAAACCTCTCAACACTGAGCGATAGAATTTCAGTCTAAGTAGGTTAGCTCCACTTGATTTATGAGTCCCAAATCCTAGTCTTTGGCAAAGTTCCCTGGGATGGGAACTTAATACAGAGCCTCACCCATAAGCCAGACAAATGAGCCTTCTGTTTGGGATATAACATATCTCTAAAGCAATGCTTCTTAAACATTTGCATCTTTTTGGGCTATCATCCAGACTTTGTGGTTGCTACTAAAAGTCCTGTCATTAACTCCTTGAGAAGCGGGCACAAGAATGGACTCTTCCATCCTTCTGTGGATGAAAGGAAATTTCATCTAGTATTAAAAAAAACAGCAAATGTTACAAACATATGAAAGAGAAGATAGAATAATATCTATTGCTTTATTTGAAAAATCTTGAAATCAAACTTATATTTGCCTTTATACTCACCAAGCTATAGAGATTAGGTGTGACACAAAGTGCGGAATGTGCAATGAGAATGCCATACTCTGTAGTAACTCATTTTTATTACTATTTCTTAAAAATCAATATCTGAGAAAAGTGCAAAAATCAGTTACTTGTGGCAGAAGGCGTTGGCCAGGCTTGCCCATAAAAAGCCCCTCAGTGGACATGCTTAGAGCACTGTTGGGTGCAGGTTAGGGAAGGTTGATCAGTGATGGCAGAACAAACATTTCAAGTTCTGGAGCCTGAATATACAGCCCGGGTAGCATGCTAAGTAGTAGTTCTATTGCCCAATAAGTTATTTCTGGATGTCAATGTGCCCAAAATATAGGAGACAGTAGTGCTGTGGTTATCTGTCTTTGTAGACTTCTCCTTCCACCCAGGATTCCAAGACCACCAACATAGGAAAACACAAATGAGATGATGGGGCTCATGTCCATCCACTCACAACTTTACCCTCTATAAATTCTTTATATTCCTTATTAGCCGATTTTGGAATAAAGAAGAGTAAAACAACACTGAATTGAGCCCAAGTCGTCATTCTTGCCCATCATCATCTTATGAGCAGACTTTGAAATCTGACCTCCCTCACTTGTAACTTACAGATAGCTGTATGAAATAACAAATATCTTAGGAAACCCAATAGATTTAACTTTTTTAAAAAATATTATTTTTTTTTTTTTGAGATGGAGTTGCGCTCTGTTGTCAGGCTGGAGTGCAGTAGCATGATCTTGGCTCACTGCAACCTCCGTTTCCTGGGTTCAAGTGATTCTACTGCCTCTGACTCCCAAGTAGCTGAGATCAGGCATGCACCACCACACTCAGCTAATTTTTGTATTTTTAGTAAGGACAGGATTTCACCATGTTGTCCAGGATGGTCTCGATCTCCTGATTTTGTGATCCATTCATCTCAGCCTCCCAAAGTCCTGGGATTATAGGCATGAGCCATTGTACCTGGCCACCGGATTTAACTTTCAAGAAAAAGAAAAAAATATATACATGTGATGATACTAAAAGAACTAAATAGGTGTTACTTAGGTTAGAAACAAAATGTTTGATCCCTGAATCTGAAACTAAGATATCCTGAATTATATAACTGCTTTCTGTGTTTCCAACCACAGGGCATACATAGTGTGAACAGTAGTGGGAAAAATATTTTAAATCATGCCTTTTATGTAAGACATATTACAGAAGTAACAGCAATGAAGGTGAAATCTGTGAGTGAACAAAATTCGAAAGTAGGCAGTTTTTTTCATGCTCACAGAGAAAGAGAATTACTTAAGAAATATGCACATAGCTCTTAAAAGGTGGGAAGCATGTGGGAAACATCATTTTTGCAATAATGACATCTCTGTTATTATGAGGCTTTGAGATTGCCAAGATGCTGAAAATCAGAGTTCCTCCAATGTCTTGGCTATTCTCCAGTTACAACTACTATCCAATCCACCATTCAACTATAAACACATTACCTTCTATGGCAGGCTTCCTCAACCAACACATTAGAGATAAACTTTTCACTTTTTCTGAGGCTTTGACATTACCATGAATATATCGGGACCCTCATAGCTACAGGAGGCAGCAACCCAACTCAGATTGTCTTAAGCAAGAAAGGGAATTAACTTACCTATCATTGAAGAGGCAACAGCTCCAGTTGCTCAAAATGCTGGTTTGTTTTTGGACTCCTGGATGGACTAAGGTGGGTAATAAGTTAGTTACTGGAAAATATTTCTGTTGTAGGATGGGGTTTACAGTCAAGCAGACATAAGTTCAAATCTCAATTCTATCGTTTATTAGCTTTGTGATCTTGGGACATGACTAAACTCTGAGCTTCTGATTGCTCTTGTGTAAAACTGTCATAGAGTGAAAATCCCATGAGAAAAGGAGAAAGGAGACAAGATTTTGGGGACCTTATAAACCTCTGAAAAGGACCAGGTCAGAGAGAAGAGCTTGTGTGGGCAATCAGCTGAGGAGTGTAGCAGGTAAAGCACAGGTGTACCTTAGAACAACGTGTGGGTTGGGAGCTTTTTAGACAACAGGATATAATAGATATCACCAGATAGATATCGCAGAAATGGCAGCTAAGGAGATAAACAAACATATTTCTTCTCTCTCCTACTGAAATGGAGGTTAACACCAATGCTACTCAGTGACAGCGTGATGTGTTCAGCCTTCTATTAATAAGTATTTAGTTTAAAAAATTTTGAAATGTATTTTTAATTTTTGTGAAATAATGAAAGGGGATGCTAACCTTAAATAAAATAGACATATGTGGCCGGGTGCAGTGGCTCACGCCTGTAATCCCAGCACTTTGGGAGGCCGAGGCAGGTGGATCATGAGGTCAGGAGATTGAGTTCATCCTGGCCAACACAGTGAAACCGTGTCTCTACTAAAAATACAAAATTTAGCTGGGCATGGTGGCATGCACCTGTAGTCTCAGCTACTCAGGAAGCTGAGGCAGGAGAAACGCTTCAACCCAGGAGGCGAAGGTTGCAGTGAGCTGAGATCAGGTCACTGTACTCCAGCAGCCTGGGCGATATGGCAAGACTCCATCTCAAAACAAAGAAAAAGAATTAAGTTATATAATGGACATGGGACACATATTCAGATCTCTATCAAGGAAAGTAAACATGTAGAGTTTATTTAGGAAGTCAAAACCTGAAGTGGGGAAAATGAAAACGTCCAGGTGTATAGGCAGTAAAGGAGAAGAGGATTCCTGAGTAAGATCATTTACTAAGGAGAGTTCTTACATGGTTGGAGCTGGAGGCTACCTTCCTTAGTGAACTAACATGGGAACAGAAAACCAAATGCTGCATGTTCTCACTTATAAGTGGGCACTAAGTGATAAGAACTTACGAACATAAAGAAACAGACACAGAAGACTACTTAAGGCGGGAGGTTGGGAGGAGGGAGAGGAGCAGAAATGATAACTATTGGGTACTGAGCTTAAAATACCTGGGTGCTATAATAATATGTACAACAAACCATTGTGACACTTGCTTATCTATGTAACAAATCTCCACATGTGTCTTCAAAGCTAAAATAATTTTTTTTTTTTCAAAGAAGAGTTCTTAGCCCAGCCTCTCAGCCCACGATCTTACTTGGGGTCATTGAAGAGGAAAATTGCATGTATACATGACACTTTTCCTCTCTGGCAAAAAGTGGAATCAATTTGCCTTTCGCAGTATACAAAAGCAATAAAATATATCTTGGAAGAAAAGGTTATGCTGCTTCAGGTTAGTGCAACCCTTGAGACATAGCCAGAATGTTTTTCCTTTTTTTTTTCTCCACTTTATAGCTGTTTGGTCCCTCAAGATTAAAAGCCATCATTAGAACTGTTTTTCCTATTTAAAATTTTAACCTAAAATTATTCTTTTGCAAACTCAGGTTGTATTTCATGCCTAGTCCAATAAACAAGATACTCATGTTGACTATTAACCAAAAAGGGGTCGTTGGCTAGACACTGAAGTTCTTTAAGTCTAGGGAATTATTAGACTCATGTGTTTTCTTTGAGGCCTTGTCATTTATAAGCTTGGCTCAATTCACTGTAATAATCTCAGTAGTGTGTCTATGTGAAGATGGAGAAAAATATTTGTCAGGAATGCTACTAATAGCTATTTCAGCTATCTATTTTTCCATAGAAAGCCATGCCTAAATGTAGTGGCATATAAAATAATTATTTTAATAAAAAGTTCTGCTAGTCTTGTTAGGGGTCTTTCATGCAGATGTAGTAGGATGGCATCTGAGCCTAGAATTTCCAAATGGTTTACTCAGATCTCTGGTGATCAGAGGGGACATCTGGGTACTCTTTTTCTCCATGTCTTCCCTTAATGAGACTAGATTGGGCTTTCTGTAAAATGGAAAACTTTGGTCAGATTTATTACAAGACTAGCCTAGATTCAAAGGGAAGGGAAATAAATTCCATCTTTCCATGGGGGATAGGTAATGCAAAATTTGTGGCCATCTTTAATCTATCATATTTATCCTTGAGTGTTTTTAGTCAAAATGATAGTTTTTCCTTTTCCTATTACAGGTGTTTTTTTTCTTCTTCTTTATTTTCCTCAAACTTCATTATTGGTTTCTGTCTCCAGAGAATACAGGGGTTTCTGAAACAGTCACCTCTTTATTTTGCAGCATGCCCAAACTCTGGCATTTCTAAAGGGCCTCTTAGAGGCCAGGGGCTCGATTTCATTCCTGGGCTGAGTATCAGCAAATGGGAGTCACTCAGTGATGATGGCCAAGCCTGTAAGATTGTTTGAAAGCAGTCTGAACAAGCTAGTCCAAATGGTCCCCAAAATGTGGGCCAGGATCCAGCCTGAGTCCTGCATTTGTCACTAGATGGCTGGGCTCTGCCAAGTCCACAATGAAGGTGTCCAACAAACACACACAACACTGCTGACTCTGCTTGCCAGGGCAAGGCAGCTCTGCTCTTTCCTCCCCACACCCACAGCACAGTGCATCCCTGGGTAATGACAGGTCTCATCTTTATGAAATAAATCACATTGGCATTACAGCACTCCCATTAACTCCTTGATCTTGCCAAATTTGCAAAAACCAAAGCATTATGAGGACTTGGCCATGAAGTTTAAACAAATTTCTTGGGGTGGACTCTTAAATGGTTGTATTTGTGGATACACCCTGATCTTAACTGTTGCATAATACATAATGTGAATTTTAATCAAAGAGCAGCATTTTTGTTGTTCTTGTTTTAGATAGATAGGTAATAATGCTTTCTTCTTTTATTCTGAGCAGTTAGACAAATAAAGGACTCTGGAAATTGTGGGTCCAATTGGTCTTCCTAGATATAAAGCCTAAGTCGAAAAATGTTTGACCTCACTCATTACTATTCTAATAACCAGTTTTCAGATTCTTGGATGACCTTTGTCTAGCCTTTTGTCTATAAAAATGTGTATGGGACTTTTCAATCATTAGTATAATGATTTTTAGTCCTATCCGCATAAATAAAACCAATTTCAGTAGAAAATTAGGTAGTAAAAGTGGTGTGGGGTTCATGGTGATTGTTTCATATGTAATATTTAAGTGAATAACCATGCCTTAAGATTTTACTGATTACAAAGGAGTAGAGTGAAATGAAGTATGAGGAATAGATGGGTTCTTTCCTTGCAATGGATATAATAAGATCCAACAAAAACAGCATGAAGAAACTCATATTCTTCATTTAAACGGTGAAATTAAGGGCAGAGTTTTATTTGCATAATGTCTTGACTATCCTATGATGTTGGAATTACTAACCATAGAGAATGCTAAGTACCAAAATGAATACTAAACTCTATCGGAGAAGGGAGTGGAGGCCAAAGGGGACAGAAGACAGGTATATTGATAAAACGCTCTCATCATTTTCTTCCTTTGTCTCATTGGATATCTTTGTGACTACATGATGGTAAATTTTGTATTTAAGGACTTTGGAAGGAGCACCAAGGCCTGATGCCAAAGTAGACATTTTGAAGGAATAAGAGTGGAAGTCAGCGTTTACCAGGGGTGTGGAGCCGTTCATGGCTTAACGATGACCACATAGCAGGAGATAATCACTAATATCTTTTGTGTCATAGTTTGTAGGTGTGAGAGTTAAAAAAAAGAAACTCAGATCCGCTTTCGAGTTCAAATTTTGGTGGAAACTAACTAATTATGGGCATGTTCTATAATATCTTAGATCTAGGTAACTTCACCAATAACACAGGGAGAATGATAATATTATCTCGTTATATTGTTATAAGAATTAATTGAGATTATATATGTCAGGCACTTAAAATGTCTTGCATATAGGTAGACTCAATAAATGTTGGCTGTGAACACTGTTATTATGATCAGTATTATTATACTGTGACATGCTTTTTACGTGCCCCAGTACCCAACATTTATAACACTCACTGATGCCTCCCCTTTCTAATTTTTAAACTCCTGTTAGCATGATCCCAGACCACATAAATGTGTACTTTAAAGTACCTATTTTGAAGAACTCTGTCATTTTATTTATAGTCATGGCTATGAAGGCTTTTACAAAACTTAAACTGTGTTCCTGCTCAGTCTTTGACACTGGACACATCACCATCTGAAAACACCAACTTTTATAAACTTCCATTTTTATGTAGCTGTCTCTCTCCATTGCACTTTTATCAAGATGCCTGCGTGAAATTTCATTTTAGCTAACTGACATTTCTACTGCTCATTGTCCTTTTAAGGGTTATTCTTAACCATGCCCAAGTCCTAAGGCAATTTGTTGATGATATGTTATAAACAACATTATCTCTGTAATGAAAAGGTAGATTGGGAGGGAAACGTAGTCACTTTTGGCTTGCTGTCAAGTATGGGTCACTGGGGTCATTAACACAGTTTGCCCTACTTGACCAAATACTCTCTTTTGGGTAAGATGATGGTTTGCAGGGTGAACATGTTTGACATGTGACTGATGTAATTTGTCTTTATTCCAAGTAAATTGTTAAATAAAAAATATTCATTGAGGCTCTACTCTGCACTTTTATCATGCTTTTATGCAGATTCTTCAAACTTTATAAGCATTCATGCAATTGTACAGCTCTTTCAGTTCAAATTGAACTTAGGTAATACTTAAAATAAAGTTCCTACTTATTAGAGAAATAATAAAATATGATCATAATGAAATATATTATTTAATGACTTGATAACATATTTTTGCAATTGGTAGATAATATGGTGACCACTATTAATCTGGATTTCTTTCTAACATTTTTCCCACCTGCCTCAGTAGAAGCTAAGTTGTCGTTTATTGCTAAGGGAAAAGCAATCATGGCCGGAATGTTCTGGTGGTTGGGTGTGTGTGCTGATCTCTGTAATTTTATAAAACTCTCCAGGGCTATCTGATAACATTCACTTCCACCTCTTTCCCTGCTCCTTCTGGAAACCACGGAGGGACCCACTCCTTCTTCATACACTTTTTCCTCTTTTTTTTTTTTTTTTTGGCTAGGTATCATCTCCATAGGAATAGATAACACCACATGAGAAAACATATGAAGATTAAAATAAAAGTAATCTTCTGCTCTTTTAAAACCTAATTTCTTAATTTTTATTTGCTTTCTTTTTCAGCTTATTTCTTTTATTTTTCTATCAATTCAACTCTACAAAGACAGTAAAATCTTATAATAAGCACTAGTTTGCCACATGTAATGAGTAAAATATTATTTTTGAATTATTTAAGAAAAATATTTAAAATGGCCAAGATAGCGTGATATTTGCTAGGGTCTGAAAAAAATTCTATGGAAGAAATAGTAGCCTAGTAAATGTTCATTTAGCAACATAAACAAGGGTGCCTGCAGCCTTCTTGGGAATTGTCACTTCTAGAGGCCTAATTGCACTGGTTTAACCATTTTTAAATAAGGACATTTGTTTAAATGAAGAGATATTTAAAAATATATGTGCATATATGGTATCTATTATGTATTTATTTAGTGAAATTTAGATAAGCTAATATATTTGTACACTCCCAACAATTATTATTCCTTCATTAAACATTTATTAAATATTGTATTTTATAGATATTAAAATGAGAATAAAACTTTAATAATTCATAATAAAATATTTGTGGCATCAGTTTATTCAGTTGAATTTTCCACTTAGGTCACCAACATATATTAGAACTGTACACAATAGTTTTTAAAATAAACAATCCAGAACTATAAGAATTTCAAGTAAATTGGTTATTTATAGTTACTTATTTAAAGAACTGAGGTTGGACATGGTGGCTCAGGCCTGTAATCCCAGTACTTTCAGAGGCCGAGGGAGACAGATCACTTTAGGTGAGGAGTTTAAGACCAGCGTGTCCAACATGAGGAAACCCTGTCTCTACTGAAAAAAAAAAAAAAAAAAAAAAAAAAAAAAAGAAACAAAAATTAGCTGAGTGTGGTGGCACATGCCTGTAGTCCCAGCTACTCAGGGGGTGAGGCATGAGAATTGCTTGAATCTGGGAGGGGGATGTTACAGTGAGCCGTGATGGTGCCACTGCTGCACTCCAGCCTGGGTGATAGAGCAAGAGTCTGTTTCAAAAAAATAAAAATAAAAAAAAAAAGCTGGAAGTTTCTATACCGTTCCTTCCAATTCAGATCTCAATATGAGTGGAAGAAGTAAAAGAAGAAAAAAATCCAAGGGCTGTCAAAGTAATTTGGGGAATATATAAAAGAAAAGTATTACAACATGTCATTGATCCAAAGATTGTCGCTTGTACAACAAATTTTAACTTGATGGCTATTAGCAACCATATCCATTAAAATATGTCTTTGTTCTAAAATTAAATATATAGTTAAAAATAAAGTAATGCCCTGCATGATGACCTACTGTATACTTTGTACAATTTGCATAGCCAAAAATAAAGTAATACCCTAAGTAATAGTTTAAAGTAATAAACTATTATTTTCTTTTTAACTAAGTTCTAACGAAAACGTATTTCCAGCACACTTCATATTTCAATTTGTGCAGCCTATTTGATGACACACTAACAAATTATAATACATTTCTCTCATGAGAATTTGACCCAGTAGTCAACCTGACTTTGAAAAAAGATCAAAGCTGCCCAGTCAAATTAATTCTACATTGACATATTTGTCTTTGCCTATTGAAATTTGACCTCTTAACACTTTATGTGTTTATCGCTCTTCATTGAGCCTCCATGTGAATGGATTGCATTTTACTGAGGAAAGACTCGTAGTGTCTATACCAGATGAATATTTAGAAATGTGAAGGCAGTTTAGTATTTCTTTGTGGGTACTTGTTGTATGTGTGTCTCATACGGACTTCTGGTCTGGGCAGGAGCGGGGAAATGAGAGAAGGGGGTTGGAGGCATTGTGGCCTGGCTTTTGCTGACTCCTCCATACCTTGGGTTTGTGGAAGATCACAGATCAGAAATGGTTTTAAGCTCTAGTGCATTTGAGCGTCTAACTTCTGCTTGAGAAATGTGACAAGTCTGAGATGCCCTTCCAAATGTGCCCAGCTTACGTTTCCAAAAAAAGTTAATAGCTTTGACCTTTTAAGCTATTATATGAAGAAAAGGCTCTACTCACTTAAGGTCCACCCTATTGTAATCTCTACCTTTGAAGTGAGTCACGTACTAATTTCCTCTCAGGAAAGTTTAAACCAAAATATGTATAGTCAGAAGGATTACTTTTTCCTTAAAGAACCTCAAACATTTTTGTATTTGTGCAGCATAATGAAAAGATATCAAATTGATGCATTAATGTAAAAAATGTGTATAAGGTACTGACTAAATTACTACCCAACCCACGGACATTTTTTGTTTATGCAAAAGAGAATTCTGTTAGTAGTTCGAAGTGAAAGATGGCAAGGTAATTTAGAATCTGGCTGTGTGAGGCAATAACTGACAGCCATAAAAATAAGAGATCTTTACCGATTAAACAGGTTGATGTTGATAACAGAAACTATTTGACTGTTGAAAGCCTTCCTTATTGTACTTTCAACTGATACGCTAAGGTTTAGGGATATGTGAAATGACACCCTGTTCATTTTCACCCTGTTATCCCAGAGACAAAATGTGCAATAAAGGGCTCTAGAGTTCTAACTGTTTTCTGGTAAACAGAACTTAGTCCCAAATCATGCCTGATTGCCTTTGCATTAAAATAATAATAAAGAAATGTTTATTACATCTTTACTCCACAGTTTGACAAACCTGTAATTTAGCCATGGCTGTTATCAGAAAAACCTTAAAAATGGACCCTCAGTTCTTCTGAGGCTATTCCAGAACATAGATCTGTCCTTATGACCTGTGAAAATAGAGGCTAGGTGGCTGACAGGTTAGAAATTAGTGACAGATGGAAGTTTATGCTTGCCCTTTCTCTACTGTATTGTACCAATTCCTATTTTGTTCCTAAAATCTGAATGTATGGCGTTTCACAGTTTAATTACAGTGTTGCTTTTCCTTGTTGATGTGTAATATTATAGTATATCTTACAACTGATGGAGTCATAAATATGCCAAAATACGGTAGCTTCTGTCCTCTGATTTTATCTATCAAGTAAAAGGCTAGGATACACGAAAGACTAAAGAACTGATATTTCATGATTTTTCTATCAGTGAAAATCCATGACCTAATATCAGCCTCTGAGTGTTGCTAATAAATCTTTCTCACATTTTGCCATTTTGTTTCTGAGCTAGCAACTTTGTCTCTTTTGTTTAGTTATGGCCTTATAAGTATTCTCATATTATCTCCACATGTACAAGGATTTCTCTAGAAGTAGAATTTCTGAGTCATAGGGTATACCTGCAGTCTTTAACTTAAGATAATGCCAGATTATTTTCTAACTGGTTAAACAATTTAAACCCCTACCAACTTATACGCTAAATACATAGGATTCCTTATGGTCCAAATTTGACTAACATTCAACCTTATCAAAGTTTTATGTTTTGCAAAGATAGTGGGGATAAAATTAAGCATATTTATTTTCTAATTGCATTTATCTGGTTTCTATTGAGATGAGTATCTTTCAATATAAATATTGACATTCTCTATTTTCTCTTCTGTTCATGAGCTTTGCCTACTTTCCTGTTATTTTTATTTTTACACAATTCAAGATAATCTCCTCATTACAAAACCCCTAACTTAATTGTAGGCAAAGATCTTTTTATTTTCCTAAATAAGGTAATATTCATAGTTTCTGGGGGTTAGGACATGGAAATATTTTTTTGTGAGCCACTATTCAAACCACTAGAGTGGGTTTGATACTCTTCTTACACTCCAGCACTACTTTGAAGCCATGTTCCTTTATTTCTTTGCAAAACTGCTCATTTGGAACTTTCATTTGAAACTTAAACTATCTTGTTATGCCATGGTGTGCCCTCTCCTCTTTGCTTTAATTTGCAGTTTTCTTCCTCTTCCAAATTTGCATCTTCATGGGTAACTCAGTATATTTCCAAATTCTCTGTCTCTTCCTAGATATCACTACCTTCACTTCCTCTCTGTCTGAGCCATTCCGCTCTATGACTATACTCATGTTTTGTTATAACCCTGAATTGCTTTATCTCTTGCCTTTAAATTCAACACATCTAGGACCTCCTTCTAGATCTCTTATTCATTTACTCCCAACACATATGTTCTTCAATATCATTGAGATCTAGAGCCACTCCCTGTCTCACGTTTACTCTGTATTTAAGTCCTCTTCTCTGTTTACTAGAATATTGTCTGGCTCATAAAAAATATTTCATGATTGTTATCTGCTAGTGGGAGCAGATATATTAATAATCAGATTCATATTCAGTTTAACCACTTCCTTGCCTGTATTCTCAATTCTCTTGTCATATTGCCCTTCCATTCTCTTACCCGAGCAACCCCAAACATAAATCAATTGCAACAAAACAGACATAGTTCTTACTCTCATGGACCTTCAGAGTGACTGCAGAAAGTGGCAATAAGTAATAATGGAAAGTGTCATTAGTGTTCAGAAAGTGAAGTAGAGGAGAAGGAAGACACCCCGAGGAAGTGACATTTATACTGAAACCTGAGCAATGCTAAGAACTGGTTGAATGATGTATGAAGGGAAGATAGTTCTGGAAGTTGGAGAAATATGCATGAAGGCTAGATTATCAGGTTTTTCTGGTCTCAATTTAGGCATCACTTTCTTTGTGAAGTCTTTCTGGGTCTGTCATGTTTAAGTCAGGTGTCCTTTCTTAGTGCTCCTTCAGGAATCTTCAGTTTTCCTTTATCAGCATGTCTTACAACATGTTGTGTTCTGTCTTCTTAACTCTCTTCCTCACTGGGCTCTGGAAAGATGGTTTGGTGTTTGACTTGTTCCCTATATCACAGTGCCCATGCTTCTGCCAGTTTCTGGCACATACTTGAGGCATAATGAAATTTGTCAGTTAAGTTGACAAATCAGTGGGACTATTTTCCCATTGATTTGTCAACTTAACTCCATAGATATAGATGGAGGCCAAGTAATGTGTCTGCTCTTGTGGGGGTCACACTGATGGGATGTATTCAAATATACAGAATTCAAGGCATGTGGATTTATTGTAGGGTGTGAGTTATTATTCCAGGCACTGCTGAAACTTGATTTATTCTTCTCCATTCACATGGTACAGTGATAAAATTTTTGTTTATATGAGAATTTCGTATAAAATAAGTAATGTACATGAGATGTTTGGATACTATTGAGTACTCAGTCCAGTGGGGCAAGAGTTTTGTTTTATATATGGATAAAATATACTCGCGTGTGTGTGTGTGTATATATATATATATATATACACTATATATATATATACACACTATATATATATATACACACACTATATATATATATACACACACACACACACACACACGAAAGGATATATTTTATGCTCTTATAAAAAGTATAAAAGTGCTTCAGATGGTGTATATATATATATATATATACAATCCACACACACACACACACACACACACATACCATTTAAAACAGTTTTTAGTATTCAGTGGGTCACTGCTTAGTTTTCAGTCTTTGTCTTCACAAGGGTCCCCAGAAGAGCAATTCTCCACAACACCAGGGTATATTAGAGTCAGTTGTGTGGTAATGTCACAGATAATTCAACTAATAACCATGTAGCACTGTGGCTTGCGATTTATTATTTTTCAAAACTAATTTTGAAAAAATAAGTAAAAAATAGAGAAGTTTTGAGATTTTTCTGTTAATATTACTAGGTTCATTCATTATATTCTGACACGCTTTCTTGAGAGGAATACTTGCGACTATGACTATTCAAGTGGAATTAGGACCTGTCCATGGGTGTGTGGCTGTGACTATTATGTCTGTCACGTATGTCACTGTTGGTGTCCTAGAGGTGGTTCCTACCCCTATAGTAGAGCATATCTCAGCTTTTCCTAGTCTTAAGGGTGTTTTTAGAACTCTTGTAACTTTGTCATGATTTGGGGAGGAAAAAGGCAGTTGGGTGGGATGGAAATTTGAATGAAAATAAGACGTTTGCACATCGCCTCTGGGATAATGTTAGATCAAGGGTTTGCCCCTTTCAGACAGATCAATGCTGTTGCAGGCTTAAATAAGATCCCTTAAGAGGAAAGAGCCTGGGCAGGGACTGCTGGCAGGCACTATTTTCTTGTTTAGATTATATCTGATGAAAATCTTTACTTTGAAGTTGTGCATTAGTTAGGAATTTCCCCCTAAGAGTTAACGTTCTAAGTATTATCAAAGCAAATCTCATAATTTTGCTATGAAGGCACCAATATTCCAGTCACCTTAGGGAAGGAAAAGGTGAACCAGCCCACTTTCTGTACTAAAAAAGGAAACACCTGTCTCTGAGAGGTGCTGATTTTTAGACATTATGGCATTCATGTTAATGGAGAAGGAAAATTAGACGTAGGCTTCTTGACAAATTTTCTCTGAAGTTTGAGCTGCCACCAGGTTGTTCTCAGCATGATGCTATCGTGTTGGCATTTATAATAGGCTTTAGCAATCTCCATTTATAATAATCTCATTTGAAATAAAATGGAAATTGCCGTGTTATTATACTTCTGGGGCAGTAAGTGGAGTGAGCACTGGACTGAGAGTGTGAACGTCTGAATTCTTAGGTAAGATTTATTTGCTATGTAAAAATACTGGATGAACTGTCATAGGTCTTAAGTAGGTCAACTCAGAAATGAGAAGAATGGACTAGGTCAGCTAATTTTAATCTGTGTCCCTCAGAAAACGTAAGGCCTTCTAGGACCCCTGAAAGGCCGATGAAAGAAGTGTAGAGTGAAAAAAATCCTTAGGGGGTGCTCCATGTTTCTACATCCACTTTAACTGAGCCTCCACTTTTTTCTTCTGTGAATAGTGGACTTTCTTAGAACAGTTTATCTGAAGAGATGATTCCTTTGTTAATCTCTCTTTTTTTTTTTTTTTTTTTTTAAGCAGTGGACTAGATGATCTTCAAGATTTTTGCTGCACTAATATTTCACTACTCTCTTCTGACTGATAATTAAAACTTTACTAAATTGACATATTAAATACTTTAGAAATTCAGCTTGAGATGTTTCCTGAATAAGTCAGACAAAAGAATTGTCAGGAAAGGCCAATATAAATATGTCATAAATGCTCAATCTTCAGTTTATCTAAAAAATAAGAAAAAGGTGTTTAGCTTATTTTGTAATATATCATGAATATTCACTTGGAAATTGATTCTATTCTCAGAATAGACCAGCAAAGCTACAGAAAGTAACATTCTCTTATTCTGGGAGTGATTTACTGAAGGGTAATATTTTTAAAATTCTGACCAACATTGTTTTAATATCAGATATCTACTAGCCAGTTGCTACTAGGCTGTGGAAACAAAAACCTAACCAAAAACCCCCCTCAGCCTTGAAGAATATAATCTAGCTGAAAAGACAGACATATGAACAGTTAATTGCAAAGTAGTGAGGTATGTACATGAATAAAAACATATGTAATTAAAAAGTGGTAGTAAATATGGTCATCAAAAACATAGGATTTATGTTCAAATTTCAGTTCCATTATTCATAATCACTTATAGCTTCTAGTTTTATGACTTACTCCACTGATGGCTTCATTTTCTTCATTTGTAAAATGAGAGGAAAAGAAGCCACCATATAGGACTTTTTGTGTCAATTAAATGTTATAATCAATGTTAAATATTTGGTGCAATGTCTGCATTTACTATTTAAATGGTAGCTATTATTGCACCACTTAAATGATAGTTTAAATTTTTTTTTAATTTAGGCATAATCATTGTACATATTTCTGGGGCACAGAGTGATGTTGTGGGATGCATAATGTATACTGATCAGATCAGGGTAATTAGCATATTCATTGTCTCAAGCATTTATCATTGCTTTGTGTTGGGAACATTCAATATCCTCCTTCTAGCCATTTGAAATTATGTAGCTTATTATTGTTAACTATAGTCATTCTCTAGTGCTATACAATGAGAGAAGCTATTTCTACTGTCTAGCTGTAGTTTTGCATCTTTTAGCAAATCACTCCCTAGCCCTTCCTTCCCTCTATTCTTCCAAGCTTCTAGTATCCTTTGTTCTATTTTTACTTCTATCAGATTAACTTTATTTATTATTATTATTATTATTATTATTATTATTTGAGACAGTGTCTTGCTTTGTCTCACAGGCCAGAGTGCAGTGGCATGACCGTGGCTCACTGCAACCTCTGCCACCTGGGCTAAAGTGATCCTCCCATCTTAACCTCCTGAGTAGCTGGGACTACAGGCACATGACACCATTTCCAGCTAAACTTTTATATATTTTGCAGAGATAGGGTCTTGCTATGTTGCCCAGGTTGGTCTCAAAATGCTGGGCTCTAGCAATCCACCTGCCTCAGCCTTCCAAAGTGCTGGGATTACAGATGTGAACCACCATGCCTGACCTAACTTTTTTTAGCTTTTACATGAGTGAGAATATGTGATAATACCTTTCTGTGCCTGACTTATTTCACTTAATGTCTTCCAGTTCCATCCATGTTGCCATGAATGACACGATTTTATTCTTTTTTTATAGCGGAATAGAATTCTATTGTGTATATATGTCATAATTTCTTTTTTAAAAAGGTTTTATTTTCAGTTCAGGGGTATATGTGCACATTTGTAATGTAAATAAATTTGTCTTATAGGGGTTTGTTGTACAGATGATTTCATCACTCAGATACTAAGCCTAGTACCCAGTGGTTATTTTTCTGACCCTCTCTCTCTTGCCAGACTCCAGCTTCAAGTAGGTCCCAGTGTCTGTTTTTTCCCTTGCTGTGTCCAGGCGTTCTCATCATTTAATTCCCACTTATAAGAGAGAATATGTGGTATTTGCTTCCTGTTCCTGAATTAGTTTGATAAGGTTAATAGCCTCCAGCTCCATCCATGTCACCATGAAAGACATGATCTTGTTCTTTGCTATGGCTGCATATTCCATGATGTGTATGTACCACATTTTCTTTATCCAATACATCATTGATGGGCATTGTGAGTAGTGCTGCAATGAACATTGTTGTGCGCGTGTCTTTCTGGTAAAACGATTTTTATTTATTTGGGTATATACCCAGTAATGGGCTTGCTGACTCAAATGGCAGTCCTGTGATTAGTTCTTTAACATTCTTTTCACAATGGTTGAAATAATTTACATTCCCACTAACAGTATACAAGTGTTTCCTTTTCTCCACAACCTCACCAACATATTATCTTTTGACATTTTTAATAATGACCATTCCAACAAATGTGAGATGGCTTCTCATTGTGGTTTCGATTTTCATATCTCTAGTAATCAGTGATATTGAGCGTTTTTTTTCATATGCTTGTTGGCTGCATTTATGTCATCTTTTGAAGTGTCTGTTCATGTCCTTTGCCCACTTTTTAATGAAGTGTTTTTTCCTTGTAAATTTAAGTTCCTTACGGATGCAGTTGGGTCTTCTTGTTGAATTGAACCCTTTATCATTATGTAATGCCCTTTTTGTCTTTTCTCATCCTTCTTTGTTTAAACTTTGTTTTGCCTGAAATTAAAGTTTCAACTCCTGCTTTTCTCTTATTTTTTACTTGGTAGATTTTCCTCCATCTCTTTATTTTGAGCCTATAGGTGTCATTATTTATGAGATGAGTCTCTTAAAAACAGCATACCATTGAGTCTTGCTTTTTTATCCAGCTTGTCATACTGCGCCTTTTAAATGGGGCAGTTAGCCCATTTACATTCAAAGTTAATATTGATATGTATGGATTTGATCTTGTCATTGTGTTGCTATCTAGTTATTATGCTGGCTTGTTTGTATAATTGCTTTATAGTCACTGGTCTATGTATTTAAGTGTGATTTTCTATTAGCTGATAGTGATCTTTCCTTTCTATATTTAGTTATCTTTTCAAGGTCTCTAGTAAGGTGGGTTTGGTGGTAATGAACTCCCTCAGCATTTGGTTATCTAAAAAGGATTTTATTTCTCCTGCATTGAGGAAGCTTAGTTTGGCTGGATATGAAATTCTTAGTTGAAGTGATTTTTTTTTTAAAGAAAGTTGAAGCTGGGTATGGTAGTGCATGTCTGTAATCTCAGTACTTTGGGAGGCCAAGGCATAGATCACTTGAACTCAGGAGTTTGAGACCAGCCTGGTCAACATGGTGAAAGCTCATCTCTACAAAAATGCAAAAGCTAGTCAACTATGGTGGTGTATGTCTCCAGGCCCAGCCACTCAAGAGGCTGAGGTGGGAGGGTAGCTTGAATCCAGGAGGAGAAGGTTGCAGTGAGCCAAGAATGTACTCCAGCCTAATGGCAGGATGTGACTCTATCTCAAAAAAGAGGAATAATATTGAATATAGGTCCCCAATATCTTCGGGCTTGTAGGGTTTCTACTGAGTGGTCCACTGTTAGCCTGGTGGGATTCCCTTTACAGGTGAACTTCCCTTTCTCTCTAGCTGCCTTTAACATTGTTTCTTTCATTTTGACCTTGGAAAATATGATGATTATGTGTCTTGGGAATGATCTTCTTGTGCAGAATCTTTCAAGGGTTCTCTATATTTCTGGAATTTGACTGTTGGCCTCTCTAGTGAGGGTGAGGAAGTTTTTATGGATGACATCCTGAAACATTTTTTCCACATGGTTTGCTTTCTCCTAGTCCCTTTCAAGAATGCCAGTGATTCATAGATTTGGCCTCTTTACATAATCCCAGATTTCTTGGAGGTTTTATTAATTTCTTTTTATCCCTTTTCTTTATTTTTGTCTGAATGTCTCACTTCAGAGAGCCAGTCTTCAAGTTTTGAGATTCTTTCCTCAGCTTGGTCTGTTCTGCTGTTAATACTTGTGATTGCTCTGTTAATTTCTTATAGTGCATTTTTCAGCTCTTGTTAGGTGGGTCTGGTTCTTTTTTATTACATTCCTTTTTATCCTGCCTATTTCATCTGTCAGCTCCTGTATCCTTTTATTGTGACTCTTAGTTTCCTTAGATGGGTTTTGGTTTTCTCCTTAATCTTGAAAATCTTCATTTCTATCCATATTCTGAATTCTATTTCTGTCATTTCAGCCAGCTCAGCCTGGTTAAGCCTTGGTGTTGGAGAACTAATGCAGTTGTCTGGAAGACATAAGACACTGTGGCCATTTGAGTTGCTGGAGTTCTTGCATTTGTTCTTTCTCATTTCTGTTCATGTGAATGTTCCTTTAACTGCAGTGTAGATTGAGTCCAGTCAATAGATATCTTTTCTAGATGTTTTCACAGGGCTGAGGCTTTGTGCAGGGTCTTTATTTGCAGGTGACTTAATGTCTTTGGTTCCACAGGGGAGTATGTTAGTGAGGTATTTTGGTTTTGAAGATTTGGGGTATGATTCAGTATGTGGTGCTTAGGTGTAGTGGTCTGTAGGTAGGGTCTTGCTCAGTCAAGTGGCTCCCTTATATTTCCTCACAGTTGCAGCCATGCTTGCTTTCAATGCTCTGAAAGCATGGGCTTCTCTCCCATCTGACTACTGCCTGGCTATATATGGATAGCAGCCTGGCACTCCCAAGCTGCCCATCACAGCTCTTGGGTAATCTTGAGGTTTATGTTTCCTTCCTAACTTTGAGGCAACAGGGACCTTAAGAGTCGTTGTGGCTGGGGGTCTTTTACTTGTCTCCTGAGAGCTCCACCCTGGAGAGATGCAGGTCAGAAATTGCTCTGTGCAATCAGCTCAGGATTGGGGGATCTGTGCTGTGGGCCCAAGTCAGGGGTTTCCTGCCTGGTGATCACCAGGGGGTTGGATGGGACCTGTGGGAGATGGACTGGCCTCCTTTCTTTTGGTCAATTGCAACTTGATGAAGGTGAGGATAAGGCACTTAGGGTCCTTGCTCCTTTGTTAGTCTGAGGGTAGCAGGGGTAGTACTACTGAAGAGGCAGTGGCAGAGAGGCCTTCAGTTGCTGCTGGAAGCTCCGCCTCTGAGAAATGCAGACTTGCCATTACCAGGAGCATTCAGCCGTGAGGTGAACACTAGAAAACAGCAGGTCTGCATTTCTCAGAGGTGGAGTGGGGCAGCTGCACTGCTGGCATGAGCTTGGGATCTGCTTGCTGGGGAGCACAGTGCTGAAGGCTCACTGGGAGGAGAGTCTTTTCTTTGTGTGGTGGCTGTGGCATGCTATAAGCATGAGTGTAGCCCTCAGGCTCTTTGTTTCTTCCCCAGACCGAGGGCAGCAGGGATAGAACTGCTGCTGTGGCAGTGGCAGAAGGGCTGTCGACAGCCTCTGGGGGCTTCTCCCCAGGGAACTCTGGACCATTACCAATGAGTGTGCTCAGCCATGGCGTAGCGACTACTCTGTGGTCATAAGTCAGGAGCCCTGCCTGATGAAGAATGGGAGTTGTGGGTTCCCAGGGAAGAGGGGATGAACTCCTCTCCTTATGGTGGCTATGGTGTGCTGGTGGTGCCAGCATAATGACTAAGCCCTTTCTCCCTTCTGCAGCCTAAGGGCTGTTAGGGTGGTACCACTGGAAATATAGTGGCAGAGGGGTCGTGGGTTGACACTGGGATTTCCTTCTTGGAGAAATGCTGTGCTGCCTCTCATTGTGGTGATCGGGTCAGGGCAGGGTATTGTGCTGGAGTCCCAGAGTGGCTATGCCTAGTGAGAAAAAGTGAGGACCAGGACCTGCTTGGTGGTTTCCCATGAGGTGGTTGCTTTGTGCTGGGGGTCTGGACCAGACCCTGATCCCCGCAGACTTTCTAGAGCCTGGAGACAGCAAAGGTAAGGACTGTGAGACAGCTTAGATGACGACCTTCCCCTTTTACTGGGAACTCTGTCCCTGGAATTTCAAAGATGCAATTGGCTTTATAGCCCATTGTGGGGTGGCTGGAGACCCAGGCCTGGGGGATGTGACCAGTGAGGAGATACAAGATCAAGGACCCACATGAAAAATAGACTGGTCCAGGTGGCTGCTTCAGCCTGAATGTGTCAACAGTGAAGGCTGTGAAACCGCAAAGATGATGGCCTGCGCTTCTCTCTGGGAGCTCTGTTCTAGGGAGATATAGGCCTGTGGACAGCCTGACCACACTTGCAGGAGGTGGCTGGAGACCCTAGTCGAGAGTTCCTCCCCAGTGAAGAAAAATGGGATTGCGGACCAACGTAAAAATGCAGTCTGGCTGCGTTGTCATAGAGAAGAAGCTGCGCTGTGCTGGTGGTCTGCTCTGGATCCCAGTTGCCTCAGACTCTCCAAAGCCCAAAGGCAAGATAGGCTATGGCAACAAAGATGGCAGCCCACTCCTCCCTCTGGGAATGCCATCTCAGGAAGATTTGGAAAAAAAAAACAAAAACACTGTGGGAGGGAAAGCACTGGTGGGGGTGACTGGAGACCCCAGGCAGGAGATTCCGCCAAGTGAAGAAAAATGACATCTGGGTTCCACATAAATAAGCCATCTTACTGCTTATCCACAGAGCTGCTGAGCTGTGCTAGGGCACTGCTCCATTCCTTGGTTGCCTCAGACTCTCTAGAACCCAAAGGCAGCAATGGCTAAGGCTGTGAAACAGCAAAGCTGGTGGCCTGTCCCTCCCCCCGGGAGCTCCATCTCAGGGAGGTGTAATGATGCTACCATTGGCTGGCTGGATTCCCAGGCCGGTGGGTATTATCCTTCAGGGTGCTATGGAAGTAGGGCCTGCAGCACATCACTACACAGTGTCCTGGATTCAGTCCTATAACTAGGGGTATGTATGGGGGTCTTACCTCCCGCTTTGACAGAATTGCAACTGCTTTTGCCAGGAAACGTGGGTGTCTAAGGTTCCTGGGGCTCCGCATGTGCCCGAGTGGCTGTTCTGCCAAAATCCACTCAGCTCTGCTTGTCAGAATGAAGGCCCTGGTGGAGTGGGCTCACAAGGGGGTCTTCTGACCTGAGGGTTGCTGAGATCAGTGAGAGAACTATGGGTTCCTGGGGTCACTCACTCACTGACTTTCTGTTGCTTCCAGCTACGTTGTCATCCTGCCTTGCTTTTCTGAGTTCTCCATGGGTTGTTTCCTTGATGAGTCCCAATTCATGTACCTGAATGTTTCAGTTGAGTGTGCCGTATTTATGTGCCCCTTCCATTTTTCTCTGTGAGTGGCGTACACTAGCGGCTTCTAGTTGCCCATCTCAGCCAACTCTTTATCCATTCATTTGTTATTAAACACCTAGGTTGATTTCATATGTTGGTTATTGTGAATAGTGCTGCAAAAAACATGGGGGTACATGTATCTCTTCAGTATATGATTCCCTTTTTGTTGGATATGCCTGACAGTGGGATTGCTGGATCATACGGTATTTCTATTTGTTGTTTTGTGAGAAACCTCCATATTGTTCTTCATAGTAATTATATTGACATACATTCTCATAAACAGTGTATAAGAGTTTCATTTTCTCTACAACCTCAGCATTAGTTATTTTTGATAATATCCATCTTAACTGGGGTGAGATGATACTTCATTGTGGTTTTGATTTGCGTTTCTCTGGCAATTAGTGATGTTGAGTATGTTTTCATATATGTATTGGTCATTTGTATGTCTTTTGAGAAATGTCTGTTCAGATCATTTGCCCATTTTTTTTTCTCAGATTGTTTTTTGCTATTGGATAGTTTTCAAAATTCTTTTAAAAATATTATGTGTTCAGGGACAATTTATTTCTACAGGTCTTGCAAGCAGAGGCACTGGCTCTTTTTGTTCCAGACTATGTTTCAAAAGTGTTGTTTAGCAAGCAGCCTTGGAAGATAGTGCTTAGAGTCTCCATCTGGGGCAATGTGCAAGTTTAGTTAGTGGTTTTTTTTTTTTTTTTTTTTTTTTTTTTTAATAAAGATAATGTCTCCTTCTGGGGCAAAAGTCAGGCAGGTTTACTTTCTTATAAGAGATTTGGGTTTCCTGGGGTTGGTCTGCTTCTCCTGTAACACAGCCCACTTTGTGTCACCCTGTAATAATTGGGGCTTGGGAAACTGCTGGACATACTGGTACCGTGGCTACGGCTATAGCTGTGAGTAATAAATTCCTTTGTCTTTGAATCAGGAATTTTATGTCTTCTTACAGCATCCATGCAACTGTGGCAAGCTAATTGGTTAGCTTACAAAATGAGTCAAACCTTAGACCTTTCAGAGTTTTGGATACTAAAGAGACTCTGAGGAAGAGATCTTGCCCCATCCAGAGGTTCACCATAGGCGTATCTTCTTTCTATCCCAACAGTCTAATATGAAAAATTTCAAGCATGCAGCAAGATGAACATCCATATACCCACCATCTAGATTATATAAGTAACATTTTACTATATTGTACAACTTTTAAAAATGAACATAACTAATAACATTTTGAGTTTTTTCTTATGCTCATAAGTAGCATCTGTATTTTGCATGCACAGGGCTATATTTGGGCCTCATTCTTAGAAGTCAGGATACTGAGGCTTCAAAAGGTTAAGGAACTTTCCTAAAGTCCTTTTGCTAGGAAACATCTCCACTGCTTCCTCCTCTTACTCCACATTTAAGGCGTTTAGTGAAAGGGTACATGATCATTTCACAAACTCAGGGAAGAATTATATTCATTTCACCTTTCTTCAATGAGGCAAAGAGTGTTTAAACCTGGAATGGGGCTGAGCATAGCATCAGGCTGTAGCCCAGTTTAATTTGTATTGTCTCTTACTGAAAATATAAGCACCCAACTTAGGAACGTTCAGAACTTGGGGATGGCTTCTCCTTTGGGACATTCCTCCATCTGCTTTATCTGACACCATCAGATTTATCTGTATCAGAAACACTGCTGTTATTCTGGCAAGCATCTAGATCCCTAGAGCTTCTCCAAGATCTTCATGGGAAACTAGGACGTATTTTTGCTTTTGCTATAACCAGAAGGAGAAGGATGTAAAGGGAATATGACAGTTTAGGGTGTGAAGGACAAGAAACTGCCCCTTGTCAGGAGGCCTGTTGTGGTCTGAAATAAAACTAGAATATGATATTTCAGCAGTTGTTAATTAAACAGAATTTATGGTCTGGCTTTATCCCTGCCCCAAAGTTACATTGTTTTATAAAAAAACATACTAATTTATGGTAAACTTTTAATTCACAATGTATTATAAATTCGAGATACATGATAAACACCTATGATCCTTAGGCTTTAAATATAAAACTTGTACTTTAAAAATAAATTATTATTGTTGCATACAGGTCTCTCATGACACACTAGTAAGGACCACCCTTTACTGAGTTACTTTCAAAATATGTCCATTCTTAACGACAGAATCTTGTTCACAGTTGTCAGTAGGGTTACTCCATGTGATCTTCTCCCAGGATCATGAAAACAACAAAATCTATTGACAGGTAACATAACACTAACACTTTGCAGGGGTACCTGGCACATTTCAGGTTCTGAAAACATCATTAAATAAATGAATGAATCCAAACTACAAAGATGGTTACATTTTTATACATCTACACAAACATATCACATTTCATTGCTTCTAATATACGTTTTTTAAATCTTAATATCTCTGAAATTAAGATGTGCCTTAAATTAATGATGTTTGTGAAATTTTTCTTTCACTTAAAATTAATGATACTTTTTCTTTTCGTTTCTTTTTTCTCTTTTCTTTTTTTTTTTTTTTGAGATGTAGTCTTGCTCTGTTGCCCAGGCTGAATGCAGTGGTACAATCTCTTGGCTCACTGCAACCTCCGTCTCCTGGGTTCAGGTGATTCTCCTGCCTCAGCCTCCTGAGTAGCTGGGACTACAGGTGCACAGCTACCACACCTAGCTAATTTTTGTACATTTTTTAAAGTAGAGATGGGGTTTCACCATTTTGGCCAGGCTGGTCTTGAACTCCTGCCTTCAGATGATCTATCCGCCTTGGCCTCCCAAAGTGCTGGGATTACAGGTGTGAGCCACTGTGCCGGTACTACTTTTATAAATTCAATATATACTCAGTTTGGTATGCTCAGTGAAAGGCAGTTCATACTACCTTTACCTGTGCATTGTGTATTCCTACTAGGTAGTCCCATCCCTTCATTGCATTAAGAGATGATATTTTCATTTCTCATAATTCAATTTAAAATAGAACATTTTCGCTAGCCTTTCTTTTCATAGCTTTTACTATACACTCATACCTGCTATTTAGCATTCATTTACAAGATGAGTGGGGGCCTACAACTTGTTTTCTCCTCTGTTTGATAAGCACTCTGCAAAAATGTGAGCTGCAATTGCCTGCTGACATAGGAATGACAACTTAGTGCCACTGCCACGTGGCAGAGTTTAGATATTTGTGAACTGTCTTGTGTTTTAGCAGACTAAGCTCTACTTGAAGAGAATTTCCTCATTACTCAGTGGGCTCTTCCTACGTTATTCTGTTAGCATTTGACTTCTTAGCTTTTGATATGTACTTCTGTGTGGGCTCCATTACCTATCTCTGTTTGTTATTTAAGTCTTGCTGTTGGAGTAGGTAGTGTAAGCTTTCTTGTCATGGTAACCAGAAATTCATTTTTCTAATGTTATTGTTGTCTATCAGTTGTTACTTTATGACTCTATTATATAAAAAGGCTCCATTGTCACATCTGATCAACCACACATAGATAACTTTTTTCTAGGCTATTTTAGAATAAATTAGACATCGAATTCCAAACTTGTTTCTTCATTAATTAGCGTGGCAACAGCCTGAAGTAAATGACAATGCCTGTTTAATGAGCGTGGAGGCACTAATAATGTCCATCCAAAACCCAGAGTCCCTTCCATTTGTCCATTATCTCTTCCACTTTTTACTTTTCTGAGATAATTAAATGCAATCATAGAAATTTATAAAAGCAGAGTGCTCATATTCTACATTTAGTACTTTAAGGTGTCACTGTGGAGAAATCCACTGGCTTATTCTTTGTAGATTGAAATGGATCCTTTTAATTTTGTTCAAAATCTTAAAGCTTCCCCTACCAATGGTATTAATAATACCTTAAGAAAGGTGTTACATACCATCTATTCACCCAACCCCTGAAACGCAAAACAGCAGAAGGGAGAGAAGAATATAACTAATTGTTTTAATATCTAAGTTAAAAGTGAAATGTGTACTTTCAAGAAGGATTTACTGTATAATGTTTCTGTTTACTGTATAAATGTTGGGTTCAAATTATTACTTACATGTGAGTGATAATATTGGCTTTACATAGAAGCAGAATGGTTACCAGGTGCTTACTTTAACGTGATTCATAATGGCCTCACTGGATATCAAAATGATGACAGACATGCTGGTCTAGTATTTTCATTGCATTTCAGTGGGCTCATACCACATAGGGAATAGAATTAGGATTTTTCCCTTGTAGCTCAGTAAATGGGACTGCACAGAGATGCCTTGTGCCATGTATGATGTACTCAGAAATGTGCATTCTAATAAATATTTTATGAACCATCAATTTATTGAGCAATATCCTAGCTGATTTTTAAGTGGAGAAAATAATATCTTTTTTAGTTTATTTTTATACTTTATGTAATATGCTTTTTAATTTTTTTCATTTGATGGCTCTCTGGATGATTCAGGCACAAGGAAAAAAAGAGAGAGAGGTGAGCATGGTTTAAAAATAACTAAATTGGCTGCTAGGTTTGACTACTCTAAGCTAATAATGCTCAAACAAGAGTTTATATCAAAGAAAATTTGAGGAACTTTGTAAAACAAGAATGTTGCAGTCATCTCAGACATCCTGTTTCAGAAACCTCCAGAGAAAGGCCCTGAATATGTTTTTTTCAAATAAATTTCAGGTGCCTCTGGCCTTTCACACTGGATAAGAACTACAAACCTATATTATATATTTTGTATGTGCACTTTTGATTTATGTCTCTTGATTTAAAATTTTTTAGAAATTCACATGCCATGGGTCTTTCCAAAATTCTCATTTCAAAGCTGAAATTTGATGATGTTTGTGTCTGTACATACCTTAGGTTTATCTTGCATTTTAAATTTTGCAGAGTGTCTTATTTCATCCTCACACAAACCATCCTGTGAGACAAACCATGGCCAATGAACATGGATGTATATAAGTTGACTTTCTCCCCATGAGCACCTGGTTGAGGGAACATGTGGGACTCAAACCCAATCCACACAGTTAGTGTTAATGGGTATGCCTACGCTAGGCTGGATTTTCACAGAAGGGAGATCTTCTAATTCTCACAAAGGTGTGCCATGTGTTGGTGGCAACTCTGCAGTAAGCAAACCAAGGATTATCATCCCCATTTAAGACACGAAGAGCTTGAGAGCTCAGAGTGGATCAATATTTCTTTCAAAGTTTCACAGTGATCAGCCCAAAGTCATTTGGCTTAATCCAGTGTTCTTTCTGTAACACTGGAAATTATTCTGGCATATTCTTTGAGATGTCTATGTAATTTCACCAAAGTTGTTTAGCAATGCTCTATTTGTTTGTTGAAAGTGGTTCCTTGCCGTATAAAAATTTGTTTTTCTTTTTTATCAAGAGCAATTTAGTCAACTTTGGCTGTGACTTGCATAAAAACAAAGAAGCATACAAACACTACCAAACAATGGTCTGATAACCTTCAGAATTTCCAGGCTATGCTAAAGATCGAGATTTAAAAATGAGGGTGTCATTAACATTTAGGGAGTTTTCATAAAGACAATAATAAGGATTATCCTAATGATATGATTGTCTTGTGATACGCTGGAAACAGTAGGAAGTTTGAGACGAGGAAACTCAACTTCTAGTCCTGCTAGTCTCCCTACCTTCATGCTCGCATAGCCCAGTTTATAAGTTCTCTGATAAGACAGAGACCAAACTGTGTTTATGTCTTTATTAACACATCAATAAACAGTGAATATGAATAACAGATGAAAAGTTCAACACCAAGAAAAATTCATACCTACTCAAGAGGCCTTGGTGTCCCCTTCTGGGCTGGCTCCCTGAGCCACTACGTTATGTCTTCACTTCTCAGCAGCAGTTCACCTGAAAGGACTGGCAAGAGTTACAGGCCTCTCCAGACATTAGAGTCCAAGCATAACTGATTCTCAGCCACAGAAAGGGGAGATGGCTTTGTTTGTTCGTTTTTTTCCCCTCATCTTATTTTAAGTTCTATCTTCATAATCTTTAATTTATGCTCCAGGTTTCATTTCTTTCTGGGATTATTAACAATAGCAGTATCCATTCACTATAGGAGAAACCTCAGTTCTGCCCAGAGGGATGTGGCATGTTCCTACAGACCCCACCACACAGTCAGTTTAGTCAAACACTAGTATATTAGTCAAAGCCAGACATCTGTACATTAATCAGAGTCTGAGTGATATGGTTAGTCTTTGTGTCCCCACCCAAATCTCATCTTGAATTTTAATTCCTGGGCATTTAGGGAGAGACCTGGTAGGAAGTGATTGGATTATGGAGGCAGTTTCCCCCATGCTGTTCTCATGATAGTGAGTATATTCTTGTGAGATCTGATGGTTCTATAAATGGTAGTTTTCCCTGCACTGGTATTTCTCTCTCTTGCTGCCATGTGAAGAAGGTCCTTGCTTCCCCTTTGCCTTCCGCCATGATTGTAAGTTTCCTGAGGCCTCCCTAGCCATGCAGAACCATGAGGCAATTAAACCACTTTCCTTTATAAATTACACAGTCTTGGGCATTTCTTTATAGTAATGTAAGGATGGACTAATACACTGAGTTATTTCACCTTAAATGCTAGTCCAGTGTAAAACATAGCAGCTATACCACATTTAGTCTAGTTCTCTATATATTTTCTTCTGAAGATTTTGAATAATATGTGTCCATCTCAAGGACTGCTTTTTGTGTCTTTCTGTTCTCAATTCCTAATATGATAAATGAAGATGAAAAGTTCTTTATAAGGTTTTTAAGAATGAAATGTAATGCATAATACTATACTGTGCTATTTAAATGATGGATTTAATATAAATTCTAAGTATTTAACTTTTCGTAAATTTATTCATATATTTTAATTTAACTAACACTAAAACAGTAATTACCATGTTTCATTCATTGTTTTAAATGCTTTAAAAATAATAACACATTTTATCTTTATGCCATTCCTTTGAAGTCCTAGAATTATTTCTATTTTATTTACTCTCTGAGACTCAGAGAGGTTAAGCAATTTGCCCAAGATCACACATTTTGCTATCCTGCAAAAACAACCAAACTGAATTAAATATACATATATATATACATACATATATACATATATACATACATATATATATATATATATACACACACACATATATATATATATATATATATATATATACTTGTATGACGGTTAATTTTATGTTTCAATTTGCCTAGGTCATAGAATGTCCAGCTATATGTTTAAACATTATTTGTGGATAAGATTAGTATTTGAATTGGTAAACTCTGTAAAGCAGGTGGCCCTCCCCAATGTGATTGGATATCATCCAATTTATCCAAGGCCTGAATAGAACAAAAGGCAGAGGAAGGAAGGATTCACTCTCTGCATGACAGACTGAGAAGCTTAAAATTTTCCTGGCCTCAGACTGGGGCTTATACCATTAGTGATTCTTGTTCTCAGGTCTTTAGACTTGGGCTGGAACTACACTATTAGCTTTCCTGGGTCTTCAGCTTATAGACAGCAGGTCATGGGACTTCTCAGCTTCTTAGTCTTCATAACTGTGTGAGCTGATTCTCTCTCTATGTATATCTATTCATATTCTATTGCTTTTGTTTCTCTGGAGAACCCTGACTAATGCTGGTTGCATGAGATTTTGTTTAATGTAAACAATTATCCAAATATATAAATCACCAAGAAAATAACTATGTTTTTTCAGATGCTAGTTGTATATAACCTGTTATTGAATTTTTATGTATATCAATTATTTGTAGAAAACAAAAATAAGGCTCTTATCTTTAATTTAGGGCCTTGCTCCTTAAAGTGTGATGTCCAGGACTAGCAACATATGCTTCACCTGAGAGTTTGTTGGAAATGAGGATTCTCAGGTCCACTCTGACATATTGAATCAGAATCTGGATTTTGCCAAGAACCAAGATGATTTGCATGCACATTAAAGTTAGAGAAGTGCTGGTCTGGAGTAGTATATTTAAATACTAACATAAAACTATGATCTTACACAGGTGTAAGCACTGTTTACCAGATGTGCCCAAAGAGGGGATAAATATGTTGGCATACCTAGAATGCATATGCAGCACAGCACTGTTCATCAGCTGGAGAAACCTGTGCTAGTAAATGGTGTTTACTATTCAAAACATTCCTCTTTAAAGTTTCTTCTACCGATACAGACATCCAGAGCATCATTTTCAAGTTCCATTTCCAGGCCTTGTAGACCTTACATGAGGAGCTCACGTAATCCATTCCAGAGCATAACCGGTGGATCCACTCGTGAATGGGCATGTAAGTTCATTTGTGTTATCCAGGTGATTTAGACTGTTCTGTGACATTACTTGTGTGTTTCAGATTCCTGGTGCTTTTCTGCCCTCCTAGTTTACACTTTGTCCCTTTTCTTCCAGCCCAGCAGATATCTGACTCCTAGCTATGTACAGCCACTCCTCCTGTCTGGCTCAGATCTCTATGGGGTGAGTTCTGGTCTGAATAGTCTTGCCAAATTTTTCTTATGTCTTTCTGTCCTGCTTGAACATCCTAATACTCATATGGCCACCCTGATTCTGAAAATTGTATTCTCTAGCTGTGCCTGGAAGTGGACTCTAATCTCAGTGCTCACCATAGTTGCATGGATGATATCTATAGCCTGTTCCCACACGCTTGGCTGCCCGCAGCTTCTGATTTTGCCCTTTGGCCTTTCGTCTGCCTCATGTCAGTTCACAAACCATCAGAATCCCTTGCCCTGCACATAGAAAGAGGCACTGTAGGTACCTTTTATTGTGCCTGAGCATGAAGACACAAAGGTACTACAAACAAGGTAAGATTGTGAACACATTCAATTATGGGGGGCTGAGTTTTTCTTTTTCTTTCTTTCTTTTTCTTTCTTTCTTTTTCTTTCTTTCTTTGTTTCTTTCTTTTTCTCTTTCTCTCTCTCTCTCTTTCTTTTCCTTTCTCTCTCTTTTTCTTTCTCTCTTTCTTTCTCTCTCTTTCTTTCTTTCTTCTTTCTTTCTTTTTTTCTTGCTGTTACAACAGCCTATTCTGCCAAATAAAAACATGGGCAAAGCACAGTCTAATGGGTTAATAGAAACACTGGAATTAGATATTTTATGATGCAATCAGTTGCTTAAATGAAATAATGTGCCTCAAGCTCCTAGCATGATCCCTGGTCCACAGTATGTGTATTAACAAATGCCAGTCTTCTTTTCCCTTGGCAGTCAGTTCAAATAAAATAGAAAAATACTCATTTGATGCAGTGGGTAAACCTGGCTGTAGTGTCTATATTCTAAATCTGTTTTCCTAGGGGCATATTTTAACCAGCATTAAGAAGAGTCTGAGGCTGTTAAATTCTACTGGACAGTGCAATCATTACAGTCAGCAGCACATCATCAAGAAAAGTTTGTTGTTGTTGTTGTTGTTTTTGACAATGGTTTTAGAACATTCTTTGCAAAACGCAGGGTTGCTGTAGGAGTCCAGTGCCAGCTTGTGAATGAACAGTAAGTATGCATTCGGCTCAACTTGATTCAAATAATTGAGCATCTGGTTATGCAGATAATGGAGAGCATTTGTCCAGACACCTGGCATGTGCAAATTGCTTCTCATTTTTGTGCTTGCAAATTAGGAATCCAAGACCCCTGCAAGGTTATGAATAAATAACATGGCTAAGGGCTTACAGACCAAAGTTATCATTAAAATAAACAAGCTCTAGCTCAAGTTTAACAAGCCAGCCACTCTGCAAGTAGTGCATTCCCAGTTCTTCATTGTCATCTTTGTGGCTTATGTTCACCAGGCACTTGTTTCTTCATTTTCCTTAAGGGATTGTCTTCATTTTTTTTATTATTATTATTTTTATGGGCTTTGGCAGTTGATGAACAAAGAAAATATGATTTACTATAGTGAGCTTGGTTGATACAATAATCAAGTAAGAGGACCTTGTTTTTCTACCCCTGGTAAAATCTCAGAAAACAGTTGGTCCTGAGCAAAATTATGAGGAAATGCACTCTCCAATTCCATGAATTTCTCCTTTCTCTGAGCTGACTTTGTCTTTTGGGAAATTGTCTCTCTCCAGTGTTTTTTCTTCTTCTCTCTTCAGAAAACTTAGTTTCAGGAGATATGCAGAAAAAAAAAAAACCATACTAATGAGCAGACAGCTGTTAAAATAGTAATATGTTCCTTTTAGCAGAAAATTGGTATTTTAACCTCAGACAAAAAAAATCCCTACACATTAAGAGAAAAATAATATCTGTGAATTTCAAAATGCTAGGCATTAATGAGCAGGTGGAGAACATATTTTGATGGGGGAAGAAGATCTTAAGTTTCATGAACATTACTCTTCAGAGGCTACTTGCTCTGCCTACACGTAAGAAAGGCTGTACTTCTGGGATGGAAAGCCAGGATTTAAGGGAAATGGTGGGAGAGAGGAGTGGAAATCTATGAGGATCACTGGAGGGGGGAAAAAAAGGAGAATATTTGTGTGATGGTGAGGGGTTAAAGTCAGCTTGCTATGTAAAGACAGTCTTTTTGAAAAATGCTAAGTCTTTATGTAAAAGCTTCATGATGTTATTGATTTTGCTAGTCTTTTCACTTCTTTCATGATAGATTTGTTTAAAGTAAAACAATTTTGCACAGAAATTAAAACCTAGGCAGTAAAAAGTAAGTAATCAGATGTAGTGCAAGCCACCCAGATGGGCCCCCAGTAACTCTTGTCTCTTTGTATCCATGCCTTTGTGTAGTCTTTCCCCATAGTGAATATTGTTGACCATGTGACAAATGGGTATTGTAACAGTGATGGTATGTGACTTTCTGCAAGGTGAGGCTGCAAACCCATTGATCCTTCTGTCTTATACTTTTTTGCATCACTTGCTCTGGAGGAAGCCAGGTGCCATGTAATGAGTATTCAGGCAGTCCATGGGAAGTTCATGAGAAGAGGAAGTACGATCTTCTGTCAACAAGCTCCAACTTCCTAGCCATGTGGCTGACAATACCTTGAAAGCAGTTCCTCTAGCCATTGCTAGCCTTCAAATGACCACAGCCCCACTGATATTTTGATTGCATTCTCATGAGACCCTGAGCCAGAAACATGTATCTAAGCTGTTTCCAAATTCCTGACTCCCAGAGGATATGAGAGATAATAAATGTTTATTGTTGTTTGAAGTTAGTAGATCTTGGTGCAGCTTGTTATACAGCAATAGATAATGATTACGTATGTGTAAGACAAGAATCCAGGCTGGAGGTTTAGCTAGAAAAGCCAATAAATTAACTAAATCATTGACTTAGGGAACTTCCTTAGCGCAGCATAATTTCAGACATTGCAGTTAGAATAAAAAAACCCACAAAACCCCCATCTTCAGATAAGGAAAAGAGCAAGTGGAAAGATATGCTTACATTCTGCAGATACTATAAGCTGTAGAAAGGAGAGAACATTGTAAGGTAGACCAGATAGTTAATCACACGTGGAGAAGGTAGCACCTAATGTGTCCCACAGAAGAATTAAGAATGGATTCAAGAGAGTTTTTCTTGATGGGAAAAATATGATCAGAAGAGAAGGTGATAGAAATGAGTAAGCTCATTGTGAGAGGTTTATGGGATGTGTGTGGGGTGTGTGTGTGTGTGTGTGTAAAAGTTTATCTTGGAAAACAAAGTAAGAAGTAGAAAAATATTTAAAAATTTTATGTTAGAAATCATCTTGGAATCAGATGCTAAGAAGAATAATTTGGTTTTAGACTAGAGGATAAATTGGGAGAGACTGAGGTCACTGAGGAAGAGGATCTTACGGTGATCCAGAATTGGGAGAGATTTCATTGCGGGCAGTAGGAATAAAAAGGAAAGAAAAACTATGAGAAAACAAAAAGAAAATCATCAAGACCAAATGACTTTCTCTCTTCCCCTGAACTGCAAACACCACGGCATCAGAAACGGTGTCCCCATTTCCTAGCACATGATTGGCATTAGTAAATCTCAATACATATTTATTGGATGAATAAATAATGTAGGGCCAGTCCTTGTCAATGATGTCAATAAATAGTTAATCAGTAGTTGGCAGAACTGAGGCCTCAGAAAGTATGAACAATGCCCATCCCAGTCCATCCTCCTGTTCATCATTATCCTTTTCACTTAATACAGTCGATAACACTGACCTTTCTTCAGGAGTGAGATGGGGCCGTGTTACTCACCACGTCAGGTTCTTTCCTCATGATACTGTTTGCTCCACCTGGGCTGACTACTCCTGTGTTAGTAACTTAAGGACAGATATGGAGATAATTTTCTTAGTATCTGGCTCTTCTATTAAATTGCAAATAAGCTCCACAAGGAGGGGGACTGTGTCTGTTGAAATCACCATCATACCTCCAGTGCATTTTATTGCACACATTTAAATGGATGTGGTGTGAATTTGTGTCTCCACCCAAATCTCATGTGGAATTGTAATCCCCAGTGTTGGAGGAGGGGCCTGGTGGGAGGTGATTGGATCGTGGAGGCAGATTTGGATCATGGAGGCTGATTTCTCCGTGTTGTTCTCATGATAGTGAGTTCTCATGAGACCTGGTTGTTTAAAAGTGTGTAGCACCTTTCACTTTAATTAATGGTTCCACAGGCTGTTCAGGAAGCATGGCTGGGGAATCGTCAGGAACTTAGAGTCACAGCAGAAGGTGGAGGGGAAGCAGCACATCTTACATGGTCCCTATGCCAGCAACGTAAGATGTGCTTCTTCCCCTTCACTTTCTTCTGCTTCCCCTTTACCTTACATGGCCCCGACGCCAGCTATGTAAGATGTGCTGCTTCCCTTTCACCTTCTGCTGTGATTCTAAGTTCCTGAGGCTTCCCCAGCCATGCTTCCTGAACAGCCTGTAGAACCATGAATCAAAACCTCTTGTCTTAATAAATTAGCCAGTCTCAGATAGTTTTTTATAGCACTGTGAGAACAGACTAATACATTAGTAAAGGATGAGATACCATGTATTTCTGTTCTTCTGGTTCTTCACAGTAGAGCCCATAGCATCTATTTCTATTTCTGAATACTTATTTATCTCATTTCTCATATTCCATCTGTAAAAGGAAAAGAGTTTAGCATAGTAGGGTTGAGACTGCCATCCTTAGAAGGTCTGCTTGTGTGGCTAGCCCTTGGCTGGTGTCAGGAAGTTAAACTTCTGGAGGATTTCCATCATTCCCTTACTGATAAGAGAGGCTCATGGTGCTGAAATTGTGCAAAAATGTTCATGCTGAGCACCTACCTGCTTCCTTCTGGGAGTCTGGAATTTTTGCACATGTTAGGCAGAGGGTGTCTATATGGTCAGCCCTCATAAACCTTGGGTACTGAGTCTCAGGGATTTCCTTGTAGACAATATTTCACATGTGTTGTCACAATTCAGTGCTGGAGGAATTAAGTGACTCCGTGGGGTGGGGAGTCCTGGGGGCTTGTGTCTTATTTCCTCTGGGCTTCTCCTCATGTACCTTTTCCTTTTGCTGATTTTGTTTTGCATATTTTTGCTATAATAAATCATAGTTGCAAGTAAACTGTATATTGGGTCCTATGAGTTCTCCTAACACATCGTAACACTGATGGGTTCTTAAGAACCCATGATTCATTGTCCGTTGGAAACTGTTGTCAACATTGCCTTAAAGTATATCTTGACTCTGACTGTTTATCTCCTCCATGGCTCTGTTTTTATCAATACTATTGTCAGTTCCTAAATCACTCATCCTCCTAACTGGTCTCCTTGTTTCCAGTCTTCTTTTACTGCAGTAGAGTGGAGTGAACTGATCAATTCATAAACATGACCTGTCACTCTTGTTGTCAAACTCTCCAGTGGCCAGCCATCACATTCAAAGGGAAAACAAAGTGTTTACAGTGACCTAAATAACCTGACTCCGCATTGCCTCCAGCCGCCGTATCCTCCTCCCTCCTCATTCACTTCACTCCAGCCATATAGGTTTGCTCACTCTTCCTCACAGACATGCTCCCCGTCAGAGCCCTGACACTCACAGTCATCTTGCCCTGGAATTGTGTGTCCAGAGGTTCCTGTGTGGTTCATTCCCTCACCTCCTTTAGATGTTTTACCAAATCCATGAGGCCCTCCCTGGTACTCTGCCTAAATGTCAGTCTCTCCTCATACTTCTCCATCCCTCTTTACTTCTCCTACTTAACCTTTATTATCAACCTACTACACATCTCGTTTATTTATCTTGTTTCTTGTCTGTCTCACTCACTAGAATGTAACCTTCATGAGAGCACAGATTTTTGTCTGTTGTGCTTCCTGCTGAATCTCCAGTGCCTATGATAACTTGTGACATACAAAAGGTATTCATTAAATGCTTGATGAAAGAAAGTATACATAAATGAATAGTACATGACCCAGCCCCAGGTCTCATCTCTGTTGCCCAACCTTCTATTCCCCAGAGAATTTTGTATATACTTATTTTTCATTATAATGTATCTCATTCTCCTTGTCTGCTACAATTAGAAATGACTGACAATCATTTTCTAATTGTTTTTGTGCCCCCTACACCTAGAACAGTGCCTGGCATGTTATATTGTTTAAAAACAACACTTATCATTTTTTGAATGAATGAATGAATAAACAAATAAATGATTTTTCTTGTGAGGCCAAATTGTTCAACAAAGGAATATTCCAAATTATACTACAGTATATAATTGTACCAGTATATGAATGTACCAGTTTCACTAAAGATAAATCAGGATTTGGGTTTATCTCAGTATGCTAATTTAAGCATACTGAGTGGTTACATTTATTTCTATTTGCTTATTTCTTTAATTGCTACTGCTTAACTATTTTCAATTCTTTTTCTTAAGTTTACAAATACATTCTGCTTATAGCATTTTGTGGTTTATATTAGAAATCATGAGAAAAATGTTTCCAAAGAATATGGAAGTTAACCCTTTCCTTGCATCACCGGTATTGGGGAATATGTGAGTCACAGACTCAGATGCTTCCAGGGGCCTAATAGGTACCATAAGTGAGCAAACCTCGAGGTCAGCGTCCAGGCCCTGAAGACAGGAAGTGCATTTTTTACAGTCCACAGCTGATATTCAGTACAGCTAATAGGTGCCATGTGGGAAAGTAGGCTTGATGCTGCTAAAGTTCCTTTTTCAAAATTAAAGCTTTTACTTTTAGTTCTGGAGATGAAAATACATGGTAACACCTGTAGTAATAATATTTCCTAAAAGATGATGAAATGGTAAAGCACTATAATGAGGGATGACAACATGAGAAGCTGTGATATCGACTCACCACCCTTGGAAGTGTTGAACGTAGTTTGCGTTTCATATTCCAATCTCCAGGAAGTGTTAGAATGACATACGATGATTTAGAATTAATTTGTGTTTATTCTTCCCCCCCATCATATTTCCAAATTGTAATGATTGTAATGATAATGTAATGATTGGTTGGAGGCCACTCTTCTGTTTGGTTTGGAATATGATGATTCATAACAGCCACTATCAAATTCCCGGCCGATATGTAGCAGAAGGTTTTGGCTAGCAGAAAGCACATGGTGTACACATTCGATCTACCACACCACATGGCAGAATACCTCATTTGCATTGCCAGTGGTGCTATGCAAACACTTTCCTGGAGTTATTTGAAATAACAGTAACAAGGGTTATTGTTAAAATCTCTATTCTGGAAAAAACTGCCATGTTTTCGAAGAGTTTCTTGCCAGAGAAGAGGAACAACGTTAATAATACAGACTGGCCTGTCATTTGGACAGTTCCCTTGGTGGTCAATTAGAGCTGGCATCCTAGAGGGAGCAGCATCTGTTATACAGACTTTAAGCTCTGTTTTCGTAGAAGAGGATCTAGAAGCAGTTGAATGTATATTGGGAAGCTTCCTAACTTCTCTATGTGGTATTCTCAAAGCTTAATGCTTGGCAATTACTTTGTGCTAATCTTTTTACAACTTTTCTTTTTCAATTTCCAAATTTTTCTATGGCTACTTAGGAGATGCCACGACACAAGAAGGGCCCATATAGGTCTTTTTGTGAAGATATCTCAGGTGCTTATGCACTGCTTAAAATTCCAGAGGAACAGCATTTGTCAAATTCAGAGCTCTCAGCCAGGTACTGTGAAATAATGTAAAACAGCGAGAAGTTTGATTTATCATGCTTAACAAGCTGGCACCAGAAATATGTAATAATGTTTTATTTAGTTTTGCTTAGGACATGATTGTTATATTGGTATATAAAGAAAATTATTCAAAACTCATTTTCATAATATCAAGTAATGACTGTATTTTATCACAGTACTATTCTCCTGTTGCCTAAACATTATTGCCTTATTCATCATACCAATCCTATCATTTTCTTATTTTACCTTGGTTTATTTCCACTGTCAAGCAAAACAATAAGCAAACTAAGTTGTCTTTAACTGTCTTTGGACAAAATTAAACAATAATTAACTTTATTACTTTATTTAGGAAGTGGTTACAGCTCCTTATTAAAAATAACACTAAAAAAAAGAGCACAATTACGACATACTTAAATGCCTGCTCATTCATTTTCAAGAATATATGAGATTTGGAGCCTAATATGTATCACGTATGAACATAGTGGTTTGAAAGCATTTATTGTTTCTACAAATCAGCCTTATTCAGTGACTATCAAATTTATTTTTTTTACAAATTTAAAAAAATAAGTTTCAGAAAGGTTAATAGCTTGTCCGTTGAGCTAGTAAGAAACAGGGCTGTTTATACTTCACTATTTGAAACTTCTCTATTTAAAACTAAATCCTCTTTTTGCATAAATGGCAGAAAGACTCAGCATAAATCTATGTAGATAAATTAACTACCTGGTGGCACGTAGGCTTGTTGACATTGTAGAGGAGCAAATGCAGCAAACTAATTTACTGTCGTAACAGTTACGTTCTATTCTGCCTTAGTTGCCCTTTATAATGGAATTGATTTTTTTTTTAAACTCACAGGATCAGATTTCTCTACATGAGCTCTGTGTCCTTTAAAACGGACACCTTGGGGATGGTGAGCATCAGGAAAATGAGCCAAATGTTTCCACAGCTCTTCCCTTTCAGTTGCCTTGGGAGTGCCTGCCACTTTCCTTAACATTTTCAGTGGTGACAAATCTTCAGTATGTGATGGCTGGTTTTTTTTAAAAAAATGTGAAGATAAAAAGAAAAAGAGAAAGCTATCTAGAGCTAAGTCTAGAGAATATGGTGATAATTGCATTATTTAAGCTCTAATTCAAATGTGATTATAAAATAATGGCCATGATGCTTTCCTTCCTTCCCCACTTCCTTCCTTCTTTCCTCCCTCCCTCCCTTCTTCCCCTCCCTTCCTCCTTCCCTCCCTCCTTCCCTCCCTCCCTCACTCCTGCTGTTCCTTCCTCCCTTCCTTCCTTGCTTACTTCCCTCCTTCCCTCCCTCCCTCCCTCCCTCCCTCCCTCCCTCCCTCCCTCCTTCCTTCCTTCCTTCCTTCCTTCCTTCCTTCCTTCCTTCCTTCCATCCTTCCTTCCTTCCTTCTTTCCATCTGTTTGAATTGGGTCTCAATTTGTATATGCCCTGGTAAAAGAGATATAATGATTTAGAAAGTGGTTACAGCTCCTTCTTAAAGATAAAACTAAAAAAGTAGAGCACAATAATGAATACTTAAATGCCTGCTTATTTGTTTTCAAGAATATATGAGATTCAGACACCTCCCACCCTCCCTCCCTCCCTCCCTCCCCTTCCCCTTCCCTTCCCTTCCCCTTCCCTTCCCCTTCCTTCGTTCCTTCGTTCCTTCGTTCCTTCGTTCCTTCGTTCCTTCCTTCCTTCCTTCCTCCCTCCCTTCCCTTCCCTTCCCTTCCCTTCCTTTCCCCCTTCTTTCCTCCCTTACTTCCTCCCTTCCTTTTTCCTTTCTTTCTTTCCTTCTCCTCCTTCTCTATAAATCATAATGTGCTTCTATGAAGGAAATTTCGAAAATGTTTTTGGGGTGGAAAATTATTGAAATAAGCAAATATCTTACAAAGTGACAACTTTAAATACTAATACTTTCAGAACCAAGTGCTAGTGTGTCCATTTAAAAAATACTCTTTTATCTTATAGTCAACTCTAGTGAAAATACCATCTCTGGTTATCTATTACTGTGTAAAAACCTCCCACAAACATGGTGGTGTAAAACCACAATTATTTTACTATGCACACAGTTTTGTGGGTCAGAAAATTGGGCAGGACATCACAGGAATGGCTCATCTTAGATCACAATAGCTGGGGCCTCTGCTGTGTGGCTCCATGGGCCGAAGATGGCTCAGATGGGGCCGTTTATCTGCCACCTCAGTTCTGACTTCTGTCTCAATTTCTTAGTTTTTCTCCACATCCAAGTTGTCTTGTTTTCATTCACTCACATGTCTAGAACCTGGCCTGAGATGGGTGGAATCTCTGGGGCTGGCTGGTCTCCTTTCTTCATGTAGCCTTCCAAAATGCCCAGCTTCAACTTCCTCACAGCATGGTGGTTTCAGTAGCTGGGCTTCTTGAGTAGTGGCTGGCTTTCCCCAAAAAGCAAAAGTTCTAAGAAGCAAGAAGTAGATGTTGCTACTCTTATAAGGCCTGGACGGGAAACTGATGCAGCAGCTCACCTGCCATATTATTTCAGTAAAATCATTAGTAGAGCCTGCTCAGATTCAAGAGGCAGAGACATGAACGCCCAAAACCCAGTGAAAGGAGCATCAAATAATTTTGTAGCTATCTTTAATCCACCACAAAACCTACACGTATTCAAATAGATAGAAGATATATTGTTCTCTGGATTTTTCTGTCTTGAAAACATAGAGATGTTCAGGGTGCTGTATGAATTAAAGATGAAACGTTAAGCATAGATTTGTCTCAAAATACTGCATGTATATTCTCAGAATCAAGATATATTTATTTTAGTACAGAGCTAGTTCTGATTAATTTTTATGTCAACATAGCTGACTCATTCTAAGATTTCTGGACCCTTTATTTGGAGAAGTGACTAGTACAGTTTACCTATGCTGTATTATAAATCATGTATTCCTCTCTCCTTTGCTTATGTTCATCTCTTTCCCTGAAATATCCTGCCCATATCTATGCTAGCTTTGCTATTTTAAACTTTTATCTATCTGTAAAAATCCATGTCTTCCATGAAGCCTTTTCTCATCTCCAAACCAGATATTTTCTTCCTTTCATGTAAGCCTCCATAATATATTTTGGGGGAGGGGGTTCTGTGTTATTATTTTTCTCACACTTTACCTTGAATTAAAGACATTTATTTATTCATTATCTTCTCACTCTGAGCAAGCTCTTAGGAGGCAGGACTACTTCTTTATTCTTCATCTGGTATTCTTAGTGTGGTGCCTTGCCCACAGCAGGCGCTTGAGAGGTATTTCTCAAAGTGAAGAATTGGAATATTTATTTATGATTTCTGTTGATTTTGCTGCTTTTATAGAAAGGTCCATTATCTAAAGGAAGTGATGAATTGAGTAGTTACTCTGGTTGGAATGATGGTGAGTACTTGGTATATAACATCCATTGAGGAAGCATGAAGTATCCTGGCACTTGCCTAAAACCATGCTAAGCAAACAAACAATTAAATTTTCCTCATGCAGAAAAATTCATTTTTGTGGGGGAATTAGACAGAAGATAGCAAATAGATAATCATTTAGTTGAATTGTGCTAAATTCTATTAAAAAGAGGCTAAGTGTGCTAGCAGTGGGTAGAATAGGGAGATCTAACCAATCCAGGAGTGTATTTAGGGAAGGCTTCCCTCTGGAGGTGACTTTTGAGCTGAATTCTGAAGGATGACTGGAAATTAACAAAAGGGAGAGGACAGGTGGCATTTTGAGACTTGAGCGGGTAGAACACATGGCTTGTTGGAAAATGGAGAGAAGTGATGTTTGTACTGAGATCTGAAGGATACATAAGGAGACAACAGGGTATGGAGGGAGGAAGCCAATATCGGGCAGATGAGACAGTGTGTGGAAAGGACCTGGACTGGCGAGAAACATGGACCATGAGACAGACAGAACAATGGTCAATGGGGCATGGGAGAGACTGGTTGAGGACCTGGGTCACTTTGTGGCAGGCCCTTCATAGACCACACAAATAGTTATCAATTGGCTTTATGCTTAATATAAGAAGAAGCCATTGAAATAATTTAAGTAGAGAGGTGGCCTGTTCCAATTTGTAGTTTCAAAAGAATATCTTTATTAAAATAATTTAACCCCACTTTAAAAATTAGAAATTTTCCCAGGGTCAAAAAAGTTGAGTGACAAAGCAAAAAAGGGAGAATGTAAATTCAAGCTCTCAGATTCAGAACTCAACGCCTTTGTTTCAAAGAGTATTTGGAAGTGCCATTTTCCCTTAAGCTTAAGGGTGATCTATTTTATATTTCAGACATGTATCCACTAAGACCTGAAATGGCTCTCCCTCTGCTCCCCGTCCATGTCAGATGCAGGGACGTGGTTAAAGAAGATATACAAACAATGGTAGTACTGGGCTCTAGAAAAAAAACTGCAGCTATGAAGTCCAGGCAGCATTCCCTGGGTACATGTTAGTAATGTTCCTTGGGAACTTTTATTTTTCTTTCTACACCGTGAAGAGGCAGGCTGTGGTCCTCTCCTCATTGTCAGTGTAGAGTAGCAATCTGCATATAGATACATCAGAAACTATGAAAAAAGGGCCTGGTTTAGGAATTAAAAATACTTAGATTAAAATCCTGGCCTAGTTTATAGTCCAAAATTCTGGACTAAAATTACCAGGTCTGGCACACTTAATTTCACTGAGCTTAAGGTTTTTCACCTGCAAGAAGAATGTGGTAATCCTGACTCCCTGGGCATGTCGAGAGGCTTAATAGAACACTGCAACTACAAAATCCCTCCAATCTCTTAGACAGAATATAAATGACCACGATTATTGTTGTTATTACTATTTTATGTTTTGTGTCCTTTGGCTACTGGAACAGATATTGCTATTTAAACATTGGCTTAACTTTTTTCTCTTCATAACATTTGTTTGTATGATAGACAGAAAAATCTCCCTACTCCTACCCCACCAAGTGGACCACATCCTAATTCTTGGAACCTTTAAACAAGTTATATAATGTGGCAAAAGGACTTTACAGAAGTAATTAAATTAGAGGTTTTGAAATAGGAAGACTATCCTGGATTATTTGTGTGGGCTCTATGTAATCACATGGGTCATTATAAGAGGGAGTCAGGTGGGCCAGAGTTAGGGAAAAAGATTGGAAGATGCTGCAGATGCTATGCTGCCGGCTTTGAACATGGCGGAAGGAGCCACCAGCCAAGGAATGCAGTGGCTTTTAGAAGCTGAAAAGGGAACAAATTCTTTCCTAGAGCCTGTGGAAGAAACCCAGTCCTGCTAACACCTTAGTTTTAGCCCAGTAAGGCCCATTCTGAACTTCTGACCTCCAGAGCTGTAACCTGTGTTGTTTTAAACCATAACTATTGTGGTGATTTGTCATACACAATACACTATGAAACAACGAATTTTAGCTAGCAAAATGTTTATGTCCCATATTTTGTCAGGAAGGCATCTTTGTTTATGTGTATGGGCCTTTAATAATTTTCTAATTATATTGATTTATGGTACTTTTCATGATTTTAGAAAGCCTAGATTGAATCTAAATTTAACCCAATAATTACTTAATTTTTTTCCTTTCCTTACCATAATATTATTTTTTCTTGTTTGTTTTAATGGTAACCAAAAGATAAAAATAGTACACTAGAGAGTCTCTTGAGAGAAGAATTTTCTAAAATGCTGCTATATCTGGCATGATGAAGCAAGTACTCCACCAACTAAATTTGCAACTGGAAAGAACAAAGTTCTTCAAAGTTCACGCAAAATAAGAGCCTGGCCACCCGGGCTGGAGGATGCCATCTGTCATCACCATGACTTTCTGCCAGAATGATTGCTTGCTTGCTTTTCCTAGGGAGGAGATTTTTAGGCAAGAACTACCAGCACAATCTACTCTAATAAATTTGAGATTTTAGAGTTTTTTTATAATTCTGCATTTTTCTTGGTATTTAATGGTTTAGTTAACAGAAATAAAATGGATTTTTTTCATTCTTTGCATCCTTTCTTATTTTGTGGGCATAGAATCAGCTTGACTTTCACCTAAAAATTTATATTCTGTCTAACAGATTGAAGGGGTTTTGCAGTCGCAGTGTTCTATTAATCCTCTCAACATGCCCAGGGAGTCAGGATTATCACATTCTTCTTGCAGGTGAAAAACCTTAAGCTCAGTGAAATTAAGTGTGCCAGACCTGGTAATTTTAGTCCAGAATTTTGGACTATAAACTAGGCCAGGATTTCAATCTAATCTATAGCTCTGCAGCTAGTAGCAGGACAATCTTGCTCGGCCGGACATAAATCCTGTGTGTGCCACTTTGGGTATACTTTGACTTGTCAGAAAATAAAATTTAAAACATTAAAAAAAAAGTCCCTACCTCTGATGAATAAACAGAAAGCCATAAAATATAGTATTATTCAATTCAATATAAAAAGAGAAAGTGAGTAAAATGTTAGCATACTATTAGGAATTACATTTTTCTCTAAGTTTAGTAACTTTTTGTATATTATGCTTAACCCATAGGGTCTTCAAGACCGTAGCAACACTCTGGAAACAAAATGCCAAGCAGAGATGCTCATGTCCTTTATTGTTCAATACTGCTCTTAGAATCACAGTTATTTTTTTCTTCTCTGGGAATAAACATATAAACAAATCAATACAGCTCCATTTAATTAATAAAGCTATCAGTACTGTTCCATTTTATTAATAAAGCAATTATTTCTATTGATAAATAAAACTATTTGCTTAGAATGGTAGCTAAGTCATCCCGGTGAGCAAAAGAGCTACGTTAGTTGAAACTTATTATGGTGTCTGGTTTACTACAATAAAATTGAAATTGCTCCAAAGTCTTATTTTCCCTGCTAAGTGCTAAGGTTATAACTGTGACAATTGGGCTGTTTATATTTGAGCTGTTTGCGTTTAATAATTTATATTGTCTACCTGTCTAAACTTGCTTGAAGTATGCAATAAACTCATTATTTAACACAGAGCCTTAATTACCTTGGTAAGGAGGGAGACAATTTCTTTTAAAACAGGGTTGTAGAGTATTACATGTGGTTTGCAAAACCCCATATGTAATTCTGAGTCAGAGCTCCTTATATTTCCCTCCTATCCAAGTATGAAAAGTCTCTCTTGTCTCTTTAGAGTATCTCTTAGTTTGTGACAAACTTTAAAGCAAATAAACTCTCCTCTAAATGAGGTTAATTCCAATAAACTGGAAATATTCATAATTCCAATAAACTAGAAAAATAACTGTGATTCTAACAGCAGTATTCAACAACTTTCTGAAAAAAAATCTAAACAGGTATCTCGAAAGTGTGATGAAAGAGGGAATATATTAGATACTGTCAGCCCTCTGTCTATCTCCCCTAACTTTTATCTGTTCCATGTTCTCTGACCACATTCCAACTGCATTTCTCTGCCGGAGGGTTCTCTCCACATTCTGCAGCCCATTTTGCTGCCCATAAGGCAAGCTGGAAAAGGCAGAAATTATTGCCATGTCTAGAAACAGCCTTTAACTCATGACTAACAAGGGCTATTGTACAAATAATCCAGCTTCAGGGTCCGTCAGGTGGGATAAACCTGAGACATGCATTTTACATTGGATCATGGCCTTCTCTAGAAAGACTAACCACTGGCTACCCACAGTGTAACTTGCTTTATTTTAAAAAATGTTTTCTCACTCATTTTGTTTTCTTCCTTGTTTCACCCCTCTATATATCTGCTGGTGTTTCCCAGAGTTACTTTCAATATGAACCACAATGTAGGCTCCTGGAGTTCACCTCCAGAAAAAAAGTATAGAACTTTTAAAAAACAATTTTGATCAGCTCCTGGTTGAGATAAAACTCCTAAACATGGAACCCCGAGTGACCGTGAGTCCAAAACTGCTCATCGTGCTGTTCTGTGAGTCCCACCAAGTTACAAATTTGAGTGGGCCCAGTGACAGTCCACTGCGCAACAGCAATGGTACAAAAGTAGCATCTCTTCAGTGGATACACTAAACAAGAAGGATAAATTTGTTGGCCTAGACACAGGTTAGCTGTAAGTTGATGCCATCTATATCAAGCATCACCTAGGGATAGCCTTGAAAAACAGCAGTGAAGGAAAATCCCTTGAAAGGGCAGGTCATCCCCTTTGTGTTAAGGAGAAGTAGCCTGATATTAGGATATACACTAATTCATGGGTGGTGGTAGATGGCCTGACTAGCTGGTAGAAGGCCTGGAATAAAAGAGGATTGGAAGATTAGGGACAAGAAATTCTGGGGTGAGGCATGTGCTTGGACATTTGGCAGGGGGCACAAAGTGTGAAAATCTTAACATTCACTAAAGAGTACAGACAATGGAAGAGACATTGAATGAACAAGTAGGCAAAATACCTTGTCCAGTTGGCATGAGTCAGTCTCTCGTTGGCCAACTCAGTGCTGGTATGATGGGCATATAAACAGTGTGGCCATGATGGTGGAGATGGAGGCTGGACAACCCATTCACCTAGACTAACCTAGCTGGTGCCACCATTGACTGTTCAACTTGCTGGCAACAGAAACCAATGCTGAAAACATATAATCACACCATTTCTCAAGGAGGCCAACTGGTCTCCTGATGGCAAGGTGAATACATTGGACCTCTTCTGCTTTAGAAAGTCCAATGGTTTGTTTTTACAGAAAGAAACTTACAAGATAGGGCTTATAGAACATTTGGCCCATCAGTCCAGGATTCCATATAAAATAATGTTGGACCAAAGAACCCACTTTGTAGCAAGAGAAATGCAGAAATGGAATCATCACCAAGGCATTCACTGGTCAGATTATATACTGGTTAGATCAACCACAGCTTCTGGTTTGGGGTGGTACAATGTATGATCTGGTAATTGGAACAGACTGCCAAAGACATGGCTGAAGTGCCGGCTCTGCTTTGCAAGGATGGAGCGCCATCCTTCAAAAGATGCATATCAATATCAAGTCAAAGACTTTGTATGGGAGTCTGTCCTCAAAAGGAAACTATAAAAGGGTGGAAGCAGGAATGGCTCCACTTGTATCACTTCCAATGGCCCACTGAGGGACTTTGGTTTTTCCCCATGCAACTCTGGGCTGGAGGTCCTGGTTTTCAAAAGGGGTATACTTCCCCAGGGGACCCAGAAAGACCCTCTTTATGCTATAAACTACAGCGCCTCCCTGAAAACTGTGGGCTTCTTGTTTCCAGGAACCAGCAAATCATCCCTTACTAGTAATGATTGACCTTGATCATCAGGAAACTGTAGGCTGTAATTAATTACAAAATGGGGGCAGGGAAGAATATGTTTGTCATACAAGGGATATACTTGGACTCTCTATATACTTCCTTGCTCAACTGTGACTGGAAATGGAAAATACAGCAACTCTGGCCTGCAAAAGCATGGTAACCAGAAGCAGGGAACCCCTGGTGATGAGGGTCTGGGTCATGCTACAGCAGACCTGGTAGCTGGGAATAAGAGAAATTCGGATGCAATTGCGGCAGAAAGAAACAATGAGTAACAACTGTAGCTCAATGCCAGCTGCAGTGGCTGAAATTCATCCTATTAACCCCTCACTTGTTTTTCCTTGAGAAGGAAGGACTCCAGGAATCCTGCAGGAGCTGTTGCCTGAATACGTATGAAGAAAGGAACTTGTGTGGCATAAAGAATGAACTGTGATAGCAACAGATTAGGACTGCTTGGATCCTTGTTCAGGGAAGGACTCAGTGCCCAGCTATGAGGATGCAGTCAGCAGACAGCATCTAGCTGTCAGCTCCTTCAGGGTCTGTTTCACCTACAGAAATCTGCACTGCAGGTAACATCTATCAAATGACAACCCCACATCTGGTGTCTAAGGGAAGCAGACATAAAGACCCAGGCATTTTAGTCCAATGTGAGATAACTTTACTGGACAATATTCATTCCAGGGCTCCCTGTGAGGGCTTCTGCATTCTACTTTTGCAAAGCAAAGATGCTGTAATACAAATAATGTATTGTTTCAAAAAGAGAAGAAATATTTTGCATCCAAAGATTTAGTGAGGAGTAAACAGCTTGCTCACCTTCAATGAAAACTTACTATATCACCTTCAATTTCTCCTTTAACCTTGAACTTGTGAAAATATTATCAAGGTAAATGCATGACCTATTCTAGCTGCTAGTCCCTTCGTGCCAAGAACAGAGTTGTTGCAGAGGAGAAAGGGGCTACGTGAAGGCTGTCACATATTCCACTAGGCCAGGAGTCTTCCATTTTAATGTAAATGTAGCTATCTCATATGTTAGATTGGACCCTTAAGCTCAAGCACAATTACCAAAAGGCTCAGTGAAGGACAAATAAATATAAGCCCAGGCATAGAAATGTAAAACCCTTTGCATCTCTTCATGTTTTCTCCTCAAAAAGTAACTGCTTTCATCGTTAGTGAAAATGGCAAATGTGTCCCTGAGCATTTTCATAAGATTAACCTAATTTCTGGGTTTTAAGAGAGCACCAAAGGAACTATTACCACACAGATAAGATGTAGTCTCAGGTTTGAAGATGCTTGTTGTCAGGTACTGATTAAGGAAGAAGCCAATTTTCTGTCAATTACTTTGCTAAGTTCTTCCAGCAAATAGGATTGTGAAGTATGAGCCAAATAACATATTTTCTTAATAAAATATTTCAGCTTGGGAGTTGGTTCTGCTTCATCAAAGCAATACTAACCTTGGAAATAAAGAGTTTCTACTTGCTAATAGTTCATGTTAATAATTAAACAGCATGCTGTTTGCAGCATTTTAAAAGAGAGACCCTTAGGTAGATGGTCATGTTTACAAAATGATTCAATTCTCTCTTAGCATTCTGAAAATATGATTTTGCATTTCACTCTAAGTAAGATTATATTTGTTATGTGTCTTCTGACGCTTCTGTAAAGTTGCCTTCAGATATTTCAATATCTGTCTTTTAGCTTCCTGATTATTTTGCATTTTAAAAAATTATGTCATTTTTCTAAGCCTTAATGAGAAAGAAATGTCCAAGGCAAACATGTTGGCTAGAGTTGATACTGGATTTGGCATTAATTCATCAATAGAAGTTGATTATCCCAGAAACATGTTTGATTCAACAGTGCAGGTCGTACTGGCAGCCAATTAATTAAATTTTCATACTGATCTGCACCAAATTCCAAAAAATTGCCCAGGGTGGTGGTGTTTGAATTGGCGTTTCAGTGACAAGTATCACACTGATGAGATGAATAGCTTAGTCAAATTTACAAACTCAAGTGTGAAATATATTGTATTTCTGCAATTCCCGGGAACTGTAAACACATTTTAAACAAATGAAGTGGAAACTCTCTTTCTTGGGGATAATGCTTTTAATTATTCCTAATTTTCCAGCATAAACACTTAAAAGAACTTCATAGAGCTATGTAAATTAATACCAACCTATACACTTGTGAAATTATTCTGAGATCAAATAGAAAAATTATAATAAATTTTAAAGGTACAATTACCACTGCTATCCTGAAGTATTTTCTTAGGAAGCCAGGGTATGCATACTGTATCAGAGCAGTTATAGCAATAAATGGTTGAAAAGGACAGGTATTAATTTTTAAGTTCTGGTAAAAGTTTCTGATTCACTTAACTTCGATTAATGGACCAAAGATATTTAGTTCAACTTCTTAAAAATATAGAATAATAATCCTAGTGATTGATAATTTATTACAGGGAAAATATCCCCTTTTGTAATGGGAATTAAAAAAAAAACAAAACTTTTAAATGATTTGAAAAATAGAAATAGCAGAAACTATTTTAAATTATTTGGAAAATAGGAATAATAGACATTCATGACTAAATTGGTTTAAAATTGGTTTGCTTTTGTTATGGGTTAGAAATAGGATTGCATGAAAAAATAAAACTGTTTAGAATTGTTTGAATTAGGTTAGTCCTTTAGTTGGAACATTGAGAACCTAGTAGCCTTTTAATCAGTCTGTCTCTAGGGCGGCACATCTGCGATTGGAAACAGGAGAGTGGAACTAATTAAAATATTTTCAAAAAGTGGTTAATAAGCAGGAAAAATGGGGATGGTAACCCTGGAGAAGATAAGTGGCCATCACACTGATGTGTTGCGTGTTGCTGACTGACTCCAAAACAGAACCAGAGGAAAGGAAAGAGTTTGTCTAAGATTACCCCACAGCCTAAATCAGGGTCCTGTTTAGAGCAGACCCATCTGCTGATGTTCTGAAGCCCTTCCAATGGTGCATGCTTTGACACATGCTCGGAGACGTGACTGTTTTCATACAGTATTGCATATTAGATATAGCTTTTGGGTAACTAATAAATTCTTTGAGCCTTGTTTTGTATCATCTATAAAATAATATCATTTTCCTACTAAATTCCAGAAGAGTTTTAAAAGTTTTAATAAGTTAGTAAAAATGGGATTTCTCAAAAACTTGTGTCTGTACTCCCTGCAAGCCCTTATAGCTTGAGCTTCTCGTCTAATTACCTCATTCTTGCAATATTTTCTAATACACATTTTAAAGACAGGGAAGCTGACAGACCATGTTCTTATACCAGCTTTCTTTGCAGGTTGATTCTAGGGCTTTAGATTGAGATGGTGGTATGGACTGAACTGTGTCCCTGCAAAATTCATACGTTGAAGCCCCAGCTCCCAGTGTGGCTATATTTGGAGATTAGACTTTTTTTAAGGAGGTGATCAAGCTTAAATGAAGTCATAAAGGTGGAGCTCTAATCCAACAGGATCGATGTCCTTGTAGAAGTGAAAGAGACACCAGGAGTACACATGCACAGAGAAAAGGCCATGTGAAGGCATATCAAGAAGGTAGCTGTCTGCAGGCAAATGAGAGACGCCTCACCAGAGACTAATCCTACCAGCATCATAATCTTTAACTTCCAGTCTCTTTTAAGAAAATAAATTTATGTTGTTTGAGCCCACCAATCTGGTACTTTGTGTAGCAGCCTGAGCAAATGAATTCATCTTGGTTGACTTCTTGCTGGTCTGGTGTTTATTGCACTCTGCCTGAAATGGGTTGTAGGCTTACTAAATATGACAGGTCCTGTACCGTGTACATGTACACAGCTAAGTGTTTTTGGGGACGCACTTTCTCAAAGACTTTATACTCAGCTTATTAGAGAGGATTCACTTATTATTTTTTAATTAACAATAATATAGTATTTGCTTATTCTTTGCTTATATTTCAGTTTCTATTTCTCACTGGGCCCATGGAAAAGTTTCTTACTAAAGCAAAACTGAAATTGGTTTCTCTTTAAATATAGAAAACCAAGGATGTTATCTCTTCTTCACTTAAGATAAATTTATTCCATTACTGCTAAAACATTCTCAGAATAGGGTCCCTAAAAAGCAAACACTTGAGTCCTCTTCCTAAGTCTCCCCATATTCCCACTTCCAGGATCCATCAACCAAGGATACAAGAAGATTATACTACTGGTTACATTCAGTAGTCTGGCTCCGTACTTTCTAGCAAATTTGCTGGAAGCTCAGTTTTACTTACCTCAAAATTTTTTAATTTGATTTTTTGCTAACATTTTTAAGTGTGATATTGTGTTAATATTTTTAAGCTTTAAAGAAGAAACCTTATTTTTGGAGATACTGAAGTATTTATAGATTAAATGGTAAGATATATGGGATTTGTGTCAAAATTCAGGATGAGTTGGTAGATGGGAATTACAGATACCACAAGTTTGGTCATGAGTGGAGGATTTTTGAAGCTTTACCATTGGTACATGGAAGTTCATACATATATAATTTTTTCATATCTTGTATACATTTGAAATGTTTACAAGTCAAATAATTTTCCCTTTTCCAGAGAAAGAGACTTCAGGAGTATGACATGTGTGCTCCAAAAGGCCATGGCTAACTCATCCAGGTCATCAAAGCTTACCGCATTTATGATTTTTGACCTTGTCCCCATGATACTTATTCCTGTCATACAGAGGCAAGGCTCTTCAGCCTCTTTCTAGCAAATACTTCACTGAAGTCATAATCTATTACTAATAATAGATCTTTCACGACAGCTTCTCACCTACCCTTCATTTTTACCTCACCCTTAGAAGTCTAGCTCTCTGTATATTAGGCTTTTTAGTTCATATCAGTCAGTTCGCTACTGGGGGCTAGGATCAAATTATCAGTTGACTGACAACCCATCTTACTACACTCAAAGTAGTTTCTCCTTGCTAATTCTCCTAACCATCCCTACCTCCTGTTTTCTCTTGTCCACCCTCCATAAGTGTTGGGCAAATTCCTGATTCTTGATTCTCTGTAACTAGAGTATACATCCATTTTCTCCAATATTCTCTCTAGGAGGTCAAGAGTTGACTTTTGTTCTCCAACTGCTTAAAGACAAATTCTTATCTCTCACTCAGTATGTAAGCCCTTATTCAAACAAAGTTCCTGTTGGCCTCATGCCATGCTAGCCCCTACAATTCATTTTTAATTACCTGAATTCTTAGTATCTACACACACACACAGAGAAATATATTAATTATAAAATCATTCTGAATAATATTCTTGATTCTTGGGCAACTCAATTATACATTATCCTCGGAACCAGTGACATATTTGGAGAGAATGATATTCTGTGTAGCTGCTAGTTATAACTCTACAGAAGTAGACCACGGCTGACCAAAAATTGGTCCTGGATTAGTTTTTAAATGGTTCTGGTGTTAAGCTTGTAAACAAAGGCCCACATGGCTTTGGGTACTACAACTTTAACACGATTTTCTTTTTTCCCTGAGAACATAATGTTCTTTGGAGACACAGGAAGCTTTCAGGCTGTAGCAGGCAGCTTCCTCTGAAAGACCATATGTTCAACATTGACATGGAGGCTGGCATGGTAAGAGTTGGTGGAGCACACTGTCATACCAAGCTGGCATTCAGAATCCTAAATAACAGGTTGTGGCCTTGAAGACAGCTAGAGTTATGCTACCAACCTTTCATCTCTTGAACTCACTCCTGTATCCTTTGAAAAGTCTACCTTGGTAAAGTTTATTGAAGAGACAAGGCAGTTTCTTAGTAACAACTCAATTTTAGAAATGGAAATTGAAGCCTCACTCTATGCATTAGGAATGAATGATTGCATTTATTGAGTATTCTTCCAAGAACAGTTTAATTCTGATTCATTCCTAAGTACTTATTTTTCTTTGACTATTCATCCCTGAGTGAGGAGAATATTAAGACTATTTAGTGACTAATGAAACTTTAATCATACTGTTACACACATTACTTGGACATAAAGTAGCTCATTGGGAGTACTGTTAAGGAGTGGGAGAAGCAAGGTACATAACATTTTCCTATGAAAGAGAAGCATTTCTCCCAAGGCTAGACACTGTTGGAAAAAGATTTCAGGAAAACCGTGGCCTGGCTTTATATGATAAACTCCCCGATAGATGATTTCCTTCCTGAAAGTAAAGGTCCTTGGTAAAGCTAGCCCACACCTTCCAGTGGCAATCTTAGTGGTATTTAAAACATTTATATGCAGATAGTTCTTCATAACTAACCTTCTTTCTTCCTTATTTCCTCTTTGCAGGCCTGGAGGAAATGGAACCCACTGTCATTCTTCTTCATTAAAATAAACAAAAAGTCTTTTTGTATCCAAGTTAAATAACTACAACTCCTTAAATATTTATTTAAAGGGCCTGTCTTCTAATCCTTTTATTGTTTTTATTGCATTTATTGCATTATATCCCTTGGGCTTTTAATCAATTTTCTACATGTATGTCTAAGTTGTAAGACTCTCAATAGACAAAACACATAGTACTCTAAGTCTTAAAGAATATTTAAATGACAAATGATATATCTTTCTTCTTTCTTTTATTTAAAAGTAACACATTGAAATTCAGTCAGTGTGTGGCATATTAGAACCCCTGGATTTTCTGCCACAATCCTGAAAAACTAATAACATGAGTTCCATAAGCTTTCTGAGATATATGCATGCACATATTTTAAAATCCTGAGTTGCCTGAGGATTTTTAATTAATGTGAAAGATGATCACTTTAAAGTGCACTATTTTTTTCCGTTTTTTAGTAAAGATTGAGTTCACTTTTGTGAACATCAGTAATAAAGCTGAGAATCAGAGTGTAAGAATCCCATCACCCTATCCCTTTAAACTTAATTCAAACTCGGACACATGTTTACCACACTAATATAAGGAAAGAGATAAAATATCAAGAATTTTCCACTTCATGATAGAACTGAGCCACCAGGTTTTTAACTGTGGTATCATTTTGTTTCAAGGAATGTGATTTGCTAGGGGAATGTTCAAGTGATGCTGTGATCAAAGATACTCAATCTAACCAAAGCATAATTTAATAAAATTACAGTCTGTCTTTGTTTTTTCATGATGTGCCACAGGAATACTGTCAAGTTCCATCCCTGAATTCTTGCCCGTCACTTATTTCATTCAATACAGCTCTTTTTGTGCCTCTTTTACATTTGTTTTAGAAATTGCTCATCATTTTTCTTGTTATTCTTGTTCCTTTCTGTTTTTTGGTACTTGCATTCTTATTTTGTCCAAGACAGTATTTTTAAAACAGCTCCTAGATCCTACTGGCTTTACATGAAATTTTAATTAGCATTTCTCATTGTCCTTTTGATCTCTTCTCTGAAACAATGATTTGGATGAGGGGTCAGGATAGAAAATAAGCATAAATGAGTGGCTTTGGGGGAAAACCAGACTATTAGCTGTTAGCTGAGGGACTTTTTCATAACATTCACTTAAGAGCTGTGAAATTACTTCAGTCTTTTATCCAGAAGAGACAAATATGAACCATAGGTCCAATTATATATACACCAGAATTCTCTCTTTCTCTCTCTCTCTCTCTTTTTTCAGCTTTTGGAGCAGACTAGTAAAAGGTGCTAGTATGGAATTTATCATTCTGACACCAATATCTAGAGCCCTGAATACCTTTTCTCACACCCATACAGAGCACTGGGATCAATGCTGTGGGAAGTCAGGTGCTAGTTATATAGGTATAGAATGTAGACATTTATCGTTTCATAGTAATACACAGCACACCTTAGTAAATCAGTTCACATATTTCAAGTTCATTCACATATAGTCTATCTTCTGAACCTCATTGCACTTCTAAGAAGCAGGTAGTGTGATCGCCAGGAAAAAGAGGTCAGAAAGGTTAAAGGACTCTTCCAAGTTCACTCACTAGTAAGTCACTGAGCAGCTATTCAGATACTGACCATTGTTCTCCGCATTCGTTCTGAGCCTCTCACAAGACGTTTGTTAACATAGCTCACAGCATGTTATTCTTGGATGGAATTCTCTTGATAGGAATTGTCTGGGACATTATTCATATATTCTAATAATACTGTGAGGTTGGTGGCAAGTGGAGATGCCTCCTTTTTACACACACAAATTATGTCACTAAACAGCAAAATGACTTGTTCAAAGGATAAGAATAGGTTCACGTTACTGGACAATACTCTCTGTGAGACTAAGGAAATTGGTTTATGAGAATTATGAATCCCATCAAGCTCAAGGGTCTTCATTGTTAGACACTGTTAGACCCACTGTATGTTCCAAATAAATGCATGTAGTAAACCTGAATTGGTGTTTTGAGTTGACACCACAGTTAAATGATGTATTTAACTTCCCAAATATAGGAAAGTAAGCCACAGAACAACCCTACCATATCATCTTGAAATTATGGAGTTCATGCACAGTAACTAGTAAAGGATTCAAGCTGTCAACAAGATTCCAGGAGGTGTCCTAGATAAACTCTGATTGTTAATAACCTCAAGTGGCTGAGAAGACATTACACTAGTTTTCTCAGTTGTCAAGGAGAAGGATTACCCTGAATGTCCCCAGATCTTGGCTGAAAGCATTGGTGCAAAGTCATCCCAGTTAACTTGATGGTAATTGTGTTTTTCAGAGGTATCTTCAATCTCAAAAAGATTTAGCACTGAACATAAAAGTTTTTAAGAGGATCCAGACAATACTGTAAATATTTTTGTATTAAAAATGAGAAAATATTTGGAATTTTAAGTAGTTTTTAACAGAATTTTACCCACTAGTGTGACAGCCTCATAAATTCAAATTCAAATCTATGATTGAATGACTAATTAAGACTTGTGACCTTAAAGGGAAAATCTTTCCTATTTTATGTACTAATTTGAAACAGGCAAGAAGTACAAAGTTGTAAAATATTTTTAAGTTGATTAGCTTTGTAAGGATAATTTGAATGTAAGTATAATTGAAAAAGATTTTTATTTATTTCAAAGAAGATAACAATTAAAATGTAAAATGTAGTTTCATATTTTTGAACTGAGTTTTGAAATGGGAACACTTTCAACAAAGTGATTTTTAAAAATTTCCTAGACATAGAGTAACAACATTTGGAGGCTCCAACATTTGGAGGATTCCTAAGTTAATCTTAAGGAATGACTGGATTTTTAAATCTAAAATTTTTTAATGTTAAATATTTATATTTTCAACAAAAGTAAAACTCTGCATGTTCTTCCTTCAGCACAAAAATTACTCTCAAGGGCACCAGAAAAATCATATCAATGCTGCATTCCACTAAGCTATTCCCTTTAGTATTTTTAAATTAATTTTTCTCTGAATTCTTCCATTTTCTTTGCCATAACTCCCTAAGAAAAATATAGAGAAGACTTGAGTCCCATTAAGCATGCAAAATTTTACCATATGGAAAATCTAATATTAAAACCTGGCACCAAAATGATAGCTTCCTTGCAGACATCATTGAGAGTCAAGAAAGCATACAAAACATAGAGGAAGAGAGAAGGTAGAGGCTTATATGGCTCACAAAGTTAATGCCCCAAAAGCCCACCCATCCTTTTTCACACACTGAACACAGGTGTACTAGCATCGTTCTCAAAGAAATGGTAGCCACCCAAATTAAGATTTCAGAATCTCGCCTAATTTCAATTTTGTGTTTGGCTTATGTATCCAGGATTTTGTTGCTAAAAACAAAAACATATGAGAATGCCAAATAACTGTGAAAGAATTATATTCCTGGTGATTCTTTGATTCACAAAATCTTTTTTCCATTTTAATTCTACAAAAGTTTATTTCATGTAAGGAAAACATGTAGTCTACAGTTTTGCCCCTTTTGCCACAATTTCAATTTTGATTTGGGAAGTTTTCAAGGAATAAACTTGTATTGATTGTTAGTTAAATGGGCAAAGAAATTGAAGGAGTTTCTCTTTTCTGAGACAGACAAGGGACTCCTTAGCCACCCTTTTGTCTGTGTGTGTGTATGTATGTGTATTCTCGTGTGTGCATGTGCGCTTTTGGATGGAGGGACTTCAGTTTTGTGATCTTTCAACCTGAAGCGAGACATTATAGGACATTATCATTCCCCTAATTATCCTGTAGTATTCAAGGAGCTTTCTTGAGATCCTAGTGAAGCTACTATGGAACATAGATAATTTCTTTCTGAGTATGACCTCATCTAGTTCAGCAAAGTGTGGTGGCCATCAGCATGTGTCCACCATAGTGTAATATTTATCCTCTTTGCTTAAAGTAGTTTACGTTAAAAAGAAAAAAAAAGTTGCTCATAAATTAATTCCATAATCTGAGGGTCAAATAGCAATTCAGTAACAGATTTTAGGTACAAAGAGAGTCCATATACATAATTAGTTGCTTACAAAAGCATCAGAAGGGCTGAAACTGGACTTTAGATTGGGGCTTCAGGAACAGAACAGTCTCGACAAGACATAGAGGGGAAATTGAGATGCTAAGCAGAGAACTTTGAAGTTTAGAAATTCCACTTTAGCTGTGGCAGGCACCAAGAAGCTCCTGACATGACTATTGTGTCCAGAGTCATGTGACAACTGTTGGGTCTACACTGGGAGGAAAATGGATGCCTGCTTCTACAACCCATGAAGCTTATTTTTTGACAGTGGAAATTTTATTAACATTGTTTTTGAGAAAGTCAGAGTCTCTACAACAAAAATGTCAGAAGTGCAGCCTTTCTCTTATTTCCACTTCCAAATATTCTCGAAGTGCAAATGATTCAAAAAAATCTATTCATGACTTTTGTCCACTTTTTAATGGGGTTGTTTTGTTTTTCCTTGTAAATTTGTTTAGGTTCATTATAGGCACTAGATATTAGATCTTTGTCAGATGCATAGATTGCAAACATTTTCTCCCATTCTGTAGGCTGTCTGTTCACTCTGATGATAGTTTCTTTTGCTATGCAGAAGCTCTTTAGTTGAATTAGATCCCATTTGTTAATTTTTGCTTTTGTTGCAATTGCTTTTGATGTTTTCATCAGGAAATCTTTGACTGTGCATATGTCCTGAATGGTATTGCCTAGATTTTCTTCTGGATTTTTATAGTTTTGGGTTTTACACTTAAGTCTTTAATCCATCTTGGGTTAATTTTTGTATAAAAATTAAGTTTAAGAAAGGAGTCCAGTTTCCATTTTTTTTGCATATGTCTAACCAGTTCTCCCAGCACCTTTTATTTGACAGGGAATCCTTTCCCCATTGCTTGGTTTTGTCAGGTTTGTTGAAGATCAGATGGTTGTGGGTGTGTGGTCTTATTTCTTAGTTATCTATTCTGTTCCATTAGTTTACGTGTGTATTTTTGTTCCGGTACTATGCTGTTGTGGTTACTGTAGCCTTGTAGTATAGTCTGAAGTTGGATAGTGTGATGCCTTCAGCTGTGTTGTTTTTGCATATGGAAAAAAACCTCAATATCACTGATAATTAGAGAAATGCAAATCAAAACCACAATGAGATACCACCTCACACCCATCAGAATGGCGGTTATTAAAAAGTGAAGAAACAGCAGATGCCGGCAAGGTTGCAGAGAAAAGGGATCATTTCTATACTGTTGGTGAAAATGTAAATTAGTTCAACCACTGAGGAAGACAGTGTGTTGACTCCTCAGAGATCTAGAAGCAGAAATACCATTTGATTCAGCAATCTCATTACTAGGTATATACCTAAAGAAATATAAATCATTCTATTATAAAGATACATGCACGTATGTTTATTGCAGCACTATTCACAATAGAAAAGACATGGAATCAACCCAAATGTCCATCAACAGTGGACTGGATAAAGAAAATGTGGTAGATATACACCATGGGATACTCCGTAGCCATAAAAAGGAATGAAATCATGCCCTTTGCAGGGACCTGGAAGGAACTGGAAGCTGTTATCCTCAGCAAACTAATGCAGGAACAGAAAACTAAACACTGCATGTTCTCATTTATAAGTGAGAACTGAACAATGAGAACACATGGGCACACTGGGGCCTGTCAGGGTGGGGATGGGGAGGGAGAGCATCAGGAAGAACAGCTAATGGGTGCTGGGGTTTAAAACCTGGGTGATGGGTTGATCTGTGCAGCAAACCACCATGGCACATGTTTACCTATGTAACAAACCCGCACCTCTTGCACATGTACCCCTGAACTTAAATAAAATTTGGTTAAAAAAAAAATCTAAATTACATTCTAAAATCTAGCTGGAAGAGAGGCTGGGAAATAAAGTTTTCAACTTTTCAGGCTCTGAGTTATAGGGTAATATATTAGAAGGGGAGTTAATTGATTTTTTACTGCCAGAATGTTTCATATCCATCCTTCCATACACTTAAGCTTGCAAACAACAAGTATAACAACAAATACACTAAAAAATATATACACACTGTAGTTGGTGTTCAACCAACTGCAGTCATCCCTCAGTACCTGGTTCCAGGAACCCACAGATACCAAAATCCATAAATACTCAAGGCTTTTATACGAAATAGTGTAGTATTTGCATATAAGCCATGCATATCCTTTCTACTTTAAATAATTTCTTGATCACTTATAACACTTGAAGCACTGTATTTGCTATGTAAATGGAAGATTCTATATTTTTATTTTTATTTCTTTAATTGTTTGCCATAGTAGATAACCTTACTTTTGTATAAATTTATAGAGTATGAGTATAGTTTTGTTACATGCATAGATTGCATAGTGGTGGAGTCATAGTTTTTAGAGTATCCACTACCCAAATAATGTACATTGTACCCATTAAGTAATCTCTCATTATCCACTCCTCTTCCATCTCCTTACCTTTCTGTGTCCACATTTTCTGTCATTCCACACTCTACATTCTTATGTACATATTATTTAGCTACCAATTTTAAGTGAAAATATGTGATATTTGTCGTTCTGTGTCTGACTTCTTTCACTTAAGATAATGGCCTCCAGTTCCATCCATGTTGCTCCAAAAGACACGATTTCATGCTTTTTTATAGCTATGTAGTATTCCATTGTGTCTATATACCCCATTTTTCTTTATCCAATTATCTGTTTATAGACATTTGGGTTGATTTTATATCTTTGTTATTGTGAATAGTGCTGTGATAGACATATGAGTGCAGGTATTGTTTTGATATAATAATTTCTTTTTCTTTGGGTTGATGCCCAGTAGAAGGATTGTTGGATAGAATGGTAGTTCTATTTGTAGAACTTTGAGAAATATTTAACCATTTTCCATCAGGTTGTACTAATTTACATTCCCAGCAACAGTGTATGAGACTTCCCTTTTCTCCACATCCTCACCAATGTGTTATTTTTATCTTTTTAGTAATAGCCATTCTGACTGGTGTAAGATGATATCTCATTGTTATTTTAATTAGCATTTTTCTGATGACTAGTGATGTTGAATATTTTTTCATACTTCTATTGGCCATTTGTATGTCTTCTTTTGAAAAATGTCTATGAATATCCTTTGCCAACTTTTTAATGGGATTTTTTGTTGTTGTTGAGTTGCTTGAGTTCTCAGTGAGTTCTGTATATTAATTCCCTGCCAGATGCACAGTTTGCAAATATTTTCTCCAATTCTGTAGGTTCTTTGTTTACTCTGTTGATTATTTCTTTTGCTGTACAGATTTTTAGTTTAATTATGTCCCATTTGTCTATTTTTGTTTTTGATGTCTGTGCTTTTAAGGTCGTAGTCATAAATTTTCTGGCTATCTCATTGTGCAGAAGGGTTTTTCCTAGGTTTTCTTCTAGTATTTTTATAGTTTCAGCCCTTACAATTAAGTCTTTAATCAATCTTGAGTTGATTTTTATGCGTGGTGATAGAGAGTTTCAGTCTTCTGCATATGGCAATCAATTTTTCCCAGGACTATTCATTGAAAAGAGTGTCTTTCCCCCAGAGTATTTTCTTGTTGATTTTGCCAAAGATCACTATCTGTAGATTTGTGGCTTTATTTCTGGGTTTTCTATTCTATTCTATTGACCTGTGTGTGCATATTTATACCAGAACCATGCTATTTTGGTTACTGTAGCCTTGTATTATAATTTGAAGTGAGATAATATGATGCCTCCAGCTTTATTATTTTTACTTAAGATTGCCTTGGCTATTTGGACTCTTTTTGATTCCATATTAATTATACATAGTGTTTTATAATTATGTAGAAAATGACTGGTATTTTGACAGAGATTGCACTGACTCTGTAGATTGTTTTGGGCAGTATAGTCATTTTAACAATATTAATTCTTCCAATCCATGACCATGGGATGATTTTTTTTCCTTTGTTTGTGTCACATACAACTTTCATCAGTGTTTTGAAGTTTTCCTTGTAGTCCCAAATGTCTAAAATGCTATGTTCATTTTTGTATGCTTTAAAAAATTGGTCTGACTAGATTATTTCAAAACACCACTCTTCAAATTCTGAAGTGAAATTCTTCTCCTAGGTCTAATCTGGTCCATTACCATTGGCACCCTAATGACTCCTGCCCAGTTCTGAGGTTGGCCTGACCCAACCTACCAATATGACACCCACCCACACACACTGCCAACAGGCCAGGGGACTATCCTGCCCAACCCATTGCAGTCACTAGAAACACAAGCATGGACTTCTTGGGTTCCAGTGGATTGCTCCACCACTGCAACTGTCATCACTCACATTACATCAGCTGCCCTGGGAGCCTGAGAACCCACCTGCATAGCCAGCCCACTGCTGTCACTACCAGCATCCAAGCAAGCCACCTGGAGGCCCCAAAATTGGCCTTCCAGCTTCCACTAACACCAGTCCCAACATCAGCCCCTCTGGGGCCTAAAAACAGGCACATTCAGCCCACTGCTGCCACCACTGCGAACTTAAGATTGACACAGCTGGTGTCCTTGTCCCCAATAAAACTTCACCACAGACTTAACTAATAGCCATATGCTAAGCTACCAAGAAAATCACAGATACCACTGACTGTGTACTGGTGAAAAAATCATACAGAGACTGTACTACCATAGGCACCCAAAATCAAAGCCAAAGCATGCTACTCAAAAAATGAAAAAAAATGCCAGTTGCTTACTTCAACCCCTCATTAAACTATGGTTGTGTACCCTGATCTCTTGAGGACTGAAATATACAAAACAACATAGACAAAAGCCAGAGTGATATAAACAAACATTTTGTCAGCAGACCTTAGATGTAACAGGGACAGGCATCCCTTCTAATTTCTCTTTAGAGAAATCTGTTTGCTTCCTAACCCATGAATTTTGGTGATGGATCTACAGGGACTATTGGACGATACATTCCATTTATAACCTGACCTCTGTAGGTCCTCACATACAGAGGACTTACAAAATAGACCATAATGACATTCTGGTTCCTCCAAAATTAAGGTTAACTCAGAGCCAGTGATCAATAATCCCCAAATTGTTTGAAGATTTTCCTTCTCTAATGCGCAATGACCTTTGTAAATAGCTATAGTTCTCTTTAGGGAAAAGTAGGAGGAAAGTTTGTAGTTCATACTGTAGAAATCATCAGAGCATCATTCCCAAATGATACTCAGCCTTTCATTTATTCCAGGTACGCTTGTACTGTAAACTCACTTAAGTCTTGGCAGTGGTTGAGACACCCTGATCTCGCATTACGGTGATTTAAATAATGTTTTGATTCAGTCTACCCAAAAGTTTTTGTCTGTTTGTTTTGTTTTATTTTGTTTTTAGTTATACAGATTATGTAGAAACATGGTGAACTTTTATTCTATCTGTATTTGGAATGTTCAATTAAATAGCCACTCCCCAAATACCTGTAGGTCAAACCATTCTGATGATCAGTTTGTCCCTACTCATCAAACTTCCATTGGCTTAGTGATGCTTCTTGTTCTCATTCAGGATCTTCTTCTAAAAAAATATGTTTTATTCTATTTATAGCATCTCTCACCTTCATTCTTGTCTTTATATGACAATCGCTGTGTCTGTTGCTTCTATTACCAGTGTATTTCTCAATCCCTTTGTGGAATGAGTTCCTTTCAGAGGACAAAGTCAGGAGATATTTTGACATGTTTAATTCAAATCAAAATCCCTATCTCCCTGACTCTTTAGATTGCTTTTTCTAAATTTTACCAAGGAATTTCTGACATTTCAACCTCATTCAATATATGTCACCTGCTATAATCTAAATGTTTTGTTCCCCCAAAATTCCTCTGGTGAAATTCTCACTCCCAAAATAGTGGTATTGGGAGATGCACCTTTGGGAGATTATGAGGTCAAGGTGCAGAGTTCTTATGAATGGGATTAGTGCTCTTATAAATCAGGTCCAAGAGAGACATGTCATTTCCATCATGTAAGAACACAGTGAAAAGATGAAATGAATGAACCAGAAAATGTGCCCTCACCAGATGCTGAATCTACTGCCACCCTTATCTTAGACTTTCCAGTCTACAGAACTGTGAGAAATACAACTGTTTCGTTTACAAGCTACGCAGCTGACAGTATTTTGTTATAGCAGTCTGAATTAACTAATATACTACCCTTGAGATAAAGTTTTAAATTTGGAATTTCTAATAATTTCATACATCTTAAAAAATTCATGTTAATCTGAAATTGTTTCTCCTTTTTTAACATATTACTCTCGAAACCCATTTTCATGAAGATTCTCAGATATTTGCTGATGTACATCTAAAAAATCTTTTAAAATCTGTGGCATTTAAAATGTTCTTCCTCCAGGCTAAACATTTTATTTGACTGCTTAGGAAAAGCTGAGATGTGATTCTGATTCTAAGTTTGGGAGCAATTAAAAATGGTGGGATGGGGACAGGAGAAGATTTGACACTCGATTGCAAAGAAGAAGTCATTGCAGTATCTTCAAGCTAGTCAGAATTGGCCTCATAAAACAGGAAAATAAAGGAATTTTCCGATTGCAAGGAAACATAGTAGAGGTTGAGATTTAGAGTACTTGGAGTTATTTAAATCCTCCCAAATATCACCATTTCAATTTGAAAATTCTACTCTTTCAGGATGAATCATACCCTTTGTCATACCTGTATATGATTTAGTTGATATTTAGATGTAACTTTGGAGTTTAGACTTGAGTGGATGCTGGAATGAGTGAAGACCTTTGGGACTATTGAAATGAAATAAATTCATTTTTTGTATAAGAAATATGTCAATTGGGCAAGGGCAGAATGCTATGGATATAATGTTTGAATCTCCCCAAAATTTAAAACAATAAACCCTTCATGCCCAATGTAATGACATTTGGAAGTGAGGCCTTTGGGAGGTTATGAGGTCATGAGGTTAGAGCCTTCATAAATGGAATTAGTGTCATCATAAGACATGGCACCAGAGAGATGCTTGCACGCTCTCTCTCTTTCTCTCTCTCTCTCTCTGCCATGTGAGGATACAGCAAAAAGGTGACCATCTGCAAATCAGGAAGAGGACTCCCACCAGACACCAAACCTGCTGGCGCCTTAATACTGGTCTCCTCAGCCTCCAGAACTATGAGAAATTAAATGTTTGTTTTTCAAGGCATCCAATGTGTGGTATTAATTATAGCAGCCCCAGATAATGAAGGCAACAGGCGAGCAGTAGTTAACTAGAACCTCACTGCCTTTAAACTGAAATACACAACGTAATCAACCTAGGTTCTTATCTTTGAAGACTGATTACATGTGGCCATTTTTGGTGTCTACTACTATAATAGTCAGAATTTTGTTCCAGGTAAAAGACACTACTAGCTATTTTAAACAAAAGTGATTTGATACAGGGGATTGAGCCCTGAAACATTATTGGAAGGTGTGATTTTATGTGTGCCATTCACTAGGCCACAATAGCCAGATATTTGATCAAACCTCATTCTAGATGTTTCTGTAAAAGTATTTTTTAGATGAGGGTAACATTTAATCAGCAGACTTTGAGTAAATCAGGTTACCCCCATAATGTGGGTGAGCTTCTTTCAATTAGTTGAAGGCCTTAGGAGAAAAAAACTGAGGTCTCCTGAAGAAGAGTGAATTCTGCCAGCAAACAGTATTTACACTAGAACTGTAACATCAAAACTTCCTTGAGTCTCTCGCCTGCTGGCCCACCTTGTAGATTTTAGACTTGTTAGCCTCCACAGTCATGTGAGCCAATTGCTAAAATAAACCTCTCTGTCTCTCTGTGTATACATACACACATCCTATCAGTTCTCTTTCTCTGGAGAAGAGGAGTTGATTCTAAACTTGTTTCAGGATTTACTCTCAAAACACATTCCTGAGCTGCCAAACTAGGATGATGGCAACTTTGCCATAATTGAGGTGTGGGGTATTAGGAAACAGGAAACTGACATGGAAATTTGGGCTACAGAATTACATCACTGTAGCTGAAATCCAGGTATAGAAAGCACATCTTAATCCATACTAAATATTTTAGGTCTGTACTGCTAAATTAAATTAAATCAAATCTAAAATAACATAAAAAATTAAAATGAATGCCCATGTCCTGCCTCTTTCTTGACATTTATAAAACTAGGGAATTGCCACTGTTACCTTGGCTAACAATGTTTCAGAAAATCCAAGTTCCTTCATGACTACTCAACAGCAAGTAGTACAAGAACCTCGGAAGCGTGGCCTCTTCCTCACTACCTCTTCAATATCTCCTGCACATCCATCTGATTGATCAGGTGAAAAAATGGGTATCTTAACTCTTAATGCCCATGCCATCTTTCCAGGTAGGTATGGATGCATCTGATCTTAGTGCCTGGAGGTGATAACCTCTCACTCTGAAAGCTGTAACTCTCTGAAGGTGCTGTGCACACAGCCTGCATGGAGTTTTCTGCTTACCTTTTCTTCCTATGTCAGAAATGGCAGGGGAGGGGAAAATCATAATGGAACAGAGGGAAATAGGAGATTAATATACTATATCTCTAGAGTATTTCAATTTTTATGTTTCTATTTCTATTTTCAGTATGTATCCTACAATATTGAAAAAAACTCTTTTAGATTCTCTGAATAGTGCAAATTACACTGTTATTGCTGTCTTTAGTCTCTGGAAAGCTTGTAAAATGTAATAACCAACAACAGAGGCCAAGATTTTCACCACAGAAAGGGATCCCAAGTGTCAGGCCTTACCCTATTTTCTACAAAGGGCCATTTTCTGGTCCTGTGTTCTCCTTCCTAGATTTTTCTTCCATACTCTTTGCATAGCTTATCAGATATCTTGTTACAATGTAGTTAAGGAAATTATTAAAGTTACTGTGAGAAAGGTGTAATCATATTTCATACCACTAATTGCAAGAATGGAATTAGTTTACATACTTTGGTTTACTTTTACACCAGTTAGGTGCATACCTACATATTACATCTTGCATGCAAATTTCTATCTTGCAAATGTAAGTTTTAATATAGTTATTTCCTCATTGATCTGTCTTACATTTTTAGGAGATTTCAAACCACTCTTTGGCATTAAAGGATCTCTAGGAAAAAAAAGGATTCTTTCATCCTAATATCTAATTTAATCTTCTGGTCTCTGCTCAGTGGATCATGAGGAGCTTATGGAAAGCATTTGAAATAGTTTAAGACTTCCAGTTCTAAAGACAGAAGCCACTCTGTACATTCTAGAATCACCCCTCCTACATGTGGACACATACTGGTAAAACACTAATACTATTAGACAACATATGGACTTTAGGAAGGGGCTTCTGCAAAGGATGTTCCTATCTGTTAACTCATTAACAAATTGACTGCTTGTAAATTCAAATTGCAGAAATTCAGGGATAGGTATTTGATGATAAAGGGGTCTTCATATCACAAATTCATCTGATGCTTGGTATTATTTCTATAATAAAAAGCCTTGTCAGTATCAATCAAACACAGGGTTCTGCTTTACCCATAGTCAGACTACCAGGCACAAATAATACTGAAAGCAATAACAAATTTATTACATCAGATCCTTACAGTTATTGTTATGGGCTATTAGAAAGCCTTCACATTACTGATTTTTAACATCATGCTACCTGATCCTCTGTACCCTAATAACTACATTCCCAGTCCCCACTACATGGTTAGGGAAGTGACCCAGGCCTGGCTTGTTATAATATTGTTTTTCATCTGGACTCTGGGATTGGCCCAGTAAGGGACATGTTATTCAAACCAAGCACAGAGACTTGCTATTGACTTATTTAGGGAGGTAGAAAAAACATTCTTTCCTCTTGAATCACATACTAGAAGGGTATGAAGTTGTGGCTGCTATCAATTATCTTCCCATCACATTGAGGCCTATCTTCAGTGAGAATGAATAAGGAAGTCAAGTACACATAAGATTGATACCCTCTTTTTGCCCAGAAAAGCTGACTTTCACTTGTTTAAGAAAGAAATAGGTTCAACTGTTGGTTTCAAATATTGAGTAGTGATGTCTTTCTTGGGTGAATACAATGAAGGATACTGCTGAAAAAGTATTAGGAGGCCCAAGCTGTAAAAAATATGACCTCTTCTGTCTCAGCTGTTGGTTGACATTGCATAGTAATGGATCTATTGTTTTGTCTTAAGCATTGTCCTCTCCTTTTGATTTATTTTAATTTACAAATGCTTCCATTGAGGAGGTAATATCTTAATTCTGAAATTTAAATGTAGCTCAGTAAATCAAATCATTTTCATGCTAAAATAGATGAAGCATGCTGAGGTTGAGGTAGAAAACATATTGTGGTAGACAGGACATAGACCTTGAAAGTGGATGGTCTTCCATATCTATCATCTCTGTGCCCCTGAAAATATTACTTAATGTTTCTAAATCTCAGTTTCCACCACCTGTAAAAAGCAATAGTAAAAATCTTCCTTACAAAGTTACTGTGAAGATAAATAACAAGACAAGAATGTCAAGTCTGACACACTGGAATATTAATTCTGACTTCCTCACTTATTAGATGGTAGAGCCTTGAGGAAGTTTATTTCTGTGCATGAGCCTTAGGCCCCTTGTCAGTAAAAAGCATATGAATGTCTACGTCATAGATTTAAATATAAAATAAGGTAAATTGTTTAAAATGCATAGTGTTGGTTCTGGCCTAGAATAAGTGCTCAATAAATAATATTCTGTTTTTTGTTAAGATAATAAATTAAGCACAGTGCTTCAAACACATTAATGCCCAATACCTTTATTTCCTTATCTTCCCCCATTTTCAACCAATGAATATTGAGAAGAAACAGACATTGCATGAAAGAGATAATATCAGTGGGATGCTGAAGCTGACTTGTACCAGTCTGTAAGAACCACTTGTTAACTGGTTTTTCTTTCTTTTTTCTTTCTTTCTTTCTTTTTTTTCCTGAAACAGAGTCTCACTATGTAGCCCAGGCTGGAGTACAGTGGCCTGATAGCTTACTGCACCTCAGCCTGGCAAGCTCAAGAGATTCTCCCATCTCAGCCTCCTGAGTGGCTGGGACTATAGGCACATATGGAAGCCCAACTAATTTTTGTATTTTTTTGTAGAGACAGGGTTTCACCATGTTGCCCAGGCTGATCTCGAACTCCTGGGCTCAGGCAATCTGCTTGCCTCAGTGTCAGCACCCCCCTGACACTTTCTTCAGAGTGCTGGGATTATAGGCATGAGCGACTGCACCAGGCCCAATTGTTAACTTTTGAAGAATGTTGTGAGCCAATTTTTAAACAATTTTGTTTAAAAAATTTGCATAAACCTATAATTAAATAAGTTATACTAAAAGGCGATAATACTAAAAACCTGTCATTTTCTAATTATTTTATTATACTTCACTATTACCTGTTTTTGAGGTTACATAAATCTACTGTGTCTGTATCATGAAATATATTGGTGAGCTATTGCACATCTATTCCCAATTCCATGGTTATCGATATTATATTGGTAACTTGAAATTGGCCATGATGACAGTATTTATACCAGGGAAATCAGTCAGTGCTACAAATAAGATTGTTTTTCCTCTCAGAGAGCCAATAGTTAAGCATGTCCAAGTGCACCACTGGAAAGGGCATCCATTGGATACCAAAGAGACTGTCCACCCCTATTCACAGAAATTCCAAATCTGCACCAGGGTACCTTTTGGTTCTCAAATGATAAGCTTATTTATTAGGAAGCTTTCAACCTTTAAAAAAGTAGTATTTTAAAAATAAGGCACAGAAATTGTACCCAGATTCTGACATAGTGGGTTTGTGTGGGCTGGACAACTTGAGCTCCAGTTCTTATGTGTCACTGAGAAATGAGGTGACGATAGCAGAGACACAGCCATCAGAGGATGCCTCAGTCACCTCTGCTTCATTCTGACAAAAATGAAAGGTACATGGAAAATACAGTACCACTTAAAATCAGTCATTGACTTTCTAAATAAAGGCTTTGATCATTAGAGCTGAATACAGTAATTGTAAAATGAGAACAATTGCACTCCATTTTTGTCTTGTAGTTGCCACATTTGAAAATCCAACAGTTATTTTGTTTTACTTTTTATCCCTAATGACAGGAGATAAAGAAAGGGAAAAAGGAGAAACAAAGAAAATCACTTCCAGAAAGTTAGTTATCGTTCAGAGCAAGGATATTGGAGTCCCTGTTAAGTTACAAATATAACTTTTAGATTAATTGAGAAAAAGAATCATAGCAATCCTCAGCTACATATATTCTTAGAGCTATTTACATAATTCAAGGAGCCCAGAAGAACAGTTATAAAATACATGTAAATAATGAGAACAGCTATTTTCCAGATAATAAACTAGTATTACTCTAACATGAAGTTTTCCCCAAATATTTAAAAAATTAAGAGTACAGATAATATCTGTCAAGTTCCACAATGATCAAATAAGAATCTTTTTTTTTTTTTTTTGAGTTGGAGTTTCGCTCTTGTTGCCCAGGCTGGGGTGCAATGGCACAATCTCGGCTCACCACAACCTCTGTCTCCCAGGTTTAAGCGATTCTCCTGCCTCAGCCTCACGAGTGGTTGGGATTACAGGCATACACTACCGCAGTCATCTAATTGTGTATTTTTAGTAGAGAAAGGGTTTCTCCATGTTGGTGAGGCTGGTCTCAAACTACCAACCTCAGGCGATTCACCTACCTCAGCCTTCCAAAGTGCTGGATTTATAGTCATGAGCCACCATGCCCGGCCAAGAATCGCTTTTATTCATCTTCTAGGACTCAAATGTTTACTGAAAGTCCATCATAAAATGAGTAGACCCTTCTTCACATTATACATATTAGATAAGGCAAACAGCAAGTGAGGTCTGGTGGAAGTAGCCAACTCTACAGATTATTAAGCAAAATGATTTCTGAAGGTCTGGGGATAGGATGAAAATGGACACATTCCATGTACCACATTATATTTCTGGAGTTGTGTATGAATATTCCAAAGCATAACTGTGCTATCCATGTAGTCTTGCTTAGATAGAATTGCCATTCCATACAGTGAAAGGAACACTCTCAGGGTGGTACAGTTTTCATGTGAGTTTTCTAACCTGTATTTCCAGCGAATGACTGGCATAAGCAACAGGCCAGGTTGTGACTCTAGGGAAGACAGAAGTCAAGTCAGTGAAATTACAACTACAGATGGCCCTCATTTCTCTTCACCCAGCCCCGTTCTCTTCAAAAATGTTATTCAGCTACATTTCAAAGATATTCACGTGTCCATGTAAAATGTAAAACTTACGAATTTATTATGCTGCACTGTTGATAGCCTGGCCATTTCCATCAGTATCTCTGTGTAGGCATAGAAGTCTGCTAAACTTCACAATTAAACATATTTTGAGTTAAATATTGAAGGATATTAATGAGGTATTAAAATTAATTTTATTCTCATGAAAAGCTGTTTTTTTTTTTTCCAAGTGTTTGTTGTTGTTTTTGTTTATACAACAGTCTTATACTCAACATTATTCTTCGTGCTTTTGGCATAAACCAGAAGCTGGGAGTGGATTTCATTGTGGTGCTGTGTCTTCAGTTTATTTGGGCTGTTATAATAAGGTACCTTAGACTGAGCAACTTATAAAAAACAGAAATTAGTTGCCCATAATTCTGGAAGCTGGGAAGTCCAAGACCAAGATGCCAGCATATTTGGTAGCTGGTGAGAACTCACTCTGCTCCAGGGACAGCATCATCTTGCTGCGTCCTCACACGGTTCAAGGAGTGAACAAGCTCCCTCAGGCCTCTTTATGACATGTCTCACTCATGACAGCTCCACTCTCATGACCTAATCATCCCCCAAAAGGCCCAACCTCTTGAAACTATCACACTGGGGATTTGGCTTCAGTGTGAATTTTGGGCGGGGGACATAGGATGATAGCATGCTTTTAACAAGGGTCATTCTGACACTAAAGACTAACTAGACTGATTTCCATTCCCATTTCACCATTTGACTTTTCAGGGACTTCTGTTATCACTACCACTTCTGGTTCTGAGATCTTGCTCCCTCTGAATTAACATGGTTTATAGTACCTCACCATGGCACAATAGTCTTTTGCTGTCACACACATCTGCATGCACACATGTATACAAGTACACCAAAGTTTATGCAGCAGGCTCTGCTGAAAGTTTAGAAAAAATGTCGACTCTGAAACAAAAGTAACTAAAAACTGAATCTGAGATATCCCTGTTATTTAAAAAAATCCTTGAATATTCTCCTATGTTATTTGGGTGTCCTCTCTCTCTTATCACTCGTGTATTTTTTCTTTCTCTTCTCTGTTTTATTTTTATTCCCAACTTCCTGTTTATTTCCAACATACCAGTATTTAGGTCTCTGTAAGTACCTGGACTTCTACTGACACATCTTTTGCTCCAGGCACTTTATTTAGGTACCCAAAAAACAAACAGAAAAAAGAAATCCAGTTTCCTCTTTAAGAGAACTTGTGGTTTTAGCTGTTACTATAATAATTTGTTACTCTACCTTATACTCATGAATCAATCATATAAAGTAAATTAATAGCATAAAGCATGAGTTGTGTGAACAAGTTAGGTAAATTAGCTTCGCCTCTATACATATTATAACTGAACCTGTTATTTTGTGTAGAAATAGCCATGCCCAGCACATTCATTTACAAAATTACTCATTAATGTCCCCAGAATGTTTAGTTTCATGAAATACTGCTGGACCACACGGTGTCTTCACCACCATTTCCTATACCTTATTTTCCTTCCTGGGAACATCTGAAATAGAAGAAAAATAATAACTAGAGTTATTTGGAAAAGTTTTCTTAACAGAACCATGATAAATGCAACATACAGAGCATGAACTTCAGAGTCAAACAGATCTGGAACTGAATTTTCAATGTTCTAGTTACTGAACTACATATGACCAGGAAAAATTACCTGAGGCTTGATATACTCTAAAATTGGTGATAAAGTGCACACTTTAATAGATTATGTGAAAACTTAAAAAAAAGAATGTAAATTCTGAGTACCATGTCTAGAACATAGTATTTAATAAATATCAGCTGTTATTAATAGTTTTATTAAAATATCAATCACGACATGAGTTAACTCTGTAGAGAGCAAGAAAACTCCTCAGAGCCTTCACTCTTCAAAAGCAGTTTATCTTATCTGAAGTATTGATGCTTTAGTCCTTCCCAAATGGACATAGAAAATTGGGAAGTAACTTGCTTCTTTGCATTATATGTCAGCTTCACACACCAGATCTCATACTCCATGTGGCCAGCACTGATCACTCTTTCACAGTCAGTACAGTAGTAGGGGTAAAGGAGATGCAGCTCCCTCAGTTGCTAGCACAGGCTATTTAGTTGCAAAATAATAGGTAATAAATAATGCTGTTTCCCTTCTCTTCACTATTGCTATCCTATTTTTATTCAGAGTGCACAAATTGTCACTTTAACAAGATTTCTAGCCCAAGAGCCTCACTTGCCATTACCATTTCCTAAGCACTTTAGGACAGGTGGGTCTCCTGATATACATGCTGAGCAAAGGACAATGACATTTGTCTGTGATTTTCTTATGTCTCCCCTCCTGGCTATTCCCTCTATGTGAGGGAATATCGCTTGATCTGCCTCATTGCCGTCTGGGACTCACATGATTTAAGGATCCACTCTTGTAAATTCAACATTTATATAGAAATACATGTTCTTTCCATTGTTCCCACATGGCTCTTTCTCTACTCATGGGCCAGTGATCTGCACCCAGTATACACTTATTAACTATTGGCAGGGTTAACTATTTGCAGGGTCAATAGAACATCAGGAAATCTGAGCATGGGGTAGGGAATTCTTCACACATATCCCTTGTTAATAAAAACTTAGCAGCATCTTTTAGTATCATACCAGGACATTAATATGCCTACACAAGGATACATAATTCTAACATGCATGTTTCCCCATTTAATTTTTTTCTACTTTATAAAAGTATTTTATATCCTTTTTAATTTTCGTCATTTATATATCAATAGTAACATTTTTATATCATTACAATTACATATGTACTAATGTGGTGGATCAATTTAAGATGATAATCAGGATCCATATTTAAGTAAAATATTGAATACACATACAGATGCTCCTATACTTATAATGGGGCTATATCCTGATAAACCTATCATTAAGTTGAAAATATCTAACTTGAAATAGCTGGTTGCTAAATAATAGGATAATAAATGATGCTATTTCCCTTCTCATCACTATTACTGATCCCATTTTAATCAGAATCCACAAACTGTCACTTCAACAAAATTTCTCGCCTGAGAGCTTCACTTGCCATTGTCATCTCCTAAGCACTCAGGATGCTGGCTTTCCTTATACGTCTGCTGAGCAAAGGCTGGTGACATTTGTCTGAATTTTCTTCTGTCTTTTTATGTGGAATTTCTATGGAGACTCCTAGAAAATCCCACGGATTTGTTATTTCACCTGTAAAAAGAAGAAATAAGAGAAACCATTCAGTTCGTTACATAAATTCAAAATGCATGTAACACACCTAACCTACCAAACATCACAGCTTAGGCTGGAATATTTCCAACATGCTCAGAACACTTACATTAGCCTACAGTTGGGCAAAATAATCTGTCAACACAGTACACTGTGGAGTATGGGTTGTCTGTCCTCTTGATCATGTGGCTGACTGGGAGCTGTGGCTCACTGCCACTGTCTGGCATGGTGAGAGAGTATCCTATAGCATATCACTAGCCTGAGAAAAGATCAAAATTCAAAATTTGAAGTATGGTTTCTGCTGAATGCATATCACCGTTGCATCATCAGAGTTGAAAATACATAAGTTGAACTATCATAAGTCAGTGACCATCTGTGTATATAAAATCACATGTAAGAAAAGGAAGAAAAATAATGTGTGTGTGTGTGTGTGTGTGTATCATATGGTTTGGATTTGTGCTCCAGCCTAAATCTCACGTTAAATTGTAATCCCCAGTGCTGTAGGTGGGGCCTGATAGGAGATGATTGGCTCATAGGTGCAGATTTCCCCTTTGGTGTCGTTCTCGTGATAAAGTTCTCATGAGATCTTGTTATTTAAAAGTGTGTGGCACCTCCAACCTCTCTCTCTTCTTCGGCCATATGAAGAAGTGCTACTTCCCCTTCACCTTCCACCATGATTGTAAGTTTGTCTGAGGCCTCCCAACCCGTGCTTCCTGTACAGCCTGTGGACCAGTGAGCGAATTAAACCTCCTTTCTTTATAAATTATCCAGTCTCAGGCAGTTCTTTATAGCAGTGTGAGAACAGACTACTACAATGTATGTATAGATATGCACGTGTGCGCGCGCGCGCGCGCGCACACACACACACACACACACACACACACACACACACACACACAAAGTATGCTTCCTGGATGAGGTTGTTCAAAAAATAAAGATAGTAAAAACGTTCAACTATATGCAAAGTAATGAGGTTTGTTTTTGCTAATCGAGGAAAAAGGAGCAACTTTGTCCCCAAATAGTGTCAAGTTAATCAGATAGCTATGCTACAATCATTTATCAGCAGACACCCATCCTTCTATTGTAACTGTGTGACCAAATATCCTCTCACAATCATTTTTGACTTTGCCTTCCTAAGACCAGTTTCTAAATTTAGAAAAATAAAATTTTAAAATATCCTTTGAAACTAAAATTATCTCTCAGGTTTCCTACTAGACTCCTAGAAAATCTCACAGATTTGTTATTTTACCTGTAAAAAGAAGACATGAAAGAAGCTATTCAATGTTTGGTACATTCAATATTTTTTAATCAGTTAACACTATTGTAAGAGCTACATGGGGAGATTTGCAAATCAAAGAGAATCTTGGCCTTACCTGTGTTGTTTTTGTAGAGATAAAATGTTACTAATATGAATGTCCCAAAGATTGTACACTTTATGGAATAAACTGGGGGACCTTGGTGTCTGTCAATGTCCTCTCTGTGATGTTCTTATTCTCAGGGGCAATATTGATCAGGCCCTGATGGGAGAGCTGTGCATTGTATCCCAATTGTGCACTTTACTTTCTTCCATTTTGTTATTGATTACTATAAGAAATTCATGATAGCCTTTCAGTTTCATCAACAGATGGTTTCTGAGCTATCTGATGCTTGCCTAAAGTCTCTGCTATACACTTCAAGTTGGAGTATGTTTCTTCAGTAAAGTGGAACCTTGTGAAAAGGACTGAACCTGATATTCCTAGCTATTGATATTTCAACAACAAAAAATGTGTGTACAAGCTTCAGTGCTTAAAGCTGAAATTAATTAGACAGCTTTCTGACCATAGCAAACTGAGTCATTTGAGTCCAAAGAAATGATTTTATTAAAAGAGATTGCTGACTGAAGATCTAGTAGAAATAATAATTACTTACAGAAAAGTGAATCAACTGATGAAAAATTGTGATTATTTCTTTAAGTATCATGGATATTGTTTTAATGTTCTATTTTCCGATTGGTATATAAGGGAGCATGCTGCCTTTCTCTTCATTTATTGCTAATCCTCAATTTCGTAGACTATGCCTTTGTAACTAAAGTGAAACTTTAATAAATGGTATCTGATTCTCATTGATTCCTCAGAATTATGAAAACATACTCTTACTGGGTCTCATTACTTTTCATGGCAATGAATTTATTTGCATAGGTTCAGTAAAAATCTGTTTACTTACTTATCAAGATATAAATAGACAAATTTGAGGTAGGAGGCCAGACTTGACTCAGGAGGCAAGATTTGACTGGAGGCAGAGCTCAGACACTGGACCAAATTGAGGACCAGCTGAAACAGAGAGAGGTGGAAGCAGTTTTCCATCAGACACGCCCACCAGTGTGCCGTGTCAGCTTTACCATTGCCATGGCAACACCAGGAAGTTACGGGCCCCTTTCCATGACTTCATGTCTCAAAAGTTACTTCCCCTTCCCTAGAAATTTCTGCACAAACCACTCCTTAATCTGCATGTAATTAAAAGTAGGTATAAATATGACTGCAAAACTGCCCTGAGCTGCTACTCTCTGCCTGTGTGGTAGAATTGCTCTGCAGGAGCAGTTAGGGAGCTGTAACACTGCTACTTCAATAAAGCTATTTTTTTTTTTGCTTCTGGCTTGCCTTTGAATTCTTTCTTGGTCGAAGCCAAGAATTGTTGTGGGCTAAGCTGCACTTGGGGCTTGCTTGTCCTGCATCAAATTGATTTTGCAACAAATTCCATGGTTTGTATGTCATGTAAAAAGTAACGCCCATTTAATCAGCTATGACAAGCCTACCGCCAAGGTGCAAGGATTGACTTGATATATGAAGTTAATGCCTACGAAATTCTCCCAGGAAAATCACATTGGTCCCTGTCTTTCTTACAGGGTTCCAGCTTCACAGCTGATAAAGAAAAAAAAAAATCACTTCCTGGCAGGCCAGGGACTTTAGTTTATTTTAAGTAGATTGAAGAGAGAAATTCACTTACTTTTATGGATATAGCAGGTGAGGAAAGTTTCTTGGGCTATGGTTCCTACCCCTAGGTAGAAGAATAAATAATTAGAAACATTTATAAGCCAAATCTAAGATCCCTTATGGAAATTTCCAGGCAGAAGCTAATCACTGGTTCAGTGTTGCTCAATGCCAAATAGCTCTAGATTTACTGAGCTAAGTCAAGGAGGCTAACAAAAGTAATTAACTCCTCCTGCTCTGCCTATGTAAGTAATCAGGCCAAAATACAAGACCAGCCTTATTTTTGTTAATCAAGAATATTATTACAGATTATTTACAACCAAAATGGGAGACTTTTAAAAAATATTTTCTGAAATCTAAAAATAAGTCAAAAGTTGGGGAAGGCATGTCCTTTCAATATCACTTGGATCCTGTTTAACAAGACTACTGAATGATTTATTTAATTGTGTAGGAGGATGTATATGTTTAATTTGTTATTCACCATTTTGTTTTCATCCAGATGCATGTTAATTTGTGTACTTCTTTTCAGTTGAAAAGATAACCTTAAATTTTGTGGTGTCATTGCCCTATGGGACATTAAGCAGTGTTTAAAATGTAACCCAGAAATCTTATTCTAATCTGCCTTCCCTCCCTTCTTCTTTCCTTCCTCACTCTCTCCCTTCTTCCTTCTTTTCTTTTGTTTTTATTTAATGCTTATAAGAACCAAGTTTCTCAAATGGTTTTGAAACTAGTTTTGTCATCTTACTACTCATTACTAACTTAAACATTTAAAAAGTGTGACATTTATATTTACATAAATTATTTATTTGACCTTCTGTAAATTATACTTTGATTAAATCATACCATGTAAGAATCTGTTTACTTTGGCTATGAGCACAGCCTCTTCTGCATTTCTTCTGTAGATAAAAATATAAGCTTTTACTTATGTGTATATAGCATTGCTCTCTTGCTTCTAAAAAGGAATCGAAGTAGCTTACATTTAAAATAACAGTGTGGCACGTGTGAACCCATGTGGAATCCTCTGCTGGATTAGAAAAATGTCTGAGCATGTTTGACAAATGAGTGGGAGATACTCATCAGAATACCATTTTCCCAATGATTGGTGAAACATTTTGGCACCCAGTGCATTCTAGAGAGCAGAGTGCCCATTTGGTGCTATCATTTCAGAATATCAGCTTTTCAGTGATGGCATCTGCAGTAGTACCCAACAGAGTACGTGGTACCTGGTAGGAGCTGGTGATACCCAGACGGAGAGAGTAGCATCTGCTAGAGTGGCAGCGGTGCCTAACGCAATGATGATACCCAACACAGCAGAACAGCCTTTGGAGGAGACAGCTGCCGTATTGGCAAATGGAAGCAGTTCGGAAAGGAATTAAGCAAATGCAGTCCAAGTGCATTGCTTATTAGAACTTGCTGGAAAAAAGAATCTGACATCACTATTGCTCTTGAATATTATTAAAAAATCTGATGTCTCTTGAATATTATTAATCTGAAATCCATTTTTGACAGGAACTCTCTGGAGAATGACTGAAAGGCAGCTTTTTTGAGCTTTATTGTTAATTGTAAAGAAATTTACATGTTCTCAATAGTGAGGTAGTAGTGCTGTTATTCTGTTAAGGAAATTAAGGAGTCTTAATGTTTTCACCTAAACAGAGCACAAACCTCTTCCCACGGGAGATGAGTCACAGTGTACCCACAGGCAGCACCAACAAAGCCTTCAGAAAAGAGACTCAAATCTGATCCAAAGTGCAAACGAGCGAAGCTGGGAACAGTCTCCTACCAGCGGTTTAGAAATCACCTAATAATTAGGATGTCTACAATAGATATTTTATTCTCTTCTTTCTTTTCTCATTTTGGCAGGTTAGTGATAATAAAGAAGTTCATGGGCCTATTCAATTAATCTAAAAAGCCGTCTGTATTACCTGAAAGAAAATTAGATAAGTGTAGCAATTAGTAGAAAATGTGTTATTAATACTATCCTGGGAATGCAATGGATTTAAGGTATCATTAATGACAATGAGAATGCATATTGCTACTGCGGTTAAGTGCAAGGTGTTTGTTAAGTGAAAGTTACTAAATAATATCCAGTATTGAGTCAATTGGTTTCAGTCTTAAGCATCTCTATTATTTTCCTTCTATAACAATTATGAGACTATTGAGAGAAAAATGGAAAGAGTTAAATAATAATAGCCAAATGGGAACCCAGTGTTGTAAGCATCCTTTGATTGGAAGGAGACATTATCGATTTTAAAACACAAATTCTGTGCTTTTAAAACACAAATTCTGCCTCTGAGAAAAATCTGACTTTTGAATTACCTCGCACTGCTAAAGCGTGTAGTCAGTAATGGAGCTAAACTGTGTTGGATTTTGGAGACTACAGTTGCAAGCCAACTAATGGTGCAGAGAAAATAGCAAGCTAAAATTTACTTTTCTTGCTAAACATATTGCTGTTTAAGAAGGTCATGCCCTTCATGACTAGGAGAAAGATTTTGGTAGACATCAGAAATGAGTAAAGGATGGCCTGGAATGAAACTCAATTTGCTGCTCACTTCCATAGTAACTGGGGTATTTTATTATGACTTAAACTCAGAGAGAGCAGGAAGAAATTTCTGAAAAATATTTTAACACATCCATATCTTAAACATTCTTTGGGGCTTGTGTAGTATTCAAAGTATTCGCATAAAATGGAAATGCAGTTTCTGTAGAATTCATAAATCGTAACACAATGAATGAGGATGTTAGGGGCCTTGAGAGAGCTGGTCCATTTGTTCTGTAGAAAGATAAGTGAATTGTAAAGAAAAGATGTACTCAAGCTGCCGGGACGCAGTTACAGAGCAGGAGGGGAGCTTAGGTCTCTGGATTTGTTGATGATGTTCTTTCATAGACTGCAGTGCGATACCAGAGGAAGCTGTGTGAGAATCGTGAAACAGTCCGCAGCAAGATTTCTCTTTCTCCTCTCTAATCAGCCAGGATATTTTGAATCGTTGTTGTTCTGCCCAGTTTTGGGTGGTAGATTTGATGATTCCTGTGTCTATACAGGTTCTTGCTGCCACAGAGGGACAAGATTCAGCTGTCTGTCAGTTGGAGAAATGTCTTTAGCTTTTTCTAAATGTTAATTTCTTTCATTCTTTCCTTCTAAATCTAACAAAATGCATTCAATGTCTACTATATGTTTTAATTCAAACTTTCATTGAAATACTAAGTGATAAAAGAAAAATCATTTTATCATGAGTTCCAGGTCAAATCAGTCAGTGTTGTCTGGATGTAAATTCAGAATGATTCTCAGCAGTAGGCAATCTAAGAAAAAACACTTTTATGTTGATTAGTGCTACTTATTATAATAATGCAGAAGGGAGTGAGAAAGGTAGTAAGCAATAGATAGGGAAAGGTTTATGAGAACCTTAACTGCTGCTTAAAGGAGACCAAGATCAATAGAATCCAGATTCAGAGATGAGCTTGTGTGTGTTATTTGGCTGTAAACTCTGATGTGCCTGAAAGGTAGGGTATCTGTAAGGTATGTTGAGGTGGGTGTCAAAGACTGTGGCTACATTAGAGATGGCCTGGTTTGCTGGACTCAAGTTGGGACACTGTGGAAGCCATCAATTATTTGAGTCAAATGCATGGCAAAATTGAAGCTGTTTTTCATGAATATTAACCCAGCAGCAGTTTGCAGGAGGGATTCCAAGAGATAAGAGAGGAAGCATAAATAGCATCTAGAAGTCTGCTTCAAAAGGCTAGGTTAGAAACAGTAAGAGCTTGAGCTAGGGCTTTGATTGAAAACCTGCAAAAAATAAGGTAGATATGAATGCCCCTATTGAAGCAGAATCAATAGTACTTGGCCAATAAGAAGGCTGGATAATGGAAAAGATATTTCAAAGAAACACTTAACATTTGAAGCCTGAAGGGTTATGGTGTTAACTTTAACACAAGCAGTAGGGGTCAGGGATAAAATTTGTTGAATTTTGTTTGGTAAATTCATTCCTTCCCAATCAAGATTTGATAGTTTCCAAACTGCAGGATATTCAGGTACAAAATGACTTTAAGAGGCAACTCTTCCCATAAAACCATACTTGACAGTGCTTCTATTTTTCTTCATACGAACAAGGGGACTTCAAAAAGTTTATGGAAAATGGTATTAAAAGATAAAAAATATAAGATTTATTTTCTTGATGTAAACTCTGTCACTTTCAAGACGCTTTAGTAAGTGATGACACCAGCCATTTAGTCTATCACTAAAGAACTGAAGGTTCTGGAAATTTAACCATGTCAATGCAGTATTACTTATATAAATATATATATATATATATATGTACTTAACTGAGGAAAAATGGATGCCTTTTCCAGATTTTTTAAGATTAGGGAACAAAAAAATGTTAGAATGAGCCAAATCAGGATTGTAAGGTAGATGCCTAATGAATTTCCATTGAAACTCTCTCAGAAAAAATTACCTTGGTTTGCAGGAGCATTGTGGTAGAGAAGGATTCTCAGGTGAAACTTTTCCAGTTGTCTTTCTTCTAAAGCTTTGGTTAACTTTCTCAAATCGTTTTCATAATAAACAGATGTTATTGTCCTTTCGTCCTCCAGAAAGTCAACAAGCAAAATGCTTTGAGCATTCTAAAAAACTGTTGCCATGCCTTCATTCTTGATTGGTCTGCTTTCGCTTTGACTCTGGATCCCTTCTGCCTCTTGGTAGCCATTGCTTTGACTGTGCTTTATCTTTAGGACGGTGCTGGTAAAGATGTGTTGCATCTCCTGTTACGATTTTTGAGGAAATGCTTCAGGATCTTGATCCCATCTGTTTAAAATTTTAATAGAAGGCTCTGCTCCTGTCTGCAGCTAATCTGGGCACAACAGTTTTGGCACCCATCAAGTGGCAAGCTTGCTCAATTTTAATTTTTTAATCAGAATTGTGCAAGCTGAACCAATTGAGATGTCTGTGCTCTTGGCTGGTTTTTGGTGCTGTTAATTTTTGATCCACTTCAATTAGTGCATGAACAAGATGATTTTTTCCCTTGCAAACTGATGTGAATAGCCCACTGCTACAGGTTCCAGCTTCAACATCATCTCATCCTTTTTTAAAATTAGTTATCCATTTGGAGACTGCTAATTTCTTTGGAGCATTGTCCCCATAAACCTTTCATAAAGCCTCAATGATTTCACCATTCTTCCAGCAAAGCTTCACCATAAATTTGGTGTTGGTTCTTGCTTCAATTTTAGCAGAATACAGCTTCCTCTGCCAGGAGCCCTTTTCAAACTGATACCTTATCCTTTTTAGTCACTCAAACTAGACCATGTTCAGACATGTTACTATAAGTTAGTACAAGTTTATTTTGGTGCAAAGAATTTTTTAACTTAATGCACAGTTTTTCTTTTATCTACATATGTTTTTATTTTTATTTTAAAGTTCTGGGATACATGTGCAGAATGTGCAGGTTTGTTACATAGGTACACATGTGCCATGGTGTTTTGCTGTACCCATCAACCTGTCATCTAGGTTTAAGCCCTGCATGCATTACATATGTGTGCTAATGCTCTCCCTACCCTTACCCCCTACCCCACAACAGGCCCCAGTATGTGATGTTCCCCTCCCTTTGTCAATGTGTTCTCATTCTTCAGCTCCCACTTGTGAGTGAGAACATGCAATGTCTGGTCTTCTGTCCCTATGTTGGTTTGCTGAGAATGATGGCTTCCAACTTTAACCATGTCTCTGCAAAGGACATGAACTCATTCTTTTTTATGGCTGCATAGTATTCCATGGTGTATATGTACCACATTTTCTTTATCCAGTCTATCATTGATGGCCATTTGGGTTGGTTCCTTTGCTATTGTAAATAGTGCTACAATAAACAGTTTTTCATAAGACACATTTTGTCATAAACTTTTTGAAGTCCCCCTCATATTATCTTTAGTAAATAAATCTCTATGGCTTTATTTTTATTTGCAGATAGCTGTTCTTTTTTGTGAAAAATGGTTCTCTAAATAGAGAATCAATAATTTTCTAATCTTTAATCTGAAATTTCTAGGTAATTATTTATGGGACTACAATTAACTGACTCAAACCTTACAATTAAATCTCATTATTTATTATCTCATAATCTAACAACATTTTTATATTACTGAGAGCTGCTCATGTTGTTCATGACTCCATTTGTAATGGGAACACAAACCAGATACTTCCAAAAGTAACCAATACCTAGTTTTGATCTCTCTGGAGGACAACAAAGGAGGAGTCAAAATAAATGGAGAAGAATTAGAAAGATATTTTTCCCAGACGAATGCTAGTTTAGACATAACATAAAAGTAAAAATTTTCCCAATTTTAATTTTTCTCATGTCCTAATATTGAAAGATTACATTATGTATAACATTCCCTTGAATTGAGTGGTTAAGTTTGTAGCCACAAAATAGCCAGATTTGCATAGCTTTTCTTTCAGATATTTCATTTACTACATGTAATAAATAAATTGCAAGCAAGTTTACCTGGCCATCCCTTAGCTCTAGTAGAAAGTAAATATACTTTATGTATTATGTATGTTATATATAACTAACAACCATTCAGGTTTGTGTGGATTTTTTTTTTTTGTCTTTTTCTTTTTTCTTTTTTTTTCCCCATTTATTTATTTTATTGCATTTTAGGTTTGGGGGTACATGTGAAGAACATGCAAAATT
>NW_022436941.1:80326352-80326804 GCF_009761245.1 Sapajus apella | reverse complement strand
GTCCCTCCCCTATTTCCCCCCAACTGACCCCAGTGTGTAGTGCTCCCCTCCCTGTGTCCATGTGTTCTCATTGTTCAACACCCGCCTATGAGTGAGAACATGCGGTGTTTGATCTTCTGCTCTTCTGTCAGTTTGCTGAGAATGATGGTTTCCAGGTTCATCCATGTCCCTACAAAGGACCCAAACTCATCGTTTCTGATGGCTGCATAATATTCCATGGTGTATATGTGCCACATTTTCCCTATCCAGTCTATCGTCGATGGGCATTTGGGTTGGTTCCAGGTCTTTGCTATTGTAAACAGTGCTGCAATGAACATTCGTGTACACGTGTCCTTATAGTAGAACGATTTGTAATCCTTTGGATATATACCCAGTAATGGGATTGCTGGGTCAAATGGAATTTCTATTTCTAGGTCCTTGAGGAATCGCCACACTGTCTTCCACAATGGTTG
>NW_022436941.1:80310625-80316352 GCF_009761245.1 Sapajus apella | reverse complement strand
AGCATCATCTTAATACCAAAATCTGGCAAAGACACAACAACAACAAATTTTAGGCCAATATCCTTGGCAAACCAAATCCAACAGCAAATCAAGAAGCTTATCCACCATGATCAAGTTGGCTTCATCCCTGGGATGCAAGGCTGGTTCAACATGTGCAAATCAATAAACATAATCCATCACATAAACAGAACCAATAATGAAAAACACATGATTATCTCAGTAGATGCAGAAAAAGCCTTTGATAAAATTCAATGTCCCTTAATGCTAAAAACGCTAAATAAACTAGATATTGATGGAACACATCTCAAAATAATAAGAGCTATTTATGACAAAACCACAACCAATATCATATGGAATGGGCAAAAGTTGGAAGCATTCCCTTTGAAAACTGGCATAAGACAAGGATGCCGTCTCTCACCACTCCTATCAACTTAGTATTGGAAGTTCTGGCCAGAGCAATCGCGCAAGAGAAAGAAATAAAAGGTATTCAAATAGGAAGAGAGGAAGTCAAATTGTCTCTGTTTGCAGATGACATGAATGTATATTTAGAAAACCCTATCATCTCAGCCCAAAATCTCCTTTAGCTGATAAGCAACTTGGGCAAAGTCTCAGGATACAAAATAAATGTGCAAAAGTCAAAAGCATTCCTATACACCAATAACAGACAAACAGCCAAATCATGAGTGAACTCCCATTCACAATTGCTACAAAGAGAATAAAATACCTAGGACTACAATTTACAAGGAATGTGAAGGACCTCTTCCAGGAGAACTACAAACTACTGCTCAAGAAAATAAGAGAAGACATAAACAAATGGAAAAAATTTCATGTTCATGGATAGGAAGAATCAATATTGTGAAAATGGCCATATTGGCAAAGTGATTTATAGATTGAATGCTATCCCTATCAGGCTACCATTGACTTTCTTCACAGAATTAGAAAAAACTACTTTAAATTTCACAGGGAACCAAAAAAGAGCCCATATAGTCAAGACAATCCTAAGGAAAAAGAACAAAGCTGTAGGCTTCATGCTACCTGACTTCAGATTATACTACAAGTCTGCAATAACTAAAACAGTATGGTACTGGCACCAAAACAGATATACAGATCAATGGAACAGAACAGAGGCCTCAGAAATAATACTACACATCTACAACCATCTGATCTTTGACAAATCTGACAAAAACAAGCAATGAGGAAAGAATTCCTTATTTAATAAATGGTGTTGGGAAAGCTGGCTAGCCACATGCAGAAAACTGAAACTGGACTCCTTCCGTACACTTTACACAAGAATTAACTCAAGATGGATTAAAGACTAAAATATAAGACCTAAAACCATAAAAACCCTGGAAGAAAACCTGGGCAATACCATTCAGGACATAGGCATGGGCAAAGACTTTGTGACTAAAACACCAAAAGCAATGGCAACAAAAGCCAAAATTGACAAATGGGATCTAATTAAACTAAATAGTTTTTGCACAGCAAATGAAACTATCATCAGAGTGAACTGGTAACCTACAGAATGGGAGAAAATTTTTGCAATCTATCCATCTGACTAATATCCAGTATCTACAAGGAACTTAAACAAATTTACAAAAAACAAACAACCCCATTAAAAAGTGGGCAAAGGATATGAACAGATACTTCTCAAAAGAAGACACTTATCTGGCCAACAAACATGTGAAAAAATCTTATCATCACTGGTCATTAGAGAAATGCAAATCAAAACCACAATGAGATACAGTCTCATGCCAGTTAGAATGGTGATCATTAAAAAGTCAGGAAACAACAGATGCTGAAGAGGATGTGGAGAAATAGGAATGCTTTTACACTGTTGGTGGGGCTGTAAATTAGTTCAATCATTTAGGAAGACAGTGTGGCTATTCCTTGAGGATCTTGAACCTGAAATACTATTTGACCCAGAAATCCCACTAATGGATATATATACCCAAAGGATTATAAATCATTTTACTATAAAGACACATGCACAGATATGTTTTCTGAAGCACTATTTACAATAGTGAAGACTTGGAGCTAACCCAAATGCCCATCAATGATAGACTGGATAAAGAAAATGTGGCACATATATGCCATAAAATATAATGCAGCTATAAAAAAGGATGAATTCATGTCCTTTGCAGGAACATGGATGAAGTTGGAAATTATCATTCTCAGCAAATTAACACAAACAGAAAACTAAACAGTGCATATTCTTAGTCATAATTCGGAGTTGAACAATGAGAACTCATGTACACAGGGAGAGAAACATCACACACTGGGGCCTGTTGGGAGACGGCGGGTAGGGGAAGGATAGCATTAAGAGAAATACCTAATGCAGATGACAGGTTGATAGATACAGCAAACCACCACAGCACATGCATACCTGTGTAACAAATCTACATGTTCTGCACATGTATTCCGGAAGTTGAAGTATAATTAAAAATAAATAAATAAAACAAAACAAAGAAACAAAAACAACCCGAATTTATCATCTTATGTTGTTTAGAAGTCTGATGTGAGTTTCACATCACTAAAATCAAGGTATCCAGAGGGATGCGTTCCTTTCTGGAGGTTCTAGGGGAAATCTGTTTCTGTGCAATTTACATATTTATAGAGGCCGTTGACATGCTTTGGCTCATTGGCCTTACTCCATGTTCACATCTGGTAACTTTACATACCTCCATCTTTTCTCCCTCCTAATGTTGCCCTTTGACCACACAGCTTGGAAACAGTTCCTGTGATCACAAGGAAATACAAGATAATCTCCCCATCTCAAGATCCTTAACCTTACTTACATCTGCAAAGCTGTTTTTGTCATGTAAGGTAACATTTACAGGTTTTGGAGATTAGGATGTGAACTTCTTGGGAGGCTGTATTCTGCCTATGACTGTTTTTGTTCAGAAACATTTTCCTGAACTTCAGGAAGAACTTACTCCATTTTGCTTTATGCTTACCTACTACTACATTTGCAGTAATTATTAGGCTATGTGGTCATCTTGAGTCCTCCAGAGTAACCCACCCTCCTATTTTGTTATATTCAGAGTCTTCCCTGCACCACAGGAGTCCAGGTGGTCTTGAACCCATTTGTAAACAGGTGAACAGAAGACTTTTCATCCCATTCCCTGGTCTTCTCCACGCACGAATGTCTGAGCCAAACTGTTTGAGGTCAGTGCACTACCCATTGATGCAGGAGCTGCCAGGACATCCTAATTATGCCTTAACCAGATGGTGTACCTAATGATCGGATCACCTTGGAGGCCCAATTGTGAGTGCTCAATGTGGTCACAGCCTCACTCAAGGTGAAACTTTGGCCAAAGATACTCCGGAATTATTCTCACTATGAGAGCGGCTTCAATTATAAGAGGGCTCCAAGTCAGAGGAAGTCAGACGAAGTCAGACTCTGAGGCATTTGATAAATACAATAGTTTCTCTTTATCCTCAAGAGGTTTATTTTGAGACTCCAGTGAATGCCCAGAGTAGAGTTAGTACTAAGCCCTGTATATACTATGTTTTCTCAGTCTGATAACTGAGAGGGCCACTAAGTGACTAATGAGCAGGTAGTGTATGTAGTGTGGACACTCTGGACAAAATGGATGATTCACATCCTGGGCAGAAAGGAGCAAGAAGGTGAGGCTTCATTATGAGTTCAGAATGGTGCACAGTTTAGAACTTATGAATTGTATATTGCTGGAATTTTCTACTGAGTATTTTTGGACTGCAGATAACTGAAATAGTAGAGAGTGAAGCTATGGATTTGAGAAAAATACTGTATATTGAATTTTGAGAGGATACACTTTGAGAGAAGCAGTTAATGCATTCAGTAATGATAGAAAAGAAAGATTATAGGATTTGAACCCATTTTGAGGTGGCAAAGAGCCACCTGGGATTTCTGCTATGGGAGCATGACCCACTCACCACTTCCTACTTACCATTTCATTTTAGATATGGGGGCCCCATGGGCACAGGTAGTTCTTGACATGAGATAAGTTCAAGTCAGTGTCAATAGTAATCTGATCCAAGTAGGTTTAATCCTAATCCAATAGTAACCTAATCCCAAAATTTAGAAAATTTAGTAACAAAAAATGTGAACTGTTCATGGTTTGTCTAAAATAAAAGACATGTATTTTAAATTTAAATCCTAGCAGGTTGCTTCTAACGCTAACAGCCTACTCTTGGTTTTTTGCACACTACATTGACCTTCATCACTCTGGTCCAGAGATTCTCTCAGTGAGGGCCTCAGTGGTAACATTCCATTCTAGACTCACTAGAAAAAGAAAATTGTCTTAGTACTCAACACTCCTTGAAGGAAAATAATGAAAGATAAAGAGATGAAAGGAAGGTACCCATAATGACTGAAGTTTTTCCTTTTCTTTCCGGAAGGGCTCTGTTCTGAGGCACTCCAAGAGGAAACAAAATGGAACGACAAATCTGAATAGAGAGACCTAGACAGAGAACAACAGAAATCTATGTTTTATGCATAAGTTAAAGCAAAACAAATATATCCATTTTACTAAAGCTTGCCAATACTTAGACCCTAACATGAGTAAAGATGAATAAACATGTATATACATACAAGTATGTACCTTTAAAATAAAAGAAGAATATAACTTGGTGATGAGAAAAAAGAGAAGCAGTAGTAGCCAAAGTGTGGATTCGGAATGGAAGAAGTATGTGGTGGAGACTTTCTTTCTCTGGCCTCAAGTTTCCATGTGGAGAGGCTTCTTACTTTAGAAATATCCACCAACTACCAACCAGAGATCCTCCCCCAAATCCTTACTCACTCCTTCCTAGGGGAAGAAGGATGCTTTATCTGATTCATCATCACGCTTTAGAGTTATTGAACTTTACCACTAATTAAAAAATTAATCTGAGCAAATAATCAGAGTAAAAAGATAGAACATTTAATTAGATCAAAACTACAAGGCATCTGGTGTTTCCTAGGAAAGAAACAGGTGTCAGTGGTGACATATTTCAACCCTATTGCACAAATTCTGAAAGAGAACACGCACAGTCCACACGTTACTGTGTTTGCCACACCTACATTTTTCTGGGAATCAGGAAATCCGGAGTGATTGCAGCTGAGATATTTAATAGAAATCTGGAAATCACTACCATTTGTATTGTCTTCCTATGGAATTCTCATATACGCAGGTAAGTGACCCCAAAGGAAGAAAATTGTGCTTGGTTTCATGGCTATAACTGACATTGCGTAGGGTGATCTACTCAAAATACAATGCAAATTCACTATCAATAAGTTGAATAATAGCATTAAAGGGTAAACCAAAAGTTTATACGTTTTTATTGATCTTATTGGATATATGTACTTATTGTATACAAGTATAAATAAAAAAATATGAGTAGAGAGACACATTTTAAAGTCTCTCTACTCATAATGTTTATATATTTATGCACATAAATAAGTACTTATATCCAGTATCATATTCTTAATATATACTATATATAACATATATATTTATTATACATTGTATATATTAAGTAGAATGTATATTTATATATATATTTAAAATATATATTAAAAATATATTTATATATTCATATACTATATATTTATTATATAGTATATTTTATAATGTTATTATATAACATATTATAATATATAAATATATAATTATATAAATAATTTTATAATATATTATAAAAATAATATATCATCTATTAATATACTATAATATACTATAGATATTATTCATATATTATAAATAATAT
>NW_022436941.1:80210801-80310525 GCF_009761245.1 Sapajus apella | reverse complement strand
ATTATTAATATACTATATACAGTATATTAATAGATAATAGATTTATTATATACAGTATATATATCACTATACTATATGAAATATATAGTATAGTGATATATAATATATTTTTATATATATCTCACTATATACCATACATATACTATATATTACAGAGACAGTGTTTTATATATATGCTATATATAACTATATACTATATATGGTATACAGTGTTTATATACTGTATATATACTGTATATTATATATAATATATAATATTTTATTAATAAATATAATGTACATATTTATATAATATAATATACATATTTATAAATATAAGATACATATTTATTTATAAATAAACATGTATCTTATATTTATATATAATAAAATATATTTATATTATAAAAATATTTATATTATATTTATAAATATATATTGTATATATTGTAAAAATATTTATAAATATATTATGTTTATATATAATAAAATATGTATATTTATGTATAATAAGTATTCATTATATATAAATATATTATAATATAAAATATATATTATATTATATATTTTTATATATAATATATATTATATATTTTATATTATATTATAATTATGTGTTATAATAATATAACATATAATATATAATATTACAATGTAATAATACATAATAATTATTATAATATAATATATAATATATATTTTTAATATTTATATTATATATAAAATATATATTTATATATAAAATAAGATATATTTTGTATATAGACATATATAATATATATTTATATATAAATATATAAAAAATATAAAAATATATTAAAATATAAATTTTATATATATAATAGTAAATATACATAATGAAATATATTAAAATATATATAAAATAACAAATATATTAATACATATATAAATATATCTTACTATATACTATATATACTGTATAATACATATTATATATGTATATAGTATATATCATATATATTTATATATACTATATGTAATAATGTACTAAATATGTATTATATGCTATATATTATATAATTATATATTAATCTATAAGTATGCATATTATATACTTATATATATTTTATATACTTATATATTTTCCATAAAAAATATATTATGGAAAATTTCAAACATATACCAAAGTAGAGGCAATGATATAATGAATATTCCACATACCTATTACCGAAGTCAACAATTATCCACTCATGGCCAATTTATTTCTTTTATACCTCCACCGATTTCCCCTTTCCCCTTCCTGATTATTTTGAAACAAATCCCAGATATAATATTATATCATCTGTAAACCTTCTTGTGTTTGTTTGTAAAAGGCAAGAACCGCCCTTTTAAATATACCACAACACCATCATTACATTTTACCAGCTACCTTTCATTCTGTGAAATCAACAATAGCTCCTCAATAACTCTAAATATCCAGTCATGGTTAAAGCTTCAATTGTCATACAAATGTTGTTGCTTTTAAATAGTTTACCTGCTTTGGATTGACTTGAATTGGAATAGAAAAATTTCCAGATCTGAGGTTGGCTAAAGTTCTCTTAAAAACCTTTTACTCTAAAAGTTCCCTATTGTCTTTTTATTTTATTTTATTTTTGAAGTTTTTTGGTTGTTTTTGGTTGCTTTTGAGGGGAACAGGTGGCTTGTCCTGTAGTGTTTCTCATATCCTAGAATTTAACATTGCATACTCTTAGTGTCATCTAACATGTTTCTCTCCTGTGAACTGACAGTTATCTATAGGTTTAATCAAACTAAAAGTCAATATTTTGGCGTGAATTTATTATAGATGGTATTGTTTACTTCTATCAGGAAGTGACTCATATCTACTTGTCTTTCTTTTGTAATGTTAGCAGCTATTGATATTCATTTTCTGAGTCTAACATACTTTCTCATTTGGTAACAAAAACTTCCCCTCATCAAACTGTTTGTTTAGCTTAAGATACAATTTGTATGTGAACACTTATTTCTCTTTATCTTTTTTTAAAATATTAAGTTGGTGGTGATCAATGTTATTTTGCCTTTTGAATAGAATAATGAATTCATAAATTTAAGTATATTTGATGTGTTTTAGTCTGCCAAAATTGTTACCTTTGTTGATGTTAATATTGTTCCATTTTTGGATAATGAGAGCCTACTATTGTTGGCTCCAGCGTCCTTTTGAAGTAAATCTAGCAGTCATTGGTAGCTTTATCATTTATTACAACAAGATAGTCCAAGCTAGTCCTGTATTTCCTAAACCAGAGCTAGTATTGCCTATCTTTCAAAATATCCTTCTTTTTTTGTGGAAATGGTATGTAGAGACCAAAATCTAGGCCCTCACCACTACTGGGTCCATCTGTTGTCTAAGACTTTTTTTGTGGATACAGTTAGATGTATTAGATATTATTTTAAACACTAATACATCCAATTAAAATTAAGACCTACAGGATTTTTACTTAACCTTAACCATTTTATATTACCTTTCTTCAGATCAAAAAATTCTAGTTTTCAATGAAGCTAAAATTATCACTCAATTCCTTTATTTATTATATATATATGACACTCACAATAGGCCTAAAACCCCCTTTAATAATATGATTGCTAAAAAACTGTTTAGAATTTGTTCACAACTCTGTGTGCTTGCGGATGTACTCTCACATTACTGCATTTTAGTCATTTGGAATAGTTCCTGTCTCAGTTCCACCAGCTGGGTACACAGATTGATTTTGGTACATTTTGCCGTGATATTTAGGGCTTACTTTTAAGTTTCATTTTTATTTTATAAATATGTAAAATATGTATGTGATTCTAAAGTCAAATTTATAAAACAACTAATATTTGTAAAAGTTTTACCTCTATTTTTGTCTTCTCCATATAACTCTCTATTTAGGTAATTCTGTTATATTATTATTATTTTGTAGTTAAGACAGATACATAGGCATATATAGGCATTAACTGGCAGCATACTACATAATATGGTTTGGCAGTGTCCCCACCCAAATCTCATCTTGCATGGGGGCAGGTCTCTCCCGTGCTTTTCTTGTGATAGTGAATAAGTCTTACAAGATTTGATAGTTTAAAAAAACAGGAATTTCCCTGCACGAACTCTCTCTTTGCCTACTGCCATCCATGTACATGTGACTTGCACTACTTTACCTTCCGCCATGATTGTGAGGCCTCCCCAGTCATGTGAAATTGTAAGTCCATTAAACCTCTTTTTCTTTCAAGTCTCAGGTGTGTCTTTATCAGCAGCATGAAAACAGACTAATATACTCTACATACTTTTTCACCTTCCTTTTTAAACAATACATTCCTGAGATTACTCTATAATAATATATTGATATATTAACCATTTCTATGATAGGTATATAGATTTTCATTGTGATGATGTACCATAGTTTCTTCAATCTATCCCTTACTGGAATTTGAACTTTGTTCATAGACATAAAAGATATATCCTAGTCTTTAAATAAAGATATATTTGGTCAGGCGCAGTGGCTCACACCAGTAATCCCAGGATTTGGGGAGGCTAGGCAGGTGGATCGCTTGAGGTTAGGAGTTCAAGAACAGCCTGGTCTACATGGTAAAACCCCATACTAAAAATACAAAAATAAATAAATAAATAAAATTAGATTGGCATGGTGGCAGATGTCTGTGATCCCAGCTACTCAGGAGACTGAGGCAGAAGAATGGCTTGAACCTGGGAGGCAGAGGTTGCAGTGAGCCGAGATCACTCCACTGCACTCCAGCCTGGGCAACAGAGCAAGACTGTGTCAAATATATATATATACATATATTCAAGTTCTGGTACTTGTAAATGTGACCTTATTTGGAAACAGGGTGTTTGCAGAAGATATAATCAAGTTAAGATGATGTCATTCTCCTATGTTAGTTGGGCCCTAATTCAACATTATTGGTAATCTTATAAGAAGAGGAGAGAAGCGAACAGGGAGAAGATAGCCATGTGAGACAGAGACAGAGATTGAAGAGAAGAACTGCCAAGGCGTGTCAGAAACTAGAGAAGACAAGGAAAGATTCCTCCCTACAGGTTTCAGAGGGAGCATGGCCCTATTGATAGTCTGACTTTAGGCTTCCCCATTCAGAACTGGGACACAATTTTATTTTGCCGTTTTTTTAAACCACATGGTTTATTACGGCATAGTTATTAATTTTTTACGGCAATCCTGGGAAGCTAATTAACGCTTTGCCATTTTGGTAGCTTCTGGTCTTCTGCTCTTGCAAACAATGCTATGATAAAAAGCTTGGTAAATACATCATTTTATACATTTTTTTCCAGAGTACTTTGAAATGGAATTTTGGAAATGAGATTCCTGGTCAAAGGGTAAATGCATAAATAGTTTCGGAAGGCAGCCTTGAATTCCCTTCCATAGCGGTTTTATTATTTTGCTTTGTGAGCAGCAATTTTCAATGTACCTATTTCCTCACACTTAAAATTTTGCCCATCTGATAGGTGAAAATGGTTTTTCAATACAGTTTTAATTGTAATTGTTTCTTATTAGTAAAGCTGACTGTATTTTCAAATGATTAACAGCCGTTTGATTTCTTCTGATAGGGGTACTGTCTGTTCATATATTTAGTCCATTTTTCTATGAAGGTAAGTAAGCCCCCCTTCCCCTCTATAGTTATTTTTATATTAGGATTATTAATTATTTGACATAAGTTGCAAATATGCTTTACCCCAGTTCGTTTTTTGTCTTTGTATTTGCTTGCAAGTGTTTTTCATTTATTTATTGCCATCCTTAAAAATTTAAAGTCTGTTTTTCTTGGACTGACCAATGATATATAATCAGTTCATGGAGAAAAGATACTTTTATCAAGAATAAAGCTAATATAGACGACTTTTTAGATGGTCCTCTAGATTTTTTATAATCTAATGGTATATTATTGGTTTCATGCTTAAAGTTGATTTTGAGGAATTCTGACATGATTCTAAGTTTTATGGCTTATAGCACTCAGAAAGATAAAGGACTCTTGGCTTGAAGTAACACTTTCTCATCAGCCTTTGGTGTATGGATAGAAATTACCAGATTATCTATTAGTAAGAAATGAATCAGCATTTACACATTTAAAAAATACATTCACTCCTTAAAATCCACTCTGTTGACATTTAAATATGCCGTACATATTTTTTAGCAATTCAACTTTTATCAAACACTAAACACTTGTTGTCTGTTGCCTATAAATATGTGTCTTCTTCCAAGTAAATTTATCATCTAAAACTGTCTATTTTACCCAGACCCTGCAAGTCATTATCTCCTGAGCAAATGTGCTTTTAGTTCCTGTCTGTGTAAGATGAGGTGGCTAGAATAAAATATTCTAAAGCCCATTTCAACTCTTAAAATATATTAATCTGCTTCTGTGATAAGGATCTCACATTTCTTAGGAAACCCTTGAATCGATCTTATCTCTTTTCATTTGGACAAAATTAATTTCAGCACCTCTTGGTTGATAGATACAAAAATGGAACTTCACATTGTTCCATTCCTTCCTGCCCTGCAGAGTGAGTGGCCTGAGCACACGTTTATAACTGAGAGGTGAGGGAGCAGGCTGACTCACCTGCAGGGCTTTGAATTCTGTAGATACCTGAATCTGTCAGGAAAAGCTGGAGAGTGCTCCTATCCTCTCTCCAGGAGAAAAGGAAGACAGGCAAGAGTAGGAGAGGACATTTACCAGATTCTTCCTGAGCTGATATTGTCCCTGATAACTTCTATGACCCAATTTGGAGCCTAAACTTCAGTAAATCCTGAAAACTCAGAATAAAAGGACCCTACCACATTGTGCTTTCTTATACTCGGTTCTTTTCTTTCATGCAAGTTATATTTAAAGACCATGTATTTTATATTTGTTTATGTGTTTACTTTTTACCTTTGGGACAAGATCGCAAGCTCTCTAAGGACAGGGATCAGATTGTGTTTTACTTTAAACAAATGAATATGTAATTAATTTTATATTTTAAATTTATTTTTATTGCATTTTCCATTTTAATGTATTAATTAATAATTTTAATAAATTTTAATAATGAATGTGATTGTAGCTAATTCTCATTATTTGGGGATTCCTTATTTGTGAGTTTACCTATTCTCTAAGGTTTATTTGTAACTTCCCCATTAATACTCCCAATGCTTGGTGGTCATTGCTGGACATATCATGTACAGAATGAGGAAAATTAAGTGGCCTGATATGCCCATTCCTGTCTGAGGTTCCCAGCTGAGGTTGAACAAGGTGACATTCTCTTCTTATTCTAGGTCTCATACTGTAAACAAGTGTGCTTTCTGTGATCTATTTAGTGCTACATTTTTCACTTTTTTGTGTTTTTTTATTGACAGTTTTCTTGTTTAAAATGGCCCTCAGGCATAGTGCTGAAGGGCTAGCTAGTGTTCCCAAGCACAGGAAGCCTGTGACGTGCCTTACAGAGAAAGCACTCATGTTAATAAGCTCCCTTCAGGTATGAGTTCTGTGTGGTTGGCTGTGAGTTCACTATTAATGAATCAACAATATATGTTTTGCATGGTGTCTTTAAACAGAGACATAAAACATACAACAAGGCTATGTATTGATTATTTGATTAAAATGTTGTGACCAGAGGCTCACAGGAACCCAACCTTGTATTTCTTCTCTATGACAATAATTCAGTTTGTGCTAATACAGTATTCACAGAGACTCTATAGGCTGTAACTACTTCAAATAATGAAAATTAACTGTGTTTAATTTTTGTTTATTTTTCTTTTAAACTAATGAATATCTAAACTAATAAATATTTATACCTGGTATATAGTTGGTCAATAATAAATGTTTATTAAATGAACAATTAAATGAATGATGGTTGTGATCAGAACCATGATCTTGATAAAAGTGCTTTTTCCCTTTAATTAGTGGTTACAGTCAATAGTCACTAATGGGTGGGTTGCATTGTGTCATGTGAAAAGAACATATGTTGTAGCTTAGTGCTACCATTTACTGGCTGAATTTTCTCAAGTAAATCCTTTAATATCCATGCCTCCATTTTCCTTTTCCCATCAATAAAAGAATGATTATGAGAAACTTACTTTTGAAGAGCACTATGAGGCTTTAGCCAAAATCATTTCATAAATAATTACAAAAGCACTTTCCAGGCTAGCGATCATTATTTAAGACAAGATAGAAGGTCTGGAAGTTAGGGGCCCATAAGCCAGCCTCACCTCTAGAACTCACTGTGAGATACCAACTGAGTTCTCTCCTTTCTCTGTGTCTGTCTCAGAGCTCTTCTTTCTTAAAATGAAGGTGTGATATTGCTAATTTCCAGGCTCTTTTCTGGCAATAAACTTCTGAGACTCTATGCTATAATAAGTTTGATCTCTGAAGGGGTTTTGAGAAAGCTGTGTATAGATCATGGATTCAATCTTACATCCAGGATGAGCACAATGCCATCATTATGTTCCTGCTCCTTGCAATAATCTTGTTTTCTTCTCAGGCCTTGGTAAGCTGATTGCCTCTATGGGAAACCCTCTATTAATCCTCTGTTACCACATCATTTCTCTTCAAGAAGTTAAAATTAAATAGTGCTGAAACTTCAGGTCTTCTCTGGAAGTGTAAAGCAACATTCCTGAGAATTAGGAGGTATCTGAGAACTCTTACGCTCATGTATAAGAGAATGACAAAACTAGGAAGGTAAAAATGAAATAAGGATAGAATGAAGCTCTAACCTGGTTTATTTATTTTGCATAAATAGGATCTTATAGACAGGTCAAAAATCTGTTCACATTCAACAATGAACCATCTAAATTTCATAAAGCTTAATTCTGAAGACATATAAACCAGTTATAAGATATAGATCAAATCATATGAGTCTTGAGCTTTCATTTTATCAGCAGTAAGGCAGGGGTGACAAGATTCTGTCTTAGCTACCTCATAGTGTTGATACAACAGATAAGACATATGCTTTCTGAGCACACAAAGAATGTGAGAAAATCTCATTAGTGGTATTTATTGTAGCTTAGTAGAAACTCAGTAATCATTACACAAGGACAATGGCATGTTACTCTATTACGTACATATCAAATGCCAAGGGAAAAACTCATAAAGTTTCATCATGTTTCATTGTTTAAGAAATTGACAAAAAAGAATTTAAGGAAAAGCAGCAGCTTTAAAATTCTCAATACATTGTTTGCTGAGAACAAATTTTTTTCTTATGTTGAAGCATCCAGTTATTTTCAGCTATCCAAAAATGATGAAGGCAATAATAAAAATTTGATATGTGTGGTTTCTAGTATTGAGCAGTCCCAAACAAACTAAGTAACAAATTAATTATCCAGAGATATATTGAGTAACAAAATAAACTATCATCCAGGAGTACCTCAGTCTGAAACGGAATTTTAGTCTTGAATAATAAACTACTTCCAAAGCCAAGTATTATAGGGATTTGTGTTTAAATTTGACATCTGCCTCATTAAGATTGAAACTGGCCAAACAGTCAAGGTGCAGGTTAGCTGGGGGCATATTCATATTAATTATGATTATTTTGGCAAATCTCTTTACCAGGATGCAAATAAAGGAAATCAAGACAAAACTGTATAGCTAATAGAGATAAACAGGTTCTTTTTCTGGAGGTAAATATTCTGTTCAGTTGCTGAAATGCCCTGGCTCTCCCTATTTCTTTCTTTGGATCCAAGGCTATACTTTCCACTGCATACCTGTCACAGTGAAGAACAAGGTTCTTTCAAACCTCCTTATGGCTTATTACTAAAGCCATTTTCCAGTAGCAGCATGATGACTCATCTATACACAATGACCTTGTAAAACTCAGCTAAAGAGAGCTGTAGAACCCTTATTTGAATTGATAAAAACATGAAGAAGTCCACGTGTAACTCAAAGAAATCTTGATTTTCCGCTCTGTGTCAAAACTAATTTTGCTTTCAGGTATTTTTTTTTCTTAAATAGTGACACTGGCTAAAATGAAAAATAATATTCATAGAAAAATATCTTCAAATATTAATTCAAGGAGAATTATCATTTTCTATAACCAGCCAGAGCTCCCAAATATTCTGAAATATATTTCTTTATTTAATTCTTAGTGAAATGGCAATTTGTATAAGGGCACTCATATAAAAGACTTAGTGAAAAAAAATAATTTATACGGAATTCATGGGCTCTTCTTACATCGTCATATATTTTTAAGTCTATCTCTGCCACTAACTAGCTGTGGGATTTTGATAAGTCTCTTAATCCAGCATCATTATTTTGGGGGTCCTTTCTACCCCAAAATCCATGATTCTACAATGAGAGTATAACATCTAGAATTATGACCAGTTTCAGTTAGTTGCATGATTGGGAGAGGGAAGAAAAGCATTTCTAATGAAACATAAGTAACTTTTAAAAGCTTAAAACATCCTATTCCTAAGCACTCAGGTTAAGAGATTTTATTAGAGAAGCTGTTAAAAATAATATGCGGACCTCGCAATATTTTCGTATTTCAGTAACTCTGTGCTATGGCTTATTGGGTTTTGTTTTATGCCATGTTACGAAACTGGACATCTGTTACAGATAAGTAAACACTTTAGCTAGAAAATACAGATGATCTCAGTAATGTAGCCAGTGATCCAGAATAACTGGGCAGATGTGCTTCTTGTGATTTCCTTAGCAAAGGGTGCAGATTCTTGCCTAATGCTTCGGTTTGAGTATCAGTCCTGAAGGCAGACATAGTGAAATGAATGCATGTAAACGCAGCTTGGGGATGTAACTTCATGTATGAATTACAAAAACATTAAATTCTTACATGAAGTTGGAAATGGTGGTGTTAAGAAACAAGAAGCAGTTCTCTCTGGGGTCCACTCTGTGTGACTCGCCAGGCTTCCTCTCTTCCAACTACTTTGAATCATGGCCGCTGCTCCAGTGGAGAGTTCTGTCTGATGACGCGGCTGTCTTGTGTCCTAACAACCATGGTTGCCTTAGACTCCCCAGGGATCTGAGACCTAGGTTCAACTTGACCAGACTCCTGAGACTGGGGCCCTTTCTGCCGCTTTGAGATGCAGATGAAGCCCAACTTTACTACTGGTGTAGAATTTGCCTTCCCCATCAAAGGGGCCAGATTACTCAACCCCATGAGGTAAACTAGTGTCAGCTGTCATGACACCATTTTCCTATCGAGGGTCTATCAAGTCCTTGGGGCAGGTATGGCGTTTTGTCTATTTCCTTGTTCATCACCATTTAGCATAGCGATTTTCACATAGGGATAAAGCTATGTTTGTTTGCTAGATGAACACAGTGTAACGTTTTTTCTCTTCCACATTTAGACTAAGATGATGTGATCAGATCAAAACTACTGCGTTTAAAGTGATCTTGCCACTGATCCCTGTGGGCTCTCAACCTGATGATGTGCAATTCAGTACAACATGGAGAAAAGATGCAAGGTTAGTGCTTTTGGTATCTTAAGTGTTTTTGGTGTTGTCTCTATTTTCTGCCCCCTTCCCCATCTTAGGCATGCATTATCATTGTTATCTTAAATTTTCAGTTGTCTGTTTGTTACAACGAGATAATATTATCTGTAAATACACTGAGCTGGGCTCAAGTAACCTGCGGTATGTCCCAATATGCAGAAAACAAAGGAATCGACTGCGTCCCTGAAGAGGAGCTGGCTTCTCTTGCCCCCGTCTGAGGTATGATGCTGAGCAGGGAAGCCTGAGCAGGACAAAGCTCACCTGAAATCTCCATAATTTCCTGACCAGAACTGTGACCTCATCTTTGAGGTAATTAAGCTGCGTGACTGAGTGAAGACATTTTAATGATTTTTAAATGCCTTGATTTTTCTTCTCTTTTCATTAAATTCTCACTCCTTGATAAACAGCAAGCCCTTATCCCCCACCCTCCGTTTTTACCTTCACAAAAATCCCTTTGCTTCTCCGCATGGAGGGCGTTTCTGACCCCTGCCGACATGTGATCTTGGAGTGATGGCCCCCCACCACTCCAAGCAGACAGTGTCACGCGAGAGCACCCACTGTTTCTGCTGTTTACCCTCATGCGAGATCTTCGTTTGCCTCATTTCTCTCCCCCAGTACTTCTGTTACTACTTCACTACTTTGGGGAACTTCACAAGAATGCATTCCTCATTCCCGGGGCTCTGCGTCTGAACCGTTTCACATGTATTGTATTTCCGTACTCCATCCAGCACCCAAGTATTTCTTAGCTGAAATCTCAGACCTTGTAATCACCAGTAACTGTGCCTTTGACCCCCACCCCTGCCACTCAATACCAGCTTCTCTTGTCTTTCAACTTATTCTGGTTCACCAACGAAAACAATTCTTCAAGCCCAGTAGAGCCTCAGTCCATGTATTCATCGTTGGTTGCTCTCCTGAGGTCAAATCACTTTGGTTTTTACTCATCTTAGATGCCATAGACTATCACATGCCCCTACATTTCTTTCTCATATTTGCCTATAAAAGTTTCAACCTTGCTCAGATTTAACTCTTCGACTGCTCCTCACTTATTTCTTGTGGATGAACATGGCTAGAGAAAATTGCACAAACACGATGACAAATTTGAGATCACAAATCCCGAGTAAGCCTCAACAACGCCAGGCCATTCTACTCTCTGGCCTTATTCAATTCCCAGTGCCTCTCATTCCAACCCAAATTTTAAGAAGATAATTTCATCTCTTTTCAAAATTTCCAAACAATTTCCTCTTATTCTTTTCTAAGGCACATTCATCCATATTAGCAATAGACAAAACACAAGTTCAAAAATAAAATTATTAAGAATTTCAAGACTGTGATAGCAGGACACTATGCTGTGTGTGAACCCCATCTGGACATGGGGCGTTGTGTGACTGCATTGACTGCAGGCCTGCTCAGCCTTCTCTGCTCAGCATCACACCTCAGACAGGAGGCAAAGGAAGCCCAGCTCCTCTTCAGGGGTCGGCAGCACTGATGCAGTTGATTCCTTTGTTTTCTGCATATTGGGACACAGTGCAGGTTACTTGAGCCCAGTTCAATGTATTTACAGATAATATTATCTTGTAACAAACAACTGGAAATATAACACTGCTAATACATGCCTAGGATGGGAGAGGAAGCAGAAAATGGTGGAGTTGACACCAAAAATATGATGAGCTAATAAGCTTTCATAAACAGCTAATCAAAATTTCAAAAATAGTAACAGGACTATTGAAAATATGAATTTATTTGTACAATATAAATCATGTTGTTAATCATAAACTTAGTGTATTCTGTGCCTTGACAAATTAAGTACTAATCATAACTATCATGGAATTCATGCTCATTGTTTTCATTAATGAGTATGTGATCTCTATTTCATTAAATATGTTATATAACGATGTAGAATTACAGACGACACAGGAACAATGGCAGCACATATTCTAGAGAATGAAATTCTTATGTGCCAACTAATGTAGTTGCCAACTCATTCATTTCCTCTGAGGACATTGCTAAAATGTTGTCACTCACACACAGGACACACAGAGAAAGGGAGAAAAAGTAACATTCCGAGTGGATATGCAGTGTAGAATATACGCACCCATGTTTTCCCCCAAAAAGATGTTGAAAAGTTAGTTCAAATCAATCAGTGTCCCTCCTCTACAGTCTTATTTAGTGGAAACAGCATATATATATTATATATACAGATGAGCTTTTGTTCTTGTTGCTCAGTCTGGGGTATAATGGCACGATCTCTGCTCACTGCAACCTCTGTCTCCCAGGTTCAAACAATTCTCCTGCCTCAGCCTCCCGAATAGCTGGGATTATAGGCATGCACCTCCATGCCCTGCTAATTTTGTATTTTTAGTAGAGACGGGATTTCTCCTTGTTGGTCAGGCCGGTCTCAAACTCCTGACCTCAGGTGATCCGCCCACCTCAGCCTCCCAGAGTACTGGGATTACAGGCGTGAGCCACCATGCCCAGCTGGGAAACAACATGTTTTAAAACTACCATAACAGAGACAAGAAGGCAAAAACATGGACAGTGGGAAAAAAAACAGAAGTGCATTTTACATAAATAAACAAACTCTGAAAAGTATACATATGTGTGTTTTATTAATTTTTCAATTTTAAGGTGGAAAAATCTGGTTTTACGCAACAAGCTATTTTGTTAACCGCAGAGCTTCTCCTTCAGGATGCCTGGGGTAACTCCCTTAGGGCGGATGCTGCTGACCTGCCATTTCCAAAGGGTTCCAGGCATAGAACTGTGAAAGGTTCCCTGGAACCTCCCTAGAAGACCAGTCATTTCTCTGCAGGGAAGCCTGAAACAGCCTGAGAGTGTGTGCTTCTCAGGTACAGTCACCGTGCAAAGAGCCCCAGGCACCCATGCAAGAACCTTCCCTTGGGCCATTTATTGAACACTGGGAAGACAACTATAGCCAAATGGGCTGGAGGGAGAGCTCTTTTGGCGAGTGTTGCTTTTGAACTCATAACGTCGACTTTAACAGAGGCGGGTCTTTTCAAATATCAGCCACAGTTTCATTGTTCATAAAACATTATTTGAAAACCCATCGTTTTTATCCAAAGATTTATCCTAATTATAAAATAATCTTTGTTTTTACAATGGCTTCTAGTATGCCAGAGCCCATAGGTGGGTACGATCTAATGATGCTTCTCTGTAGCCCTGAGCCTGGGTGGCCATTGTGTCCCACAGATGAGGAAACTAACTGAATAAAGCTCATGACTCTGAGCCAGGAATAGGACTTTCATGTTCGCAGCTTTGCTGCTTATACTGTGCAATCCTAAATCCTGGACAATACTGAGTTACTAGCACAATGGAAATAATTTACTTGAGAATAGACACCATGCCTCCCTCTCAGGGTGTGTTTATCCGTTTAATTTTCGCCCACATATAGGTGACACTGATTTATATTTCTAAAGCTGTAGTTCCTCTTAACCTAAAATGTATCCTGTCCAATGAACTGAAGACTTTTCCAATGCAGCCATTTTTTAATATTGGGAAATATTACTCTAATAGTAATGTTTGTTTTTCATTTGCGTTTTTCCCTTTCAACAGCCAGCAAAGGATTCAATTCAGTTATAAATATGCAAATTAAAGTGGCAATGATCAAAATTTGGCATTTTCTTTCCCCTTTGTTTCTCTGCCTTTCCTGGAAGGTGGAATTATTTTGTTAGGTGTACATATTTTTCTCAACTTCTTTTTGAAGTGTCAACATATATGTCCTTTTTGCATCTTTTGAGGAGGGTGGACAGAAGGGGACAATAAGTGAAAACAAACCTATTTGTGACTTCTTAATAGATTAGGTTTTCCGGACTGGAGATTACACAGAGCTTCCACCATGGCGCTGCTTTTAGAAAGTGGAGCTCTTCCCCTAATAAATACTCTGTTCTTCTTCCCCTTCTTCTCCCACCAACTGAGAACTAAGATAGTTGCAATTCACTTTAAAGGTAACCAGGAAGTTTGCACAAGGAGCTCAGTCACAGTATTCTAACTTCAAGAGACATGTTTCTCAAATATAGGGTTGGTTGAAGTAAGAAAAGTAGAATCAAATTCCAAATGTCAGTTAATTTCATTGTAGGATGCTTTTTGACTTGTGCAAACTGATTTACATTAAGCAGTCAATCCATAAGAGAACAAAAATTGCATTTCCAAGCAAAAGAATATATTCACAGCTGAAGGAATGATTGAATTTTTAGAATGGTAGTTCATGTCTCAAAAGAATGAAGGGAAGTTCCCTTTAGGTTGAAGGAAATGTCTATGGTGTAACTGAAGTCCTTAATCCCTTTCAGCCTGAACTTGTCTTGGGAGTAGACTTTGAAGCATTTCCTTAGTTTAAACATCAGCTTCCCCATTTATGAGAACTGTGACCTTAGGCCAGTTACCTTAGCCTTACATTCATCATCTAGAAAATGTGATTCTGCTATGGACTGAATGTGTCACTCTTAAATTCATATGTTGAAATCCCAGCCCCTAGTGTGATGGTATTAGCCAGTGGGATCTCTGGGAGGTGATTGGGTTATGAGGGTAGAGCTCTTATGAATGTGATTACTTTTCTTATAAGGAGACGCAAGATAGCTTAGCTTGCTTGTCCTTTCTTTCTGTTTCCAGTATAAGAGGATGCAAGGGGAAGATGGAGGTGGTCTGTGAACCAGGAGGCATGCCCTCATCAGACACCAGACCTGTCAGCAAATTCATCTTAGACTTCCCATGCTCTAGAACTATGTGAACTACCAATTGTGGTTTAATGTCTTAGAGGGTTATTAAATTTTAAGCCAGAATATTTCTTGAAGAACTTCTAATTCAATCCTTCATTTGAGAAGTGGAAAAATACAATTTCCAGGCAGGAAACATGACTTTCTCAAGAACTCACAACTCCTAAGTATCAGCTCCAATCTCAGATCCAAGGTTTCTGGATTCTAAATTTACTCTTCCCCCACCACACCATGCCTGTGACAACACGCTGGAGAGAACCAAGTCTTCACTCACTGGATGTCGTACTTAGAATTATGGCCATTGATGTTGCTGGCAGCAACACAGCCATTTGAAGGCAAATACCAAATTGTCTCTAGTTCTCAGATATTTAGGTGATGCATCCATGAAAAAACATCCATGGATTAGACTGTCTAACTTTCTGACTCTTAAGTTTTCAAATCCCTGCAAGCGTGTATTTATAAGTTTGTTATTTAAGGGACTAACTCTCTTTTAGCCATTTACTTCCCTCAGCCCAAATTTCACCTCTCATATCTCCTCCCAGTTGAAAAGAAGAAGGCACACTGCTGTTTTTAAAAAGGAATTTGTTACCTTTGGCTAGAGGCCTCACTACGTAAAATAATTACCTAATTACTATTGTTAGCTTCTTACAGGCTGGTTGATGAATCCTAGTCTGTGGTAATTATTTATGAATAACTATTTTTTATTCCCATTTAAATCTTTCCTCTTTTTGTGGCTCTATTCCTCCAGCCTCAAACCTAATGGATTTGCCTTTAGAACTATTGAACCAAATTTTTAATTTTTAAAATCTTGTTTTAATTTTTTTTTTTTTTTTTTACTTCAATGTCTGGGTCAATGCCTTTTAAACAATCATCAGAAAAGCTTCAGCCAAACTTCCTGTGAACTTCCTTTAATCACACATCCTTTGGACTCATTAAGTCTTATCTATGACAAAAGATGAAGCCCAACATTTCCTCTCCAGCTGAAGCTTTGGCCGAAGACTGTCCAAAGAACTGTTAACTCTTGAGCCTGGGCCAAGCTGAAGACTCGGCAGCAATCAAAGCATGGCAAGGACAGAGAGCTGAGGAGTTCCTGGGTCACCAGGGCTTTCTCCAGCAGGAAGCTGGAGCAGCAGTAATGACATGGATGCAGGATTTATGGGGGCTGGGTAGACTGGCCCAGAGCTGTGCATGGGACAGGAATCGTGTCACAAGCACTTGTAGGGCTGGGCTCACTTCTGGCAGCCGCTGCTGAGATACAAGTGTGCTTGGAAATTGTAAGCATTTCAGACATGGGTAAATTCAAGCCAAGGACTCTTTGCCAGAGTTTTAATTCTATTCCTCTCTCTCCATTCACATTGTCATGATTTCTTTCCAGCTGAAAATTTTGACACTCATGTTGGAAATAAATAGAGGACCCATTGCCTGGGCTATGGTGTTTTAGGGTTTCCTTTGACCTTGTGTTCACCCTACACATTTGTGCCTCTGGGATTGGTACCATGTGTGACGGTCGTCTGGCTGGAGGCTGCTTTGTGAAATAAAGGTTCTGGTTCACTGTGTCCATATTGTGTGTACCATGTGGAAGTAAGGTAGGGCTTGGCAAGTGTTTTGCTCTAGTGACAGCATTCTGCCTTGCTGTAACTAAATTCTACATAATTTTATTTGAAATTACTTTTGAATAAGACTTACCTGTTTGTTGTGAGCTAAGTATGTGGCTCTTTCTTTTGAGGATACAAGAACTATACAGAAGTGAGTCAAAAGTTTCTTTCTTTCTCTCTGACTTTCTTGTAGAGATACACTATTTTACATGAAGATAGCACAACTACAGCATGAGAATGAAGACTTATGGGTATTATTTCCTAAACTAGCCTATACTCCAGAAATTATAAGTCTGCAGTTGATAAGCATAAATTATTAGCTGATTTGGCACTTATCATTTTATATGAATATTCATTATTAAGCATGTCTAAGGTTCTAAGAAGAAAAAAACTATTTGCTATGGTCTGAATATTTATGTTCTCTCAAAATTCATATGTTGAAGTGATAGCTTTCAGGGTAATGGTAATAGACAGTGGGGCCTTTGGTGGGAGATGTTGTCATAATGGCAGAATGGGATGAATGCCCTTAAAAAAGACCCCAGGGAGCTCCTTCTTCCCTCCCTTCTGCCAAGTCGAAGACTTGGCTGCAATCAAAGCCATGGCAAGAATAGAGAGCTGAAGACACAGCAAGAAGGCAGAATCAGTGAGTCAGAAAGTGGGCCCACACCAGACACTGAATTTGCCAGCACCATGATCTTAGATTTTCCTGCCTCCAGAACTGTGAGAAATATACTTATGTGGTTGATAAGCCACCCAGTTTTGGTATTTTTTTTAGCAGCCCAAGTAGACTATAACACTCCTTTCCCTAAATCAGAGAAATAGTCCAAATAAAACAAAGAACGCATCTTGCAGTTTTTAAATCATAGACAGTGTCTTTTATGCATATACATATTTGCCCATTAAGAGTCTGATCAAAGTAGTGCCTCCCAGATAAAAAGGAAAGAATATACATTTAATGGAATCCCATGTTATTTCTGATATAACTCATTTTTCTGGAGAAGTAGGTGTAGGAGGTAGCCAGAGAAAAAAGCACTGACTGACAAGACAGCTTTTTCAGAGAAACCACAAAAGGGTATGCTTATGGTTTAAACAAATCAGGAATAAAAAGGAAATGAATTGCTGGGGCCCATAGATACTAAGAGAGGGTAAGCACATTTAGGCATGGTGGACATTTTGCTACCTCTGCCAACACCAACATTTTCCTTTATAGCATTCACTGATTCTCGGGATTTTGGGATTTATGACATTTATGGAAGTTGACTGTACTTCTGCCCTGAGGGAGCATCACCTGGTAGAGTAAGCCAATTAGAGCATTTCATCCCTGGCTCCTAAGTGATTGCCTTGGTACTGGGCAGATGACCTCAACTACCCCAGAACTTTTCCTTAGAATGCTGAGTCAAGGATAATCTTTTTTTCCTGTGGGCAAAAATAATAAAGATAGAGCTCAGGGAGCTGTTGGCAACTTTCTCAGGACCATAAGGCAAGGTTCTTCCAAAATAAAGTGATACAGAAGAGCTGGAGCTGGAAAAGAAGGAAGAAGACAGTATTTTTCACGTATTTCAAGCCACTAGATTAGTATCACTTAAAAATAGCTCTGTTTAGGACTTCTGAGGACATGAATCAATAAATATCCTTTTGCTTATGCCAGTTAGTCAGGTTTTTTGTTTCTTGCAATTGAAGGCATACTAATAAGCCTTTGAGTAAGTATATACAATAACTCTGAATCCTATCCCACATCCCAATTCTGACTTCTTTCTTCATTACTATCTTGAACTCACAAAGCTGCCAGCTACCAGAACTCAGCAACTCCTTCCCAGAGGTCAGTGTTCCGTGGAGAGCAGGGTGTCTGGCTAGAGATCATCTTGGCTTTGTTTGGAATTTGTTGCTGTAGAAATAGCAGAGATACCAACAGACTCATGTCCCTGGGGCTGAACAGGCTGATGGGCCCATCTGCAGGGCAGGAACAGCCAGAAGAGAAAATTCAGCAAGAATCTGAGGACCTAGAGGAGACCCAGGAAACAAAGGATCTGAAAACAACATGAATTTGGAAAGTGAACAGAAAATCTGGTTACTCAATAGGGTAGAAGAGCCTACGTGAGATTTTGTGAAGACTAGTCAAGCTTCCCAAGAAAAGACTATGCTCATGCCTCAGAAAAATCAGACCTTGACTACCACATCTGCTCACATGGGACTTTCCTCATGTCCTGGTAATCCTAGGAGCTTTCATAAACATATGGGAGTCTGTGGGGAGTTACTTATGCCTTCTCAGTTTTTCCCACCCTGGCACAAGATGCGGAGAAAAGAATCCAACCAAAGGGATGTAGAGAGTGATAACTACACTCTTCGCCCCTAAGCAGATTTGCTGAAACTATATTCTTCGCCCCTAAGCAGACTTGCCCCTAGTGTCTACCTCCCTTCACTCAGAAAGCCCTTAAGGCACCTCCCATTCTCTCCTTCACCACCACAAAAGGAAGGACTGCAGTCCATAATGGACTCAATTCTAAAGTATCTCAATTAGCAGAAAATTGAGGAGCGTGCTCAGTTTATCTTTCTTAAAAAAAAAAAAAAAAAAAAAAACTTTGTTAATTCTAGGACATAAGAAAAGTAATTAAACTTAGACATTCTTAGGAATGCATGTAACAACTAAAAGAAAAGAAATGAAATGTATAATTAAATGCTTGTAGCTGGGCGAGGTAGCTCACACTTACAATCCTAGCACTTTGGGAGGCCAAGGTGGGCAGATTGCCTCGGCTCAGGAGCTTGAGACCAGCCTGGGCAACATGGCAAAACCCTGTCTGTACTAAAAATATAAAAAATTAGAGGGGCATGGTGGCAAGTGTCTCGGGAGGCTGAGGCATGAGAATTGCTTGAACCTGGGAGGCGGAGGTTGCATTGAGCCAAGACCTCGCCACTGCATTCCAGCCTGAACAGCAGTGAGACTCTGTCTAAAAAAAAAAAAAAAAAAAAAAGCTAGTAGAGAAGAAAAGTTATGACAGAGAAAACTTGATCAATTTAGTAAAGGGCAGGAAAAGAGAAAAAAGCAAAGAAAATAATGCAAAACAAGATTAAAGTAATTGAATATAACAGTAATTATATTAAACATGAATGAATTAAATCTACCAGCTATAGGTAGATTTACAATTAAATAATTGGTTTTAATAAATTTCGCCATATATCCCTTATAAAACATACACCTAAATGATAAAAATCAAAAGTAGATAAATAAATAAAAGACATGCCAGACAATTACTGGGGAATACTAAAATCAACCAAAATAATATTGCCAGAGATAGATTCCTGTTACATAGCCATAAATGAAACAAACTGCCAAGATAAAGATTCCTGTTATCTTGCCAGAGACAAAGATTCCTGCTACATAGCCATAAATGAAAGATTGAGATTATTGCAAGAAAAAAATGGACAAGTCTTCCTAAAAATGAGGAATTTTTTTTTTTTTAAAGATGGAGTCTCACTCTGTCACCCAGGCTGGAGTGCAGTGGCACAATCTCGGCTCACTGCAACCTCCACCTAGAGGTTTAAGTGATTCTCCTGCCTCAGCTTCCCTAGTAGCTGGGATTACAGGTGCCTGCCATCACACTCAGCTAATTTTTTTTTTATTTTTAGTAGAGACAGGTTTCACCATGTTAGCCAGGCTTGTCATGAACCCCTGACCTCATGTGACCTGCCCATCTCGGCCTCCCAAAGTGCTGGGAATACAGTTGTGAGTGACCACACCTGACCAAAAATGAGGGATTTTAAACGTTTCTCAGAAACAATTGATTTAAGAGAAAAAGAATTATTAAAGTTACAGAAGACATAAATCCAGTGAACAAATTTTATCTTATGAATGTAATGCACCTAACAATTAGATAATATACAATATTTTCAAGTATATATTAAACAGATTCTGAGTAAAGTCTTCCTTATCTTGCAGTAGATTCCCAATTGTTTTATTCCTCTAAGCTGGTTTACAATGAAGTGAAATAGTAGAATATATGATGATGAAGCTCCAGAATTTCAGTTACACCAAAGATAGGAATCCTGGTAAGGAGCTAGGATACAGCGACCAGTGGGGCAGAAACTAGTCCTGTGAGGTTCTTTTGTACAAGAAAGGCATGTTTTTACTTAGACTGTATGTTTCTTTGCATGAGTGAAGATTATTAGGAACCAAGTCAATTCTCTTCCCAACAAAGTCACCTCTTTGTGCTTTGTTCCTTGAAACCTTGTTGGGATTGAGCTATTCATCTGTTTCTTGTTATAGGTTGAAGGTCCTTGATCTAGAGTTGACACAATCTGATGTCTTCTACTGCAAGGCTTCATGAACAGAACAATGTAAGTTTATGTCTACTGGTTCCTAAATCCAGCTATTAGAATTATTTGGAAAGTTTTCAAAGTATAGATTTCTAGGCCCTACAGGTGGTGTTCCAAACTGGAATCTGTAGGGGGTTAGCTATAGAAATCTGATTCTTAGAGGCTCTCAGGTAACTCTGATGCAGGTGTCAGCTGACCTGCATTTGATGACTACTCCTTCAGCCAAAGGACTCAGTCTTGTGAATAGAGAAACATTGGTTTTCATCAGAACTCTGCAGCTAACTGCTGCTATAACAATTTCCTTAACTTCCTATTACATTTCCTATCCTGTGGCACATTTTCGAAAACCTGGGAACTAATGTATAATTATACCTGTGGCTCACCTAACCAACACCACTGAGTGTTTTTAAGGATGAATTAGATATGTTTAAACCACACACTTAAAACTATAAAAATATATTTTTTTAAGTTTTGCAATAAAATGTTCTCTCTTTCTTCTAAACCAATTTATTTGTTTTTTCTTGGAGTTTTAGAATGATGAAAATAAGTAAATAAGCTGTGCATGACTGGTTTTAGGTCAAGGCTTAACCTCAGAGTTGCCTGTTTTAAAGCAGAAAAGATGTGGCTTATAGGGTAAGATGTATACCAAGGAATAACAGTACCTACATGATAATTTTATATGGATATATATATATACATATATCATATATATATATCAGAGATGTGCATAATATATGGAAGACACATAATTTAAAGAAACTCTTGGATGGCAGGAGCTGGTTATAATGTGTCTGTTATGTGGAAAAATCCACAGATTTAATCATCTGCATAAAGATTTAACTACATGATAAAATTAGATGTGTCTTTTACATAAGATGTCACTTGGGATGATTAGCTTCTCAAATGTTAACCTTTTAGGTTGCAAAATGGTTCCTGAGGGAGATGATAGTGTTATCTCTCATCTGTCAATGTTACCTTATATCTGCTTTGGTTCCACTTATGTTTAGAGGGCAAGGGAATGCAACAGTGAAATACAATAAAATGCAGAATAGCATAGCTACCAGGTGCTAAAGATAGGAACAAATCTGGAGCTAGCCCCAACATCAAGGAGGAGGTGGCTCATTGAACTATAACCCTGTGCACAAGAAGGATTCGTGTTACAATGATTAAAATTACAAGATGGTGAATTGTCCCAAACAATACCGGATTACTTGGTTCTGGCTGGGGATTTTTATTCACTTGGTAGTGGGCGGTAACACATTTCTGAGTAACATCTCTCAAAACGCAGTTATAGGTAGAAAACTCATCCCCCATAGTGAGGTGCACTGCATGAGCACAGATGGAGTTCTGTGCACAAGATTACAGCTTTGCCATTTATAAAACTGAGCCATGAGATGCAAATAAGTTCTAAATGTTGTTTTTCTTCCAAGTAAAACTCAAGACTTGAGAACTTAATCTGTCGTTTTTGCTTTGAAGCTGAAATCTGCAGATTGCAAAAGTTGAGACTAGTGGCCTCTCTTTGTTTCCTTCTTTATGTTCTTACATAACATAGCAAGCTTTCCCAGAAATAGATGATAAAATTTCACATCGAAGGTACAGAGTAAAATTCCTGCAGACTTAAAGAACTTTCTTCCTTTGAGGAGGAATAAACTTGTTAGTGGCTATTCTCTGGCAATAAAATTTCCTCAGGAGTCCTTGGTGATAAGAATGAGTGACGGAATGTAGACAAGAGCAATAAAATGCCCAAAGAAAATTAAGTTTATAGTCTACTTTTTCTTTAAATGGTATACCACAGTTCTTCTGAAAGATTAAAGAAAAAATATGTATTTATTCAGTTATTCATTTGTTTAACAAACTTCATTGCATAGTTACTGTGTGTCAGACACAGTGTTAGGATCTGAAAAGGCAAGAATATGACCAAGTCTCTACTCCCAAAGAGTTCCATTCTCGAGAGACCTTGACAGAAAGCGCCAGTGATGATGATTATTATTCTGAACTATAACAAGTGCATTCATAAAAAATATATAGGGCTTTAGGGAAAACAGGAAGGAGGAAGGCCTTAATCAGTAGATTGAGGTAAGATAATGAGAGATAGAAGAACACGATAAAAGGAGAAATGATACTGGGTAGAGCAGAAGGGTGTGAGTTACTGATGTCAATTAATACACATTTTGTTCTCATTTGGGGAAATTTTACTGTCTCTCCTGTGAACATAAAGATAGTAGAACCAAAAATGACAGACTAATTTTTATCTTCATGCTTTTCATAAACTAATGATCTGTAGTAGTAAATATTTTATCACAGATCTGAAAGTTTTTCACTGGAAAATCACTCGAACAGATGATTGTTTGAAACTTATGCTGTTGGATGTACTCCAAAGATCAAAGCATTCGTGGTATAAAACAAAGATATTCTGATACAAGTATTAATGTTTAGGTCAACTAATCTGATAACTACTTTACAAGGTCAATTCCAAATTAATGAAAAATATACTTTGACAGGCCCAGCCTAGTTCCTTGTCTCTGAATTTCACCATCTACCAGCTTGACCAGCTCCCTGTCCCTAGGACAAATTCTGACCTGCAGCTGGAGGTATTTACCCAGTTCCAACTTGGAGTTCAGAGACCAAGCTTTGACCTTAAAGCTTAGCTTTGCCAGCTGGGATTCTAGCCTATTCTTATGACTCAGATACCACCATGAATCTCAATTATTATAACAACTTCCTTTTTATTCCTTACATTTGAGGATTCGTTTTGCAACTGTGCCTGTTGCTGCAATACCTTAATGCCTAAGGTCTGGTTCTGAAAAGTCATCTTTGTCTGAGGTTTGCCTCCTGGCAAAGTTGGAGGCCATTGCATACTAACAGACTACAACTCTGATTATCACTGGATTTTGGTGTCCTTATCTTCACTCTCCAACTGCACTTTGGAATATGTCTCTGCTCTGGCTTACAAGTCCTTGATATCAATGGTGGTGGTTCTGGACCACTACCTGTTGACTGTGGCATATTAAATATCACGGCTCTAGGTATTATATTTGCCTACTGGGCTGAAGTTGCTTTCAACAATAGGACCAAGACTTTTTCTTATAGGCTTCTACTCTTAACTGGTTTTATTTTGCTATTTTTAAGAACATGAGCCTAGCTCACCAAAGGAGAGCAAACTATGAATTATTAGTACCATACCAGGATTCTAAAACAGGTAGACTTTACCTCCTTGTATTAGCCATTTAACTTCTGCTTTTCTGGCTTGATGAACTCAGGTGACAATTGGACTTAAACTATTACTCTATTTTTGATCCCTATGAGACCTTCAGATATAATTCAGACTACCTAGTTCTGAAGGTTTCTGGCTCAACTCCAGGAAGGCGATGGCTGGTCTAGCGCTAGGTCCTGGATGTCCTAGCTCCTTCACAGCTGACCATGTATGCCTTGTCACCACTGTATCGCAGATCTCTTATTCCGTTTCTGGCAAATAGTGAAGACGTAATAGTGATTTGCAAATAAATTGATGAATAAAGTCCATTGTAGGTAAGAATAACATGTCTGCCTAGGTCTCAAGATACAGCTTAGTTCCCCACCACATCTTTTGTACTTTCCTTTTAGAGGTCATGTCCTGCCTTGACTTTATAAAACTTATCTGCACATACATATAAATGGGTACTATGGTATTCCTTTAAAGAGGGACTGGAAAGACTAATTGCTGAGAGATTTGAAGACATTAAATAGCCAAATATTTGCTTATTTGGCCTTGTTTAGACCAATCATCTCCTGATTTGCTCAATTCTCTTTTATTTAAATGCTTGCTAAAATGTGAACTCATGCAACCTGTCCAAATTTTGTCCAATTCTGAAAAGTGGCACCCATCTGTTCCTATATAACATGCACTGTGTCTTTAATACACCTGGGCGTCCTAAATACACAAGGACACAGTGTTTGTTTTATATACAATGTTTCATAAAATTGAAGATAGCACATAGTACTGCTAATTTTCTGGCCTCCCCAGTTACACTGTAAACTTCTTGGAGACATAGCATTATCCACAGCATTATACACAATGCTTTGTGCAGTATAAATATTTGTTATTGATGATTTTTCTACTTCATTATTTCCATAACCATTTCCATAAATACCTGTAATATTAAGTAACATTCAAATTCAGCAACTGGATTGCGTTTATGCTATGTTGGGAGAGTTAGAGTATAGTAGCAGCCAATGTCTCCAAACCAATTGTCACTTCTCAATGAATTGAAAATATCAGATAAGAAGGAAAGTCTTAAAATAATGCATATATTTTTACTAATTTTATTTTAATTTAAATATATGTAACAGAGAAGCACTAAGATATAATTTATGTTTTGTTGTAAAGGGTTTAGAGCAGTTAACACAGATAACTAAGAACTGGTTACACAGTTCTTGAGTTCAGCTTCTAACCATTACATAGTAATTGGCGTAGGACTTGCCCCCTCATGACAGATAATCATAAAACTGGACACAATATATGAGCCAACAGTTTTTAGGCATTGAGAAACACAGACGAGGTCTGTGATTTCTGAGAATGGGAAAGTAGAGATGATCCCCACATTGACTCCAATTGCCTGCCTAGGGTACGTTCCAACCATAGTGCTGGTGGCTGATGACCAAGCAGACCACAGAGGTCTCACTGAACTGAGAAGGCAGGTATTGGAGAGTGTGGCTGCTGAAATGGTAGGAAATTGAGGTTCAGGGTACTGGAGATGGGGAAGCTGTGCAGAAGGGAAACCCAAAAGTCTTTTCCCAACAGATACTGGACATGAGGAGGCTGTGCAGAGTGAGTACCCTAAAGTCAGGTTGGTACAATCATTTGACTCAGGAAATTACACTCAGTAGTGTAGGTGCCTCATTCAATCAGTTGGAGGACTTAAGAGTAAAAACTGAGGTTTCCTGGAGAAGAGGGATTTCTTCTTCAATACTGCAATATAGAAATTTTGTCTGACTTTCTAGCCTGTAAGCTTACCCTACAGATTTTGGACTGGCTGGCCCCATTATCATATAAGCCAATTCATACTATTGAGATATATCCTATTGGTTCTGTTTCTCTGGAGAATTTTGATAGATGCAAGGTCTTTGGATGGGCTGGGCATGTACTGGGTATGGCTCTTTGAAGTCTAGCAGAGGTAGTTGCTTTAGGGCTCTGAGCTTAAAGGAGATTCAGTAAGTTGTACAGTCCTGGGAATTGCAACACAGCCAAAACTGACAAACTTCATTGAGATCATGGAGCATTCAGTTTAAACCCCAGAAAGGCCACATCTAATAAGTGAGAAATAGTCCATGGAGGAAGGGTCATGTACTAAAAATAAGGAAGGGGGAAAAAAACCAAAACTTTCCTAAAAAATACATAAAAATGAAATCAGACTGAATCAAAACTGCCAATTATTTAATTGCTTGCCAGGTTAAAAATAGACAGTTTTTTAAATAAAGCGGACATAAAATGACTCCATGCAGTGTACCATTCACATGTTCAGTTTATAGCCATAACAAAATAGAATTAAGAAAAAAAGCAGTCAGTGGAACTCACTTTAATGTTAGAATTTGTTAACAATTTTTAAAACATTTATTATAGAAGCTTTCAAGGGCATAAAGAAAGAAATGGATACAGTAGGTGAACAGATAAGGAATCTCATCAGAAAAAAAAATTAAAAATTAAAATCAATGAGACATTCTAAAACTGAAAAGTATAACATTTAAATTTTTAATAATTTACAAGTTGAGCTTAAAAGCAAATGGAAAATGGCAAAAGAGTAAATCAGTAAACTTTAAAGCAAATAAAGAGCAAGTCTTTAATTTGAAGATTTAAAAAAAAATTCAGGCCGGACGCAGTGGCTCAAGCCTGTAATCCCAGCACTTTGGGAGGCCGAGGTGGGTGGATCATGAGGTCAAGAGATCGAGACCATCCTGGCCAACAAGGTGAAACCCCATTTCTACTAAAAATAAAAAAAAAAAATTTAGCAGGGCATGGTGGCGTGTGCCTGTAGTCCCAGCTACTCAGGAGGCTGAGGCAGGAGAATTGCTTGAACCCGGGAGGCGGAGGTTGCAGCGAGCCGAGATTGCGCCACTGCACTCCCGCTTAGTGACTGGCGACAAAGCAAAACTCTGTCTCATAAAAAAGAAAAAAAAAATTTAAAAAGGGACAAGATTTTATGTAATTAAACATACCACCAGCTAACTCTCAGGAAAGAAGCAAATGAGGCAGAAAAGAAATACTCCCAACTTCCTCAATTTTTATGGCAAATATATAGATCCAAGAAGCTCAGAAAACCACAAGCAGAATAAGAACAAAGGAATCAACAAATAGGTACATCTTAGCCAAACTGTTGAAAATAATAAGAGAAAATATCAAAAGCAATTAGAATCAAAAGATGATAGATAGACAGACACAGAGAGATACATACATATAGAAATAGAATAGCTATGGAGGCCAAGACTCAATGCAACATCTTTAAAGTGTCTCCCCCTCCAAAATAAAAGTTGTCTACACTGAATTAAGTGCTCATTAAACTACTTCTAAAAATTAGGCTCCAATACATACATAAGCAGAAAAAAAATTAAGATGATTTACTTCCAGCAGATTTTTACTACAAGAATTAAGGGAAGTTTTTCAGACTGAAGAAAATAAATAGGTCAAAATGAAGAGAAGAAAAGAAGTAAAAGAATAAAAACAATAAATAAAAACAGGTTTAAAAATAGAGAAAACAAATAGCTAAAAGGTATACTTAAATCCAACCATATTAATAATTACAATTACAAGTAGAAATCTTCAGAAGGAATAATGCAAGAGCCAAGTATGCATTCTCTAGAAAGATAGTATTAGCAGAACTGACTAAACTTTACATAAAGGACATATCAAGCACAATAGGGCTAGAGTGGTCCTATTAGTAGCAGTATCATTAGACATCAAGACCAGCAGTATTACCAGAGATAAAGGGGGATAGTTTAATGAAAAGGGCAATATATTGAAGCATAGCAATTGTAAATCTATATGTGCCTAAAAATAGAGCTTTAACATATATAAATCAAAACTGACAGAAATAAAGGGAACATAGATAAATACACACATAGATATTTTAAAACCTCTGTTTCAGTAATTAATAGAAAAGTAGACCCAAAAATTAGTAATAATAGAGAAAACTTGAATACCATCAACCAACTTGACCTAACGGATATTTATAGAGTACTACACTCAACTTGTGTGTGTATATTTTTGTTATCAACTACACATGGAAAATTTACCAAGTTAAACTATATGCTGGGGCTAAAACAAATCTTCATAAATATGAAAGGCTGAAATGTTATATCATATGCTCCCTAATCACAACAAATTTAAATTGAAAAGCTATAATAATAACATATTTAATACCTTTAGAAATTAAATAGCACATTCCTCAATCACACATTGGTCAAAGAGAAAAATCACAGGGAAAATGTTAAAATATTTTCAATTGAATTATGAAAACACAACATTTCAAAGTGCTGGGATGTAGCTAAATTAGTACTTAGAGATATTTATTATTTTAAATGCATTTTTAAAATATAAGCAATACCTATATAATACAGGCAATATAACATAGGCAATATAAAATCAATAACTTTTCATTAAATTGATTCCTAAGTATTTGATATTTCTGATGCTATTGTAAATGGTATTTTTTATTGCATTTTAGGTTTTGGGGTACATGTGAAGAACATGCAAGATTATTGCATAGGTACACACTTGGCAGTGTGATGTGCTGCCTTCCTTGAGCTCCTGAAAGAGGCACTAAACATAGAAAGGAACAACCAGTACCAGCCACTCCAAAAACATACCAAATGGTAAAGAGCATCAACACAATGAAGAAACTGCATCAACTAATGGGCAAAACAGCCAGCTAGCATCAAAATGGCAGGATCAAATTCACACATAACAATATTAACCCATTTCACGCCAGTTAGAATGGCGATCATTAAAAAATCTAGAGACAACAGATGCTGGAGAAATAGGAACACCTTTACACTGTTGGTGGGAGTGTAAATTAGTTCAACCATTGTGGAAGACAGTGTGGCAATTCCTCAAGGACTTAGAAATAGAAATTCGATTTGACCCAGCAATCCCATTACTGGGTATATATCCAAAGGATTATAAATCATTCTACTATAAGGACACATGCACACGAATGTTCATTGCAGTGCAGTTTACAATAGCAAAGACCTGGAACCAACCCAAATGCCCATCAATGATAGACTGGACAGAGAAAATGTGGCACATATATACCATGGAATACTATGCAGCCATCAAAAAAGATGAGTTCATGTCCTTTGTAGGGACATGGATGAACCTGGAAACCATCATTCTCAGCAAACTGACACAAGAACAGAAAATCGAACACCACATGTTCTCACTCATAGGCGGGTGTTGAACAATGAGAACACATGGAACAGGGAGGGGCGCATCACACACTGGGGTCTGTTGGGGGGAAATAGGGAAGGGACAGTGGGGGGTGGGGAGTTGGGGAGAGATAGCATGGGGAGAAATGCCAGATATAGGTGAAGGGGAGGAAGGCAGCAAATCACACTGCCATGTGTGTACCTACGCAACAATCTTGCATGTTCTTCACATGTACCCCAAAACCTAAATGCAATAAAAAAAAATCAGCTTATAGAAAACAAAAAAAAGAAATAAATAGATTTGGCTTCTAGCCATTTCTTCCTCTGTCAGTAACTACCTCAGGCAGCTTTGGACTGCAGGGGGAAGAAGTGCAAGGAACAAATTGAACCACATCCTTTATTCTGCTGCCAGATGGTCTCTCTAGCCCGCCCTAAGCTAGAGGAAAGATCTTCCTTCTTCCTGCTCCATCCCTCAGCATCAAGGCCTGCCCCGCACCCCTGTAGCACCCTCCCACATCCCGTTAACTCAGGACTATTTCTGGGTATAGAAACAAAATTTTCCTGATATTTGCTGTAATATATATATATATATTAACCCTAAATGTAAATGGGCTAAATGCCCCAATCAAAAGACATAGACTGGCAAATTGGATAAAAAGCCAAAACCCATTGGTGTGCTGTATCCAGGAAACCCAACTCACATGCAAGGATACACAAAGGCTCAAAATAAAGGGATGGAGGAAGATTTACCAAGCAAATGGAGAGCAAAAAAATGCAGGAATTTCATTTCTCATCTCAGATAAAATAGACTTTAAGCCAACAAAGATCAAAAGAGCCAAAGAAAGACATTACATAATGGTTAAAGGATCAATGCAACAAGAAGAGCTAACGATCCTAAATATATACACACCCAATACAGGAGCACGCAGACACATAAAGCAAGTTCTTAATGACTTACAAAGAGACTTAGACTCCCACACAGTTATAGTGGGAGACTTTAACACCCCATTGTCAACATTAGACAGATCAACAAGACAGAAAATTAATAAGGATATTCAGGACTTGAACTCAGACCTGGACCAAGCAAACCTAATAGACATTTACAGAACTCTCCACCCCAAATCCACAGAATATACATTCTTCTCAGCACCACATCACACCTACTCTAAAATTGACCACATAATTGGAAGTAAATCACTCCTCAGAAAATGCAAAAGAACGGAAATCATAACAAACAGTCTCTCAGACCACAGTAAATGGTATTTTTAAAAGGTAATTTTTCCTTATACAGAAATGGCCTCTGTAAGGATTGAACAAGTAAGTCCTATCTAGTGAGTGTTGATATTCAGTTTTATTTGGAAATGAAGCACTGTTTCTTTTAAACTAGCGTATGGTAAAAAAAAAAAAAATTTTTTTTTTTTGAGACAGAGTCTTGCTCTGTCGCCAGGGGCCAGGCTGGAGTGCAGTGGCACGATCTCGGCTCACTTCAATCTCCGCCTCCTGGGTTCAAGCAATTCTCCTGCCTCAGCCTTCCAAGTAGGTGGAACTACAGATGCATGCCACCACGCCAAGCTAATTTTTGTATTTTTTAGTAGAGACAGGGTTTCACCATGTTGGCTAGGATGGTCTCGATCTCTGGACCTCATGATCCTCCCACCTTGGCCTCCCAAAGTGCTGGGATTACAGGTGTGAGCCACTGCACTGGCCTGCAAAAAAAATGTTTTACACCAGTAGGAAAATCAGTTCTTCAGCTTCTATATATGAAGTAATCTCTACCTCATCTACAAGTTACTCTGGAGTGCTGCTGGGGTTTAAACTCAGAGAAAGATCCAGAGCCCCTAAAACAACATACCTTTAAAAAATTATCTGATCTAAAGTATTCCAGGTAGAGCTGAGTTTTTCCTGTAAAAAAAAATAATTAAAGATGGCCTTAAAGGCTTAGAATTTTCTTCCTGAATTTCCTATGTGCAACATAAAATAGACCATCGGATGTTGATGGATGTTGTATTTACTATTTTTTTTCCCTGTCAGGTAACTGAAGTGACATGACACATTGTCATGCCTACTATCATTGTAACGTCAGTTCTGTGATAGGAAGTGCCTCAGAGGAGTTCTATCTCAGGACGATGTTGCTAAGCATGTAGGACATTATTGGCTTGACCTCAGAGAAAAGTGAGTTCCATGGAAGGTTTGCATTACAAATGCATTCTAGGTCTAAACCCACCTAGAATGCCTAAAGGAATTCTGCATTTCTGTAAATTTGCTGCTTTCTATACTGCACAGTGTATAAAATGTAACCTAACAGCTCAGGGTGGGCAGGAATGGGCAAAACATCTTTATGAACTATGACTTGCTTTTCAGTGTCATCTGAGATCTACAAAGAACACAGGGAAATGTGACAGGAGGCTGTCAGCCTACTTCTCATCTTAATAACTTCTTACACGACTGCAGTCTTGTTTATGACTGTCACACTATGTTGACAGGATTTCAGAAGAAACACTTCTTGCTTGTAGACCTTAGATTTGAGTAAGTGAAGGTACAAGGAATTGGGAGTTATCCCAACTCATCTAGCTTAGCTTCTTGCTAATACCTTAAATGATTGCATTTTGTTTTGAAGCTAGGAAGGCATAAAAATGTCCTTCACTACTGTTTACATAAGAAGAAGGAAAAAAAGGCAAATGTCTGGGTTATTGAATAACCAGGAAAGTTAACAACCTTGGTAAAATTTCAATGTGTTGATTAGATTTGGGCATCTTAAAATATACTGGTAATTTCACTTGGATCACGTTTTTATCTTGCTATGCACCCCCTAAAATATTGTTGTGTGGGCCGGGTGTGGTGGCTCATGCCTATAATCCCAGCACTTTGGGAGGTCGAGGCGGGTGGATCACGAGGTCAAGAGATCAAGACCATCCTGGTCAACATGGTGAAACCCCGTCTCTACTAAAAATACAAAAATTAGCTGGGTGTGGTGGTGCACACCTGTAGTCCCAGCTACTCAGGAGGCTGAGGTAGGAGAATTGCCTGAACCCAGGAGGCGGAGGTTGCAGTGGGCCGAGATCACACCATCGCACTCCAGCCTGGGTAACAAGAAAGAAATTACGTGTCGAAAAAAAAAAAATTGTTGTGTGGTGTTCCAAGCACTGCTGAAATGTAATCTCCTATTAATCTAGACGTTGCTGAGTTATGGTTTTTCTGAAATAAGGTGGAAATAAATGGTATTCTGCAGGTACTTGTTATTTATGATTATTCAGTAAAAGCTGTCAGGACAAATGCATTAACCTGAGAACAATTTTACAGGCTAAGTAAGAATGGTGTAACTAATTTAGTCAAGGAAATTTTTACTATTTTTTGTGCTTTCTGCTTTTATTGGCCATTTCATAAACCTATTGTGAATTGTTAGAATAGGTGATGGAATATTTTCAAGAGCACATGTTGTCTCTCTGCAAGCAAGAGCCATATTAAGTAGAAAGCATTCCCATTGTTCTATGTTGCTAAGGCCAAGACTGCTTCTGCTTGCAAGAACATTGGCCGTTTATGTTCTTGTAAATGCATCCCATCTTTTCCCCTATTTTGCATTCTGTTTCTAAATTGGAGGCTCCAATGACACAAAACAGCAACATTTCCTATGATTCCTCCCTTAGAACAAAAAACAAATGAAGAGCCAAAGAAAAAAAAAGTCCTTAGAAAAATTACAAGAGAAGCAAGTTGGTAAGCCTGAGCAAAGCACTTCCCTTGTCTACTGACTCAAAACTTACAGCAGAATTTCTTAAACTACTTTAAAAATCACCAGAAGTGATGGGACACAGCAGGTTGTTTTTGGGTGGTCTACTGCTTTTAAGGAACGGAATGGGGAAAAGGGAAGAGACATAGAATTATGCTGTAAAATTTGACTGGATGGTCTGTTACAGAGTTTCTGTGATGCTCCTGCAGAGACCACAATTCCTCTGAAGCCCCTCCAAGCCCAACTCCCACAGAAAATACTCTCTGACTCTCTCTGACCTACCAAGCTCACTTCCCTGTGAAAGTGACCACTGCCTGCCCCAGCCCCTTGGTCCTAGGAATCCCTGCATGCTGTTTCTTAGGAACACTTAGTGTATGAGAACTGCAAACACGTAGGCCACTGGTGCAGTGTGGGGTCTCAGTGAATGCCATGTCCCTTTCCTCTCTGTCCTGTCTCCTCTTCTAGAAGTATGCACCATGATAAGACGAACCTTATCCCACGGACCTAGCTCAATTCTTTTCTTGTCTTAGTCATTCTCAATACACAATAATGTTTATAATTTGAGGAAAAGAATCATAAGCAGCATTTATTAAAACGGAGATTCTCAGGTCCCACTCCAGTTTTATGAGTCAGAATTTCTGAGAGTGGGACAAAGAATGGGCTTTCTAAGAAAAGTCTCCTGGTGATGCTCAGGCATATAAAAGTTTAAGAATCACATTATCTTCTATGATTGCTTTCAGGACTGGCCTTCTGAACTGGAATTATGCCAGAACCAGAAAACAGACAAGGAAGATTATTTTTCTACTGTCACTTTTAACTCTTACCTTCTAAAAGTATAGAGTCAAAACCTCTACAAATTTCTAACAAGTCCTTTTTTCATCCCAAAGAGAAAAAGATTGTTCTAGTGTGTAATCTGATCCAGGGGGTATAGAGGAATCAGGCTAATAGAGAGTTATAAACAGTATACTTGGATTATGAACTTTCAAGGAAAATAAATTCAAATATACTTAAAAATGAATTAACAACAATATTTCTCTGATGTCCAAATTTTCAGAAAAAAATTAAAAAACCGGCCAAGCAATGCATCTGACCCTTCGGAGGCATTTAATAAGTGTTGATTAAATGAATATATACATGAAAGAATCATTTAGTCTCTCAGGATCAGTATTATATTCTTGAATTATCATTCTTCTGCAAATATAAAGGAATGTCAATGTAATTGGACAAAATGGAGAATGAACTAGATTTCACTGCAATAGTTTATTAAACCGTAGAAACTCTTTTGTTTTTAATTTATTTGCTGTGACAATTATGCAATCTTCTTTGGTAAATGTTTCCACCGTAAAAAATGTAGAGTAGATGGTAATAAAAATAAATCAATATTTTTAGAAGTTATGTGGCCTTAGTCCATCTTGTGCTTCTGGTAACAGAATATATGAGACTCAGTAATTTATAAACAACATAAAAGTATTTCTCATAATTCTGAAAGCTAAAAAGTTCAAGATCAAGATGGCAGCACCTGGTGACGTCTTCTTGTTATGACTGCACGTGGTAGGAGAACAAGAGACAGCAAATCTATGCCTGCAAGTCCTTTTCATAACAGCATTCATCCTTTCATGAGGACACAGCCCTGGTGACCTAAACACCCAAGGGTTCCAGGTACCAGCACTGAACATTAGGGGTTAGATTTCCAACAGATGAATTTTTAAGGGGACAAAAATATTCAAACTATAGCATACATAGACACCATTCACACAACCATATATATTTTAAAAAATATATTTGTTGTAATTTATTATTTATCATGGTTTTTTATGATGTGAGTCTCTTAAAAGACTATTTTGAAAGTTCCATGTAATCTAATGTACGTCAGCTTTTCTTTGTTTTCTTCATCCACACTGTTGCTTATTTGGCAATGATAATCTCTGTGTGCTCTCACCTGGCATTACAAGACAAAGGAAAATAGTTGGTTAAGGTCAATTATACAGAAAGGCTTCAATCTCTGTAACTACATGTCTTTTAACTATTGGAAGTAATAATAATTGCTGCTGTCAGAGTTCAAAGGACAATGTTCCCTACCAGTCAAAATCTAAAAAGGCTTTAGTAAAAATTTGTGAAGCTTATTCTAAAGTATGCACAAAAATGCAGAGGACGCAAGCCAGCCAAGGCAAACTTGAAAACAAAATTGGAGGATTCACACCACCGTATTTTGAGATCTACTTTAATCTTCAATAAATAAGGATGATCTGATACTGGCATAAGAACAGATAACTTGACCAACAGAGCAGAATAGAGAATACAGCATATACATTTTACTTGCTTTTCAAGAAAGGAGCTAATATAATTAAATGAGGAAAGGAAAGTCTTTCTATACATGGTGTTGGAGCAACCAGGTATTTGTATTAAACAATGAGCTTTGACCTCTCACTCATAGCATACACAAAACTTACTTAAAGAATGGATAATAGACCTTAATTTAAAAGCTAAAACAAGAAAGCTTCTAAAACTTTGCTATCTTAATATTGTAGCCACTAAACACATGTAGCTATTGAATGTGCCAAATTCAGTTAGTCCAAATTGAGATGTGCTGTGAATCTAAAATATACACTGATACTTTTTTAAAAAAGTACTTAGTACACAGAAAAAAAGAAAACTAACTCATTAGTTATATATGTATAGGTGAGATTTTGAAATTACAAAATTTTGATATCTTGAGTTAAACAAAATAAATTATTACAATTGATTTATCTGTCTCTTTTTACTTTTGTTTACAGTGACTACTAGAACACTTAAAATTACATTGTGGCTCATTTTTGTGGCTCACATTATACTTCTATCAGACAGTGCTGCTGTAGAAGAAAATAGCAAAATATCTCAAGGTCTTCAAGGGAGACAAAAGATTTCTGAAACAGGACATACACACACATACAAAGAGTAATCATACAGAAAGCAAAAATAGCCATTTGGATTTCATCAAAGTTAATACTTCTGCTTATCCAAAGACATTATTAAGAAAGTGAAAGGGCAAGCCATAGAGGAGGAGAAAATATTTTATATGCATCCCTAACAAAAGACTTGGATACAGAATCAATGCAAAACTATAAACCAATATGAAAAAGACAAGGAACAATAAGGGGAAACATGAGAAAAAGACTTCCCACAAAAGAAACAGGCACTTCACACAGACGTTATCAGAATGGTATATGAAAAAGTGCTTTAACATTATTGCTTGTCAGGAAAATGTAAATAAAAACCACAGTGGGTCTATGCAAACACAGTAAACTCTTTTTGACAAAGGTACAAAAGCAATTCAATGAAGAAAAGAGATTCTTATCAACAAATGACCTAACACATGGTACTGCAACAATTAAATGCTGTGGTAGGTAAAACAATGGCCTCTAAAAATGTCCATGTGCTAATTCCCAGAACCAGTGGATGTTAGGCTACATAGTAAATGGCAATTATGGTTACAGATGGCATGCTAAGTTCCTAATCCAATGGTATGATTAGTGATTAGCAAAGGATATTACACTGTATTATCCGGGTGGGCCCAGTGTAATAAACAGTTCCTTAAAGGTGGAAGTTGGGTAAGAGAAGGAGAACCAGAGAGATGCAGCCTGAGGAAGACTGTGTGTGACATTTCTGGCCTTAAAGATGGAAGAAGGGGTCCCTGAGTTTAGGACTACGGGCAGTCTCTAGAAGCTGGGAAAGGTAAGAAAATGGATTCTCCCCCAGAGACTCCAGAAGGAAAATAGCCATGCTGACTCCTTAATCTTACCCAATCATCCCCAACTTAGACTTCTGACCTGCACAACTATAATATTATAAATCTGTGTTGTTTTAAGCCACTAAGTTGGGGGCAGTAAAACTATTCTGTATGACCATAATGGCATATTTACCACACTAGGTATATGTGAACAAGCATAGAACTTTATAATATGAAGAGTGAATCTTAATGTATCAGAAAACTAAAAAATGGTGGTTGGGGGAACCTAGGATGGGATGCAGAATATTTTTTAAAAGTACTTACGTGTATTGTAAATGTAGCAAACAATCTTAGTGAAAGGCAGGGGGAAAATGTCTTGACCTAAGTAGTTTGAAATGGGAGAAATCTGTAAGACTAAAGGCAAAAATCTATACTTATTTAATAAAGCTATTTTTAATGGGAGTATGAATTAAAAATTCTGAAATTGCTATATATGTATATTGGAACTGCATAACTAAGTAAATGGATGGCTCATGATGGAAGTCAGATTTCTCATTGTAGGATTAGGAAGTTACACACAAACAAGGGGAGGAGACTAGGACAGTCGATGTGTTAATGGACTGGAATAGAGACATCCGTGTGAACTTTAAAGTATAGATTCCAATTAATATCTATATTTAATTAAGCTTAATAGAGATACAAATACATATATGAAGAATATTTATACAGGTTTCTATACACAAGGATTCCTTGCTCTGTTACTTGAAAGAGTCTAGAAGCACTAACACCCCAGTGGCAACTAGCACACCCAGTGCCAGGTCTTGGTTTCTAATAACTTCTCCATGAAAGGAACTAGGACTTTTTGAAGAAAGGGCTAGGACTGAAGGGGCTAATTCTAGGACTGAAGCAGGATGTATGCAAGATAAGCCTGGAACATCTTATTGTGGCAGACAGTGATGAAATGTTCACTGCATGCTCACATGCACACACACACACGAAATATGATGGGGGCAAGACAGGGGGACATAGGAACACAGCTGAAATAGCTCTTAACATCCCAAACTGGAACAATCTTATCATGATGACTAAATGTAGTATAGAATTCTGAGTAAGATCTTGGAACAAGAAAAGGACATTAGGTAAAAGCCCAAAATATTTTAATAAAGTATGAACAGTATAACAGTAATGTATCATAATTGTTGTATTAATTGTGATAAATGTACCTTATCCATGCAAGATGTTAATAATAAGAAAAACTTGATATGGGGTATCTGTACTACTTTTGCATTTTTTCTATAAAATTCAAAACAGCTTGTTAAAGAAGGAAATATAATGAGATAACACTTTACTTCTATATGTATCGCTAAAATTTAAAAGATAATACCAGGATGACAGATTTCTTGGAAAGAAACAGTCAGTTTGACACTGATATGGGCAGAGAATGAAATGAATTACAGTGGTGAAAGAAGTTTTATGGGAAGTCTAAAAGGCGGCACAGAAAGACTTTCCAATTCTAATTTGTCTTCCTTCATCACTTCCTCAAGCCAAGATAAGAATTAAGACAATAGTCTAGTGTCTCTTTTTCCAATTAACCAACTAAGTCTTTTGGACGCAAGCCCTTCCAACTATAGAAGTGACATTTTGGTCTGTTTCTCGTATTTCCTAACTGTGAAAGCAAATCATCATTGTCTGTTAAAGTGAAGGCGCACTAGGCTGCAAATACATTTTAAAAGTCTCTAAATGACAGCTCTGGACTTTAATTAATATTTATTTTTCAGATATTGCTCAATCATACTCATGACACAGAACAGGAGAGTGGTGCATTCAAGTACTGACGAATGCCCCCACTGCCCCGTCGAACCTCAATCAATAATAAAGAGTAATCAATCTGGTCAGAGTCTTCTTTCAACTGCCAGGAATCAACAGTATAACCCCAACTGCATCTGTTTAATGGATACAACAGTGGCAAAATCTACCTTTGCTATTCTAATTGCTTTAACAAAAATCCAATTTAGCTTAATATGGTTCAACAAAATTAAAAACAATTTTTTGAGTTTTTAAGTAATGCTATTAATATATCCTAACTTAAATGAAGATATCTTGAGGTCTTCTTATAAGTAGATTATTCATTTTTGAAGTATTTATGCTTCTGCACAGTAATTTATTACTCCTTTAACTGAGTATACTATTAGCTTCTAGAATGCTAGTTGGCCCCAAGTAGGTAAATTGAACATGACCACCCTTCCAGATGACCACATGAAAAGCCTGAAGATCACCTTTGATTCCTTCCTTCCTTTATTCCTCAAGTCCAATGAATCATCAGTTATAATGATGTCAAATATTTTACTTATTTCATTGTTTTTTAAGACTGTGCATACTTCTCTTAAGCTCTGTTAACTTTAACACTTAATTTTAAGGTTGAACCCTTATCTTGATTTTGAATTTTTATTCCGTCAACCTATTTGAACGGTCATTCTATCTTTAACAATGCAGTTTTGTATCAAGTTGAGTCATGAGCATGTCTGGCATATCTGAAGGGCAATAAACCAGTCAATACTGCTGAATCTCCATGGGTAAAAAACACATTGGCAGTCACGAGGTCAGAGAGGTAGCCCAGGGTCTGAGTAATGTGGGGCCTTCTGGGCTATGGTACGGATTGTGTTGTTATTTTCCCTAGGAATAACAGAAAACTGTAAGAGAGTAGTTTTGAGCACAGAAGTGAAATGACCTGAGTTAAGTTTTGAAGAATCATTTGCTGTGTGAAGAATAAAATATGGTGAGTAAGAGAAACAGGAAGACGAAAACAATGAAATTGTTCCCTTCCAAGCGGGGAGATAATGGTGACTTCATTTTTTGATGATAGTGGAGGAGTTGTGAGACATTGACAGTGTCAGGATATTTGGGGTGTTGGTGGGGATTGGTAGAAACCATTAGAAATACTAATGGCCACCAAGGTTTTTTACATGAGCTACTGAATAAATCTTGTGCTGTTTCCTATGTAGGTCACTGAAAGGAGAAGAGTTCAGTTTTGAACATTTAGCTCTCATGTGCCAAACAGATATCTAAGTGAAGATGTCAAATAAACAGTTACATATGGATCTTGAATTTAAGGGAGACGCATAGATTTGAAAGTTATCAACATATAGATGCTGATGGGACTGAATGAGCTCACCTACAGCATGAGTGTAGACACAGAGACGAGAGGATGTTGGAAGATAAAGCTTTGAAAAGTCCAGTAATTAGACTTCAGGAAGCAGCAAAGAAGTGAGGAAAAGAGGATGAGAAGGAGCGGGAAGCCAGGTTAAATCAGAGAGTGTGGTGTGCTGGAATTAAGATGAAGGAGCCAGTGACCAGCTAGTTCAATTGTGGCTCAAAATTCTATTCAGATAAGCGCAGAGAGTTGTCCATTGGACTTAGCAACATGGAGGTCCTTGGTGGACTTGAAAAGAGCAGTGTATGATGGTACTGCATACTGCCATTTGTGAAATGCTCGCTACCATTTCAGCATGCTCGACTTTATATTCTGAATCCACAATCTCAAGTTATTCCTGTAACTCAGTCAGATTAACAATGCCAAGCAGAAGTTGAGACAAAGTACCGGACTGGCTATTAGGGGAACTGTGTTCTAGTTCAGCCTCCTCCCTCTAACTGGCTGCATGGCACGGGCAAGTCATTCTGTCTCTCAAGGCCTTGGTTTCCTCACAAGTGAAATGAAGGGGCTGGAAAAGATTTCATTTAGACATGTCTGCATTAAAGTAAAAAACAGAAGTGTGTTTTGCATTTTAATAGAGAAGCTTAGAAAAAAACCACAAGTCTCCACTTGATTATATGTAGTGGGAAGATATTTTTCAAGAGGAGCCTCCTGGGTCTTCTTTCACCTGCAGTGACTAGCTTTTTCTTCTCTGCTTGTCTACTCAAATTTACCAGGCACAAAAACCCTGTATCCCGGCTCTCCTACCCCTGCTTCCCCACCCCTGCTTCCCCACATACTCATGCATACACATCATCCTCATCACACCCCAAAGAACTGAGAGCACGGCTGGAGAAGAAACATCACAGTGAATATTGGAAGCTGAAAAAGCACACATGAAAACCATGCACATATGCACATAATTCCTTTCTGTGTCTACGTTTGTTTACCATGCTAAGAAACAAATATAAAATTATTACTCAATTATTTTTATGTCACCGTGGAGGGAGAATTAACAGGATCCAGAAACCTCATTTATAAGTTACATCACATCAGTATAACACTTTTTCCTGGGACCTCAATAACTAATTTGATGGGTTAGCTAGTAATGTCTATTAAACTAAATGAAAAATAAAGCAATGAGCTGACTGTGTTAAAACCACAGCAGGAATCTGGGCTGTTTTGGTTAACTGACGTTTTCTCACATTAACCCCAGGTGAGGTGCTGGGGAAGAAAATGTGCAGTATGGAGGTAACTTCTTGGATTGGCACTTTCTCTGAGCCAGCTCCTATGTTAGATGCTTTAAACTGCTGAACTCATTTGATCCTGATGACTTTCTGAGGTCTCATTGCCTTTTGATCATGAGATGAGGAAGAGAGTGTGAGAGAGACTTCTCATAGTATACTTCCCTCCAGGAAAGTAAGTGTGAGGCATGGGAAAGCCAGTTATCACCTTTGAAGGTGTTCCCTTGGAGAAGTGGGAGTGGTGGTGCAGTGCGGGCTGCAACCACAAACAGAAAACCTGCGTGGGGATTGCTTTCATTCCAAGGTGCCAAATCATTAGAATTTGACAACCATATGCTCCTGTTGGGCCCTGCAGTTGTACCTAGAGGGCTGTGCTGGGACATTTCTTTAAAGCAAACATATATTCTGTTTTCATGGAGTCAAAAACAGCACAAAATATAATGAGAATATTTCTAGAAATGTACCTAAACAAGCTTACTTCAGACCAGGCAAGCAGTGGTAACTCAGGGTGTGATTTAGTGCCTTCTGACTCTCTTCACAGAGATAGAAGGAGGGAAACAAATGAGAAAACAGACAGAAGCAACTCTACCCCTGGAAGAGGAATTATCTTCCATCCTCAGGATGGAAACTACATCTGGACCTTCATGGAAGTTCTCATGGCATTTCCCCTGAATTCAGATCATTCTTCATTACACTAAAATAGCAGCCCAATTAAAAACAAAAAGTCAACTCCCTTATTTCCTACAACACACAAACATAGTTGTTTCAATGACTTTGTTCTTTAGTAGTTGTGTTTGTTGGTAATTACAGTCACTATTCTCACAGGCACCTGTTGGGGAGTTTTTATTTTACGGCATTTTTTGTTTTAAAGCGTTCCTTATCATCTTGCTGCCACTATGTGGAAATAATGTATTGTTTGCAAAACCTGACTGTGCTTCTTAAGTTTTTTGGACTATTTATATAATATCCAACATTCAGACTTCAATTTTTACTCAGGTTTTGACTGGCTGGATAAACTTTCTATCCCTCAGTTTGTCCATTTGTAAGAGGGTGATAATAATTTGTATTGAAAGAACACACTGAACACAGGGAGTCACAGGAAAATCTCTCTGCTTTTTTTTATTCATTAAGCATTTGAAAAACCAAATTCATTATATTTAGAAAAGCTAACGCCTGCATTCTTAAATATATCTCCGAAAGCCATGAAATGCAGCATGATATGATAGATGGGTGTGCAGACCCTTGAACCAGAATGCTGGGATTTCTGCCCAACCTCTGCTGTGGACTGGTTGCATGAGCTTGGACCTGCAGCCTTGTGTTGCTTTGGCTTATTTATATAAAAATAAGAGAGTAAAACTAGTAACCTCATAACATTGATTTGAAGATTATATCAATTAATACATGTAAAGTTCTCGAACAATACAAGGAGCAGAACAAGCATTCTTAAGTTTTAGCTCTTAAGTCATTGTATCTTCGCAACCTCTGTTCACCTCTCTTCCAACCCTGCACCAGTTGAGTCATCAGTGCTGTTACTCAAATCACCTTTCTCCCTACTTGACTTTGCTGTAACTTTGCTGTTACAGCTCTGCCGTCCCCTCAGCCTCAAAGCTTTTCAGACTCTAGGTGCATTCTACATAAGAGATATATCCCTTTGAAAGGAGAAAAGGCATGTTCATGAATCATTATATTATTTTTAATGAAATAATTATAGAAGTCTTAACCAAAGAGAGGAGATTGGAGCAAAGATCTGAATGTGATGCAGCATATTCTACTGTTGAGGGCACATCTGCTTACTTTCAGAAGATTAATATTCATTTGCCTGTTAATTCTTCAACATTTTCATCGGCAGCTGATTTGCAAGCAGTAGATTAATTTAAGAGATTATGAAGAAACACTAAGCAATGTCCTATAACTCATCTAAATCATTTGGTGGCTAAGGGGGAAAAGACTAGTGGAAAAAGCCATCAGCCCATGAAATGAATAAAGCATTTGATGACATGTTTGCCTTTGCTTATCTGATCCCAGGAGCCAGTCTGCATTGTTTGAATTAGAAACAAGCAATACATTTCTTTTTTTTTTTTTTCACATTAGAGTTGCTGAATCCATTTTGTATTGATTAAACCACTGAAAATAAGTTAGAGTTAGACTTTTGCAAAGAAAGTTAATTCATCTCTGGACTGGTTCAAGAATTTCTTTTCTAAAACTTGGCTCTGAGTTTCTATTTGAGTTTTCAAACTTAATTTGAGAAGGATTGCCACTGTGTAATAAAATCATAGGATTTAATGAAACATACATCTTCACATTAAAAAAAAGGCTACCGGCCGGGTGCAGTGGCTCAAGCCTGTAATCCCAGCACTTTGGGAGGCTGAGGCGGGTGGATCACAAGGTCAAGAGATCGAGACCATTCTGACCAACATGGTGAAACCCCGTCTCTACTAAAAATACGAAAATTAGCTGGGCATGGTGGCGTGTGCCTGTAGTCCCAGCTACTCAAGAGGCTGAGGCAGGAGAATTGCCTGAACCTGGGAGGTGGAGGTTGCAGTGAGCCGAGATTGTGCCACTGCACTCCAACCTGGTGCCTGGTGACAGAGTGAGACTCTCTCTCAAAAAAAAAAAAATAAATAAATAAAATAAGCCTACTAAAATGTAACCATGGACTGGAAAATAAGACATCTTGAGATACTTAAGTACAATGCTGGAAGGGTGCATTATGGCCAGCTTTCAAAACCTACCTGAAGTTTTCGAGTTTGAATTTCAAATTAAACTAGAAACTGTGAAGATACTAATTGTTTTTTCCCCTTGGTAAAGCACCCCACCCTTATTCAAAAGGAAAAAGGAAACCGTAATGTCCTCCATAAAAGTTAAGAGCTTCTGGAAATTCCAATAGCTTGTATTAAACATCACAACAAATAAAATGTAAATAAATAAGAAACAGATGTATTACTTGGCTCTTGAAATATTTGAGAATTTAGAAATTAGGAATGTTGGAAGAGAAAAGAGGTAGTAAGTGATAATAAATTGATCATGGCTGTGTTATATTATCTTATAATTAAAACATTCTTCTCCAGTTGAATATAAAAGATGCATTTCTAATAAATTTTGAAGTTTGAGTTTGCTCCAGAATCTCTAATGTTACAATACTGTTAACTTTATTTGTAAAATAAAAACCTTTGTAATATTTTCTAAAGAAGCATGTATTCTTGGAACAATAATTTCGTCTTCTAATTGATTACACATTTAGTATTGTTCTCCTTTAATCCACCTAATTTTTTACACACAATTACCTAAACTGTACATAAACACATGGGATTGACTATATGCTTGTCTAGTTTTCTACCACTGAATCCATAAGATGAGGGAAAGATACTACAATAAGTTAATTGTTCTCTGTTTATGTCAACTATTTAATTCTTTTTTAGTGCTGTGAATATTTTATGAAAAATTTGAGGTCAAAATCTAGTTATATATTTCCAAGGCTACCAGATTAAAAAGGGGAACATTTGGTAACTCTCCCATTGCTCATAGAGAAGCTAAATAAGTTGGGAACACAAAGAGTTTATTAAGTTTTCAGATCTACTGTGCTTGCTCAAATCCAGATGAGTATAAAAAATAGAGGCCACACTATTAAGTCCATGGCTTCCGTGCTCTCGTGCTGCATGACGCTAACAGCTACTTGTAAACACATGCTTCAATCTTAAATGCACAAGATGTCAGAAATGTAGACAGCCCTGATGGTTTAGAGGCTAAGAGTGTTCAACAGGTTCAGGAAGAAATTTAATTCTCATGAGGGTCTTCAACCCAGTCTCTCAGACTTTGAGCCTCCCATAATCCCTGCTTTCTCGGAATTCAGATTTGGCCGAGAATCTTGGTAACACACAAAGTCAAATCAGGTCTGTACCCATGGGAGAATGTATGGACATCTTGCCTAGAGGGGTTTCAGATCACACTGCTGCACACTGCACTATGGAGACAACACCCTAGAGAATAACTTGGCGTTATTATCATAGACCTGGCCTATTATTTTCCAGCTCTTTTTGAGGCCCATTGTAAATATGGACACTATATTTTGGACTGTGAGCCTCCACTCACTGGAAATAAGAAGGACTTCTGTGAAGAATCCACTACTGTATTATACTTCCAGCATTTTAAAACCATACATCCTTATGCCCCAGGTGGCTGGACTTTGAACACTTACCCCCTGCCTTCATTTTATTATAATACTAGTCATACTTGATTTATTAGTCCTATAGAGGATGAAGAGTGGCAGAATATTCCCTGCTCAAAAAAGTACCACTTTGGCATAATAATTATTTTGAGCTAAAGTCATTTGGAAAACAACAGACGCAAGAAGAGCATTCTGACCTTTTCTTTTTCTTCCCAAAAGAAAGAGGTGAAATCACCATATAGGAGATCTGTTCCCTATACCAAGAAGGAAGAAAATAACACTTTTATCACTAGAGATGAGGACTTGAAACTGAGAAAAATCTGTACTAGCAAACCTTGTTATACTAACTTTTATCTTTCTAGTTACTTTTCTACTGTTAACTTCCATAACCCAAGCCCCTTTGTCTTGTCATGTTTTCATAATTTACTGTACTTTCTCTAATTCATTATATAAGTGTTTAACTTCTTCTTTGGGTCTTCTCTTCCTTATGAGGAAGAGAAAATAAATCACATAAAATAAATGTGTACGTTTTTGTCTTATTAATCCATCTTATGTCAGTTTGACTCCTTAGGCCTTGCCAGAAACCCTGAGTGTAGAGGAGAAATTTTTCCCCTCTTGCAGTTCAAAAAAAATTATTTTTCCTTCTACCTTCCTGGTGTTACTGCTGGAGTCCTATAAAATTCGACTAACAAAACACAGATTAACAAGAGATGAACCACTTATTAAAACATGCAGTATACATCGCTCAAGAGAAATTGAAATGAAGAGGGACTCAAAGGGGTGGTTAGGACTTGGGCTTCTTATAGCGTCTTCATAAAGACCAATAAATCTGTAAAGAAGGGACAAGAGAAAGGAAAATATTTTAGGTTTTCAAGAACAGCAAACTGTGAAAGAAAAATAGATGGGGAAAACTAATGAAATAAGATTTGCTTGTGCAGGTTCATTTCTGTGCTGACTTTCCATTTCTTCACAGCCATAAAACTTCTCCAAGAGAGAAGATTCATGGAAGCCTTAATTTTTCAGAAGTTTCTGCTTTTGGTCAGATAAAAGAAGCCCTGGGAAGGCCTCTGTCTGCATCTGTGGAGTCCCATTTATCTCCAGATCAAAATAATCCTTATGCCAAAGTAACATACTTTAAGGTGGCATATCCTGGTCACCTTTAGCTCCTTGTCCTATTGTAAAGCCGTCCACTGTGATAAAGCTGTTTACATCACCAGCTTTAAAACACCTCCCTCTCTGGTGCTCAGGCCTCCTGCTTAGCTTTCTTTAGATATATGCTTTTCCCACTACTGAACAATTAAAATATAGCATTTTTCTTCCTAAACTGTTTTGTAAATTCAATCTAGTTATTATACTTAACAATTTTTTTCTACTTAGTATGCCTGTCACTTAAAATTACTCTTTTTTTAATCTCTGTCATATTCAATTTACTTCTAACTTTTTGAAGTTTTCAATGTATATGCATTCCATGGGATTCAGAGTCATATTATTCAATAATATTGGGCAAAAGAAATTTTTTTGGCTAAATTGCAGTGGGGGCAATTGTCCTATTGAAGTAGTTTGTCCCTTTTCAAATGGTATGTGGCTAAGGGTGTGTGTGTGTGTGTGTGTGTGTGTGTGTGTGTGTATTCACTGTACATATACTGAGGACTGTCACACAGTCCTGCAAGCACTCCAGCCCAATTAGATTCTCAATAATTTCTCCTTCTGCTGTTTACTTTTGGCAGATGGCATATTCTTTTTTTGTACTTTCAGTCCCTGCTTGTTAGCAGACATTTGTATGTATAACAGAATTCTGTCTCAGAGTTCTTTTCATTGTAACATTTACCTGGTAGCAAGATTATGGGAGAAGGAGACCTATGAACAGTTAGGCCTCCACTCATGGGAGAGTACCAGTATCTGCCAAAAGGAAACAGATCCACTTAGTCTGTTGGTAACATACTGATATCCTTTACAATCACCACCTTTATCTCTACATTAGCAGGCTAATTGTGCAGTACATTTATCTAGATCGCTAACCTTTATAAAACCATGTGGAGCCCACAAGAGCCTCCCATTAAAAAACTGACATATGCACATATAGTTATCACTTTGTATACAATTTCCAAGGGATTAACAGCCTGGGGAAGGACAAAAATGGATGTTTCTCCTTTTTCCATGAAGTACATTCTGAGAGACACTGACACCATTGTCATTACCTCAAGCAACACAGACACTGGGGAGAAGAAGGAACTGAAGTGGGGTGAAGGTGGAAAGGTGTGAACAGTTAATTTCAGTGAGAAGTTCTGAATGATCTTTCCTTCCCTACCCTCCCCCACTTTGGCAGAGGCCAGTTTTTATAGTCACAGCCCAAGTCCCTAATGGCATTTGGTTTTCTGGTAACGATCAAAAGTTCACTTGGCATTTCCTGAGCTTAAATAGTATACCAGCCTCTCTTGGCTAGATCGATGGATCATCCATAACCATGTGAAAAATGTGAACGCATTTCCGTAGACGGGCAGCTGTGGGTCTGGAAAATGTCCAGTTTCAAAAACAAAGCAATTGAAAAAAAATAGTTAAATAAGTACCCTGGCTTGATGTTCACCTAAGTTTATCCAATGCATCTCTTTCATTTTCATGGAAAATTAATTCTGGCCTGTAATTCATTTCTATGGCTCATTCCTTTTGTGGAAGTTGAAGTAATTGAAAATGACTCTTTCTAAGGAAGTCCTCTGGAGATGTTTTCTGAGTATGCGCTTTAATTCTCTTAAGGAAATGTCTGTGTCAGGTGCGGTGGCTCACGCCTGTAATCCCAGCACTTTGGGAGGCCAAGGTGGGTGTATCACGAGGTCAGGAGATTGAGACCATCCTGGCTAACACAGGGAAACCCTGTCTCTACTAAAAATACAAAAAATTAGCCAGGTATTATGGCACATGCCTGTAGTTCCAGCTACTCAGGAGGCTGAGCAGGAGAATCTCTTGAACCTGGGAGGTGGAGGTTGCAGTGAGCTGAGATTGTGCCACTGCACTCCAGCCTGGGTGACAGAGTGAGACTCTGTCTCAAAAAAAAGAAAGGAAGGAAGGAAGAAAGGAAGGAAGAAAGGAAGAAAAGAAGGAGGGAGGGAAGGAAGGAAGGAAGGAAGGAAGGAAGGAAGGAAGGAAGGAAAGAAGGAAGGAAGGAAGGAAGGAAGGGAAAGAAAGAAAGCAAGAAAGCAAGAAAGAAAGAAAGAAAAGAAAGAAAGAGATAAATCTGTCTGTGACAGTAGAAGTGACCTTTCTCCTAGTTTAATTTCTGAAGAGATCAATGATTATAGGATGAGAACTTTTTAAATTATTCAACAGATATATTGACAATTTGTTACAGGACAATCCCTGAAGAAGGCAACATGGCACCTGATTTTCAAGATCTTGCAGTTTGGCAAAGAAAACACATGTAATATCTTGTCCTAGAAACTCTGAGATTCGCAATTCATTTCACCAACACAGATGGCTCATAGAAAACCCAATGGCCTAGTCATATCACCCATCTTTTCTTTTAACCTAATTACTAACAAATTTGTACAAGCCACCACAATATGTGCTTCCGCCTGCAGTATTTTGTTTCTGTTTTTGTTTTTTTTTTAACTCATCAAGTTCCAAAGGTTTTGACAAGAGAAAGAGTGTTTGAAAGCTACACTTCAGCTTTAAGGTCTAGGTAACTTTGAGTAGATGTATTACTATAGGCAATGACCACTGAGGTAGCTACACATTTGAGTGAAGTACCAAAAAATTGACTGCCCTTCACATGAACAAACACACACACACACACACACACACACACACACACACACACCCCTCTCCCATACTGAACAATCTAGTTCTGTTTGTACTGACTACTGTCTAAGAAGAGGCTGACCTGGAAGAAAGTCCTATCATTCTTTTGTGGATTTACCATTTTTTGTATATTCCAGATGAATAGATGGAATAAGGTTGAGAAAAAGAAAGAAAAGGCACAGAACAATAACAACTACAAGGTACCATGGGTCAATGCCAAAATTGACTGAGTATAAAAATGGCTCTCTAAGTATTCAGTAAAAGTAAAAAACATACTCTATAACACCATCTTCTCAGGGTAAATATTGTCACAACATTGACAATTACCAAAAAGCCTACTGAAAGTTTTTCTAAACTAAGGATGTCTTCTAAATACCCAAAAGGTTATGGCAAAGTCAAGTTCTAAGTCTAACATTAAATTTATTAACCTACACAATGTTCTTTGCAGGATCACTACAAATATTGTGGTTTGGATTTATGGACTTCCTTTTCCAGGAAGAGGGGATAGTTGTGTGTTTTGTTATCTTTCTTTTTAAGTACAACAAAAAGAGTGTAGCTATAATACATACAATAATCATATGAAGACTTTATCAAGCTGGACATGAGAAGTCAGACCGGCTAGGGATCTTAGAACTTGAGAAACAACACAGTAATTAGGTCTTGGGTGTTCTCTTTGCCTCATGCATCCCGAACTTGGAGCTGAAGAAGCCAGCAATCTGGGGACAATAATGAGGGCAGAGCCTTACAAATAAATGAAAAACAGAAAAGAAATCACGATTTCTCCAGGCAAAAGACTTAGAAAGGAGTAGCCTAAAAGAGTAGAAACTTTTAGCCAACAACTTCTTCAATTCAGTCAAACACCACAGAAAAAACTGTGAGTGCATTCTGATCCAAGCCTGCAGAGGCTGAGTAGTGAGCCTAGATTTCCAACCTAATGAAGTTGTAACAGGGTGTTCTTGCATCCACCAGGATGGCGTCAGGGAATGCCAGGTAGGGATGCTGGTTTGTAATGAGACCTTTCCTGCACACTGTGTCAATAGAGACTATGTGGGGAGCTGAAACTCTGATGTCTAATTGGAAGTAACAAGAAGTTCTCTCCACCTTCAGTGTCAATGAAGGCTAAGAGAATGTAGTCTTCAACCTCTATTTGGCAATAAGTATTCCCACTTTACCCTTCAAGAGATATGTTAAAAGCAAAGCTATACAAAGCATACCTAGAAAGCTTAAATAAAACCAAGAGTCTCATAATGTAATATGAAAATGCATAGGTTTCAATAGAAAATGTACTGATCACATCAAGAACCAGGAATATCTTACACAGAAAAAAATAGACAATGCATAGATGCAACACTGAAATGACAGAGATGTTATAATTATGTAACAAATGTTTTAGAGCAGCCAGGTAAAAAATGCTTCAGTGTGCAATTATGATCATACTTGAAATATTGCAAATAAACAGAATCTTAACAATGAATTGCAAGATATAAAGAAGAGCCAAATGCAAATTCTAGAACTGAAAAATACAATAACTGAAATCAAAAGCTCAGTGGATGGGATTAACAGCAGAATGGAGAAACAAAAGAATGAATCAGTGAACCGTAAAACAGAATAATAGAAATAACCTAACCTGAAAAACAGAAAATATACTGAAAAATAAAGAACAAAGAACAGAGCTTCAGGGACCTGTGGGACAAAACATCTAACATTCATGTCACTGGAGTCCAGAAAGAGAAGAGAAAAAGAACAGACTGAGAATGTGTTTGAAGAAATAATAGCTAACAACTCTCCAATTTTGGCAAAAAACATAAACCTACAAATTCAGGAAGCTGAGTGAACCCCCCCTGAAAAAAAAAACCTCAAAGAAATCAGTAACAAAATGTCATAATCAAAATTGAAAAAAACTAAAGATAAAAGATCTTAAGAGCAGTTGGAGAAAATCAAATCTTACATACTGAGGAGAAAGCTGGAAGGATATTGTATTTCTCATTGGAAACCATGGAGACCAGAATAAAGTGGTGCATTATTTTACAAGCAGTGAAAATAAAAAAAATAAAAAATCTGTCAGCCCAGGATCCAGTACGTAGTGAAAAAATGTTCAGGAATAAAGGATAAATCGAGAGGTTATCAGATTAAGAAAATATGAGTTATTGTCACCAGCAGAGCTGACCTAAAAGAATAGCAAATGATGTTCTCTAAACAGAAATAGGGTATAAAAGAAGGAAACTTGGAACATTAGGAAGAAAGAACACAGTAAACAAAATGGATAAATACAATAGGCTTTTCCTTTCCTTTTGAGTTTTCTAAATTATGTTTAATAAGTGGTGCAGGGAGCCTTCTCTCTAAATTTGGATCTAATTTATGAAAAGTCAGGCTTTAAAATATAACTGTGACAAACAAATACATACCTACTTTATTTGATAATTTAGTCTCTGATATGGTTTGGCTGTGTTCTCACCCAAATCTCATCTTGAATTGTAGCTCCCATGGTCCCAATGTGTTATGGGAAGGACCTGGTGGGAGGTAATTGAATCATGGGGGCAATTACCCCCATGCTGCTGTTCTCATGATTGTGTGTACATTCTCATGAGATCTGATGGCTTTATAAGAGGCTTTTCCCCCTTAGCTTGCCACTTCTGTCTCCTGCCACCGTGTGAAGAAGGATGCTTTTGCTTCCCCTTCCATCATGGTTGTAAGTTTCCTGAGGGCTCCCCAGCCATGTAGAACTGTGAATTAATTTAACCTCTCTCCTTTATAAATTACCCAACCTTGGGCAGTCCTTTATAGCAGCGTGAGAATGGACTAATTAAATTAAAAATGCCAATTATAGGAACTTTTATTTCATACCATAGATGATTCAGGACTGATCCCATCTTTTTCTACCCTGTGAAGTGAAAATTCTTTTCCTTGTGGGTTGGAGACAGTTCCAAGAATCACTGATAATGGAGGCATATTTTCACAAAATCTCTTTAGCACTTGGTTATGTTGCTGGTTTTCTTCTTGAAAAGGAGGCCCTTTTCAAACACAGAAATTGCCAAAAGGTGTTCTTCTTGGCAAATCATTTTGAAAAAATAAAAATAAAAAAGCTTCTTTTCCTTGAGACTGCTGGCAACACTGGGTTAGGCAAGCAGAGCCCAGGCCAAATTTTAGCTCCCATTCATCTTCCTTGGCAGCCACCCTAGTGCTGGGGCACAGCCTACATAATCCCATATAGCAGATCTAACTCTAACCTTCCACCCAATACTTTGTCTTCTCCTGCTGCTGGTACCAGGAAGACAGCACCTTGATCCTCCTGGGGAAACAGGGCTCTTAGGATCTCTTCCCTGCCGCAGTGTTTCCCACTTGAGTGTTGGATCACACCGTTTTCTGGATTTCTATGGTAGAGATTTAAAAAAAAAGGTGAAAGAGGAAAACTGGCATTTATTGAACACCTTCTATGTTCCTATAACTTTGTAATTTAAGGCATTTTTTAGAGTAGTTTTAAGTTCCCAGCAAAATTGAAGGCACAGATATTCCTCATTACCCACTGGCCCGACATGTGCACAGCCTTCTTCCATTGTCAATATTCCCTACCAGAGGGTACACCTGCTACAACTGATAAGCCTACATTGAACCATCATAATAATCCAAAATCCATATGCCTGTAACTCTTCATGATGTTTTACCTCTATTATGTGGCAAATTATGATCTCTTCTTAGATAAGACCACTGAGGCTCAGAGAGGCGACATCCATTTGTTAAGGCCTCTCAGTAAGGAGAAGTTAGAATGATGCCCAGGGCCACTTGTCTACAAATAAAAAGAAGAAGACTCTATTATGCTTTTAACAGTCCATCCTAGATTCTTAGCCAACCAAAATGAGGGGACCTCAGCTATCTGCCCAGTTCATTAGTCTTTAGCTTAGCCTTGATCTAAATGGAGTGAAGACCAAGGAGTCTGAGTATGCAGTTATCAATTGAAAGGTTCTTCAGGACATTAGAAAGGGTAATATGATCCCTGACTCTATGTAGGTACAATATGAACTCAAGTTGAGGCCAATAGATTCTGATAACATGAGAGGGTCATACTGAAAATCAAAGAAAAAACATGGATGTAGAGATGAAGAAATCCTGAGACTGAAAGGAATTAAAGAGAGTGTGAAAAATTTTGCTTTAGAGAATGAATAAATTCCATTATCTTCTAAATGCAAACATTTTGAAACAGTTTGTGAATTCCCTTTTGAAGTTAAAAAATACTAAATGGCACACCTAATACAGTGCTTGGATGGAAAAGAGATGCATGTCAGTAATTGAGACACTTTCATCAAAGAAATAAAACCTCTGAGTTTGAGGCAAAATGTGTCACAGTAAAGAAATGGCATCTAAAGTTTCTAGGGTTCTTGGAAGTGGTCCAAATTCCAAACAGAATCTCCCCCACACTCTACAACCATACTCAACCAGTGCCACCAATTTCATGTTTTTAAAATTTTGGTTATCAGTATTTTATATTTACATTTAAGGATTTTTAGAATAGAGATGTTTATGTATTATATTTAAAGGACACATTTATTCTCCAGCATTAGTTTCTCTCATTCATGATTACTTACATTATGAGTTAAATGAGCCTTGGTGGACTGCCTGGGAATCCAGCCAGTATTTGTGAGATCATTTCTAAGATAACATGCATTTTCAGTTCCCAAAACGCTAGTAACAATAAAACCCTATAAACACAGTAAGTATTGTCAACTTGACTATTCAATGAACAATAGGAGAAAATATTAATAATTCAGTCTATTCTTCCAGTCTTGATTCTCCTTTCCTGAATTACAGTTTTTCTCTTTTCAATTTGATGTGCACTCCTTAGGTTGAATTTTGTATTCTAGCTCATAGTAAAACTAGAAAACAGGAATATAAAAATCTTTGTTTAAATGATTAATGAAAATTTTTAATTACAAATGTTCTTGTTATGTGAATGATGTTTGGAAGGTTTACTGACATTCTGGGAGTAGCATATGAATGTGTGGAATTATGCATTTAGTTTGTAGAGCAAAATTCACATTTTGGAGTGAATTTGGAGTCATATCCAAGAAACTGTTGCCAAATCCAATGTCATGAGACTTTTGTCAATATTTTGTTCTAAAAAGTTTATAGTTTTTGGTCTTACACTTAAGCCTGTGGTCCATTTTAAGTTTATTTTTGTATATGATGTATGTAAGTTACCCAATTTCATTCTTTTGCATGTGAATATCCAATTTTCTTTGCACCATTTGTTGAAAAGACTGTCCTTTCCCCATTGAATGGCCTTGGCATTCTTGTCAAAAATCATTTGACCATACATGCAAGGGTTTATTTCTGAGTTCTCTTCTATTCCATTGGTCTGTATGTCTGTCTTTATGCCAATACCACACTGTTTTAATTACTGTAGCTTTGTGGCAAGTTCTGAAATGAGGTAGCATAAGTTCTCCATCTTATTCTTTTATGATTTTTTCCCCAAGATTGTTTTGGTTATTTGTGGTCTCTTGAGATTCTATATGAATTTTATGATGGGTGCTCCCATTTCTGCAAAAAATCATTGAGATTTAGATAGGGGTTGCATTGAATTCGTAGATCCATTTGGGTAACCCTGAAATTTTTAACAATATTAAGTTTTCCAGTTCATAAAATGAGATGCGCTTCTCTTCTAATTTCTTTCAGCAACGTTTTACAGTGTTCATTGCATAAGTCTCTTCATGTGTTTCATTAACTTGATTCCTAAGCATTTTATTCTTTTTGATGCTATAGTAAATGAATTGTTTTTGTCATTTCCTTTTCAGATTATTCATTATTAGAGTGTGAAAATGAAAGAGATTTTGTATGTTGACTTTATATCTTTCTACTTTGCTTAATTGACACTTTTTAGTTCTATGTTTATTTTCCTGAACTCTTTAGCACTTTCTACCTATAAAGTAATATATCTGCAGACAGAGACAATTTTACCTCTTTCTTTACAATTTGGATTCCTTTTTTTTTTTTTTTTTGGCCTAACTGCTCTGGCTAGAACTTCTAGTACTATATTGAATAGAAGTAGTGAAAGTGGGCATCTTTGTCTTGCTCCTGATTTTACAGAAATAGTTTTCAGTCTTTTGCCATTGAATATAATGTTCACTGTATATTTTTCATAGATGGTTTTTACTATGTTGAGGCAGTTTCCTTTTATTTCCAGTTTGTTGAGTGTTTTTTATTATAAAAGAATGTTGAATTTTGTCAAATGCTTTTTCTGCATCAGTTGATATGATTGTGTGTGTGTGTTGCCTTCATTCTGTTAATACGATACATTAAATTGATTTTTATATTTCAAATCATCCTAGCATTCCAGGAATAAATTCCACTTAGGTGTATAATCCTTTTAATATGCTTCTGAATTTGGTTTCTTAGTATAAAATTTATTTAACTAATATATTTTGCTTAACTTAATATATCAAAATATATTATTTTCAATGTGTAATTAATATAAACTGTAATTAATGAGATATTGCATATTCTTTTATCACACTCAGTCTTGGAAACCAGGTCTCTATTTTATGCTTACAGGCATCTCTATTTGGATGATACCCATTTCAAGTGTTTAACAGCAATACGTTGCTAGTGGCCACGTTTTGGATAGCACAACTGTAGTCACTATGCTAAGAATGTATAGTAAGCTTACACAGTGCTGGAGGGAATGTAAAATAATGCAGCCATTTTAGAAAACAGCTTGATAGTTCCTTAAAAAGGTAACTACAAAGTTACCATATGATCCAGAAATTCCTTTCCTGGGTATATACCCAAAAGAATCGAAAACATGTTTTTTATGTGTATGTGAATTATATAGCTGCACTATTCATAATAGCCAAGAGATGGAAACAACGCAAATGCCCATTAACTGCTGATTAGATAAACAAAATGTGATATGTCTATGCAACAGAATATTATTCAACCAGAAGAAGGAATAAAGTGCTCATTTATGCTACAACACGAATGAATATTGAAAATGTGGTAAATGTAAAAAAAAGACATAAAAGGCACAAGTAGTACAATTCCATTCATATAAAACATTCATACTAAGCAAATTTTTAGAAACAGAAAGTAGATTAGTATTTTTCCCGGGGCTGGTAATGAAGGGAGTGTGGAAAGTGACTGGGATAGAATTTGTTTTTTGAGTCATAAAAATCGGATCAGTGGCAATACTTGCACAATTTTGTGAATATGCTAAAAATAGCTTATTGTATATTTTAAAATGGAAAATTGTATGGCATGTGAATTATATTTTAATTTTAAAAAATATTGTACAGAAAAGGAGCATGGATGAAGCCTGAAAAGTTGGGAGGCTATTTCAATAGTGCTGGGAAAAGATAAATACGGCTTGGGGCAGTGTGTCATAGCTGTATAAGTGTTGAGACATGACCAGATTTTGGGCATAGTTTGAGAAGTAGAGCCAAATAATTTTTTAATGGATTTTTGTCTGAGTGTCTGGAAAGATGGAATTTCCTTATGGGGTACAATGTTGGAGAAATAATTGAGGTTACTCAGAAACAGAAATTTTCTTTTGACTTAAGCATGAAATGCCCATTAGACATATCATTATATCCAGTAGCAATTGGATATACAAATGAAAAATCGGGAAGAGATTGGTTCTGGAAAGAGAGAGACTCAGGCATCAACATATATAAGTGGTATTGAAAGTCATGAGACTAGATGAACCCAGGAGGTAAGTTTAAACATAGAGGAACACAGGCTTGAGTCCTGGCTCACTCCAACATTTAGGGCTCTGGGACATGAGGAAGGACCTGCAATAATGATAAAGAAAGAGTGACCAATTAGGAAGAAGAAAACTTGAATGAATGATGGCCTGAAAGCCACAGGAAAAAAAAGTGTTTTAAGATGAACCGAGTGATCTACAGTATCAAATGCTGTTACAGGTCAAGTAAGATGATGGCTGAGAAATTATTATTAGATTAGCAGCACAGAGGTCATTTGTAACCTTGGTGTAATCAAGGTGAAAGGAAAATTGTATTGGATCTAGAGAGTGAAAAGATTATTGTAATTGGGCACAGAAAAATGGACCCATAGACTAAAGAGAAGTGGAGTCATGATCTTCTTTTAAGGTGGAAGTAATAAGTCTATTTTTGTGATAATGTGGACAACGCAGTAAGGACAGAAAAGTCAAGATTCAGGAGAGGGAAAATAGCTGTGGAGTGTAGTTCAGCATAGTTAAAATGATGCATGTGAAAATACTTTAAACACAGAAAAATATTTTCAAATGAAAGAAAATGTATGATATAGCCTTTGAAAAGACTGGCTGATTTTGTTTTAGAGGAGTTAGTACAGGTAGACTCACTTGGGTTGTTCATGTACTTTTTTTCCCAAACTTTATAACCTCATTGGGAGTGTGCTCAAAGTGAAGCAATAAGACAGAGTTCAACCCACTGAGGAAGCAAGTAGATGGCAGCATGTGAATGAGGTTGAGACAGGGAAACCAAATGGATGTAGATGCACCAGACAGAAACTGAAAGCAACTCAGACTTCATTAGGTGATGTTGGTTGTCAGGAGACAGACCAAAAAGTTTCCTGTCACTGAACTTGCCTGCAACCTCTGAGGTTGCAGGAGACATTTTTCTCAGGGCCTACACAGCAGCCTATTCCTGAAGTTGCTGGAAACTACTCATCAAATGTTTTGCTAACGATTACAAAATTGTAAGCCCTTCCTAAGACTCACAATCAATCAACAGCTTAGGCAGGAAGTAGTTGTAGTCTCTTGGGTCATCTCTTTTCATTTTTTTTTTGTCTCTTACTCTAAATGAGGAGCTGGATTGAGTCAGCCTTTGATTTCAACTGAAGGAACTGCTTGCTGAGCTCAAATAACAGTCAACTAATTCCAGGAAAAGCCCTGAGAATGTGTAAGGTACTTTGGGGACTCTCCAGGGATGCCTGCACTTCTGCTGCTCTTCCTCAAAGAGCTTCAAATCTGTAGGCTCAATTTCAAACTTCTGTAATGAAAGAGATGCTCTAACAGGACTGGCTTCCTGTAGAGGCTGAAACTGGCCCTTGCTGTCCTGCTTTTCTTTTCTCTAATGATCTATTCTTCTAAGGGATGTAGCTTAGAAGGGGTGAGGTCATTGATCTTTGTTTACCAAACTGTCCTAGGTTTAGATACATCATTCTTCCTTAATATTCCTTAGTTGTGACCAGGTCTAATGTTCAAACAAGACTCTGCTAAACAGCAGAGTATAACCAAAAGGAATTACACTAAAATATCCCAAACAGAAGTAACAAAGATAATCTGAGTTAGAAGAAAGAGTTTTTAAATTTTCAACTTGAGGTCTCCAAGGGCTTAAGGTCTCCTAAATAATAGATGCCTTCCTACTTAACTCCCAAGCTGCTCACAACTTTTAAAAGCAAACTAAAAAGAATCTTTAATTTCTTTGTTGCTTGAAATATACTTGAGGTATTTTTTATATTTTTGAAGTCCAGACTTACTAAGGAAAATCTGGAAAGCCACAAGAGTTCACTTCCTATCTACCTAGAATCTACTTCTTAGGTCTCACCTACGCACCTTCACCAGATCAGGTTATTTTACTTTTGTCTACCCCAAGTAAGAAAAGAATTTATAAAGAAATAAGACTCCAGGTGCCTATTTCAAATTCTCTTGCCAGCATTGTAAAATCAGAACTTTCTTCTTCAGTTACCACCCTGAAACACACATACACACACACACACACACACACACACACACACACACGAACAAGCGGGGCATTGAAAAACCTCAGAGAATGACCCCTGTCTAGGTGTCTCTCCACCCACCTTGACTGGCTTATGGATTCTACTTTGTCTACCAGCCATCCCCTGGTGATTACTTTGACCTAGATATTCAGAAAATGAGCAGGTCAGCCTGTATACCTTGTTGAGTGCCTTCCTCTTTTTTTTTTTTGGGGGAGCTGGATGGGGATTTTGAGTGGTGGCCATAAAGGATAAGAGACAAACTGGGAATTGGACCTTCGAGTTTTGTCTGCAAACACTGTAAAAGAATAGAGACACTATTGCACATTACTAAATGCAGTTTTCTCTGATCCTTGCACAAGTTGTATCCTCCTCCTGAGTATAGACAACCATGCCTTGAGGCCTCCAGGATATCTGCAGATAGTTGAGGAAATTAGATAAGCAGTGACCTGCTGGTGTTCTTTGGATTCCAGCAGATATAGCCATACACAGCAGGGCCCTGTAATGTCCCAAAGACTTGGTGGTTATTGGGAGGGGATAGCTAGAGCAAATGAAAGACATGGTCCCTTCTACACCCAGCAGAACCAGAAGCCAACTAGGCTTATTCCTGAGCCAATGTAGAACATCCCTGAAACTTCCAGAACTGTTCAGGGAAAACATTAATAGGAAGCTAGATTTCTAAATAGCATGAGAAAACTAGAGCCTGAAAAACATAGGTCATGGTCAGAAATATTTCTTTGCTTACAATGGATTTGAGAAGACAAACCAGTTAGGAGGTTGATGTAGCAAATCAACATGGAAGATTATGTCAGCCTCAATTAGGGCAAATACAGCAGGAATAAGTTAATTGGATATGTGTAAGCAATACTATCGAGTTGGAATGGATTTGATACGGGATGTGACTGATCAGATAGGCTGAGACAGAAGACCACCTCCAAGGCGATTCCCAAGGTCCCAGTTGGGCTGTCACAGATGAGCCATGCCCTCCAGCACTCTTGCAAGCCACATACAATCTCCCTAGATTTTGAAGTGGCCTTCTCTATATTCTTCAACTAACTCCCAGGGGTGGGGCTGCTTTGCTTTCACAAAAAGATGAGCTTTGCCCCAGGGATAGTATCAATTTTGTTTCTTGTTGGGCAGAATTTAAGAAGTCCAGAGTGCTGACTTCACTTCTGTTTCAACCTGAACCTCATGTAACCACTTCATTATCACAACTTTTTCTTCAAACATGAGCAACTAGACCCCTGACTTTTAAAAATCTAAGTTCTAAAGTACCTTGAGAACTGGGGTCAAATAATCCCCCTTACCAATACTGGAGTTCAGCTGTAGCTACCTAATTCCAACCTCTTTCACTCAACCTTCTGCCTTCCTGGATGCTTACACACTTTCTGCCCATAGAGTCCCACCTTGATTTTCCACTCTGCTTCTGGGAGGTCTCCTGCAGCCCCTTGTGGACTCCTTCTTTGCTAATTAACTGTATCTTTTTTAATTTTTACCATAGTCTTCTGATGCTATGCCACCTTCCTCTGTTTTTCAGCCGGTGACCTGCTATTGATGTCTTCTCAAGTATCTTCCCACCACAAGGTTTTCTGATGTCTAAATGAATCTTTTCCTCTTCAGTTTGATGTGATCAACTATCATTAATACCTCAGCAGATCCTTGGCAGCTCTCTCAAAGAGTTAGCCATTTGAGCTTCAGTGATTTCTGTTAGAAACATGACATCGTAAATCCATATTTTGCAGAGGTTCTGCTTTGTTTTCTTTCAAATAAGCAAAATTAAACAAGTTAAAACTAAGATTTTGAAAGTATGTTAAATACTTATTTGGATGAGTTCAGCCATTTAATTTGTTGTAAGATTTAGTAAACTATTTTTAAGTCATTTGGGAAAAAATTTTTATTGAAATCTCAAGATGTTACAAACTTTTATAAGGTGTCATTTCTTTACTCATTAAGGACTGAATTTAAGAATGTTGGAACTAGACCAAAAGTTTTAACTTTGGCTGCAAAATGGATTCACTTGGGGAGCTTTATAAAAGTACTAATGCTTGAGTCTTGCCTTCAGAGATTATGATTAATTACTCTGGAATACATCCGGGCAGTGGCATCTTTAAAAGCTCCTAATTATTCTAATGTGCAGCCAAATTTAAGAATCATTGAATTAGATTAATGACATTTAATGGTAGTTTTAAAAATATTATATATTATTTATACAGGTTCAAAAAACAGGAACATTTTATATACCTTTTAGGGATAATCACTTTTAACTTTTTGGTTAGACACACATGTAGACACACAAGTACATATATGGTATTCAAAATTTCAAAAAACAACAATGTTAAATTACATAAAAATAATAAAAAGCAAACTCAGCCGGTTGCTAGGAAGAGGGGATATTAGGGAAGTTTTTTAATGGAAATGAAAACCTACTATGCAAAAGGAATTTTGCATGCATTTGCTTGTTTGATTATTTCTACAACCCTTTGTGCTAAATATTATTACCCCCATTTACAAAAGAGATCCTGGCATTCAGAAAGGTTGAATAACTTGCGCAAAGTCTAGTAAGTGGTGGAGCTGTCATTAAAACCAGAGCGTATACATTCATTTCTCATTCCAGCTCACTCATTAGCTCTTTTAGGGCAGAGTACATAGACAGGATCATGCTGGTGTTGAGTTTAAGAGTCTGCTTTTAAAGGTCTGAAAACTTGACTTTTGTTCTATTCAATGATGACTAGATTCAGAGAAACTGATTTGTACTAACTATATTCAAAAAACACCAATGTATAAAATTGCCAATGTATTACTTTTTAACTGTTAAATAGATCAGAACATTGTGTGGCCTTTTCTCCCTTGAAAATAGTTAAGCAGGTTGAAAAATTATCAGCAGTTTCTTGAGTAAACTAGATTATTTAATGGATACTGCCATTAAGCTACAGAGAGCTTGATGCATACATGTTCACTGTAGGGAGAGAACTACCATGAAATCATGATTGCCCTTATTGGGTGTTAAGATATTTTCTCTTTGAACGGTGTTAGGTCACAAATTCCTGTGCTTTCATTTTGCCTCTGTATACTCCGTGCAACACTTCTGCCTTTTTCCTCTCACACTTTTCTTCTCATTTCTCTTAACACCATTGTTTAGGCTATAGTTTCTGTCCCCTTCCTTCAAGTCTTGGTTAGATACCTGGAAGCTGCTCTTTCTGCTTTGTCTAATGGGACAACCTGTTCCTTGGTTTACTGTTGCTTGATTTGTGTCGCTTGCAATATCAGTATTACAAACATTTGGGGTTCTTATTTTAAAATGTAGTTTCATGGGATCCCCACCAGAAATATTAAATCAGAATCTCTGATCTGGGGCCTGAAAACCTAGATTTTAAAGAAATAAACACATAATATGTATAAATAGCATGAGGTAACTTCAGCAGAAGGTTAATTTCATTTTTCATGTATGACCTGTCCTGGTTTAAACCTGAAGAAGTTATTTTATTTCCAAAATCTAGGGTGGCTTTTAAGATAGCACCTATATACCGAGTATAGTAACAAGTTAGTTCAAGTTAAAACTAAACAGAATCATAAAATCTGGTCACTAAAGTTAAAGTGATGGGCAAAATTAATCCACATTTTTAAGTGACTTTAAAAATATTTTATAATAAAAATCAAAGAAAGTAGTATAATGCTTTAGTGAGTTTTGAAAATAAAGGACTGAAGAAAAGAGAAATTTTTAAAAGGCGGCTTTGACTATGCAACACTAAAAATAGGGGGAAAAGATCGTCCAGGGCTTTCAGTGGGTTTAGCATCTGGTTTTTGGTCATAGCATGGTTGATTTTATTATCTCTGATATATAATACGGCTGCAAAATCATGAATAATTGAAAAATGATTATCTTTGAGATCCCACAATGGCAGGGGCAGAGCCAGCTTTATTTGAGGAAAGGGGCCTGCATTGGGACCAAGAAAGGGACAATCTTCATGGTTCGTTTAAGGCTAATTCAGTGGCCTGCAACAAATGACAAAACAATCAAAAATTACTTTTTACAGACTAGTCTTTAATTGACTTACTGCCTATAATCCAGCTTTGGGGGGGATGGTAGCGTCAATGGAAGATGACCATCTTGAGAAACCAGCAAATATCAAGAGGTGTTTATTAGCTTGGGAAAGAAAGAGTTGAGCTTTTAATTAACCTTAGTTGGGAAGTGCCTGAGAGATGTCTACACACAGGATAATGGGTAGCTCTTTGCCCTTTCCCTGGAGAACAGTAGAGGAAGGAGACTTTGATTGCATCAGAGCCTTGTACCAGCTCGAAGGAAATGCTCCCAGCCTGAAAGAGTAGTGAGAGGTTTTTAATAAGAAGCATGTTTCTGTATCTTTCTAGAGATCTTTAGAAATGGATCTGAAACCCTGTAAGACTTGTTTTGTGTCTTTCTTTCCCCTGCTTCATGATCAGGTAATAGATTTGGGAAATATACTAGATCACCTCAGACTACAATTGCTTCTTTATTTTCTCCAACCTTCCAGACTGGTGTTAGATTTCTCATTAAGCATGTCAGAATACTGTCAACACCTAGTATGGTCCTACTTACCAATCTTGGTGGATTGGTTATTTTATAGTAAATTGGCAAAAAAAAAAAAAAAAAAACAAAGAAACGCAAAACACTTAAGTTTATTGAAAAGTGGGCCCATCTCTACTAAAAAAATACAAAAATTAGCTGGGCATGGTGGTACACACCTGTAGTCCCAGCTACTCAGGAGGCTGAGGCAGGAGAATTGCTTGAACCCAGAGGCAGAGATTGCAGTTAGCAGAGATTGCGCCACTGCACTGCAGCCTGGCTCCTGGAATCAAAGCAAGGCTCTGTCTCAATGTACTTGGTAGCTTGGGCTACAGGCGTGGACCACCATGCCCAGCTAATTTTTTGTAGTTTTAGTAGAGGCGGGGTTTCACCATGTTGACCAGGATGGTCTCGTTCTCTTGACCTCGTGATCCACCCACCTCGGCCTCCCAAAGTGCTGGGATTACAGGCTTGAGCCACCGCGCCCGGCCGAAAATTTTTATTTTTTACTCCTATTTCTTTCTTTTTATTTTATTGAGGCAGGGTCTTGCTCTGTCTCACAGGCTGAAGTGCAGTGGCCAAAACATAGTTCACTGCAGCCTTGATCTCTTGGCCTCAAGCGATCTTCCTGTCTCAGCTTCCCGAGTAGCTGAGACCACAGATATGGGTCACCATACCAGGCTAAATCTCTTCATTTTGATTGTAATAACTTTAAAACAGAACAGAAAATTTAGCTTCAGCCTTTGAATTATAACATTTTAGGTATTAATGGAGACTTTGTTGAGACGTATTAAAGTGTGGTAAGCTCTAATGAGAAATATATACATGTAGACAGCATTTTCTTAAAAAGTGAGGCCAAATCATGGCTGAGTGATTGCCTGGATTTTTCTCCTGTATACCAGTTTCTTAATCTTGCATTACAACCTAAATTATTTGGGCTTGGAAGTATCTTAGCAGGTTCTCAAGTGAGTCTTAGAAAATATTTGTGCAGCAGTCTCTCCTAGACAACTTTAGACAGCAATGGGGGGAGTTTTTATGATGAGGTGTATTAATTAGGTCTAGAATAATTTCTTGCCCCCAAAGTAAGCTATAGCATCCTCAATAGTTGCGAGGACTCCTTTTCTTATATGGACAAGTTCACCATGAAATCTGAAAGTTAAGTGCTGCTTGGCATTGCCATCTACTTTATGTCTCAATGACCAGGAGTCACAGATGGGATGGGAACACTGGGGTTCTGGAATGCAAGGAGAGAAGACCTGAAGTTAAGTAAATAGTTTCTACACTGTCACAACCACATGATAGCCTCTTTAGAAGTAAAGAAAAAAAAATTCATCTATTTTAGACCATTTTAGAACTGAAGGTTGTCAATTCTATGATTTAGTAACATTATAAAAATATTTCATAAGTCACTGTACCATACCAAGAATCAGGTGCCTGGATACACAATTAGAAAAATTAATTGCACTCTTTTTAAATTAAAATTACTCTTCCATATGCCACGTGACATGGCTCCGCCTCATTCAAATATTCCTCTAACTTCCCTGGCCAACTTAGTAGGAGAATATGTTCCTAAATTTCAGACATAGCTATAAATAAGAGATCTTACTAAAATCCAAATGGCAGTACAGTCCTTATAGATTTTATAAAGTAGAGAGCCCTTTAGTTGAGATTTGAAAGAAACATGAAGCCCCAGATAACTTAGGGCTGACTTAATTAAAGACAAACTATGACATTAGCAATTGTATGTTTTCCATTTTTATAACTTCTGTTTTATTGGATCAAGAAGCTCTTTTGTGTGTTCATTTCAATGACGTGCCTGTCAGTTTAACCCAATCATAAGTAACTGTAGTCAAATATTCAGTTGGAATTTATCTAAATTGATTGACAGATGATTTTGAGGTCTTCAGATTATTACCTCTGAGGCTATTTACTCTACTTATGTGTATTTGTGTTCTAAAACCAGAAATATGGCCCTAGGGAAAAACAGAATGGTAACTGTAAGAGAAACAATATGACTTTGTGTAAATATAGGTGAGGGCAGTGCAAATATGAAAGGCCAAATGTAATCCTGGGTGATCTAAATGCTTTTGCATTTTTTTAAAAAAGTTCCAAGTTAGTAGAATTATTTTCACAGGAAAAGACTGAATCAGATCCTTTTGTAGTTCATGAGCATGATGATTGGGTGGTCACACATGGATGTGGGATGTGCCACCCTCAAACCCTGTTACTCGGCATGTTACCTACTCGGCATATTACCCAACCGGCCCGAAGAAAGGAAAACAAAGGAAAGACTGACTCTTATTTATACGATGGTATTGATACTTGACACTGTTAGTTTCCTGTTCATATTCCTAGGAATATCTATTCATAGCAATATGAAAACCATTGCTTTGACTTATATCTCAAACATTTCTTATGTTTGGTAGGTAAGAAAGTATATTCAATTATATCTGAAACTAAGATACAGTAGTATCTCTGCCTTCATCAGAAACTGTGTAAAAATAAGGAGTCAACATTTTCTACTGTTTATGACATTGCAGTGCTTATTATGTGGTTTGACTTCAAATACATTTACAGGTAATGTAGAATGGCTGCCTTCGCAAAGAAGGGAGGGGAATGCAGTCAGAGAGAGGTACAGGAGGCACAATAACCACGGGAATGGTTTATTCCTTGTTCAGAATATTAGATACAGACTAGTTCATTATAGTACCTTAATTCACTTCATATATCTGAGATATTTAATGATAATCATTCAAGTACTTCACAGCCCAAAAAGGCTTCATGCACTTTCCTATAGAGATGGGTCCAAAATACATTTGAACACATTTTAAAAGCAAGTTGTTTATCACATCTTCAGTTTCTTTTCTCTCTCTGCTCTGTCTCAAAAGGAGACCTTCCCTAAAGCTTGCAGGTTGCCATGAATTACTGAGCTTTGGAGAAAAGTAATGAAATAATTTGTTTGTTTTTTGTTTTTAACTTTACAGCAACCATGGAAATAAATGAAAAATATCAGGATGTTTATTTTAGGAAATTTTCACGGACTTTGTAAAAATTGCGTTAAGTCATTAAGAATAAGAGAAAAGCCAATGGGGAAAAAATAATGTGATCTTGATGGCTGAACTGCGATCTCCTAATTGCTGATGCATATTATATATAGCTACATGGCAACATAATATATTTATGTCAATAAATCAGCAATGTCTTAGTGCTCTCCTTCATTCTTTCCCCCATACTACCTTCTTAAACCTCTTCATCAAACTCCTAATTATTAGACTTTTTTTACCTTCTTCTGTATCTACCAAACATCTTCCTCTTACTGATTAATGACTGGTTTCTACATTTTATCTACTTATTCTTTCTGACATCTGATAGGATTAAGCCAGAAAAGTGTCAAGGAAATGGGAAGGAAAAATATTCAGATCATACCTTAATTTGCATTCCTTTTAAGTACAGGAGAGTTTACAAAGCATTTATGCCATTGCAGCTATCAATTTGCTATTTATATAAGCGTCCTGAGAGCCAGATGGTATCAGGTTAGAGGTTGGTCCTATCATTTCAGGAGCAACCTCCACTTCTGAAGTTGCAGGCCCCAAGAACAATGACCAAGGTCACCCTCCACAGCAGGGCTGTGCTTTTCTTTGAGGAGAGATAGCCCTTCAATGCTGAGAAAACCAGCTTCCAGGAACTGCAGGCCTCAGCCCAGGCACTGTCTTTCACGTAGTCCTGTAGAGAACAATTGTGTGAAGCACGGTGACCTCAGAAGCCCAAAGCCTGGCAGGCTATTTATGAATGCAGGATGCTCAGAAAAAGGGTTCAGGATGAGGAAACCCTATCAGAGTCCAATTTAGCTCCCACTATGCCTGTGAGAGCATCCTACGAGAAAACAAGGGTAAATATAGCAATAATCAGGTTGCATGTTGTGCTGCTGAGAGCAGAAATGAGAGATCTTCAGAGAAGTTTTAGCCAGATAAGTAGGATTCTGGGGGCATTTCTTGGGGCTAGATTATCGAGGTGTTTTTCTATTTGCCTTTTATCTTTTTTTAGAGGGTGAAAATCTGGTCAATGAATTCTCACTTTTATGTAGGAAAACATTTTACAGTGAATATGGGATAAATAATATTGCTCATCTTTGAAATATGATGGCCCCACTGTTATTTCCAGAGCAATCTAAACAGATAAAATAGTTTCTTTACTAGCAGGTCAGCCACTTTGGGCTAATGTAGCTTATGATCTGTGATAAGTAGGCCTGACCTGACAGTGCCCTCAGCAGTCTTCGATACAGTTTCCTTTATGTGATAATGACAGAAGACACTCCTTCCCAGGTGTTAATCACCTAGTGGAAGAAGAACAAGAGCCTCCTCAAAAGAATGCAGCAACTAATGCAGAATGGTGAATACTCCAGTTTCATTGGTTTGAAACCCTCCTACAGATTCTTTTGTTCTTCATAGATGACATATTTCACTCTTCAAATAGCTCCATGCTGTTTAATATTTAGAGTTCCTTTCATGAGCTGTTACATGCTAAGGTTGAAGCAGATGCTAATTTAATTAAAGCCTCAGGGAGCACATGTATTATCCACTATAACTGGCTCTTCAGTGGAAGGAAAATGGCATTTAGCAGCAGCTGTGGGCTGTGATAACCAATAGTGAAAGTGAGAAGACACTGTAAGTGGAAAATGATACAACCTTACTGAAAAGCAACACAGCTGCGTGAAGCAAGGGCTGCAAAGGAATTCATGATGTTAAGCCAATAATTATTTTGGAGTTTTTCCTAAGTAAATAATCAATAAAACCCAAAGCTGTAAGGACACAATTGCTCATTGCAATCACAGGTACCCCCATCCCAAAAGAACAGAAAACAAAATCTCTGTAATTATACATAGGTATATTGGGAATCTCAGTCTGGTCATTGACTTAAATACATTTTGGGTTTTAAAAGCATATATTTATACACATATACATTTGAAAACATGAGCCATGTTCTAGCAGTTCAAAGGCATTTGCTAAAACATTTCTAATGATCTTGATGGAATTCCCTATTGCTTTCTTAAAAGATTCTAAAACTTCCATTGAGCTTTTCTGTATTAAAACAAAACAACTCCATTCTACCTTCATCCCCTGCGGAAAGAATTAGGACCAGCTTTATGTGTTTCTGGTATTAAAAATGCATATTTCACCAAGTGCTAGGGGGAGAATCTGTTGCTTACTATTTGTAACCACGGGCTAGTGACAGTTTCTCTCCAGAGTCACAGGTTCATGCAAAATGAGAGTACATGACCTCAGGCTTTGCCTTCTCTTTCTCCATCTTTACTAACATGCAGGGAGTACATACCCAGGACAATGGAACTGTTTATGAAACAATATAATTCATAATAACACAATGACTCCTTAAAAACAAAGCTTTGCAAGTGGTGTAGAGGAAATGACATCACTTTTAGACTGAACAAGAGACTTAGTGTTTCAGCAAGCGTATGAATACAAGTTTTCTACCTTGATGAAAATGTTATCATAAAGTAATATTCACAGCATGGTGAGGATGAGAATAAAGTCAGAGATGACAAAAATAACCTTTTAATGTTTTTTAATTCTGCATAATTATTCTGGTGCTTTTAAAAATGAGTCATGACAATGGCTTACTGACTCTGAGAATTTTACCTGCCTGTGACTTTAAAAAAATTAGAAATGCTTGAGTTTTAAAAAAGTCAAAGTGAGGACTCTGAAGTGTTAAACTGAAAGTAACAAAAGCACTTTCACAAAATTAGTTTTTACCTGAGGGAATCTATTTCAAGTCATATTCAGGATTCTGACTGATGAGTTGATGGATATGCCTGAATTCCAAAAAGGAATATGAATTCAAGGTGAAAATGTGTTTGGGGGAGGAAACAACTTTATTTAAAAGGCATTGAAATTGGTGTTCAAAAATCGTGTGCTTCTGAGGAATAGAAAATGACAAATTCTCTAATGAGAGCCACGAATGAAAGTGAAGCATACAGGGAGAGAGATATAGACACACAGAGAGAGGTTTTGCAGATATATATGTAGGGACAGTCTCCATCCATAGCCGGAAGAAGTACAAACCGTCATTTTCTTGTCTCTGACATATAAGAATAGTAACCTATTATGAAGCAGCCTCTCTGAATTTTGATACCTCACCTCATGTCTGCAAACAAAGAATAAAACATCAAATTCACCAGTATAAGTTCTGAAAAGAGTTTAATTATTAAGTCCCCAAATCCAGTAGCATCATTATGAGCTACATCTTGACAGCAAGTGTCAGGATGTGTCAGTATTGCCTGAATTTGGTCATGATTTAGGAACTAAAACACTGAACTTTCCCCCAGGCACAGTGAGTCTAAAGGCAGTTGTGACATAAAGCTCGCTTCAAACAAATGAATAGGGTTGTAAACTTAAGAATAAACAGGATCCTACATAAATCTTTCATCCCTGTATATGTTCATCCTTTTTTCAGCTGCCCCAAACATATCAGAAAAGGGAGCTGTGGTTATTCCATTGCTTGTACGATAGACTATTTTCAGATTGTTTAGAGAAGATGTCTCTTCCTATATGCATAGGTAGATATATATAGATTTTCCTGGTTAAAGAGAGTTATGGCATTGTTTATTTTTTGGTTCCTGTTGTTGCTCCTAACACAATGGTTTTCCTTCAATAAATATTAATTAAAATATAAATTGCTTTCCTCACACATTACCCCATAAGCATAATTAGAAAACATTTTTTATTTTAATATCAAGGAGCTTGCTGCATATTTCCAGTTATAATTTGCATACCACATAGTGTAGCATACTGTACTCAGATTCAGGTGGTGCTGAGTCCTGCCCCTGACCCTTTTTATTAGCTAGAAGATCTCCATGGAGGTCATCACCATTTTAAAGACTCTACTTCCTCAATTGGAGGACAGAGAAGAGAAACTTACCTGGCTTATTCATAAATGCGGGGTGTAAAATTCCCATTTATGATCCACACCAGAATGCATTTTGAAAAAGTCTACCAGTCATGTCACCCCTTCCAGCACACTGTCTGTAATGTGAATTTAGCCCTTATCATATTTTTTCACATTTATATTTATAAGACATTTTTCATTTTTTATCCAGGAACAAAAACTAGGATTTAGTTAGTACAGAGACTATTAAATGGGGCTTTCCTAGAATGAATATTACAGTTTTTTAAAGCCATTTTGCATTATATTAAAAACTTTAATTTTGAAAAGAAACTCGTGTTTTGCCAAACAAGGAAGCATGTAGTCTGTTGTGTCCAAACAATAAAAAATTATTGTTTGCAAATCTTTTTGTACCTAATTCTAGGATTGCCAAGGAAATGGAAAGATGAAAATGAAATATATGTAGCCACTCCACACTTTTGCTTTACCTCAGCCCACCCACTTTGCAAGCACCAAAGTTTGAAGTTGGTTTCTAAATTCAGAACACAGTTTCCTAGAGTATCTATATTTGGAAGAAGGATATTTCCCTTGTCTAGAAATACACCCTTCCTGTGTGCTCTGCAGAAATCCAAATGGGAGTTTTCCCAAAACCAAGTAAACAATATCAACTCCTTTGCTTGTTATCTAAGTTTGAATTGAGATCGGAAACTTTGGAAAAATAGTTGGTAACTTGACATAAGTGATGACGTCTTCTAGTACTGTGTTCGGACCATGCCTCTGCTCTGTTTTGTGGCCTTTGCATTCTTGCATTTTTGTGCATACTGTAATATAAATGCTATTCTATCTTCCTGATATAAACTCATTGAGAAGAGAGACCTTATGTTTTCATTTTTAAGTCTCCTGTGCTTAGCATGAGTTTGATATAAGGTAAGTGTCTGATAAGTATCTGTTGAAGGGATGAATAAATAAATTACAGATGTGTGTCTATATATATGAATATATAGACACACATACAATACAGTAAAATGAATTTATAAGATCACAACACAGCTGTTTACACAAATGATCAAATAATTTCGGTTTAGTGGTGGCAGTATAGTAACAGTGACTAAGAGCACATGTTTGTGGTGAGATAGAACAGAGTTCAAAGCCAGCTCTGCCCCTTTGGCTGGCTGTCCGACTTGGGCAAGTTACTACATCTCCTTGTGATAATTGCAGTTATTACATCTCTCGGAACCTCATTCTCCTCATCTGTAAAGTATGGAATGGGTAACAGGATTGAAGGAGATAAAGCATGCAAAAATTTTTGTAAGGGCCTGGCCATGTAGCAAGTCCTTGATAAATGGTAGCTCTTAGCATTAGGTGATAGTCATGGTAGAAAAATAAGGATGTCTTAATAATTTTTAAGAGGTCTTACCACTAGAAATACTACATCTTTTTCTTTTAAGTAGTTCTTTTCTTTATACAACTTTTCATTCAATCTTCTTGAAGCCAGATTTTTCCTTCCGGCAAATTATTCCATTTTCAGTTTTCCCTAATGGATGAATTCTTTTTTCTCTTTATGATAAAATAAATAGAGGCAGCTGCTATAGCCACAAATCACTCCAACTTCCTATGGAAATTACTTCATTGATTTCTGAAATGATAAAGGACCTGTAATGTACCTATAAATATACTCATTAAGTCACAAATTGCTCATGGCAGCACAGGAAATCTCAATATACTGTCCAGGCATCATCCTCCCCCAAATACACATTTTCCCCAGGGCACTCAGCCTGGATCCATTATCGTAAGTACAGCCGGAGCTAGAATCATGAATCAGAGGGCAGCTTTCCAGTTCCTCATCCTTTCTGAGCTCATTAGAGTGGGCAAGTTTTCAGACTAACATGTTAGGTCAGAAGTAAGACCATTTGCATAAAGCAAGGTGAATATTCACTAGTCAACTTCTCTGTGACATGGTCTGGACTCTAAAAGGAGTCTCTCTTGAAATCTGGAAGGCTCTGAACCAAAGGTAGTAAGAAAGGAGTCACAGACTTGGAAAGTGGATTGCATTCCTTAGCCCCAGACATTTCATTGGAGGCATTCACCATGTCTCCTGTCTGGGGCCTACTCATGTCTTCACAGTCAAAGGAGAAAACAATCAGGATTTGGGGCACTGGAAGATGCAAATAGTGACTTTATTGCATGTAAGATCAGTTCCCGAATGCCTGCAAAAACCAGTGACCTTGACATCCCTACCAGGAGCAGGGATCATTGTATACCTTTTGTAGAATTATAATTAGTGAAAAAAATCTTTCAACCAACTTCTGAACTTGTTGCAGGGTGGGGGAGGCTACTGGCAGATTTCTTTTTTTCCCTTTTATGTTTATTGACTTTGCCTTTCTCCTACCCCATACTGGCTATATTTCCCTTTTGGATTTTATTTATTTTGCTGAGACTTTCAATTTGATTTTCGTCAAATTTTCCAAGATCTCTAGTCTCATAGGTTAGGTGTTTAAATAATATATTTAAATGAATTGTGGAAGAACACAGACACAGTGGTATCTCGACAGGCACTAGGCTCCATGACCTAAAAAACAAACTTATTAATGCCTTCGTGTTCTTTTCAGCACATCTCACGAGTGGAGGGCTAGTTGGCAGCGGCAGCTCACCACTTAAACCAAACTGAATTTCACAAGAAAACACAGTTCACATGCCAAAAGGAAGTAATTCAATCCAAGTACAGAATAATCTTTTTCTGGTACCTTATATTTATTTTTTATGAGCCATATTTAAACTTTTTTTTTTTTTTTTTTTTGAGACAGAGTTTCACTCTTGTTACCCAGGCTGGAGTGCAATGGCGGTATCTCGGCTCACCGCAACCTCCGCCTCCTAGGTTCAGGCAATTCTCCTGCCTCAGCCTCCTGAGTAGCTGGGATTACAGGCACGCGCCACCATGCCCAGCTAATTTTTTGTAGTTTTAGTAGAGACGGGGTTTCACCATGTTGACCAGGATGGTCTCGATCTCTTGACCTCGTGATCCACCCGCCTCGACCTCCCAAAGGGCTGGGATTACAGGCTTGAGCCACCGCACCCGGCCCATATTTAAACTTTTAATCATTCAGCATCAGCAGGAATTGCTACTCATCATCATTCTTCCCATTGCATTTGGGAACAGCCCCAATACTCAAGGATTACCTGGAGTGTGTGTGGGGGGGTACATATTAAATTCCTGTTTTCATTTTCCTAAATGCATCCCATTGACTCTCCATTGTCCTTGGCTTTTGTGAAAGAAAAAGAGGCAAAAATAAGCCTAAACCTGTTCAGACAAGCAGCATCTAGTGAGCAAAAAGAAAATCTCCTGGGTAGGGCTTACTCAAATCTCTTTAATGGCGCACTAATTATATATAACCCTGTTGACATCTTTGCTGTCACTTTCTTTAGAAAACTTATCAAGTGTTTATCCCTGGGGTTTATGTTGTTACTCTTGGAAAGAATCCACAAAATGTCTGAATGACTCTGAGGTTACTCTCCTTGAACCTGCCCTATGCTTAGCCAGAGTTTGTCATTAACTGTAAGTGGTTACTGAGCAATTATAATTAATCAGAACCTTAAATGGAGGGGTTTTTAATTCCCCTCATGGGACGCTTTCTCCCTGAAGTTCTGTGTTCTTCTATTTGATGCTTTAGGCAATCTTCCAACACTGGGGACTAGGTCTAAAGTTTTCTAGTTATCAATTACTATGAAATGTCTTCATGATGTGCTATTATGTTATTTTTAAAAATTTGAAAATTTCTTTGAAAATGAAATCTGGTGTTTTATATGGGATGAAAATTAATCTCTTCTAGGTTTGCTCTCAGCTGTCAGAAAAATTTCATAGCTCTCAATAGTTTTTAATATCTTTTCTGCTGCAATTTGAGTCTGGCTAGGGTTTATGATGAGACTGTTTAATTGCTTTGTACCTTTTGTGATATCTTTATAATAAGGGACAACATATACTTTCATATTTCAGAAGGTAGCATTTTTCTTGAGAGTTGAATAATAAAATGTTTTAATTTTTGGATAGAAAGTTTTCTAAAATATATTGTGCACTTGATTTCCTTCTTAAACAAACTATTTGATACATATTTCCAAATTTTTAAATAACTAAAATAATCATTATGGACATCGATTGTTTTCCTCTGTCTAAAGCATTTATAATGGTATTTGGAATGATTAAGCTATTTGTGGCTATTTGCTCCATTTCAAATGGTCCCGTACCACTGGTCTTTACAATCCTTTGTATGGCTTTTGTACACCATAGATTTTGTCTATGGTCTTCATTGCTTTTGTCTCTGTTTGCTTTCACTTCTTGCTTTGCTCTGGGCACTGCTGAGAGCCCTTAGCTAATAACTGAGCTCTGGTGCATGGACATCAAAACATATTTTGACTGCCGGCTCTCTTGAGAACATTGGATTCTGCTGGTTTCCCTGTTCCACATATAACTATGGTGTACATTACTCTGACATTGAATTGAATCTTTCAAAAGAGTTAGTCAAAATGGTGGAACACTAAGTACAGGTTGATCCTGTTACTTTAAATGAGTAGAATGTAAAATGTGGAAAAGCAAATAGATACTACCTGTAATAGTAAAAGCAGATGGGCTAGAATCAACATTTTGTCTAGTCTTAAACGTTATATACGAACTAAAGTGGTTTCATCATGTTAAGAATGTAGATTCCTGGACACACTTCAAACCTTTTGGATCAGAATTTCTGGAGGCAGAATTCTTGATTCTTAAGCATGCAACCAACGTAACTTTGACAAGAAAAATTGGGGCCACCATTTGCAAAGTATTAAGTTATTATAATAATAATATGCTGGTGAATCATAGTGATCCTTGTTAAAAGAGAATTCTAACTGATAAATAATAGCATTTCTTTATAGTCTTTTCCTTATAATAAATAATCTATTTTAAGAAAATTTTTGTGAACTAGAAAATTTATCTCAGCATCAAAAAAAAAATGTAAGGTATGTATTTATATTCTCGAGAGACTGACTGGGCTGCAGAGCATCTGTTAACTCCTAAAAAGTGCTGCATGCAATGTTTTTTTTTGATATACACATTTTTCCAGGAAGAGAGTTGATCACTTTCAAGTGATTATACCCATTATAGAGATAAGAAAACTCAGGCTCAAAGAGATTAAAGAACTTGCCTTCAGCAGTTAAAAAGTGAGTTATTCTTGCTCTGAATAGTTAAGGAACTTCTAAGTTGAATGGAACTGGGATTCTAAAGATAGCTATATCTGATTCCAAACCCATACTTTTTTCCATCCAAGCTTAGGGTCTCTCAAGTGGCTTCAAATGTTTTCTTTCATTATTCTTGGAAGAGTTGCCCAATTTTGCCATGAGGCTGCCCTTCTCATGGTCATGGCCATTCTTTACCACCTTTGTTCACCTACTAGTCCTAACAGGTGAATCTTGTCTTAATAGTGTTATCATAATGTAATAAAGTGCTTTTCTCTCTTGGAGAAACAATGGCCCTCATTCTCAGTCTCTGTCTTATCTGGTCTCATTGTGTTTCTTGTGATAGCTAACTCAGTTTCTTCAGAAGAGTTTTCCCAAAATTATCAGAGAACAACTACAGCACACCTACTCAGCAGATTAGGGGGAGCCCAGTTCCCTATTGTCCCCTGCTCCATTTTTATTTTTTATTTTTCAGCTTCTCCTGAGTAAGCGCTTGAAGCAGCTAGGGAACTTATACCACCATCTAAGTAAAGCCAGCATGTTCTCTGCCTAGCAACAGGAAGCAGGATCTCTTGCCAGTGGCAATGTTTGTTTATCTCACCCAAACGCCTGCTCATTTAAGAGACAAGCCTGTCGTCTTGGTTGAGTCACTATTTTTTTTCTAAATAATTGTTTCTCTTTAATTATTTATTTAAGATGAGAACAGCTGGGCTTCCCCCACCTCCAACACACCCCATATGGCTTGGTAATATTAGTAATCCTAAAACAGGTGTTAGAACTCTTAAACTCCTCTACAGAGTCCAAGAACAGAAGAAAAGAAATGAGACTCTTTGCTAGAGGATCCTTTGGCTGCAAGGAAGAGCAGACATCCAGCAGCCTTGTGAAATCACTACTGATTCTGCTTTTTCACTGCAAGAAATCTTTGTTCAGGCATTTGCTGTGTACTGTGTGTATAACTAGGAGCTAAGGATACATATGATTAAGAAACAGTATTTGACCTCATGAAGCTCATCATCGAATTAAGAGACAGAGACACATAAATAGGGAAGTGGCTGCAGTTTGTGTACGCACTGAGACACACTCAGTGATGAAGAGGAGAAGCAACTGTTATCAGGAAACTTAAAGGAAGCGACTGCTTCCTTGTGCTGGCCTTGTGTTTCCTCACTCATCGCCACGCACAGTTATGTCAATTTGATGGTCTGCCCTAGGAAAAAAGAAGAAATGCACATGGGTATGGTTAAATTTCCAGAAGGCTTTGGGCCTTTAACCAGCTAGAGTTGCTTCTCTACAGAGGCTGAAAGTGCATCAATCTATAGCTGAAATCTGCTAGAAACATATTGTCCAGCCTAGAGGAATTAGAAATTATCTTTTCCAGAGAAACTCTTTTCCCTGGTTGAAACAGAAACTGATCCCAGAGAATAATATTCCTAGGAATATACATAATACAGTGAAAACAAAGGGCACAGTTGAATAAATATATGGCTAGACTGAAGACTTTTGTTTTATTGAAGTATGTTGATGGATTAGCTGAATCCTTGCTGTTTAGATTTTCTTTCTGAAATACATTGCAATCATTGCTTCAAATGTTTTATATACAGGCTTGGTCACAGTTATACTATCGAACTAATTGGATGAATTTTAACCAATTTAAATGCAATTGGGCAAGTAAATAAAATCAATCTTACACCAATTAGTTAACACTGTGCTTAAAATGCAATTTTATGACACACTGTCTTCCACAATGATTGAACTAATTTACACTCCCACGGACAGTGTAAAAGCTTTCCTTTTTCTCGGCAACAATAGAACTTTGAATGCTAAATATAAAGGAATTTGATATGATTAGGCCTACCTACCTATCAAGTAAAATAAAATAAAACAAGTTATAGCTTTAAATAATTAAAACTAATTTTGGCACAAAATGATTAAATAGTATCTCCCACTTCATCAGGTTAGAGTACAAAATAAAGGGATTTTTTTTTTGAGGTTTCAGCCATAATTATTCTGATTTCCCAACTTTCTCAAAATTGGAGGTATGTTGTGAGACTTCTCTTTTAAAGCAATGTCTGGCAATCCCTGAGGAATTCTCACTTGTAAATTCCACTAATATTTGTCCACTCACTAAATACCAGACCTTGTTCCAGGCCTTAGGGATAGAAAGGATGACCAGATTTTACAGAGCTTGCATTTTAATTGGAAGAAGTAGTCAATAACCCAACAAATCAACAGAATGACCAATAGGCAAACAGCAGATAAATAAATAATAAGGAAAATGTTAAGTGTTATCCCAGAGTTAAATCTGAGTGATGTGATGAACAGTGAGGGGTAGTCCAGACGCGGCTTCCCCAGGGCAGGGGATTTAAGGTGAGGTCTGAATGAGCAGAAAGCAATCCCCTTGGCTGGAGCACAGGAGTGGGAGTGAAAGCAAGGGGAAAGCAGGGACGGTCCTAGAGAGTCTGGTGGCAATGTAGATTTTAATATTCCTGTGATGGGAAATCACTGGAGCTTTGCAAGCAGGGGGAGTGGCATGGTGTGATTAGTAACTCCAAAAGATGTGTTTGTATGGAGAATAGATTGTAACTGGCAAGATTCTAAACAGGGTGGGCAGTTAGGAGCTATGAGAGTGGTTCAGGTGAGGTTCAGAAGGGAGTTGGAAAGTGTGAAGCCATGGGGAAATGTTTTGGAGGTGTGTTGATGAGGCCTGGATAAGGTATGGGAGTGAGATTAAGAATGACTCCTAGATTGTCCCACAAACACACTTCTAATGCTTTGTGATCGCAGAGATTTCCAGGTTCCCATATGTGGTCAGGGAATGGCTTTTCCTAAATGTTGCATCTCTTGGTACCAACTTACTCCAAGCACATTTAACAGTCCAATATCCACCTAAACCAAACTATACTGTTGAACACTTTTTATTGTAAGTTTGGAATTTCAACACTTGCTGATGTCTTATCAGGCTCAAAGTTCCCATCCAAAGACCAGGTGTTACAGGTTGGTTTTTTTCATTTTGGCCAAAAATAAATCTTCATTTGTTCATAATTTTGCTCCTAGAAAGCTCACATTTCCTGTCATTTGCCCAGTATAGGTGACCTTTTCCTTTCCAGTTGTCCATGCTAATTAATAGGGGTAAATCTTTTTCCTATATTAGAATCTATAATATGTAATTAGAACAATATGTAATTAAAACTTCTACAATATATAACTAGAACTTCTCCACCCAGAAAAAGCTATTACAATAGTGAACCCAAAGCCTTGGTACCTTAAATAGAATTTTGTAGTGTACTGACATTCCAGTTTGCATACATATTTATTTTACATATTTGGGGAAAATTTTTGCAAATAAAATACACTCCGATTTGCATAATACAATGTTTAATATATTATTCTGCAGCCTCCATATATAATCTTATGATTACTTTATTTATTATGTTCTCAAAGAGCAGGTGAATATTTGCTTTATTTTACTCTTTGACTAAAATTGTTATTTAATAGGCTTCTCAATGAATGTTTGACTCATTTTAGAACAAAGAGAATCTACCCTAAAAGTACTTTATTCTTAACCCTCAGAAGCCAACTCTAATAAGATCCTCATTTTGTAATTGCTCAAAAATAAAAACAAAACAAGTTAAAAATACTTTCCTTTGATTGCTCCTTTACTTATAATTTCTGCACCATCATCAAAGAAAGAATTGAGAAGAGCAAGACAATAATCTCTACAAAAGTTTGAGTCTTTAGTGAAAAGTGAAGATTATGTGGTCCAGATATGATCCAGAGCTGTAGTTTTGTTGAAAATGGCTCAAATCACCTGAAGAGCTGTTTCAAGTATACATGCCTCTCTCTCCTTCTGGAGAACCACTAATTTACAGTCAGCTATATCATAGAAAAGGCGCAAGTGTGTTAAATTTTGCAAAGCCACCTTTATAAATTCTAATTAATAATGAAAGAATGAGTCATAGAAGAAGTGCTTGATACTGTTATATAATTTACATGATAACTGATTTTGATAGCTTCTTTTATGTAGAACTTAACTACATAAGAAACAGAATTTTATGACTCTAAGAAACACAAGTGATCTTTGTACATTTAATACCTTTTGGGTCTAGGAGGCAACCAAAGAGTTCTTAGTAAGTTCAAATAATGTGTTTCTCTGTAGAATAAGGAATATACATACAGCAAATTAAAGATTTAAGATTCTAAGTTCTTTAAACAGCTTTCATTTTCCTTAGGTGTTCATTGCTACATATCTTAAAACAAGCAGGACTCAAAATTGAGTAGAGAAAGAATCAGGAAATTCTCCATGGAGAAGAATGGTGTCACTGAGGTGTGGTAGATGGCTCTCAAGTGTGCTTTCTCTATGTGCTCACAGGAACGTGTGTTGTTGTCTTTGCCTCCCTTCTTTCTCTGTCGGAACAATAGAAACATTGGCTAACATTCCCAGAAAATTCTAGCAAATTATCTCTATTACAAAAACAGCCTTTAGAGAAAATAACTGTGAAAAGTAGGAAGTTATGAGAAGATAAATTTGAACAGTCCAAAGTACTTCTGTTTATTATAATTAGCTGTATGTCCTGGAGCTTTCACTGTATAAAATAACAGCATTCGGTTGAGCAATATTCTTCACAGACGCGTTCACTTTATGTTTCCATCAAAGTCTCAGAGCTATCACCACTTACCGTAACTCTTCTTCAAATTTCAGAGATTAAAGTCATTTGAAAACACAAATAAGGTAGCTTAGGAGACTTTCCTGGGTTTCCATAACATCCATTATTACTTGTTTAAGCTCCAGGTTCTTAGGCACACATTCCCTCTGCCTCATTATTCTACTGGCAGCTAGAGCAAAGTGCTACTTCCAATGCGTGAAGTCAGCCAGGAAACCCACCTGCTCATGCTTTCTCGTAGTATTATTTCTACCATATTCTGGCTTTGAACTTTCTCAACTATCTGACCTTGCCTTTTTCTTTTCACTATAAGTGCTGCATATTCCTCCTATCCTTCCCGAGGCCACCGCCAGGTATTTACACGTCTGCTTTCTAGCAGAAAATAACTTACTTAGTTCACTGCTGTCTGTCTTTCTACACAGGTTGATCTGCTTTTTACTGGAGGCCTCTGCCACACAGCAGTCCTTGCTTTGTATATGAATGACATATAGAAACACTCAAAAGAAGAGCTCGACCCATGTTTTCCAACATGATATTTTCAGTCTTCCTCCTCTTTCAGCACAGAATACTCCAGGCAAGAGCAGTTCCATTTTGTCCCCATTTAAAACAGAAAAAAAAAAATGATTTTCCAAAAACCTAATTTGTTTTATTGAAGCTCATTTCTTCTGTTAATTTTCAATGATACATGTTTATTTATAATTTAAAAATGAAAGGAGCATGTATAATATTCTGGGAAAACTAAAATATTACCATTTTGCTCCAAAATGCTATTTATCTCTCTTTAGTGTTACTCATGCTTTTACCTTTGGTTTCTGCATTGATGTTATCGATGGTCTGTTTTCGTCTGAGAAAATCGTCCTCAGGAAAAATCCTTAACATCCAACTTCATGGGCCACTCTAATAAAGCGTATAGCCAGGGGAAAGGTCAAATGAATCATAGCATGCCTGCGGCATTGTGTCAACAGCAGGGGAAGCTGTGCCAACTGCAGGCCAGCTGGCTTCAGCCTACACATTCTTCCCCTTACACAAATGGACAGAGTTGATGCTGTTCTAGCTCTAAGTTCACGCAGTTCTATGATAAAGTGCTTTCATGAAGATACTCTTATCTCAACAAACCAGCAACTCCATGTATTCACTCCAACATCTGAGAAAGAACTGAAATCTTGGAATACTTTTCATTGTGTAGGCAAGTCTTGGGGATCCTGCAGCTAATCATGGAGGCACCTTGAGGTCAAGTACAAAGGGGTGATGTCTCAGACTTCTTACTAGAAAGTTTAACTAAAATTCTTCAAAGTTTAACATGCTCTTTGTGTGTAGCCTTGCAGAAAAAGACTACAACTTCTGAATCTGAAAAATCCAGTAATACTAATCCATGGGCTCAGTAATCTGAAGGGATTTGGGGAATGTGAGAATAAGCAGCCATTATTTTTAAATGTTTCATTGTCTTCCTTCTTTTAGGCAGAATGGAATAACTAATGGAAACACAAGTTTTTCCACCTCATCAAATCCAACTCATAAAAGAAATTATCTGGTATTATAGCCCTAAAGGTTTAAGATTCTTGAGACATTTGGATAACCCTAATATCTGGTTAATATAGCCTATGGCAACCTATAATCAGGTCAGTTGAAGCTATATTAAACTGTGCTGATAGTGTCATCCTCAAAATTTACAAGTTTTCCATAGACTTATGTATAGACATAATCCTTTAAACTATTTGCATATTATAAAAGATTATAACATGATTTTATGACATAAAAATAAATTTGAGTTTTGGTGTATGGCATAGTAACCTCACCTTTATAACAGCTGAATATTAATTTCCATGTAGAAAAAAAACAGACTAACTGGAACCTTCCAGATTCCATGAGAATCAGTATGGGCAAAGCATCTTTTTCAGCTATAAATCAGTTCTTCATTAGACTTTCTCTTCCTCCAACTTAAAGACAAATATCCTAATAAAGAAATTCCTGTGTTGATTTTTTTATGATTTTTAACACATTTAGCAGCATAACTAAATGGATTTAAGACTTCATTGAAAATTATTGTCAAAAATCTGTAAGAATAAATAATGTTTGTTTTGCTTTCTAAAGCTCGGGTCCATAATACATGGTATTCAAATTAATCTAAATGATCAAAACAGTCCAAATAAATTTGTTCCATACTTGATCAGGAAATTGAATTCCAGTTAAGGTTCTCTTTTCCAGAGACCTCTTTGCATAGCAGAAGATTGAGTAGTAGCAGGAGGAATAGGCTGGATATGGAGGGAGTGAGTTCAGTAAGTTTTACTTGAAGCCTAGGGGATTTGTTCTCTGGGTCTTTCAAGATAGAATGGGGCTGGGTCAGGGATGCTAGGGCCTTTCTCAGAAGGGGAATTCAGAGTGTTCATAGATGGATGGTTATGATATATGAGTGAACACAGTGGAGTCCTCACTCACATATCATAACAGCTGGAATATTATAGCTATCTATCCAGACTCTCAAAAATACATCTGTGACAAAGAAGCCCACTTTTCTCCCAAATAAGAAGAATAGAGAAATATTGGAGATAGAGATGATTAGTGCACATGCTTTCCACTAAAATTCTTCAAAGTTTACCATGCTCTTTGTGCTTAGCACTGCAGAAAGTTATTGTGGTTGATACGGAAAGGCAAACAAGGTTAATGATGGTTATACAAATACTCTGGGACACAAAAAACAACGCATAAAATTAAACAGGATTCAAAAGGTCTCAATATTCTCATCATAGGAAGTGAATAATAAAGGATGTACTTAAAAATCAGGAATTTGGATGCACTTCAAATCACTCTCAAGGGTTAAATGCCTCAACAATGTTAACTCCCTAACTTAGCGATGTTGATTTTCTTATAAAACTTCAAGCATTTTCTTTTTATCTTTAACATTAGCAGAAATGACATATTTATAGGCTTGCACCTTTAACTTACTTAGACGTGGTTTCAGAAGAGAAGACAAGTTATCTCTTCCCCTATCTAGAGTTCTGATCAAGGCCCATAATTCAAAAACAACCTTGGTTAGACTTGTCTCTCAGGGCCTTTTAGTATCACGTCTGGCTGGTGATATCCATCCATGTCTGGATGGCTTGAGTATGCATTATCCAGCCCCCTGTGTCATTAAAGCCATCTCAGGCTGGGTTTGGCATGTAGTTATACAGCTGCTGGTTTCCACTGCAGGAAGTGGGTACATTTGGCGGGATAGTAAAGTGAGGTGCATGTCTAATTTCTTTACCAGGTTGTAAACAACTTTAAGATATTTCAGGACAAAAGACTGTGTTTAAAGGTAAGATAGATAGATAGATATAGATAAAGGTAGATATGGTAACTATATTTCTTCAATACATTGAGTCTAGCTTAGGCACTTAATGAAAAGAAATACAACTTGGCAGCATGCAGTGTGTAAACTACATGCTGTCAATTGACAAGAAAAGAAAGTGCTTTTTCTCTTCTAGTCATTCTTCCTCTTTTTATGAGGGGAAAAAAGAAGATGCTGCGCCAGCAAGAGTTCTAGGGACACATGGGTTGTATCTGATCATGTTTCCTTGCAGGTACTTCTAATTAATGGAAGATTTGGAAAATAAAGATTCTCTTTGGTGATACAGAGATGGGGAGCTAGCAAACAGAGCTTTTAAATCTAGAGGCGTGTCCAGAAGGTAATGTAGCTTCCCAGGTGTTTGTAGTCTCAAAGGCGGAAACTACCTTATGGAGATATTCTCAAAGGATGCTGAAGATAAGCTAATAATAACAAAGTGTGTTTACCATGGACTGAGGGGCCTTTCTAACCCCCGAGTTCTCTTCCTCTGACACATATGCATTTGTGTGTGTGTGTGTGTGTGTGTGTGTGTGTTCTCCCATCCACGTGACCAGACACTCCGGTGGATTTAACAACAGGAAATGCAAGGTGTGAGTGTCCAGAGTGGGTGGTGCTGGCACTGGACAGAGCAAACCTTTGAGAAGCAGGAAACTCTTCCAGGAAGCAGGAGGCTGGGAAATGCCTGCGTCTTTGCTGTTTTGTTTGTAAAGGGCTGTCTTGAGACATGTAAAAGAGTTTTCTCTTGAAGGCGGAAGTAGGCTTTAAACAAAGCAAGGATTGATTTGTGGCATGCTCTTGCTTCAGAAAGGAATTAGAAATTATTTTCTTCTCAGAGAGGAATGATTTGCCTCACAGTGAAATGTACACCATAGTTAAGGTCATGAAGTTGGATCTGCTGTTTTTATTGTGTTGGGAGTTTCCCCTCAGCTTTAGATAGGTGCTTCGGTGGGTTATAGAGCTTGGAGAGAATTACCAAGAGACTAAACATCAGTATACCTATTATATTTACAAATTAATTTATTCATAGAACAAATATGTATGTAATACTTAACATAAAACGGTGTGTTACTTCAATATTATATGTAAGTATGAATAATTCTGAGCCATTTTCTTTTCTTTTCTTTTTTTTTTTTTTTTTTAAGACAGGGTCTTGCTCTGTTGCCCAGGCCAGAGTGTAGTGGTGTGATCTCAGCTTACTGCAACCTCCGCCTCCCAAGTTCAAGTGATTCTCCTGCCTCAGCCTCCTGAGTAGCTGGGACTACAGGCATGTGCCACCACGCCCAGCTAATTTTTTTGTATTTTTAGTAGAGACGGGGTTTTGCCATATTGGCCAGGCTGGTCTCAAACTTCCAACCTCAGGTGATCCACCTGCCTCAGCCTCCGAAAGTACTGGGATTACAGGTGTAAGCCACTGCACCCAGTTAATTCTGAACACTTTCTATTTCAGATTTGCTAAGATTATGACACTGTGACATATGAAGGAATTAGATTTTAGGAATAATGGAGAACATTGGTCACTAATATTTTTCAGTAATTTTTATATTCCCATTAATATATTATGTACCTTTATATACAGTCATGTGCTACATAATGGCACTTTGGTCAATGATGGGCTGCATATATGACGGTGGTCCTATAAAGTTAAAATGGAGTTGAAAAATTCAAGGGAAGCCATAGCCGTTGTAATGTCGTGGCACAATGCGTTACTCACTTACTTGCAGTGATGTTGGTGTAAACAAAGCTATTGCACTGTCAGTCACATAAATGTATAGCACACACAATTAGGTGTAGTACATAATACTTAATAATGATAATAAACAACTACGTTTCTGGTTTCCATATTTACTATATCATACTGTTATTGTTATTTTATAACAATATTCCCTGTATTTTCCTTCTACTTTCAGAAAAATAAAAGTTAACTGTAAAACAGCCTCAGGCAGGTCTTCAAGAGGTATCTGAAAGAAGGCATTGTTCTCATAGGAGACAGCTCCAAGTGTGTTATTGCATGACCTTCAGGTGGGACAAGATGTGGAGGTAGAAGACAGGGGTATTGGTGATCCTGACTCTGTGTAGGCCTAGGCTAATGTGTGTTTGTGTCTTCGTTTTTAACAAAAATTTACACAAGTGAAAAATAAAATAAAAACCATTTAAAATCTAAAATGCTTATACAATAAAATATACAAAGGAAGAACATTTTTGCGTTTGCGTTTTAAGCTAAGTGATATTACAGACAAGTCAAAAAGTTAAAGAGTTGAAAAGTTAAGAAAGTAAAAAAGTGACAGTAAGCTACGATTAGTTTATTATTGAAGAAAGATAAAATATTTTTAATAGATTTAATGTGGCCTAAGTGTTTATAAGGTGTAAGTATATGGTGTTTCTAGGATCTAGAGGAGTGTATAGGAATGTCCTGGGTCTTCACATTCACTGACCACTCACTCACTGACATACCCAGAGCAACTTCCAGGCCTGCAAGCTCCATTCATGGTAAATGCCCTATGTAGCTATACCACTTTTGATCTTTTTTTTTAAGCCATATTTTTACTGTACCTTTTCTACATTTAAATATATTTAGATATATGAATACTTACGATTGTGTTATAATTGCCTACAGTATTCAGTACATAACTTGCTGTACAGGTTTGTAATCCAAGAGTAATGGGCTGTACCATATGCCTAGGTGTGTAGTAGGCTGCACCATCTAGGGTTGTATAAGTACATTCTATGATGCTTGCACAATGAGGAAATTGGTTAATGGCACATTTCTCAGATCATTTCTTCATCGTCAAGTGACACATGACTGTCTATGATCTTCTTTAATCTTCCTTTAATCCTCATTTAGTAGCAGTAACTATCACTAGACTTATTTTTAGAGATGAAGAAAAGAAGCTTACAGAAGTTGCATCACTTTGTTAGAGCTGCTGTAATAAAATACCACAAACTGGGTGGCTTAAACAACAGAAATTTATTTTCTCAAAGTTTTGGAGGCTGGGAGTCCCATATCAGGACATTGGCACAGTTGGCTTCTTCTGGGGCCTTTGTCTTTGACCTGTTAGTGGCCATCTTCTCCCTGTGTCTTCACATGGTTTTCCCTGTGTATCTGTGTCCAAGTTTCCTCTTTCTACCAGGACACCAGTCACAATGGCCTAGGTCTACCCTAGTTACCTCGTCTAACCTTAGTCACTTCTTTAAAGGCCTTCTCTCCAAGTACAGTCATAGTCGAAGATTTTGGGGATTAAGACTTCAACATATCTATTTTTCTTTGGTTGGGCGTTGTGGCGCAGTTCAGTTCATAACAGGTTAAGGTGTTTCAAGATGACATAGAAAGTAAGAGGCTAAGCCAGGATGTGCAGTTCCCTTCTTCTCACTTCACAAGCCTTAGAGTGACCTTAAATAACAGTGCTAGCCCTGTTCTGGCTAGTCTTTATTGCACACCTGCTATGTGCCAGACACTACTGCAAATGCTGAAGGTAGAGAACTCCTTCTCTTATGGCGCCTGCTGTGTTGTGGAGGACCCATATAAGAAGCAAGTTAGCAAACGCACATGCGAGGCAGCTCCACACATACAGTAAGTACCATACAGGAAATAAATAGGGCAATGTAACAAAACATGAGTAGGTGGGGTCAGGAGATGGGAGGCCACTTTGGAGAAGGGGAGTTCCAACAGTCTTCTCTAGAAAGGTGATCTTGAGTTGGAAACCTGGGAGAGGGGAAGGTGCCAGTCCTGTGTCAAGGTTGGGGAAAAGTTTTCCTGCAGAGGAGAGGGAGAAATGCAAAGTCCCTGCCAAGGGACAGAGCAGGCCTGGCTGTGTGAGAAGACCTGTGCTATGTAGGTGACTTTCCATGCTGCCCAGCAGAGGCCTTATTGACAGCAAACTTAGAAAGCAGAGTTGAGCATTGCAGTTTAAGAAGCTGTGAAGCCCTGGGTTCTAATCTCAACTTTAACCCCTACTAGCTGTGGAATCTCAAAGGGATCTGTGTCTGAGCCTCAGCTTCCTCAAGAAGGAGGAGGGGAGTATGGAAAGCTCAGCACATGGTACCTACCTGGCTTGACCCGGAGCTGTCCTGTGACGCCCATATGTGAGAATATGCATGACAGTACTTTTCAGACTGAAAATGCGTTGTCACAGAGAAGACCTGAAGGCACTGTTTCAACATGTCTGTCTGTCTGTCTCTCTCTGTCTCTCTCTATGTGTCTGTCTGTCCATCTTCCATCCATCCACCCATCCATCCATCCCTCCATCCAATCTATCTAGCTATCTACTTTTTTCCCCCAACTTTTACCTAAATGTAATCAAAACTCAAGTAGAACTCAAAGCCTTCTATTTTATGAAGTGCTTAAAATCATTTGTCATGGCAAAACACATGCGAAGTTAAGTAGATAATTTCCTTTCATTCATTAAACAACTCAAAGTGAAGTTGTTTATTTTTGTTTATAGAGAGACTCACAGAGTGTGTTGCATATTCCCTTTGAGAACTCAAGCATGAGCAGGCATGTCCTGACTAGCCAGCAAGTGGGGATGAGGGTGGAGGTGGAGGTGGCTGGTCAGGGCTTCATTTACGGGACGGTCCACTGAGCCCTAAGACAGTAGCATTAAAGGATAACTCTAGGTTGACATCCACACCTCCACATTTTATAGCTAAGACCCCCAAGGTACAGGGAAACAGTTCTCACCCTTGATGATCTGGGCACTCCTTCATCATAGTGAGGAATAAACCACTCAGAGGGGAGAAAGCAGCAGATGCACAAACATTAAATCCTTCCTGCCTCCACGCCTTTGCACACACCGTCTCCTCTCTTTAGAATGCTCTCTTCCCAGTGATTCATGTGCTGGCTCCTCGTCATTCCTTCCCTAGCTCAAATAGTGTTCATCACAGAAGCCTTCTTCACCACCCAGTTCATCCCTCCTCACCAAAACCACTTTCTATCATCTCCTCTTTTCTGTTTGTCTTCACAGCATTTATCACTCCAAATATACCTTAAATGTTTATTTAATTTTTTTTACTGTCTTACCCAACCAGGCAACAAATTTTACAGAAGCAGGGACACTGCCATGTTCATCACTGCATCCCATCACCTGAATCAAAGATGTTGGTCATTAAGTAGCCTGTGAATCAATGAGGAGATGACTGAATGTGGGGGATTCTTTTAGGTAAAGCTGGGTCCTGGGGAATGGGTTGATTCTGTGAACAGTACATTGTTACTTAAATTCTATTCTAGCCTTGGGTTCCGGGGACTTGGTTTCCAGGAGAAAAGAGGTGCGAAGTTGCTGTAGGAAAGCTAACTGATGTGGAGGAAAGCCAGGGAGATGTGCTTCACAGCTCAATTTGCCACTAATTGGGTACGCTGACTTAGGAAAGTCATTCAACCTCTCCACGCCTCAGTCACAGCAGGAAAAAAGAAGACTGGAAATAATAAAACTATTGCAGGATTGTTGTAAAAATTAGTGAAGTAATGTTTTCAAAGCACATGACCGAAGATCAATAAACGAGTCAGTTATTGTTAACTGAGTCACTAAAAGGACAAGCCACTCTGCCTATTGACCTAATGAAAGTTTCATGCAAGTGTGAAAAGCCAAGAGCCAAGCTAAAACCTTAATGCAAAGATCTAGTGGGTCTTCCGCACCTGGAAAATCTGGACCAGGCTTCCATAGCCCTGGTGCTGGACGGCCTTCCTGACTCCAGAGTTCTCCCTTAGAACACAACGAATCCCACACCTGAGGAGAGCAAGGACTCTTTTCTCAGCAGATGCATCTTCATACTGATGCGGGTTTCTCAATTTTCAGAAAAGTTGTTGAAATCCTTTAATGTTTAATTACTTAATGTCATGAGAAGAGGGCTTTAAAAGAGCCCACAGGCTTATTTCAGCAGCATCAATTACCTTGCATGCCAAGCCACTGTGACATTTCTCAGCTGTAACTTAAGGGAAGGCCAAGACTCACAATGCCTCGTGAGCTGACCTATGCTGATTTCAGCAGGCTCACCAGCAGCAGCGCCCACAGGAAGGATGTGAACAGGATGTGTGCAGGTGTTCCTCACACTCTATTCTTATGACATGTTTTGCTGAGTGATGACAAGTCATCATTTTCCCATGAGCGGCCACCTTCTCTTTCCCCAAACTTCTGAATCATAAAAGGCTCAGGGCTATTTTCTCAGCTTGAGCAACGGCCAAGGAAAGACAGAGTGCCACTAGCATCCTTTCCCATGTCCTCTTTTTTCCTGAACAATCCCAAGGACAAACCCTGGGAGCCAAGTTTTCAAGAGTAAATACAAGGAGGACAAAGATATTCTTTATAGCTGAGCACACACCAGGAGAATGTTTAATGCAGTTCTTGAATGTCAGTCCCGTAACAGCTCAATCTGTCTGATTGCCCACTCTCCCTTAGAGGCCATGGGCTCTTCTGGAGAGCTGTGGGCTCCCCCTCTTCAGAGCCTTCCAGACAGCCTCTTCCTCACCTGCTACCATCCTGTAGGAGGTTCTGTGGAGGATGACAAAGGATGCTTTTCTTTACTGTAGAGTACTTATATAAGAACAGAAAAACTAAGTTGATTTCCCCATCTCCCTCTGAAAGTAAAGACAGTGGAGCCAAATATATCTGGGTCCCCTACCCAACATCCCAAATCTTCATCATTCTGCTCATGAATTACTTCCAACCAAATACACTCCTGGCCTTCCTTCCTGCATCCAGTCTTGGAAGCAAATTTTACATTGCCACTACCTTTTCTTAAACATTTCACTCACTATGTATCATCCCTCAAATTAAGGTTGAATATAATAATTTGACTAAAAGCTTTCTCGTAATCTGGACCCTTCCTCTCTTTTATAGCTTACTTCTGCACCTTACATCTCAACCACAGAATTGATCACATTTTCTGTTTCTAACCCTTGTATGTACTACTACTAAGACCTAAGGCAGTGATTTTCAACTGCAGAAAATCATTTGAGATACCAGTGGCCCTGAAAAACTGCTTAGGAATCTGTAAGGTAGACTTTGAAAGCTTCCCAGGTGACTTTAAAGCCCACCCTGTATCAAGAGCCAATAGCTCAGATTCTCACACTTGACTGCACATTAAATTCACTTGGAAACATTTAAAATTCCAGTGCTCGCCTACATTCAAACCCATTGCATTAGAATCTCTGAGCATGGGACTCAAGCATCAATACCTTTTTAAAAAGTTCTCTAAGTGCCTCCAATTTTACAAATTACTGGCCTCGAGGGTTCTCTCCTACAATCTCTGGATGCCTTTTATTTATTCTTTAGAACTCACCTAGATGGAACTTTCTGAGAAGGCTTTACTGACCCAGGTGCTCACTTGAGTGCTTATACAATGCCTTTAGTGATGACAACTTGACATTATTCCCTGTTTATTCATCCGTGTCCCCATCAGCTCCTGAGGGCAAAGACTGTGTGGTACCTTTAGAGCCCAGGGCAGAGACTATCACGCAGTAAATGTGCATCCTTGAGCGATGTCTTCTCTGTACCAGGCGCTGTGCCTGAAGTGCCAAAGGGTTTCTGTCCTCATGAGTGTTCAATGCTCTCCTCAAATCCCCCGTTCTTCGATCCTTTCAAAGTAGAACATGTAGCAGCAATTTACCAACCAATTTCTTTGCCCCAGAGACGTGGTATGATGCTCAAGAGATAGAGCATAGCTCTGCCCAACTCCTCGTTTTGCAAGGAAATCATCCAACAGGAGAGGGAAAATCCCAGAGAATATTTCTGACCCTAAGAACACTGTTCCCATCTTTTTAGGTTCCAAATTAAAAATTCAAACAGTAAAGACACCGGTAAGGATGACATATGCATGAAGGATAATTTTCAGAACAGATTCTGGACGCATCTGTTTCTATTTCTAATATCATTATGAATATAAACAGTCTTCAGCTGGAGGGTTCTAAATGCAACCTGTGAAAAGTTGACTTAAGAAGTAATTAATGACATTGTCTATGAAAAAGGAAAGGTACCATGCCAATGAGCTATTAAGTAAATAAGTATAAAAAGAATTGCATATATGTCCTTACTTTTAATCTTTGCAATAAAATGCTATTTCCTGGACATGGCAGGATCATAACAGGTCTGGATTCTGGTTCTGGCTTTGTTACTAGCTGTATGAACTCAGGCAAGTTACTTCCCTTCTCTGAACCTCAGTCTTTTGGTCTGTGAAAAGTAAACAGTCCCGTTATCCACCTCAGAGGGTTGTAAGAATTATAGAGATTGTGCAAGTAAAATCCATAGCCTAGTGTCTGTCCCACAGTAATTTAATAGTAAATGCTTGCCCTTCTCATTATATTTTCTAGGCAAGAGTGGGAAGCCCAGAAAAGAACTGCTTCTGAGGGTAAGTGGGCTAAGACAGGGGTAAGGATTTATTGGAGAAGATGTCTTCCCCTTCTTGGTGATGGATATTCAGGCTGCAGTCAACCACATGTTGCACGAGTTTTATTTCCATTCCTCACTGAAATTTGGCTCCGAGTTTTTATTACTCCCCCTTCAAAGGACTTGCCATGAATACTTAACCATAGTTTTCATTTCTTGCATACTTTATTGCTTTCCCTTTTCTTCTCTTCTTACATATGAACATGTATGAAGATGAAAACTCTGAAGCTATCATGCATCAGATAGTAGATTCAAGCACAGGACTCTCAGTTTCTTCAGCTTCTTACTGTTATTCATGGATTATTGTCCTGGTACAACCCCTATCACTAGATTTCTCTCTGATTCACATTTATAGGACTGTTTTTAAATAATGGGAAATGGATAATCAATTAAGGAATTATTACGGGATAAGTGAAACTCCTCAGAGTAGTGAAATATTAAAGTCTGTTTGCTATGATTTTTAAAAGTTACTTCAGTTTCATAGACAGAAATAATTTTTAGATTCCTGCAAATGGCGCTACTGCAGCTATTTAAGTTGATGTATTTGCTGATGTGTTATTTTGGAGAAAAAATTGGGTGGAGCATGTGCTGGGAGAAGAGGGGACAGATATGTTTGAAGGGGGAGGTGGGGTATATTTGTATGGGTAGTAGGGCAGTTGCTAACTTTGTATGGATAAGAAAATCTGTACAAAAGTATACCATGCTCAGGAAAATTGTCATCTCATGAATTTCCTAAGGCCCACATCCATGAGTGGTAACATTAATTTATGTCCAACAAGTCCATAGTTTTCCCAAAGGATCAGGAAACTAGACATCTAAAATGTCATCATTTCTCTAATATTTTTCTTAAGCGTTCCTAATGCTGTGTCGATGAGAGATTTGTATTGCAATTTGTTTCACCTCCTTTAAACATGATCTCCCTAAATATTCCCTACTAATCTTACAATCATGCTTAGGGGTGGTAGATAGATAGATAGATAGATAGATAGACAGATAAATTGATAGAGGCAAGAAGTCTAAGATACAGTGTTCCATTTCCTCAGACCCTCAGGTTTCCATGCTATAGTCAGGTAACATAAAGCTATCGCCATTGCTGCTATTACCCTGGAGTATTCTGATTGTGCCTTCATAGTGGTCAGTGAGGCCGGGCATTGTGTGTCACAGAAATATCATACTTGAGCATCCCATCCGCACGAATTTTAACTGCTATAGTCAGATTGTGTCTTCTTTTACTGTATCTTTTAGACTTAATGGTGCCCATAATATTGACCCAATTCAAATATTTCAACCTTATGCCCAAACTCTTTGGTTACTTGAGATCTCTGCTGGGAAAGTCAATCATGAGCAGCTCTGTTTGGTAGAGACCTTAGAAAAATGTTGTCCCGGACATGGAAAATATAAATCCAATGTCCCATGTTCTATAATTATGTATTTCTGGATTTATAAACCAATTCCACTATAAACCAAGCACAGTGCCTAGTTGGCAAATTGATACCCCACTGACTCCAGGTTAGATACCAATACTGGAATTCCAGATTGAAACCTTGCTGCAATGCAGTCAGCCATATTATAGTCATTTTTTCCACTGATTTTATTGAGGTCTAAGCTCTCCTGCCTCCTAAACCTGACTAGATGAACACTACACAGGAATTTGTTCATTAATAAGTAGCTGAGGGGTTGCAGGAAGAAGTTGTTTCTGAGGTAGGTCTGAGCTTCTGGAAACATGTCTACTGTAGTGTTAGGAACTGAATCATGTCCCCGCAAAATTCGTATGTTGAAATTCATACACCTGGTACACCACAGAAGGTGATTATATTTGGAGATAAGATCTTTAAAGAGATAATTAAGGTTAAACGAGGTTACACGGATGAGCCCTGATTTAATATGTCTGTGTTCTTATAAGAAGAGAGACACTGGGGATGCGTGCTCAGAGAAAAGGCCATGTAGGGACACAGCGAGAAGGTGCCTGTCTGCAAGCTAAAAAGAGAAGCCTCCGAAGAAACCGAACCTGCCAGCAATTTGATCTTAGACTTCCAGCCTCCAGAACCATGATAAAATAAATTTCTCTTGTTTAAGCCACCTAGTTTGTGGGATTCTGTTATGGCAGCCCTAGCATAGAGAAAAATTAAGGCAAAGTTAAACCATCTTACTGAAGGTAAAGAAGATGTGTCATGTCATTTTTGTATTATATTGCTTGGGTTTTTCTTCTTTCTATGCACTGAAACTACTGAGACCCTTAAATCTGAAAGAATGTTACATTGATGCTTTTTCTTTTAAGTTTCTTTTAAGAAGATTTTCACTTGTTTAAGCCTTTTCTTTTGCATGGGTCCATTCAGTGGGCATTTTCTTCTTCACATGTTTCAGGGCATAAGGAAGTGGGTAAGAGAATGGGCTTCGCATCAGACCAGCCTAGGCTCTCACCTCCAACACTAACAGGATTATGATCATAGAATCTTACTAAGTTCTCATAGGTTTTATGACCTTGACCCCTGTGACCTCTATGAATTTTCATAGGCCTTTGTCAGCTCCATGTAAATGCCTGTAAAGGGAAATTTACTATAAAGTTTTTAATTTTTTTTCTCATCTCTCTCCCTGTTCTTCCAGTGACAATACTTTGGTCAAGATTCAATTTCCACTTAAGGAGTGCTATCAAAATATTGTTTATAAGCATATATAATTGCACATGAAAATTAAAGCAGTAGAAAGTTGTTTTATGAGGCAGAACATGTGGAGCTAACTATATATGTTTAATTCTGTATACTGCAGAAGACGGTGGTTTGATAAAATGTTAAATATAAGTTGGAGACTAGGATTTTGCTTAGAGAAAGAAATCATCTGTAATACTCAGTAAAAACCATCTGCCAAGGCATCAGAACTCACACATGGAGAAATAAAAGCCTCAAATAAACCACTGCAGAAGGGAACGGCTTCAGGGACCCTTCCACTTCAGGATCCCATCTGGCACACTCCTTCTTTCGGCTTATATGACTTCAAGAGCCTTGGAACTGCTTAGCACTGTCAGAGAAGCCTCACGCATCAGCAGCAAACATCAGAAGTAAAAGACTCATGCCCTCTTTCCCTTCGTCTTGCATTATTACTTTTTTAGCTGTAGTTTGTTGCATAAATGGGTAAAGCTGAGAAGACAGCAGGAATGTACAGTCATTTCAAATATGTTTGTCTTCCCTTTTCTGTATTTTTGCTTTGTTATTTTAAGTGGGCATATGTCACAACTACAAAGGCAATAGTAGGAACTTTAATTTGGATATTTGCATTATAACCCAACAGAGGTCTTGACTTTTCTAAGATTCATTTTTGTGATCTATAAAATGAAGGTAATAACACTTTGATACTGTGAAGATTCACTGTGGTAGAACACATCTGAACTCCTAGCCCAGGGCCTGGCATATGCTCAGTGCTCACAGATGTTAGCTGTGACCCTGGTTTAGCTTCAGATCTCAAAAGCTACCTGCACAAAGACATTGCACATTGTCTTCCTCTTTGAGGTGTGGTAGTGCTACCTTTGTTGGTCTATCTTCAGGTTTCTGAGATCGTTTTTTACACTTATCCATCTATTCTTATATATATATTCACTGCATGTTGGACACTAGGTGGATTAAGCATAGGGAATTCTCCTTCTTGTTCTCTTGGGACTTGGATTTAAAAGAGTAATAGCAAAGTCTTATTTTGGGTCCCAATGTTCTTTTGATTTTTATTTTTCCATGTAGTTCTGTATGTCACCACATTACCACCACTCTAGGTAAGCAGCTCTCCATGTTAGTCACTATGCAATAGGTTATCTGGGACCACAATACCACTCCTAGAGCAAATTTGAAGTGTGGCTGCAATCCTTTCATCCTCACCCCAGGCCATAGACATCACAGCTTACTGTTAGCTCACCTTACTAATCTTAAGGTCTTCTCTCTTCTGCCAACACCTCAGATATTTTTTAAAAAGAGAGGGACTTTCCTCAGCAGAAGCCCCATTTTCCTATTTTAGTTTCTCTTCCCATTCTTTGCCCACTTTCCTGACTTATGGGTTTACATTTTTTTTAACACATAATCCACCATAGTCAAGCAAGGGCAGACAATAGAACTTTCTGTGATGGCAGAAATACACACACATACACAAAGATATGCACATCTTTTATGACAGCAACTTGCTACCATGTAGTTTTAGCTTATTTAAAAACTACACTAATTTTGGATTTTTGTCACAAAACTTTTAACAATTTGTATTTTGTGACTGTGAACTCATATTCATTTTACTTTTCAAAACAGATTTAACATACCGTTCCCTCACCTACTAGTACTACCACAATAATGCCATCATGGTGCTAAGGAATTGTGATTGTAATTCTTCTAACCTATAATGTTTAAAAAATAAAATGTGTATTTTATGAACTAAATAAAGATTTGGAAAATACTGTATACTTTTATTGCTTAAAGATGTTAAAAGGGTATCCTGGGAAAATAAAACATGCAACTTTCAAAAAAAAAAGATATGCACATATATGCACAATATATATGTAAATATATGTGTGCGTATGTGTAAACTGTCTACCAGCCATGTGGTTCTTGATTAATTGAAATGTAATTGTTGAAACAAAGCATATTTTAAGTTTTAAATTTAAATAACCACATGTATTACTCTGTTGAACAACCTGCTCTAAGACATATGAGATTATTGCAGCAAACAACTACACGCTAGTCAGGGACTCTTGTGGGTACATGTGACTCAGGTGCCTTCAGTCAGACTTAGCACCAGCCTATCACCTTTCTCCTTGGAGGGGAGAGCTGAAGGTAGAAATTGAACAACTTTCCTCTTAGTTGTCCCTCTCTTTATTTCCTCATGAGACTAATAACTGTTACTCATTGCATTTTGCTAGGGACCAAGATACCTATATTAACTAAAATATTCACAATAGTACTGAAAGACAGTTATTATCCATATTTTATAGATAAGTCTCAGAAGAATGAAATAACTTGCTTGACACTGCAAAGTTAATAAGCCACAGACTGAGATTTAAACCAAGATCTGCCTTAAAGACATCCCGCTCACTATCACTGCTCTCCGGCCTGTGACACACATCTATTTTCAGGATTATGTGTCATCACTGCACATTCAAAACACTGCCTGCTACTCAACTATCTTGGCTTCTTGGGCTGATTGGTTCTCTTTCTTTTCAAAGCATTTTCTCTGATTTATATTTTGCTTTCCTAGATTTGTTCTCCCTATTTTTCTCCTAAAAGGCCGCCATCCCCTCAGTTTTCCTGGTTTTCCTGTCCTGCTCCCATATCCAGCTTGCACTCTAGGTGTGAAGCTGTTCTGATCATATTGCATTTCCTTACCTTGTTTCCTATATGACTGAGCAATGCACAGCTGAGTCTTCAATGCAGTTCCTGACTTATTTTTCCATGTCCATATTTATACTTGAACACAGATAACTTCAACTGCCTTCATAGCCTCTTGAAAACTCACTAGCACACATATGAGGAGATGATATGCTCTTTCAAAGGGCCAGGTCTTTTTTGCCATCAATTTGTAGGAGCCTTATAGAAACAATCCAATGGCTGTAAGTCCTCAGTTCATCCTCACAACCCGTAGATGTTTTATTATTTCTCGTTTTGCTAGTGAAGAAACAGAAGCTCACAGTGATTTTACAATTTGCAGCAACCATATGAGAAAATCAGAAGGGGCTCAAAAAATAGAAGCTAGCTCAATGTGCCACCTAAGGGTAAGGCACAATTCCCAAAGGTCGTAAAGAGTAACCCCTTCCTAACAAACTCAGCGGTATTTATTTGCAAGCTGTTCTCAAAAATAAAAATAGGCACAACTGGAAATACTATTTCAGACCACACATCCAGACTTCTCAAAATGACATAATTGGAAATTTCTCAAGGCCGAAGTAGTCCACCTACCTAAGCATGCGATTTGCTGAGGGCAAGGAGTTAAAGGTAGCTACAGCAGTAGAGTAGGAGGACTCTTTTCTAATTACGGATAGATTTATGACAATACTCTGATGGCAACATAAAACCAGTATTTCCAAGCATGAGACAACTTAGTGTTCTAGTAACATGAGTAGTACATGATGGCTGGTAAATGCTCTGTAAATGGAATTGCAATACATTTGATTTAAGCCAATCCATTTATATTATGGAATTGCTGAGAGGTCTCTGTAGGCAGTTATTTTAGACAGCCCTTCCTTTGTAGGGTCTGAGTTATCTTCCAGAGTCAAAGAGTACTTTCGAGTATGGGAAGTCAACAACATTATCTTCCAAAGCTTCTTTACTGTTTGTGTAAAGCAAACTTCCATTTTACCAAATAGTTTAAATAAAACTCCCTTTTATGTCTTCATTGGATTTTTTAATCACCTTCTTACAAGATCATCAGCAGATATTCCATATGGGAGACATGGTCCATTTTTGAAAAGCAACAAGAACAATGTTGTATAACTGTAGGTTCAAGAATTTTTCTCAGTATAACTTATCACTACTGATGAAGAAAATTTAGAAAAACGTAGGAGGACATTGGTATATTCAGCATTAATACCCAGGTCAGCTAGTCTAAAAAAAAAATGGAAGGAGACCAAGTGGGTCAGTGATGGGAACAACATGTGAAGGTTTTTAAAAGCAATATTAATAAAAACATAAACAGAGAGCAGTAAATTACTACAAACTGAGTTTCTTAAAACAGATGTTTATTCTCTCACTGTTCTGGAGGCTAGAATTCCAAAGTCAAAGAGTCAGTAGGGTTTGTTCCTTCTGAAGTTTCCAGGGAAGAATGTGTCCTGTGCCTCTGTTCTGGCTTCTGGTAGTTGCCAGTGAGCCATGACATTCCTTGCAGTATTCCAACTCTGCCTCACCATGATCCCTAAATGTGATGCCAGTTCACAGTGACAGTCATCAAATGGCCATCTTCCCATGTGTCCCCGAGGGACCATCTTCGAGGGACACCAGCCATTGGACTTAGGACCTACCCTAATCCAGTATGATCTCTTAGTTTAACTAATTACATCTGCAAAGACCCTTTTTCCAAATAAGGTAACATTTTGTGGTTCCAAGTATTTTGATAGCACTCCTGAATTACCAGTGTCCCCTAATCTCAGAGCTCTGTAGAGAGTTGATAACATGATCAAGAGTAGTGGGACTGGGAATCTGGAGGCCAGTTTATGCTACAGGCTTGCTCTGATTTTGGATTTGACTTAGTCATTCACACACACTGAGGGGGTAGGGGAGTTCTGGAGCCCTTAGCATAGATGTGTGAATGAGATTTAAGGCCTCAGTTCAGAAATTGTATGCACATTGTTGTGTCAGGTGTGCTTATGTTTCCTTGAAAATGGAATTTTCTTGCCTTTTCTGAGGTCCTCCAAGGGGTCTTTGACCTAAGAAGTCTAATAAGTGCACCAAATAATCTATAAAGTCCAGCAAAGCATTCTAATTTCTAGATATATATTTGACCTGTGTTGTGTTATTTTATGATACATTCATGGCTTTTGGATAACATGTTAAAAGTCTAGCCCTTAAGATTATTATTATTATTATTATTATTTTTTGAGACGGAGTTTCGCTCTTGTTACCCAGGCTGGAGTGCAATGGCGCGATCTCGGCTCACCGCAACCTCCGCCTCCTGGGTTCAGGCAATTCTCCTGCCTCAGCCTCCTGAGTAGCTGGGATTACAGGCACTCACCACCATGCCCAGCTAATTTTTTGTATTTTTGGTAGAGACGGGGTTTCACCATGTTGACCATCCTGGTCAACAT
>NW_022436941.1:80160100-80210701 GCF_009761245.1 Sapajus apella | reverse complement strand
AGGCAATTCTCCTGCCTCAGCCTCCTGAGTAGCTGGGATTACAGGCACTCACCACCATGCCCAGCTAATTTTTTGTATTTTTGGTAGAGACGGGGTTTCACCATGTTGACCAGGATGGTCTCGATCTCTTGACCTCGTGATCCACCCGCCTCGGCCTCCCAAAGTGCTGGGATTACAGGCGTGAGCCACCGCGCCCGGCCAAGATTATTTTATTTTGAAATGTTTCTGGCTCATTGATTTTCAATCTGCCTCTTTCTACATAACCCACAGGTGGATCAGTTTTTACTTGGCTCATGTTTTATGCAATAGGAAATGTAAATGAAACTTAGACCCAGGGATAAACAAGCTAATATTGTATAAGGGGAAGAGAAAAACACAGGTGAACTGGTTTATGGCTTTATGTGCAGGCTTTGTTATCAAAAGCCTTGGAAGGGAGCTGGTGAAAGGAGAGAAGTAGGGGAGAGGAGGAAACGCTGGAGGTTATGCTGTGGGATTTGCAGCTTTACAGCAGGATTCACTTTCCTCTGTCTGGAATGACACTCACCTTACATTTTAGTGTCTCCCAGAAAATAACAACATGTTACTTATTAAAAATAATTCCATTTGAGAGCCACTCAAAAGATTACACAGCCTCTACTGTGCTTTTTTTTTTAAATTTTTATTTATTTATTTATTATTGCATTTTAGGTTTTTGGGTACATGTGAAGAACATGCAAGATTGTTGCATAGGTACACACATGGCAGTCCATCTACTGTGCTTTTAAAGGAACACACTCCCTCTGCCCTTCATAGCACCTTTGGTGGATATCCACGTTAGCACAGCCGGCTCTTCAGAAACAGAGTGCAGTTAGCACAGTCCACAGACCACCTGGCCTCCTTTTACTTCTCCTTCCTCTTTGTTTTTTCATCTGCCCATTTTTGGTTTTTTTCATTTCTTTGGAGCCTCCCCACAAAAGGATGAGTGGGAGGAAGGAAAGTGAATTCTCGTCTACTGATCCAGACTGTTGCTTTTCTATTGTGTGCAAAATGTGTGATCAAGAGCACTGATTTTAGCTATAAACATCTTCTCTTGTCCTATTGCCACAGAAAAACAAATTAATCTTTCCATGTTATAATATAGAATTAAAAATTCACCTTTATTTAGTGAAGGCTGAGTTTCAAATAACAAAATATCTGAAGATTATGAAAAAAAAAAAAAAAAAAAAAAACCTCTTTCTTTATGGTATTTTGTGCTTGGATTACCTCATGATTTTAAGCCTAATTTCTACTTCTATAAATGGACTATGTGAAAAACACACCAAATAATAAAACAATTTTTGTTAGTTTTTCTATTCTAGGCTGGAGATGTTCCAAAGTCTCATATGTGCTTGGCCAGAGTCTATTTCTCTCAAGTATTCTATAATCTACTCTACTGACTGTTCCCCTCAGATAATTACAAAAGGCCCCAGAAAAAGTCCTTCCAAAGTGAGAGGTAAGTCTTTTGCCAAGTGTAGACTTTCTGTACATTCTTATTACATAAAAGAGTAAACCTTGTTGTAGCCTGAGCCTCCCAGGGAATGTTGAGTTTATGATTATTTTTTAAAGGCCAGTGAAAAGAATGAAGAGCACTGAGCAGGGTTGGAAATGGTGTCCTGAATTATATTGGCCAGGAAATGAATCCCAGGCAGGCAGGACTTGAAAAGTTAGGACTAGTAGATGTCAGTCGAAAGCTCAATAACTATATGAATGTAGCCATTTTGGATTTGTCATTTTAGTTTCCTTATGATCAATTTGTCACTTTCCAAATAGCTCAAAATTAGCCAGTCAACTAATTTACTTTAAAATAGGATAGCACTTTGATATCAAAAGATATGCATAAATTTTAATGTATATGTATATACATGTATGATATATGCATATATATAGAGAGAGAGGGAGTGAGAGAGAGAGAGAGATAATGTTTTTCTAAGTAGGGGCATAGGGAACACATTACCTCGATAAGTGCTTTCTAAGAGAAAACCATAACCAAGTAAAGCAAAAGCATTATGAATAATTTCAAGGTCACAATTTTCAATAGATTTTAATTTTTTTAATACTATATTCAAGTAAAGACAGCTCAATCGAAGTTATTCATAATCAAGCTGTATCCTCTATTATATTTTTTCTTTTATTCTTGTCTCTAAAAAAATGCAATTTAGGGAACACTGTAATACAAACAGAACTGAGGCTAAGGCTTTACATTTTACCTAGTGAATTTCATGAATCCTTACCAATTCAATGATCTCTCTGACAGTAACAAGTTCTAATTTTCTTACCATGCCCTTCCTCTTTTGGATCCAAAATATTCAATGAGAGATGAAGCCCATTGTGCAAAACATACGCTAATATCCTCAAAGGCATGGAGAGCCTGGGTAGGGTTTTTCTCACCAACGTGAATGTTCAAGTTCAAATATTAAAATGTAAAATTTGTTACCATGCCGCAAGGAAGGAGTAGTGGCCAAGGCAAGTTTCAACCAAGCTCATATCAAAAAATATTTCCTAAAGTGGAAAGTTCCCCCGAAGGTACAAGAAAAATCTATTAACAGAACAGTTTGAAGGAGAGGGGCCAACATATAAAGGAAGCGTTTTTTACCCTCACAGCAAATTGGCAATCCTGAAGATATTTTTAATACCCTAGTGTATGTGTGTGACAAAATAGAAAAACAGACACTGATTGAAGATTTATCTAGTTACTCTAAATGAGCTTGTATGGTGCTTAAAATAGAATTAATTTTAAAATATATTTAATTTCTCCTGTTTTTGTTTCAGTATCACACCACAGATCCTCCTTCCTTCTACACATATCGATGCTTTGACACCAGTTGCTTGGGTCTATGAAATCTTAAACAACAAACTGCTTTAGTCATGGCTAGTGAAACTTCTGTTTGTTCTGGAAATTTTACTATTCTGAGAATGGACTTGGCCATTAACTATCAGTGTCCCTCAAGATAAAGTGGCATTAGGTAAATGATGGCTTAAATAATTCCCCACATTCGGCACTATAAGGCCATGACAAAACTCTTCCTAGTACACATAACTATTAATGTTAATCAGATAATCAGAGTGTATCTAAAGACACAAAAAATTTGGTAGAATTCTGAGGCTTGCTAAGACTTAAAAATAGCAAGTAAAAATGTATGGAAATACTTAATCCCACAGGAATTTAGAATTTGAGAATTCTTTGCTGTGCATCATTAGAAGATCTAGTAGCATCCCTGCCTGTACAGAATAGATGCCATAGGACACCTCCTTCCCCAAGTTGAGACAATTAAAAATGTCTCCAGACATGGCCAAATGTCCGCTCAGGGACAAAATCACCCCCATTTGAAGAACACTGCTTTAAATTACGGCAGACAGGCTAAACAATTCATCTTAAATCCCATTTATTCTTTTCTTCTTAAAGTTTTTTTTACAATAGTTTCTAAATACTTCATTCTTTTTCCTTAATACCTGAAAATATGGCAAATCTCTGACAATTTTGTGTTTTTACTGCCTTTATGTTTTACACTATTGGGGAATGAATCCTATAAAAATGCCCACATTTCCATCCGGTCCACTGCCTATCTCAAGCTGCTCAGCCCTACTCTCTCTACTCTGAGAAACAAACAAACCAACCAACCAACAAGCAAAAAAACCCTGCTTCAAACTGGAAGTCCTTTATTCCTCATTCTTCTGTCTTATCGCCAAGCTGCTTTCTGGGGTGGAGGGCTCCCTGGTAGCATGGACCCAACCCGCACCTAGAATTTTTGAGTTCTGCTGTTCCTCTGCTGGAAGGGCTGCTTGAAGGGGCTGCCCCAGCAATTTCTGAAACTAAGCATGTGGGGAGAGGGAGGAGCTAGGAAGAGATTTAGAGACCCCACCCCCAAACTAGGGCCACCAGAACTCCAACAAAACAATAGGACTCATTGTTTACTGACTATACAGGAAACGTTTTCGATTGTTTTCCACACACAAACTCTGGCAGGGTCCTAGTTCTGCACAACCCTTCAGCCAAACAAATCAATTCTCATAAAAATGATCTCATGAACAAATTTTACTTTTTTTCTGAAAAGAACTTTTTAATTCCCCAGCTTACTAGAAGGCTACTCAGTCTTTTTTTTCTCATTGTCTTTGAATAGAAAATGGGCAAAGGAGACCAAACTAGGTCTCCTCCCCCTTGTTGATCTTGCCATTTCTCCCCTATGTTTACATCAAAAGCTTCTAGATACAAAGACTAAATCATTATTTGCATTATTGAAAATGAGTAAAATGCACATAGTCTTCTCTACTGAGTTTTGATTCCTACTGCAGCTTTGACTCTGAATACCACATTTGATGCTAACATAGAACACGTTTTACAATGAAACAACGCCGTGATGACAACCTAATAATCATAATGCCATAGATATCATTAATTGTATATTTACTCTGTGCCAAAGATGGTGCAAGTTATTTTTTATTCTCTTACATTTAATCACATATAGTCCTTATTGCAGCCCTGTGAATTAGGTCTCATTACTCTATTTTGAGAAAAGGAAACTGAGGCTTAGAGAGATTAAGATCACCTATTTTAAGTAGAAATTCAGACTCAGCTTTGACTAACTTCAAAGCCTTTATTGATAGATAGATGATACATAGATAGGCAGATACACATATGATAGATAGATAGATAAATAGATAGATAGATAATAGATGGATAGATAAGTAGGTAGGTAGATAGATAGATGATAGATAAACAGATAGTTGGATAACCATGATGCTACATGATGCTAGTATCCCTTCCCCTGCCAGGAATTCCCTTAACAGAACACCATGAGATGAAAGTTGGCTCCCAAAGGCCAACTTGACTACGAAGAGAAGATTCTCTTTCTCTATTCAAGAAGGTGTTTCTCATAAAGTGATCCAATGAATACCTGCTAACTAACTTGCACGGTTGAAGAAGTAAACTCATAAGTCCTGTCCCAGGCCTAATCAATCACAATCTCTGGAACGTGTGGAAAGCTGACACAAGTATATACATCTTTTAAATCTCAGATTATTCTTCTGCCCTGAAAAGTTTTGGAACCACTGACTTATGCTGTCAGAAGTGATCGACTCCCTGGGCTGGGAAGCTCCGATTTTCTCTTCTGGGTTTCCTGTGTACCCCTCCCATCCCTGTCCTCTGCCACATCAGGGAGGAAGCATGAATTTCTTCAGCAAGCTCCTTGTCCTTTGGCTTCCAGGTGAGTTTAGGCAATGAGGGGGTGGGGAGAGGCATTAAGGAGAGATCAAGGAAGGGAGAGAAGTGAAGGCATGGTCTGTATACCTTCGGCTCTTTCCTGTGAAGTCATTGCAGAACGGCTGCCTCACACTCCCAGAGGTCACGACACCTGACAAGGCCCTCTCAGCATCAGAAAATCTCCATATTCCAGGATCCACACCCTCCTTTAAGTGTCATTTAGGTTCTGGGTGAAAAATGTTTGTTTCTGTTACTAGTTTCAGAGTACTGCAGTCTTCTCTATTGCTTTTTTGTCTGCCTACATTTCTGTGACTAGTCTCTTAAATTCTCTACACACTTTCTCCATTTGAAGGTGTCATCCATTTTCTGGCAGAACCCCAACTGATAATCTTATAGATGTGACTAAAGTATCTATAATTTGTCTACATCTTCTGGATTATTCTTGCCACCTTGCACCTATTAGGGACTTGATGCCTGTAAGTTGCTTAATCTGTTGTATTTTTCCAGCTGTGGTGATAATCAAAAGGGATGAATATATAACATGCTTTTCACGTGCCTACGATTAACTCTCAGTTAATGTTAGTTCCTGGCCCTCTATTTACAGCACACTGTCTTCCTCTCATCATTTAATGTAATTTGATTGGCTTTTAAGGCATTGCTTACTCTCTCCAGGCTCTCTTTGTTTCTGCCCCTCTTCTCCAGTTGTCCACCAACTCTGCTCATCAGAGGACCCTTTTGTTCACTGGGTCTTTCCTAGTTTCCTCAATCTTATTGCTACTTACTGTGTTCACTGTAAGAGCTATTCTGTCAACTCCCATGATCTCCAAGAAAGTCATGTCCTTTCTCTCTGTCTGAGCACCAGACTTTCCCACCAACTCCAGACTTACCTTTCTTTTCTATGCTGCTCTGATTTGAAGGCATCTCCAGACAGAACACAGAACTTTCCTGAAATACCCTTCCATTTCATGGGGAGAGGGGTCTATAATCCTTCACCATCCAGAGAGTGTCTCTATAATTTGATAACTTTCTTTTATCCCCCAATTATACTTATAAACAATTATCTCTCACCATCTAGAGCTTCAAAACTCTTATCTGGAATATCACTCTGCAGCTAGCTGTCTTCAGGTTGTCGCCACTGTCCAAATATTTATGTACAGGTGATGGGCCCTTCTCAGCCTGGCTACAGTATAAAACGAGTTCTATAACCTAAGAACAGAGTTATCCAGGGAGATTAAGTGCATCTGTTCACTTGAGCACCAAACAGGTGCTAGGTGCTCTGTTCGGCTCTAAGGTTTTGTTTCTGTCCATACTATGTGCAAGAATCAGGCAAGGAGTAAGTCACTGTCTCTTCACTCAGTCAACATTCATAACTCTTTAAGAATTAATCTGTGAATTTTTGAAAAAGGCAATTAAACGTGTGGTGAATGACAGCCCAGACTCTGTAATTGAATCCCGCTAAGGTTATTCTATATGTTATTGTCAATGAAATAGAAAAGATTTACAGTAGGTAATGATTCTCATAAGGCACTGTTTATGTCTGCTAATCCATTTTGATCCAGCCTGAATTCCATGTTTAGTTGGAATACGCTATGTACACCAAGATACCTGCTTTCTGCCTCAGGATTCTGATTCCTAGGTCTCATAATTTGATTACGATTTCCTTGTTTAAATATAGTTATAAATTACCTGCATGTTGATCAATTGGTAGTGCCACAGTCTTCCTGCAGGGTTTTCTGTAAATGTTAACTCCGGTTGCTGGACTTCCCTGCTGTGTGCTCTGGAGCTTTCATTCGTGATCTACAGCAGTTGTGTTTTCTTTGGAAGAGCAGTGTTATTTCACAATTCCTGTTTCATTTGCTCTTTGTTCTGTGCCTAGTGTCTGGAAAGAAGGTTTAAAGTCTTTTGCGGGGAAGACTTGCTTATGCTTAGGGTATATACTGAGGCTTCATTTGTGCAGATCTAGAGTATACCAGACACTAATAGTGTAAGATGCAACTGTTTGATTTCTTTGATTCCTTCAACCCATACATACTGAAGGTTACCCACACATGCTATTTGTGCACAGAAAATAATACTATTATCTAAAATGTCTAAAACTGCACTTGTCTTGAAAATTATTAGTGATCTTTGTTTTATATATAAATATTCATAGGAAGAAACTGAATATTGAAAGCTAAAGAGATTTTTCCAAGGCTCCAAATAACCCACTTTTCACATTTTTTCTTTGGAATATATTAGATAGAGCTTTGGAAGGGTAGAGTGGGATGGATATTTATCTTTTTACTTGTCCTTATTTGGCCTGTTTTTTTCAAATATATCCCATGGGTGTGAATGAAGGGGCGAGATGGGCACATCCCAAAATTTGCCTGAGAGACAAATAAATATAGGATTTAAAAAATATTAAACAATCTCCAAGCTAAATAATCCATGTGTGGGAAACTCACACATTACTGAAAATATTAAGCAGGATCAGAGGGTAAAATAAATAATGCACTCAGTTAAGATAAATTCATTTTGGCCCTAGGAACCTAAGCCTGTAGAGGTTCAAGGAAACCCAACTCTAGCCAAATATCTGCATTAAACTCTTGGCTGTGTAAACATTTAAAAACTGCAATAAAGACTAGTAGTTTATACAGTAAGTTTCTTAAATTGATTTCCTAGTGCTATTCCAAGCTTCAGATTTTTAAAAATACTTCTAGGAAGGTAGAGTACCCCTTCCCTCTCAGAGAAAAAGCAAAGCAGAAAGATAGATTGCTTTTTTGAAACATAGTACTGAAACTTCCTGGAAGCCGACCATTTCCAGATTTCTAAAAGATGTTATCTTTCAACTTCAGTGGAGAACTAAACATTACCACCAAGGCTACTGCATCTTCAAATATTTGAAGACAATCTGTGTCTGTCTGTTCTGATTGCTTCTGACGCCAAGCCCAGGTTAAATTACAACCATTAGGAACTTGACTAATGTGCCCCAAACAAAATATGTTATCTGTACTCCCCAGCAGAAACCTACTGAGTTGTCTTCCCAGATCACAACAGTGTCCCTTCCTCTGAGGCCCCCATTGCTGTGCTGCAAAAGTAGAATTCTAAGCTTTTCTCCCACCATACGATCCTGCTTCCTGGCCACAAGTAATTGTTCCAAGGGTGGACACTGGACCCAAAGTGGGCCAATCAGAGAATCAGAGCCTCTTCTAAAGTATTGGAATTCACATCTGGAAATATTTACCTGTGTGTATCTTTAATATGTCAGTTTGGTGACCATGCTTTCCACTACCTGTACTGGAGAATCAATATATGTAAACAAAATCTTAAGTGATCTTCCAGAAACCATGGTCTCATCCACCACACTGCTCACCTACTACCTAAATGTGGCACTTTTTATAAAAACAAATGTGATCATATTGCCCCATTGCTGAAAATCTCAAACAGCTATCATATATGAAATCAAATCCAAACCCACAATGTGGCTTACTCACGTCCTCATAGTTTAATCTCCACATATCTTTTAAGCCCCATAGCTTATCAGTCCTCTTTTTTCTCCCATCAGATCCCATCAGATCTAAATGACCCACAGACACAAATGTACGGTCTAGTCGTGTTGAACATCTACTCTTCAAACACACAGAGTGCATCCTAACTGCTTGACTTTGCCTAACCGTTCTTCTCTCTCCTGAAAGATTCAGTTATGACTAACCTGAAAGAAAGGGAAGAGCAGGTTTTGGCAAATTGTTCATCCTTCAAGTCCTAGCTCAAGTATCATCTCTCCCAGAAGCCCTCTATATCTTTTCTGTGCTTTCTGACAGTGATTCACCTCTTTTGGGAAACCCTCCACCAAGCTCTAGAGGAAAAGCTAGCAGCTCCTCTTTGTTTCTCTCATTCTGCTTTGTTTATGTCTGTCTTTCATAGTATTCTTAGAGTTTACTGTAATTTTTAAAGTCATGCCTGTCTTTCCTTCAAGACTAAGAGTTCCTGGAAGACAGTGATCACATCTTAAGTCCCGATGCCAGGGCAGAGGCTGGTGCTCATCTTGCTATTAAGTAGCTTGACTCTGTAGAAGTCAGGATGCTGTTCTCACCAGCAAGTTTTTCCTTTATATGTCTATCACCTAATTCTTCCAACTGGCTAATTTATTCAAAAATCACAATAATAGAATTAAAGAGTTATTTATTAGAGACATAATTTTTCAGCAGGCTTCTAAACAGCCCTTAATAAAATAAATGTTCAAATCAAAATAACTCTTTCTCATACATTTTTAATTTTTAAAGAGCGTATGAGAAGAGGACCAGCTGTTGGCTTTAGCAGTACAGTACTTTTAAAAATAAACAACATCAAAACAGAAGGTATGGGGGGAAAAAGTGACTTGACTTTAGACTTCAAAAAGGTCAACCTTAAATATGGGTAATCGCACAACGAGATAGTCCTCTTGTGATTTGTTTCCTACATTTAAGAAGTTCTTTCTGGGAAAGTGGGATTAAAATAAAGTCCACTCCGAAGAGTTTAAAAATAACCTAATATGCTGAATTTAAAAAAAAACTAATATGTTTAGTTTTATTTCATCTCAGTTCATCTTATCTTTATTTGGAATTTGTGGAGCATCTTTAAAATAAACCACTGAAAATGACCTCATGAAAAAAAAATGTAAGGCTTTTTTTTCTTTTCTCTTTCTTTTTTTTTTTTGAAATGTGAATAAACCTCTAGCAAGTGTATCTGTGCACTTCCTGTTTACACTGCTTATGTTTATCAGTGCAATTCGTATTGTTTTAGCATACTCTACTTAGTGGTCCACTTAGTTAAGACTCACTTGGGATTTTTCTTCCAATATGTTAGGCTTTGGGGTTGTTGGTGCCACTGCTGTGCCACTTCAGTGATTTCAAGTTAAAATCACTGCCTTAAGAGGCAGTTTTTCCATGGGTTACTATGTGAGGACTTGCCATCAGCTGTGAGCTGTTTGAAAATAAAATATAAATAGGCCAAATCTACTGTCTAAGGTGTGAAACTCCAGGTAAAATATAGGTCATATATTTGTTATTATTTAAAATGTATTTTGTTTACCTCTTTAGTAGGTATTACTATAAAAAGAAAAATCTATTTAAAACTTTAAGTAAAACAAAGCATATCAAGGATATATCCATTTAAAAATGATTGAAAAGCATAAAAGGAATTTCTGCCTTAAAAGAAATATACATACTCTCTTTCTTGCATCACTGACCATCATAACGGCCTCTGTAATAATAGCCCTTAAGCCTTAAGTTTGGTGTCTGAGCTTCCAAGAACTTGGATTGATGCTACCTGTTAATTAACTTCACATGCTTCTGGGAATCTAATCAAGTCGACCTTCATGTTATACATAAGCACGTCTTCCCAAAGATGTCCCAGATCACAACTGATCTAGAAAACTGCTTTAAATACCCACACACACAACACAGAAATTCCTTGACAGTGATGAGCTATTAATACCCAGTAAATTAGTTATTAATAGTGAATTTAAATAGCAACTCCCCTCTTGACAGTATTCTAAGCTCTTTGTCAATCTTTGGGAATATTAAAGTGTTCATCTGCATGTTCTCTGTACTCTGTAATTAAAATGTAATGCTATTGTACCTAAATCCTAGGCTTTTGGAAAACTATGAATTACACTGTATTAGTTATCTATTGCTTCGTAATAAATTACTCAAAAAATTAATGCTTAAAACAGTAAGCATTTCTTATCTCAGTTTCTGGTGGTCAGGAATTAGAAAGCTTAGATGGGTAATTTTGGCCCAGAAACATTGGTGAGTTTATAGTCAGAATGTCTCTGAGAACTTCAGTTATCTGGAGGGTGGCCTTGGCTGCAGAATCAACTCCAAGATGGTTCACTGACATAGTTGTTGGTTGGAGGACTCAGATTCCACCCACATGAATCTCTCCATGGGGTACAGGGCACTGGGCTACTGAGTCCTTTGATAGCAACCTTCTTTCAAAATCAGAATTTGAAAAGAGAGAGCAAGGAGAAGACCACAGTGCCTATTATGACTTAGTTTAGAAAGCAATATACTGTCACTTCCATGATATTTTATTTGTTGGAAGCAAGTCATTAAGTACAAGCCATACTCAAAGGGAGGTGAATTAGTCTTCACATTTTGGAGGAAAAAGTATCAAATAGTTTGGGGCATATTTTAAAGCCACCACACTTTCAAATTTGTCTTCAACAAATAAATGTTAGATGCATACGATGGCCATCAACAGACATAGTAATAGAAATGAAAATGTAAATGGATAAATTGTATGGTGTGTGAATTATATCTCAATAAGGATGTTAATATTTTTAATAGAAAGAAATAGAGAGTGTACTTTATTGAGAGGAGAGACAATTAAGATCTTTGGAGCCTGTTGCATACCCTGTACTTTACCTAGCATAGTTTATTTAAACCTCAAAACAAACATAAAATAGTGGTATGCTGGAGCTGGTTCACACCGGCTTGTGGGAGACACTTGTTAGCATCTCTATAAAGTTCCATGCTTAATAATACCATATTGGAAGTTTAAAGTCAACCATGGTGAAAATGTCAGATACTAAGGGGCATCCCTGATTTGTAAAATTGATCAATTTCCATTGTATAATTGGCCCTAATTTACAGATAAGGAAAATTGGAGAATGAGAGGTTTTATATTTGTTTTTAAAAATTGTGTTGATATTTTTTCTTCCTCCAAGGGCTAGTAAATGGAAAGGCCAGAGTTTGAACCCAGTGTTGAATGCATCTAAAGCTAGCTTTGTTTTTAGTATGTATGCTGCCTCTCTAAGAGGATTAATTACTATCCATTGTGAATCATATTCCTTGCCACCATCATGGTATTGCAATGTTTATGACAGCAATGAGGACTAACTACAGCTAATTGGCTGACAATTTCCGGTTGGGAAAGAATTCCATTTAATTCAGAGACTGGAAAAAAGTCTAGTAAAAGTCAAAAAGTAAAAGAGCTAACTTTAATTTTAAGTAGAAAAATGAAGAGAGAGACGGTAACGTAGGAAAGACATACATTCTGTTAAATAGAAAATTGTTAGAAATTAGATATATGAAGCATCTCTGCATTATCTAACAGTGTGAGAATATTTTTCTCAAGACAGAAAACACTGAATCTCATTTCTCTAGTTTGACATTTATCTCTCAAATACAATATTCATGACCTCTAGTCTCAGATAAACACTCTTGAAACCTCATTTCTTATTTATACAACTTGGCACTATTTTGCATATTCAAAACATCTATATTCCACGCATATATGCAGAGTTATGCAGACTTATTCCCATGCAGATATTCATACAAACACTAATGCACACATCCCCCCAAATGGAAGACAACAACGTGTGGAAGATGACGAAAGAAGATGAAATTGGCTTCTCTGGAGCCACTGTTTTTCAGCAATAACCCTAATAGCTCAAAAATGATCACATTTGGAGATACTAAATTAAAACACTGTGCCAGAGACCATGGACCTGTGTATTAAGGCACACACATATGAAATCACACCACCATTCTAGAGATGAAAACATGACAGCTAGGTTACCATGGAGACAGAAGCAGAGACACCAGCTACTAACTGAATACCAATTAACATCTAGCACTTCTTTATGTTACTAAAATTGGTTGCCAGAGCAACTCAAAGGACTGGCTCTGTTATCAGATTAATTACAAACCAAATCTTAAAAAGTCAGATTCTTTAGAATTTTATGAGTCTTAACTTAAAGAAATTATTTATGGGGATTCATGCTGGTCTCAAGATGGCAGCTGTTATTTGTCTGTGAACCTTTTTATCATTCCCCAGTCCCTCTTTTCTTTCTCTTAAAATATTCCTCAGGCAGAAACTGGGATATATTTCTTAATATTCTCAGTTATACTTCCAGCAAAAGAAAGCTGAAATAAAACTGCTATATAATAAGTTATTTTAATATGTATTTTTTAAAACTTAGGTTATAGATACACAAAGTAGTTGATCCCTAGATAGCCACATTTTTGTCAAGGAACCCTCTCTGACAATGTGACAGATGCTGCATGTATCTTATTTAGTAGTCCAAAAAAATCTGCCTGTGTAGATATTAACCACATTTTGCTGAGAACCAAGTGTTAAGCTAAATGATTAGCCATGAGCAGGAGCTCTCCTGAAGCCTTGCTGTTTCCTGAAGTCTGTAGTGTAAGCAACAGCAGAGAGCAATAGATAAGATCCAGCTTCTTTCATCTAAATACAGAGTCTGCCATTCCATAGCTAGGTAACCTTAAACAGGGCATTTAATTTCTCTAACTCAGTGTCCTCATTTACTGAGAGATTTACTGAACATCTGACTGCTTCTCACCAACTCCACTGCAGCTGCCCTGCTCCAAAACACCAGCCTCTTTGCCCTGGATTATTGCAAGAGCATCCCAACTTGTCACCAACAGCCAAAGTGATTCTAATAAAACATAAGTCAGCTCATGTTATTTATCCTGTGACTCCAACTTCCTGGGGTTGTAGTAAGGTCAAATCAGATATCCCCTGTAAGGAACTCAGTGTAGTCCCAAACATACAGTACACATCCATTCACCGGACAGCTATCTACTGAGTGCCTACTATGTGCCTGGTGCTGTGGAGACAGCAGTGAACAATACAAAGAAATATCCCTGACCCAGAAGAACTTCCCTGAAAACACAGATCATGTTAGACTGTGGTAAGTGCTAAGAGAAACACTTAAGCATGGACAACTGGCATGAAAGGAAGACACATGACTACAGAAGATCTCACTGAGAAGATGACTGTTGAGTAAATACCTGGCACATAAGAGAGTGAGCCATGTAAATATGTGGGGAAGGAGCACCCTGGGTGGAGAATTCAGTAATGAGCAAGTCCTTCCATGGAAGCAGGGCCACGTTTCTATGAGAAGAGTGTCTGATAAATGGCAGGTCAGAGACATTGTAAAGGGAAATGTGTATCACTTAGGGCCTTATTTTCTTTCTTTTTATTATTTCTTACATGATATAGTGAAATGTTATTATTGAGGGCATTTTTGTTTCTCAAAGCTTTCACTGCAATCCACTACTACATTTCTTCATGAGAGTTACTAGGAAGATTGTTCTCTGTTCCTTAATGAGAAGAATTAAATATTTGTCAACATGACAGCTTTGAGCATTCAACGGAGAGTTCCTGCTTAATTCTTGAATCTTACATAATTCTTCCTGGAGTCTAAGAACTAATCATTTTCTATACACATACCTGGTTTTAAGTATTTTGTACACTTACTGCACGAAACGTAACATGCATGAAAGTCATGGTTTAAGCTTTCTAAGTTGAGGAGATTTTTTTTGTCTCAGCCACAAGGAACAAGTGAAAAATAAGACTTTTGTTCTAATAATCATAATAGCAGTAATGGTGGCATAGCACTTACTTTGTACCAGGAGCTGTTCTCAGTGCCGTAAACCTGTAAACTCAAATATAAAATGAAAATTTAGGAATGGAAAAAAGGAAGTCCAAGAACAACATAAGATTATATTTCAAAATATTGCCCTTTTTATATATTGACAGGCAGTAGAGTGTGGCGGTTAAGAGGACAGTCTCTGAGGTCAGGCTGCCTGGTTTGACTTTCAACTCTACTACTTACTCGCTGAGTTACTTTGAGTATATTACTAAATCTCTTTGTGCCTCAATTTTCTCAGTTATAAGTTGAGGATGATGTCAAAAGCCTAGTTTACAATAATTCCTATAGAAAAGGGCAATATTTTGAAATACAATCTTCTGTTCTTCTTGGATTTCTTTATTCCATTTCTAAATTTTCTCACTGTTATCATAGCAGTTCAGGCTGGGAACTAAACTTTTGCATTGCAAAAGCCCAGGCCTTTATGAAAATGTATAAAGTTTTGCAAAGAAGGTTAAAATAATTTAAAAAAAAAAAAAAGACGACAAAATGGGAGGGGAAGGGGTAGAAATGGCTTGGTCATAAGAAATGATAATAGCACTACTGCTCCTGAATTAAAAAGTGATTCTCCCCAGTCATGGGGAGAAGTCAGAATGTGGAAGTGAGGAGCTGCTGGCTCTCCCTTAGCTCCTGGGAACAGAGAAGACCCCTAGTCTGAAATGGTTGTCTGAAGGTGCCCAGGTTGATGGGATGGAAGGAATGAAGGTGAGGATATTTTTTAAAAGACTTTGGTTTAAAAATCCTGCCAGTCCAGTAAGATTGTGACTCAAAATAGAAATTAAGTTGGGTTGTTGAAAACAAAAGAACTCACCGTTCTTATAAATCTAAGTTTGTGAGCATGTGAATGAGACAATGTAGATTAGATATCTACCTTAATCTCAGAAAACTCCAATCACATTCCAACTACTGGTAATTAAGAAACCTAAAATTTGTCTTTCTCAAAGCCTGTATAGCATTTCATTGCTCTTCCTGGAGCATGTGAAGCTACTAGCAGTGTCATAGAGATGACAAATCACACCAGTGTTACGCTGGTGTTGTAGGGCTAACGCATATTTCATTTTTTGTTTAAATAGGCTTTACTCTGAGGTGCTTTGTAAGAAAATTTTATTGTCGAAGTAGGCTATAGATAGAAATAACAAAATAACAGGACAATTTTTTAGTTAAACAATAATTGTATTTCCATATCATAAAAACTGACTGGATGGATATTTTTAGGCATATGCTATCTTCTAAGTTTAGTACAGAAGGAAATAAAGGACAAGTATGATAGACAACAATCCTTAAAGTACTTCAAAATCATAAATTGGCATGTTAGAGGTTACTGTCATGAATTGCTAGAAATCAAAACCAAAAAGTCCTCTTAATAGGCTATACTAGAAATGAGTAGAAAAAGTATTTTTGCTTTAATGGGAAGGCACCAGAAATATGGCAATGATTACATAGCTTTGAAAATAAACATGCAGTGTTACTGAGACTGGCAAGATTTCCCATAAACAGTCATTAACTCTGATCTTCTTATGAGGTTAAAAGTCATCATCTGAAAGCTATCTTCCCAAATACTGTAAGAACAACTTTTGATCTGTCATGCTGAAAGGAGTAAGCAGACGTCCTAGTTAATGACATATTTTAATAAGTTAATTCTATTGTGCTCTCTATTGATTACCTTCTCAACTCTAAATATCACAGACGTATTGTGCAGTCTATTATTGATTCACATGGAATTCAGGATCTTGGTGTGTGTTCACCATAATGAACACCTATCAAAATGCTGCAGAAGCACCAATAAATAAGAAGCTAGTTTAAGAGAGTGCTGAAGAAGAGTGAGTTTCTGGGGCATTTCTTAGCATGTGAATACATTTGACCTCTTGATTGGCAGAGTAGAACAATGGCCAAATACACACAATCTGTGCTCAGACACAATGGATTTCTGTCTCAGCTGTGCCACCTATTAGCTATATGAGCCCTGACAAATGACTGAACACTGTGCCTCAGTGTCCCCATCAGAAAACATAGGCATGCTTACTAATATGGGTCTCATAGGGTTGCCTGAGAATAAAATAAATTATTATATGATAAGTGTTAAGAACAGAGAGTAGCACATAAAAATGCTATGCAAGCAGTAAGTATTATTATTGGCCATGAGAAAAATAGAAAATGTAGTCTATATTCTCCTTTTTAAAAAAACCATGCTATAAATAATCATTCTTGCAAATACTTGAAAAAATTAATAGGGAAATAGGTAATTGAGTCCATACTATGTGCCAAGCTATTATAAGCAACACACAGATTTTAAATCATTTTATATGGAAACAAGATTTTTAATGTTTATTATTAAAGCCCAGAAAGATATAAAGGATATTCCTTCACTGACTATTTTAAGTAAAAAATTACTTATTTTTAGCAGTTACTGAGATAATCAGCTCCTGGGAGATGTATAAAGTTCCCACTCATCCACGTTGGGATAAAAAGTAACTTTTATGAAGCACTGAGATGAAATATTGAATTGCCTATGCAGTGTACAACTTGACATTGTTCTCAAGACCAAAGGGGGCATGGTGTCTTTAGACACCATGAAGACTATTTTAAATACAGGTTAACCAAAAACCAGACTGGGTCCAGCTAATTTAGGGGCAAATCAAGCTAATATAAACATATACCCCAAATCCAAAAGGCATGTCTACTACGCCTTTCTCCCTCCCTACAAGAATATCTCTATCTCTTCTTGTATCAGCATAAGTAGCAACTTATGTCACTCTGGCTCTGAGATAAATACTAATTAAAGAACATTTTCATGCCAGTAAACACTTGCCTCTCAAACCAGCTCTTAAAAATGTGTTATCACCTGGTGCCATAAAAAGCAAGCTGGGCGGGGTAGCTCCCAGACCTGCTGGGATAAATATTTGCCACTATACACGTGGATGCTTCTTTTGCATACAAATCCCTTTGTAAATATAGCTCACAATTGTCAATCTGAAGCCCAGGGAAATGAGTTTCTGTGGAGAAAACAGAACTGTTTGCTTATTCCCACAGATCCGGCCATTCTGTGCCCTCCGTTTGCTGGCACGCAGAGACAGCTGGCCATTCCAGGGTGGACAAAAACATTTCCCCCTGGCATGTTCTCTTCACTGGCCTATGTTGAACAGAGGCCAAGTTCATTTATAGCTATTTCAAGGACAGAATTTGAGATTATTTCAAGGGCTCTAACAACATTTGCTTTCCTAAGGCAGCACGGCAGGATACCCAGTCTTGGTTGGTTCAAAGATTTAAGCCTATAACATCTCTACAAGCTGGGCAAACATTCCTAATTATCAAACACGCACTCTTGCCATCTAGGAGCTTTAACAAAACAACTCAAAAACAATGTACACTTTCTCCATTTCCGTCAGTATAAACTTCCTCAGAGGGCTCTCAGGTTTCTTGATAGCAGAAGGAGGTTAAATAAATGTTGAAAACAAACCATTGGACTTGCTGGGCTGGATTTTTGAATGGCCTCCAAATTCCAGCACAGCCTCTTCTTTCTGATGTGCCAGTTTTAATCCTAGCATAACCTATATATACACCATAGAATATTACTCAACAACTAAAACAAATGAAATACAGTCTTTTGCAGCAACTTGGATGGAGCTGGAGGCCCTTATTCTAAGTGAAGTAACACAGGAGTGGGAAATAAAAAATCTATTCTCACTTGTAAGTGGGAGCTAAGCTATGAGCATGCAGAGGCACACAAAGTGATATAATGGACTTTAGAGACTTAGAGGGGGAGGTAGGAGGGGTAGGGATAAAAAAAAGCTACACATTAGGTACCATGCACACTACTCAGGTGATGGGTACACCAGGATCTCAGAATTCACCACCATGTAACTCATCCAGATAACAACAAAAAATCACTTGCACTCTAAAAGCTATTTAAATAAATAATAATAAAAATAAAAAATAAAATGTAAGCTTCTTGAGGGCAAAAAAAAAAAGTCACCAGAAGCAATACTGCATAAATGGGTGTGGCTATGTTCTAATAAAACTTTGTTTACAAAAATAGGCCACAGCAGGGATTTGACTTCCTTAGCCATAGTTTACCAACCATTTTCTTTTTTTAAAATATTCTGCTTCTTGGATTTTGCAATGTTAAAAGAATATACCTCATCAGAAAACTAAACTATGCACATACCGTCAGTACTGAGGGATAGACATTTTATTATTGTGTAAATAATATGCACTACAACTTCTCCTTTCTGGAACTATACTCATCCCTCCCCTCCCCACCCCTGCCCTCCCCTCCCCTCCCCTTCGCCTTGCTCTGTCTCCCAAACTAGAGTTCAGTGGTGTGATCTCAGCTTACTGCAACCTCTGACTCCAAGGGTTCAAGTGATTCTCCTGCCTCAGTCTCCCAAGTACTTGGGATTACAGGTGTGTGTCACCACGCTTGACTAACTTTTGTATTTTTAGTAGTGATGGCAGTCTCACCATATTGGCCAGGCTGATCTTGAACTTCTGACCTCAAGCAATCTGCCCGCCTCAGCCTCCCAAAGTGCTGGGATTACAGGCGTGAGCCATCGTGCTTGGCCCTGGAACTATATTTTCAAAAGTCTATGAACTACATAGATTTACTTTAAAAAAAAATAGTCAGAAGGTAGGCACAGAGTAAAAATACTTCCATCCAAAAAAGTCTTCATTTAAATAGGAACATCGGAGGTGATTTGGTGACTGGCACTCAGTCCAGCACCCGATGAAAGTTGTTAAGGTTCAGCTTCTCTCTCCTGCAGCCTGCTCCTTCATCCCCACCAACTCTGAAATCAAGGGTATTGCTAAAAAGGAAGAATGCCAAGAAAAGATCACAGGCAAGAGGATGCTGGGCCCAATGTCTGGCTTTGCTCCATGTTCTGGTCCCAAGTAAACTTCTGAGCAGGTGCATCAGGAAGGGAAATAGATTCCTGTGAGTCTACTGCTCATCCCAGCTCTCTGCAGTGGAAGCCGTTAGTTGAAAATAATATGTAATCATTTCCTATTTTACTTTTTTTTTTTTTTTTTTTTTTTGAGACAGAGTTTCGCTCTTGTTACCCAGGCTGGAGTGCAATGGCAAGATCTCAGCTCACCGCAACCTCCGCCTCCTGGGTTCAGGCAATTCCCCTGCCTCAGCCTCCTGAGTAGCTGGGATTATAGGCACGCACCACCATGCCCAGCTGATTTTTTGTATTTTTAGTAGAGACGGGGTTTCACCATGTTGACCAGGATGGTCTCGATCTCTTGACCTCGTGATCCACCCCCCTCGGCCTCCCAGAGTGCTGGGATTACAGGCGTGAGCCACCGTGCCCGGCCCCTATTTTACTTTTTAAACATTTGCCTTGCTTTAAGGGTTGAATGGATTTCTACACTTGAGAATGTTTAACCTGATTTTGAGATTATCTTATTGTTGCCAACACCAAGACATACCTATGTGATTTTACCAAAGATAAGTGATAACAAAGTTCACATTATCACCCTAATGAATACTATTAGAAAGTACAGTTTCTAATATTATCTTCCTAGTCTGTTGTTCAACTATCATTTAACATTGTAAAAATTTCTACAAACTTAATTTCGGTAAAACTTTTTGTCTTAGTGTTAGGGCAAATATTCTCAAATCATTAATATAACTCTTTTTTTTTTTAATGTATGAGGCCTTGGGTGAGGTAATCCCTGCCTAATAGAGAAAATAATATTATCTCAGATTTTAACTGGCAAAGCACATATACTTTGTATGATTGACCAAATGTCACAAACAACTAAGAGCTTGTCTCTAAATCTGTGTCTCTGCATTCAAGACCTCTGTCAGAATGCTCTGGGAATATCTCAGGCTAAAATAAAGTTGCATTTTAGTAAGCAGAAACTTAATTGTAATTTACTATATTTGAGGGAAGAGTACCCAGTTTATTGACTGTCTACCAATCTGTAAACATTTTATTTTATTTTCATTTGTTGGCACTAGGTGAATGACCATTTTCCCCACCAAATTCTAACACCAGGAGCTGCAGGCATGAGTGGAAATGTTGCTGTCCGCTTCTGAGAGCAGGGTGCATGCATCACCCAGAAAAGGCTGCTGCTAGACATTCATTCAGGGTGGCACTTGCTTGTTTGGATGCATTAAGGTCCAGGGTCCAGCCTTCAAACTTAAAGGCTGAATTGTTGGCACACACATTGTCTAGAAGCTGGGGATTCACAAAACCACCACTCACAGAGATCACTGTGTTAAACCTTAATGAAAGGGCTGAAGTGTCTAGATTAGCAGGTCAATATATTCTTTCCCAGGAGATGATCTACCTTGGCAGACATGTTTTCATGGGTGTGATGAACTAGAACCAGAAGAAAAGAAATTCATTATAAAGTAAGAATGTTAAATCATCTCAGGGTTTCATACTTTTACATCTTCATAATGGTCACATCCGTTGGAAGGGTAGTCCTCTTCCTGGCTTGACAGGGTACTACTCACCTAAATAGTATGCTGGAATGGGCATAGCTTCTCTTTTTCCATCTATGAGTCAGTGGTTTCAAAGCCTAAATAAGCAGCAGAATATCTTGCTGAGCTTTGAATAGACACGAATTCCTTACTCACTCATCCCCTGTCTAACACAAGATCAACTGAATTGCAATGGAAGTAACTCAGAAATCTTTTTGTTTAGGGGATTCTGATACAGACAGACCCTGTTTTTGGTAACCCCTTTTCTTTGGTATCTGACAGCCATGAATCAAAATTTTGGATCCATCACTTATAAAAATTAACTTGCTAGAGGTACACAATCATTCAGATCCTCTGTTTTCTCATCTATAAAATAGGTATGATAATAATTTCTTATCAGGGATGTAGGAAGAATTCAGTACAATGATATTTGTAAACCCAGTGCTGATTAAACCCTCAATAAACTAGGTAGCTGTTTACTGTCTTTCCCTAAGTAGAGTGTGATACAATTGGTTAAGTCATTGCACATTAAACCAAATTTCTATTTTAGCTCTGGATCTTGGAGAAAATTTCTAATTAGTCTAATTACTTATTTGTAGTCATGTGATGATATACCTACAACTCAAATCAAATTAATTGGGGGGTGGATGTCTTATCTATGCCCCAAAATAGAAACAAAGAGCGTTTTAAAAATACTTTTAATTACAAAAATCTCAAAGTGCATATCAGTGGGTTGAGAATATTTCAACAGAAAGCAAGGCTCATCAGAGTCACGTTTTGAGAATACAGACACTGACCATCTGTGCCACATACTATGGCTGATTCTGATACTGTCAAGCCACGTTGGTGGCACACCAGGCTTAGAATTCTCAAGTTCTCAAGGAGCTAAATCCAATGGGTTTTCCACCAACAAAGGGGATCTCTCATCCTCCGATGGTGTTAAACTTCGAAACGTGTGTAAAAAAGCTGACAATGAGAACCGTGTTTTCCATTTTTAAAAATAGCCAGCAAGGCAATTTACCCAACAAGGACTATTCTGTTCATGTTGTTCCTTCTACTTTTACTGCATATGCCCATATGCAGATTAACCATTTATTTTAAGTTGACACAGATAGCAGCTAGTGATCATCCTGAAAAGCACATATGTGACCTGTTAGCTAGTCTCGACATATATATCGCCCTCTGCTTTTCTGGTCCTGTTTTGGTAAAAGAATAATTCATGAAATGAGAGATCGAAAATAAGTCCTTCTTGCCTTGCTGTGAAATCTAAAGCCACTGACCAATGCAGGCAGACAGATGACAGCTGTCTCATATTCAAACAACCCCGATCTGCTTCCAAAGACTCAGAAAACTCAAAGCATGAGCCATGTTTTACTTAGCATCTTGTATCATCACAAGTATGTTTTCAATCACTCACCAGTTTTCAAAGGGTAATTGCTTTTTTATATCGCCTGAATACATCATGTATGTGTCTTTTCTCAGGCTTTCGTGGATTTCATTTTTTGCAACAATGCTCAAAAGTTTGTTACCAGGGAGTGGAAATCTTAAACATTGCCACATGTCTAAATATGACAGATTGAATTAGAGGAAATGTAAAGAGTCGCATGACTCAGTGTTAACAATAAAGAACTTTTAAATTGCTTTGTAAAGAAATATACTATAGAAATTATCATAAAGCACTGGGGTGCAAATATTTCGACATCTTTACTTCAAATAATAGCCCTTTTTGAAAATTTCAAAAGAAATTTAATTTAACTGAACTCAAGTTAGCCAACCTTCTTTTATTTCTCAGGGCATGTGTTCTGCAGACGTGAGTGACAAATCTAAATCCTGGGAGCTAAGCCAATGTTACATTTGCAATTCGTAAAATTTAAACCATCTCTGTGAAGATGCTTCTAAGTCAATGTCCAGAGCACGTTTAAGCTCTTTTTATTTCTCTATAACTTTAGATTTATGGATTAATGGTTATTTTTATAATAGCCTTTGCTATTTGTACAATATAGCCACACTGTTTTGCAGTTTAGGAAAAATAGCCTTAAAAGTAGATTTTTTTTTTTTTTTTTTTTGAGACAGGGTCTTACTCTGTTTCCCTGGCTGGAGTGCAGTGGTGTGATCATAGCTCGCTGCAGGCTTGACCTCTGGGGTTCCAGCAATTATCCTATCTCAGCCTCCAGAGTACCTGGGACTACAGGTGTGTGCCACCATGCCTGGCTACTTTTTGGTTTTGTTTTGTTTTGTTGCAGAGACAAGGTTTCACCATGTTGCCGGGGCTGATCTTGAACTCCTGGGCTTAAGCCATCAGCCCGCCTCAACCTCTCAAAGTTCTGGAATTACAGGCATGAGCCCCTGCGCCTGGCCTGAATGTAGATTTTTTTTTTTTAATGATAAAATATTGTGTTCTAGAGTAAATTTGGGAGGTGGAAGTTGTTTAGTCAGGACTTTGAATCTTGCCAGGTGTAACTCGGTTTCACATTCTGAAGATAACAGAAACGGCTATAACAAATGTGTGATCAGTGATGCATCTAGAATCTTCAGCTGTTAAAGGCAGCCTGGGTGGAGAAATGGGTGCTGGAAGTTCTGGGACAAAGTCAGCATAGAATAGAAAATATTTTAACACTTCTCTTTCCACTGGGATGGGTATTACATGTTGCTAACAATATTATATTTAGGTATATGCATCAAAATACAATGATCTTATAATAGAGATTAGGGTTTATTATTTTCATATATATTTTATAATTTGATCCATGCAGAACAAATAATATTAATTTCGTTTAATGATAAAATTAAATAATATTAATTTTGAGAATATTGCTAGAAAGTGATGCTATCTACAGCAAGCAATATGTCAAAGAAGTCACAAATTCCTGCTCTTCAAAGTAATGGCTGTCACTTGTCAATCATCAGCAGTTTGAGGGAGAAAGTAAAGGGATCCAAATATGCTTTTTAAAAGAACTGTTTCCTCTGTTTTCCTCCCCAAGACACAATCTTTCTAGAAATGCAATCTTACAGAGTAAATATTTGAGAGAAATTATCTTTTATATCATTCTACCTGAAATATCAGAAATCAGATTAGCCTGCTTTGCTGAAATCATAAATGCTACTGCTCTCATATTATACAAACAGAAATATCTCCTATTGAATGGTCTTATTAAAATTTACTTACTATAAGCACACTAATCTTTTTTTTTCCCCCATGACTCACTCTTGGGTGGGGGCTGAGGAAGACTTGTGAGCCTGGCCCTTCATCTATTCTTCCAGGGATTTCCCTGCATCTGCTGAATAGACACAAGTCCCTGGAAAAGTGATGTGCTATCACAGAAAGGACAAGGTTTTCTCCAAAGCCCATGGAACAGCTGCAGTTAAGAACAGCAACTTAGGGGAGATCCCAGGGCAAACAGATGCATAGTGACCAAGAGGTTTCTCAGGTGAACAGGTTCTCAGGAATTCAAGATGTCAAATCATCATGCCTTAATTTGACACAGCACCATATCTTTAATGAGGAGTATAGAGTTAAACAAAAACTCACCCAGACCATTTGGCCTTCTACCTCTAATCCAGGAGAAAGTCCCATTTAACCCTTATAAAGGCACAATTGTTATTCATGAAACATTGTTTTCATCTAAATTCTTGATGGTGACTAAAGCAAAGATGAGCAATGTATGCAAATCTCTTTCTGTAAGGTGCTATACAACGTTTATTATTTTTCTTGATTTAACTCTTTTAAAAATAAAACAGAAAACATAACCAACGCTTTCCTAAGTACACAAGCACATGAGGTCACGCTTCCACTCCTTATTATGGTTAGACATGTGGAAGGGGGAGATGAGGACATGAAGGAGAAGAGGAAAGAGTCAACAATAAGCAAATGATAAGAGAGCCAAAGTTTTTATATGTATGCAAAAATAGGTCACATCCTGTTTTTCCTTTCCTTAATAAAATCCTTCAAATTTTATTGTCTTCAAATAATTTGTTAGTCTGTTAAATTTTAAGATCTTCTTCTTCTTATATAATGAGAAAAGTCTCATAGAGTGAAAATTATTCTCCGAAGCATAAAAGCTTAGAGAAGAGCTGTACACCTCTCAGGGGCCATGTGACGTTAAAGGGTCAACTTCATGGTCTCATGACTCATAGCCACACGGGACCCCGTGCTTGGGAGGGCCCACACTTGGCTTGATGTTCTGTTGTCTTGGTCTTTCCATTCTTAATAATTCATGAACCAGGTGCCCTGCATTTCAGTTGCACTAGACACCACAAATTATACAGCTGGTCCTGGACATCAAGCCAAGCCCCAGGCTATAGCCTCGATAGCCTCATTTAACAGAAAGTGTGTGAATGTGTGTGTGAGTGTTCTACAATCTTTGAAAATAGCTGTTAGAATCATTTCTAAAAAGGATGTTTATATTTAGAAATTATAACCTATTTAATGTACCTGCTTCTTCTTGGAAATATTTCATATCATTCTTAACCAATGTATTTTCATCTAATTTTTAGTGGGTAAAGAGAAAATACATGAGAAAAATGTGTTAATAAAAAACTAATTATTTTTTATTATCAGTAATTTTGAATGGCAGACAGAAATGCATGAATAGGGATACATCTACAATTATCGGCTTTTAGGGCCACCTGGAGGAGGACTATCAATATATTCCCTCAGGAATACTCATAGGTCCGGGCCTAAGGTAAGAGAAGCATCAGTAATTTAAAGGTTTCCTTACATTTATCACCTAGATCAACTAATGTTTTACCTCAACATCTTTCCCCAAACTAGTTTTCTTGCTCCCAATTCCCATGTTTCTTTCTTTTCTTTCATGTTTTAATTTCTCTCTGTGAGAATTGTTCACGAAAATATTTGCATTCCCTTACTCACTTGGCATTTGCTGGTACTCTGGACGTAAGCAGCTGTGTGCTCATCTTCTCAGAGGTTAATTTTAACATTCCAAGCATTTTTTAGTTTCAAATCAAGTGGGATGAGTTGAATTGTGTTCTGTCCTTCAGAAATTAGCTACGTTGGGCTAGACATGTGCTGTAGTCCCAGCTACTCAGAAGGCTGAGCCCAGGAGTTCAAGGCTGCAGTGTGCTATGATGGGGTCTGTGAATAGCCACTGCACTCCAGCCTGGGGAGACGAGCATCCTATTTTGTCTCTGACAAAAGATGAAAAAATAGATATGTTGGAATCCTAAACCTCAGTACCTCAGAATGTAGCCTTATTTGGAGATAGTGTCTTTACAGAGGTAATCAATTTAAAATGAGGTCTTTAGAATGGGCTGTAATCCAATACGACTGCTATGTTTATGAAAGGGGGACGTTTGAACACAGAGACCGACACACAGAGAGACAATGAAGAAACACAGAGAAAGAGAAGATGGCTGCCTATAAGCCAAAGAAAGAATTCTAGACCAGATTTTTCCCTCATAGCCGTCAGAAGTAACCAATCCTGCCAGCACCTTAATTTTGGACTTCTCATCTCCAGAACTGTGAGACAATTAATTTCGCTTGTTTAAGTCACTCAGTTTGTGATACTTTGTTACAATAGACCCAGCAAACTAATGTACCATGCATATTAAAAATCTTTAAGGTATACTTTCCTGGTATCCTAAGGTGATGGTTCATAATTATGACATCTCAATACACTGGTGTGTGAGAACAGTGTGTGAGGTTTATTATACATCATTGTTCTAAGTATTAATAGTTACAGTGAGAATATATCTTTTAAGACTTTTTTGTGTTAGGTATAGGATTTGGTTAAGATTTTCCTTTATAAAATACATGACTCTCGTCCATTTAACTTCTGATATGTTTCCTTGAAATTCGTAAAATAGAAATATAGCTAACGTGCTTGGGACAAACCTGGTTAATCATAGCAAAATGTTTAGCACATGTAATTGCCATGTAAGACCAACTCTTCAAGTCTAACTGTTCTCACAATAGAGCCATTTTGAAAGAAGTTACCACACCTGCAATTCTGTTTTCTAAGTGATTGGTATGTTATTCAGGACATTATTTCTCTTTTCCATACTATCATTATGGAATTTGCACCAACACTGCTAAAGCTACTTGATTTTACTAGGATGCAATAGTCAAAAAAGGAGGCATTTATTCTAGCCACTACTACATACCATACTAGGTTTATTTTTACTAAATTAACAAACTCAGAATCATAAAACTGGTAGCCAGACATCACCCATTATTGCTATATTGCCAAACTCAATAGATATTATGTTCATCAAAATAATTAATGAACATACAATTTTATATTTTCTTCAGGTTAATGTTGAATCACTGATAATTATTGAGATTGATCATAGCTAAATATTTAGAAATCTATCGATTTTCAAAGGTACTTACTAGTGACGTTCATGTAAATGTTAGAAAACTAAGCAAAGTATTTCAAAGGGGCTCTCTCCAAACAGCAATCTCTAATATAGCTTGATTGCTCTGTATGTCCAATCCCTAAGGTATTTCTCAGAGTTATTTTAAAAAATCATTTTGCAACATCTTTTGACTTAAGACTCACATTCACAGTAACACGCAATGTTCTGAATACTCAGCATTTTTTAGTCTTTACATTATTTTTGCAGAATATTGAATAAAAAAGTGTTTCATAAAAATCTTTTACTTCAGCTATGAAATTAAAAATTATTTTAATTTTTAAATTTAAAAATATTATTTGAAGTAAAAATCGAATTTTACTTTAATGTACTTTTCAGTAACAGTCATTATATAAAAGAAAATTGTAACTTTTCACACTGATCTTATAAAGGCACATGATTTAATTTTTTAAAATTATTTCATAAAAAATAAATTTCAGACAAACTTCTAGTGACAGATTATGTTGGTTTAGTGACAGTTTATATGAAAATGTAAGTTAAACGTTAACATGTTTTAGAAATCAAAATTATACCAAACTGCTATTATAACTCAATATAAACTCTGATTTTTTTTTAATTTTGGAGGCTTATATTGATGTCTTATATTTTCTAAAATACCACATGAGAGAATGTTTTCAACTGCTAATGCAAACATTGCTTTACCAGTATCCCACTTTGATATAGCTACCCTTTATTGCCAACAAATGAAAACTGAGATGGATATAATAATGTATTTTGCCTTAAAAATTATTTTTTAAAAGTTGTAAAACCATCTTATTATTATGCAAAAGATTTTGAATTAAATGAATATAACCTATAGATATGGCAAAGATCACTGAGGCAAATTTGTAGAATTGTTATTGTTTTTCATTTGTCCTTAACATTTATATTCCAAGGTCAATGTTCCTTATGCTTCCTGTCTTTCAACAATGGTCAATTATAAGTCTAAATTAAACAATTGGCGACTATAAAGCAAGAGCATATAAAGCTGTGTGATCGGAGATGGAAGCAGAGCTGTTGAGCTGAGTCATGGTTATACTCATCAGACCTCTCCTGCCATCTTACCCTAGTTAGTAGGCTTCTCAAGGCTCTCATGTTGTTCTGTGTTAAATAAAATAAATATTAAAATAAACTTAGTTGCTTTAAGATTGGATTAAGATAGCTACCTAGGCCGGGCACTGTGGCTCACGCCTGTAATTCCAGCACTTTGGAGGTCAAGGCGGTCAGATCACGAGGTCAAGAGATCGAGACCATTCTCGCCATGATGAAACCCCGTCTCTACTAAAAAATACAAAAATTAGCCTGGTGTGGTGGCACGTGCCTGTAGTCCGAAGAATCGCTTGAACCCAGGAGGCAGAGCTGGCAGTGAGGCAGAGATTGCGCCACTGCACTCCAGGCTGGTTAAAAGGGAAAAACCCCGTCTAAAAAAAAAAAAAAAAAAAAGATAGCTACCTGGGTGTACATGTATCTGTGCCCCCTTCCTTTTTTGATGCCTTAAAATGAGAAAAGTTACCTATATTTTTAAAAGAAAACAAGCTGTTGAAAAGGGAATCTTCCTAGTAAACTGGAAGTCTTAAGACGTTTCTGAAGTATAGAAGTCAAATAGGATTGGAATGACAGAGACACAAGACTAGAGGGAATCATAGCCCGAAACACACACAGGAGATGACTGGCAAGCTACTTTGGGGAGTGCTCAGAATTGAAAATCAACCAGTATAAAGAGCAGGAGGGTTTTTCAGGGGCACTAGAAAAGGGTTAGCTCTGTGTGAGGCTTTGCAAAAGCAGCAGAATTTTTCCCTGTATTGAAATGGTGACCATGAGCACAGAGAATAGCGCAATGCAGGCAGGGCGCAGTGGTTCATGCCTGTAATCCCAGCACTTTGGGAGGCCGAGGCAGGTGGATCATCAGGTCAGGAGATTGAGACCATCCTGGCTAACACGTTGAAACCCTGTCTCTACTAAAAATACAAAAAATTAGCAGGGCGTGGTCTCACACGCCTGCAGTCCCAGCTACTCTGGAGGCTGAGGCAGGAGATTAGCTTGAACCTGGGAGGCAGATGTTGCAATGAGCCGAGATCACGTTATTGCACTCCAGCCTGGCGACAGGGCAAGACTCTGTCAAAAGAAAGAAAGAAAAAGGAAGGAAGGAAAGGAGAGAGGGAGGGAGGGAAGAAGGACCAGTGCTATAGGCAACCACTGAACCCAGGAAGAAATAATGCAGCCTGAAGATGGGTCCTCAGAATATCCCAACAAGACCAGTAAAGACACCCACAATCACCGGAGGCAAGGCCTATTATCAGCTAGCAGTCACTGATGGATTAACAGAGCTTCTTAGATACCAACATGAAATAGGTGGCAGGATTATATCATCCTTAAAGCAGGAGATAATGGATAGTATCCAAAATTGATAAACCAAAACCAGAAACTTGTGGTACTGAGCACTAGGATAACTAAGTGCCCAGTGAGAGCAGGTGAGTCAGGAGATGGTTGCTTTTTATTCTACTAAGTTTAATCTTTTTGTTTTTCTTCTTGTTTTACAACATATAGAAAACTAGTAAATTATTAGTAAGATAATTCTTTGATCATGATGTTTACATTAAAAAATTCAATAAAAATATTTTCATTACAATAGCTGCAAAATTTCAAAATATCTTAGAGAGGATTTTACAAAAAGTAGGCAGACATATAACAAGAACCACAGTACTTAGCATGAAAGTAGATTTTAATACATTAGGAAAAAAATCCACATTACTACATGGGAATAAGAAATCACACAAATGTTATTTTTTTCTAAGATTAATATTAAAAATTCACAAAAATTCCATGAAGATTTAAAAAACTGAAACCTGAGAAGGTGGTTCTTGAGTTTATCTAGTAGATATGTGCAAGAATAGCTAACTGTTTTTCCCCCAAAGGAACACAGAAAAAGACTTTCCCTACAGAGGACAAAATGTAGATAAAATTGTAGAAACTATAAGAGTAATAATGACACACAAATAGATAGATAATAAGATCAATGGAATAGAGTCCAGTGACAGGCCCAAGTTTGGTTATGACTTATATCATCAAAGAAGCATTCCTCGCCAGTAGAGAAAAGAACCATTCTATAAATCATGCTGGGGCAATTGGCGATTTGTTGTTTAAAAAAATAATAAAAATAAAAAACAAATTTCTACTTCATGCCATATATAAACATTTTATATTACGTGAGAAACAAAACCTACTTTTAGAAATAAAACTATAAAAGTATTAGAAGACAATGTGAGAATTTTTCTTTATTATGGTTTCTGGGAGATAGAGGCATAAATCACGAATATCAAGAAGAAAAACATGAAGCTGTGAACATGTGCTTATATTAAGAAAAGGGAGTAAGGATAGGGTGGGAGATAAGACATGATATTCCATACATCCATATTTTTGTATTATCTGAATCTTTTATAACCATAATATGTTTATTTATTAACTATGTTTAATTTATTAAGTATAGAACCAGCAACAACTCACAACTAGCAACACCTCACAATTGTATGAATCTCTGCACCCTGCTTGAGAATTTTGATTGGCAATCACTGCATTAAGCCAGCTCAATTCCCTCCAGCAATGATGTGAGCCCTGCTCCCTGGGAAAGGCCGGTGTGAATGAAGAAGTGGTCAGAAGCTGCATAGGCTATAGTTTTACCTTGAATCAGTTATTACACATATAATGCAGAAAATTTATCCAAAATTTTCTTGCCCTAAGTAGCAAGATAGTTTTGCAAGGAAATTTTTGGTTCACTGGCATTATAGTCACATGGAATTTGAAAGCTGGTAAATTTATCTTTGGCTCTTTTCAACTTCTTCTTCCATTTTTTTCATTCTTTTTCTCTCTTTTATTTTTCCCTGAAACTTTCCCCATCTATAATGTTCTTTCTTTACAGCTTCTGGACCTTTACTGCTCCTATAATATTGTGACTCCTCACAACATGCAGATGACTCCAGCCCAATTCTGCTTTACCTGAAGATTTCAACTTTCCCAGTCAACATTCCCTTTTTATTAGTTCTGTCTGTTCTTACTATTATATTAAAATCTTATCTAATTGAAATACCAATAAGATGTGAAAACTGACATATCACCTAGTGACATTTGTATTTAAAAAAGAGTGTGTTATCCCCAGTACAACCTATAATTAATGGGCTGAATGGCCAAATCTTGTGAAGTAATATGTTTCTTATTTTTCCCCCTTTTTGTCATAACAGAAACAGAAAAAAGTTGTCAGCACTGTTCCAATGGGCTTTTTCCGCAACCAAGCATGCTAACTACACAGGAAACACTTGACTCAGAGCTTAAATATTGCCATGATGACTTCAGCAGGGAAAAATGAGGTTGAGTTCCATGTCATTATTTTTTGGTCCTCTATGACCACCCAGATGTTTGAAAATTGATAATCACTGACAGTTTCAACATTTGGTCTAGCAATTCTTTAGAAATCCAAGGTATGCTGACAAAAATCCAGCTTTCTGAATTGGCTTTTCTCTCATCTAACATGACTTAATATGATCTTTTATATTGAAAAAGTGCTGAAGTTTGTTGAAATTCCAAATAAAACGGTGCCTTTTTTTTTGATATTCCTGTTCCATTCTAGGTTCCTGGTGGGAAGAGTCACATCTCATCTCAAGAAGCTTTCCTTTTGTAGGATGCTACATCATTCTCAGATGGGTACGTTTTCCTCATTTGACTAGCTACTAATTGTGTCCAACCTTCTAACCAATTGCTGAACACTCACTTTCTCCAGAACATGGAACCTCAGCACAGCTTTTGCTCTGTCTTGCCTTTAGTTCTGGGGAGGTCTAACAACAATACATGTAAAATTCTTAACTCATTGTCTGAAACATAATAGATGCTAAAAGATTAGTAACTATTATTGGTTCTTACTGTTCATTTGCATGGCATAATCACCACCAAAGGAGCCCCAATAATGATAGTGAACATACACTGCATGTTTATAAAATGACACGACACTGCTAAGCATGTTCAGGGGATTAGACTGTGAAATAGATAGTACCTTAGGTTTCTCATTTCACATGTCTGAAAAACTGAAGCTTTGAGAAGTGTAATAACTTATTCAAGTTCACACTGGAAGAGCTGGGATGGAAGCCAAGCAGTCTGCCTCCAAGCATGGACTCCACGGCATGGAATAAAATGAAGACTCCTTTTATTAGTATGAAGTCATCATGGTGCAGAAGACTTACAGAAAACATCAAAAAGGAGCTTAGTAGGGAACTAATTTCTCTATAAAGCATGACATTCTCTATTTGCCTTTTTCTATGTATTGTTATCAGCACTTACCATAAAGATATATTTTATCTTCGGTGTATCTCCTTTTCTGTTGTTTATATTAGGATTAGGAATTTTCTTAGTTTTTAAGAGTCAGAACTCAGTTTTTGGAAAGACTGGGAATTAAATAAATGAGAGACGATTTACTAGGGTCACTTGCAATAGATCACCCTTCAATAGTCTTTAAAGTCACTGATCACATCTACTAAGAATCAAATGCAGCCTATAGATTTTCATCACTGCTTAGATTTAGCTCCTTCTCACTCTGCTGAACTCCTTTCAATTTCCCCACTTCAAGTCATTGGTCTCACCTCTTCAACATGAATTCTTTTTCTGCTCATTCAGGTGCTGAATAGCTGTCTAGAAAGCCATTATCAGAGGCTTTCTCCCTCCTGCCAAGAAAAGCCTTCAATAGCAAAAAGCTCACATTGCTTCAGATTGCATGCATGTGTGACATCCACAAATTGTATAGAATTAATTTGGAAGCGTGGCTGAGAGATGGTGCAGTGGTGCTACAACACCTTCATGAAGACTATCATGTGACCACCCAAGAAAGTTGCTTATTCTTGCTATTACAACTACAAGATAATCTTTTTTTCTGGCTTTTACAAAGTGTGTCCGATGACAGAAGGAAGCCTAAATAAAATGCTGATAACAACTGCTGCACTTCTTCTCTGGCATTTATTTACTAAATCAGAGATGTCCAAAACAAAAAGGACCTTGAAGTTTCAATTTGTGCATCTCCTTGTCTTAAGGATTTGTCTCCCTTAAAATAATTCCACAATCTCTTTTATTTATCCACGTCAGTATTTATTACAAGGATTACTGTCACTTTTCATTAAGAAATATCAGTCACTATTTAAAATATACTTTAAACAGTAAACACTGCATTTCCTTGCTACCCACCATTCCAACCTATAAAAAACCAGAATCTCAGTATGTCTGGTTCTGTCATTGTGGACTTAACAGAAGGTGATAGCATTTGTTTTTGTCCTGGAGCAAAAATATAATACTATACTGTCTACAGGGCTTGACACCAATTGGAAAATTACTTGGGGGAAAATGTGAAGTAGGAGGAACATTTAGTTTCTTCTTATTTGATCAAATATCTTCTGTTCTTCATTATTATTATTATTTGTTTACTTATTTATTTTGAGATGGAGGTTTACTTTGTTGCCCAGGCTGGAGTACAGTGGCGTGATCTTGGCTCATTGCAATCTCTGCCCAGGTTCAAGCAATTCTCCTGCCTCAGCCTCCTGAGTAGGTGGGCTTACAGGCATGTGCCACCATGCCCAGCTAATTTTGTATTTCTAGTAGAGATGAGGCTTTGACATGTTGGCCAGGCAAAGCCTCAAGCAATTGACCCTCCTCAGCCTCCCAAAGTGCTGGGATATAGTTATGAGCCACTGCCCCTGGGGCTTTATTATTATTTTTAATTGGAGCAGTTGTAGCTGTTCTAGCCTGTTTCTGGGTTCCTGTAATAGTAAGGCTTTTGATGCCCATTACTGGCAGATGGTACTATTTCTATCAAACTAATGGGCATCAGCTACTTGGGGATGCCTCTTTAAATTGCTCCTTAGTGCTTATTTCATGGAAGGTAGATCTAAAAGGGGCTTTTTTTTTCTTTCTTTCTTTTTTTTTTTTGAGACAGAGTCTCACTCCATCACCAGGCGCCAGGCTGGAGAGCAGTGGCGCAATCTCGGCTCACTGCAACCTCCACCTCCCAGGTTCAGGCAATTCTCCTGCCTCAGCCTCCCGAGTAGCTGAGACTATAGGCAGGTGCCACCATGCCCAGCTAATTTTTTTGTGTTTTTAGTAGAGACGGGGTTTCACCATGTTGGCCAGGATGGTCTCGATGTCTTGGCCTCATGATCCGCCCGCCTCGACCTCCCAAAGTTCTGGGATTACAGGTGTGAGCCACCGCGCCCGGCAAGGGGCTTTTCTTTTTTTTAAGCAGACCGCCAGGTTTTATGTCTTACTAAATCTGGTGTATTGTTTCTGACAGCAAATGTAAAGTTAATTAAGTTGTGCTTGACATGATCCTATCCTCTCCTCTGTACACTGAGAAGGCTGGCGTAGAAGCTGTCTGAATCTATGCAATCAAAAAGGATCAAAGTAGAGACACGAATTCCTCTGAACTTGAAATGGAAATGAGTGTGTTGCCAGTATCTATTCATCCGCCTAAAACCAAGTAAATCATTTCAGAAGTTTTCAGCAGTCTATCAAAATGACAGGAGCAGTGAGGGAGTAAAGTAGAAACACATTGACAACTTTATTTCTATTGCCTAGATAAATAATCTTCATCACTCTAAGTTATGAAACCCATCAGAAACAGAAGCAAAATGTTCATGTTTCAGTCCATGAGTAGGGCTTGAATCCCACAGAAGCAATTAAAAAAAAAGCGAACACTGGGAGGATAACATCGCAATATTATTCCATCATTACTTTTTCCAAGTGTTAGGCCCCTTCCAGAGATGTTTGACTAAATTGTTGCTTGTCTACTTAGAGTGAATGCAAATTTTGCATGAATTCTCTAAATAGTCATCATATATGAGCCAAGTAGTGTACTGGTTGTTTTACATATATGTTCTCCTTTAGTTTACCCAACAATATTGTGACATATTATCGTTATTTTTAAAATGGGAAAACTTAGAGATTAAAAAATAATTTTCTAACTCTCTAAAACAAGCAGATAATGAGATCAGAATTCAAATCTTCTTCTGTTTAACCCAAAGCCCATATTCTAAATCACTTACAATAAGTAAAAGGAGCTTCTTACAACTTTATATGTAAGAATATAATCTTAAATGAGAAAACAAACTAGGTTTTAAACTATGTGCTGTGACTTTTCTGACACAATGTGGTTATCATTTTTTCCACTTGACAAAAAAGAAGCAAGCATTAGACTAATTGTGCTTAGGGTATAGAATATGAGCATATTTTTACTTAAAACGTACAATAAATAATTAACAACTAATGGTAGACACCCCAACCTGATCATAGAAAACTTTCTGTTTTACATTTCCCTTGGTAGTTAGTCTTTGTGAATGTGGATTTAGGCCACCAGATCCTTTACTATGTGTTACTAAAACATAAGGCAAGGGGAAAGAATTCCCATTTCTGATGTAGCAGCCTTGGATAAAAGAGGCCAGTGAGAGGTCTTAATGCGAGTATTCCATAATGTTTTATGCCATGAATCCCTCTGTAGTGTGAGAAGCTTTGGAACTCTTCTCAGAATTATGTTTTTAAACGCATAAAATAATATACGTAGACTTCCCAAGGAAGCCAATTGTATTGAAATTTAGTCATCAAGAGATTTTTTTAAAAGTGTAGTACAGTGATATGTGACCTCCTCTATTAATGTGTTAAGTAACAAGATCTGTGGCAGATGTAACAACTACTTGCATTTGAAGTAGGGGTGAATGCAAAATGTATTGGAAGATCTTCAATAACTGTAATACGATATAAAAAAATTTGTAGTTTCTCTTGGTGAGAAAGTTGCAAGTACTGCCAATAAGTATGTGACATGGCATCCACCTTCATATTTGGAGGTGATGCTAATTTTGTTCTCAGGGTTTAATAAAAAGAAATGTGCGCTTTTTTCCTACCCATATTCCCCCAGGGGTTTCAAGAAGTTTGGATTAGAACCTCTGTTCTAATGAATAAGAGCTGGAGGATGAGGTGGCAATAGGGAGAAGGACCATAGAAATTTGAGACCTGGTCAGAGACTGGGGTTACTGTGACACATATTTTGCTTGTGCAAGTGATGCTTTAAAACCCAGTTCAACACTGGATGACTTCCTCTGCAAAAGCAAGTCAAGAAATAAACACACAAAAATCAAGACTCAGCATTCAAGTCATGCCCAAGAGAGGTCAATGGTGTCACATCTTGGTTAGCTATGTCTCTTCCAAGGCAAGTATCCAGATTTTGAAAGTTACCTTACTTTGGGGGAAAATATTAAAAGATGTTTAGAAGAAAATGCTTGGCTACTTGGATAATTTAATATTTTCCCTATAATAATGCAAAAGTAGACCATTCCCCCTTTAAGTGCTTGATGTGCACAATGCCAAAACTGGGTCACAGAGACTTAAAATAGGTTTTCTACCCCACTAGTCAACAAATAATCATAGCAATATGGTATAACTACTATGAAACAAGAATAGAACAGTCAAAAATAAAAATGAATGAGTAAATAAATGAGAGGGAAGCAAAAGCTCTGCATTACATAAACTACCAACTAATCATGTAGGAAGAAAGAATGATGCAGTTTAAAAAAACCACCACTTTGCAGCCAATGTAGTAATAATTGATTCAGGCCAGAATCATCCGTGTATGAATAGAAAAGAAAACCTTTATTGTTCCATAAATTACTTGCCAATTACAAAGAGTAACAATAGTAACTTTATCATATTAAAACTTGAAGAGTGGCACCATAGACAACATCACCAATAATGGAACAAACTGATACTGTACACCTATAATGTGATACCATTAGGACTCATTATAAAACATCAGAAAGATCCAATTGAGGGACATTTACGCAAACAACTGATCTTTGTTTCTTTCTTCCTTCCCTCTTTCTTCTACCCTCAATGTTGAATCCTAGGATGAGAGTTATTTTCTTCAAAGCAAATTAAAGATAGCATGCCATTGCCATCTGACTTTTATTTTATACTCTAAACAAGAGTAGGATGGTATGAAACACAAAAAACTTTTTTGTATGAGAAAGAGCTCTTGGAAATTTAAATATAAAAGCTGAAATTTAAATATGTAATAAGCATCTGGACTATCTCTGTCAAAAGCTTCTGCTGTTGTATGAGTTTTCTATCACTGCTGTAACAAATTACCAAAATTTGGTGGCTTAAAAGAACCCAGATGTATTGTTTTATAGTTCTGAAGGTCAGCTGTCCAACAGGGATGTCACTGGGCTAAAATCAAGTTGATGTCAGTCATTTCTGGAGGCTGTGGGGGAGAATCAGTTTCCCTGCCTTTTCAAGCTTCTAGAGACTATTTTACGGCTCATGGCCACTTTCTTTCACCTTCAGAGTCAGCCAGAGTCCCTTCTCGGGTTGTCATCGCTCTTGTTCTTCCTACTATTCTGCCTCTCTCTTCCACACTGAAGAACAATGCTGGTGCTGTTGGGCCCACCTAAATAAACCAGTATAATCCCTCTATTTTAAGGTCAGTGGATTTGCAAATTTAATTCCATCCATAATCTTCAGTTTTAAAGCATACCACTGGCAATACTGGAAGGTGTTGCCTCTAGAAATATATTAGAATTCAAACAATTAGGAGTGGTCACTAGGAGACTAAGCCTGGATGTCTCTTCAGTTGATGCCTCTCCTGTGGAGCTCCTTGCATTTCATTAATCACACAATGAAGTAATACATTGAAATGAGATCCACTGAATGGAATATCACAACAGGTCTTACTGCCAACTTTGAATGCTTTCACCAACTGTAGTTATTTTGCCCAGTTGGAAGGTCAACTCTTTTAACCTCCCCTCACTGGAATTCTATGTATGCTTCCAGGCTCAACACTGGTCCGTTTTTTATTATAAACCCTTTTCGAGTATTTTAACCCTTTTCCAAACTCCTATCAGATGTATGGTACCTATGCTCCATTCTATTGCTTACCATTATTTCATCATCATTGTCATCATCATGGTTCACATTTACTGAGCCCTCACACTGGGTCAGTTTCTGCACTCAGTGCTTGTTGAGCATTATCTGACTTAATTCTCTAAATGCCTCTCAAGGTAGTTATCATTATCTTTAACTTCCAGAGGATGAAATTTGACTCAGAAGATAAAATCTGGGACCCAAGTTCACATAGCCAGAAAGTGGAGAAATACATATTAATTGAACCCAAATTCATCTGACATGAGTTTAATGCTTCAGATAATACTTGTTTTATTCTTAGATTGTAAGCTCCTCCACGATGAGTCTCCCTTATAATTCTTCTGAAATTCCTACAGCACCTAGCACAGATTTAGCTACACAGCAGGAGCCCCATAGAAGCACTAAATGGGCAGATTTGACACAAATATGAACTTGAAGCAGAAGGGGATACTACATGCAATGTAAGTTGCCCCAGCTTTGGTTCATTGCATGAGTGAAGCATTTGCAGAGCAAGTTGAGGACTCTGTTTCAAAAGGTTTTATTCTGTGCCTGTAAAGATGCCCAGTAGGTTAGGAAAATTTGGGGAATTCCCTTCACTGGTTTTGGAAAGATGACTATGGTAACCTGGGTCTGCGAGTCATCCAGCTGAGACAATGTAGCCAGGAGAATACCAGTGCTTCCAACCACAGCATTTACATTGTTTCAACATCCAACCAGTTGTCACTAAAATAATTCCAAAGAATTCCACTCAAAGGAGTGGTCGTGGTTATGTCCAAATCTCTGTGGGCCTGCTCCCTGCTCTCAGCCAGCCCTTTGGGGAAACTGAAGTGCTACTTCACAGAGCCCCGCCCTGGTATGAAATTCCAGAGCACTTACACTTGTGTTTAATGATAATAATTAAGGTTTAGAAGAGCTCTTCAGGGCAGACAGATGATGCATTTTATTACCAATGCAGTAACATATCATTTCTTACACCAGAACATCTCCTACTGTAAAGTATTCCAAATCTGCGCCTTGCCCAGAAGAGCACAGATGTACTTAAACAGTATTTTTTAGACACTCAGGTGCTTTGTGTCCAGTGGTGTCTTGGGGACAGAGAAAAAGCCCCCCTGGAACCCATGTGAACTGCAGGGGAGGAGCTGATTCATGGGGCTGTTCCTTAGGTACTACTGCTTTAGGTGAATTGGCCCATCTAAGGCTTGGGAAAGCAGATAATGTGATGTAATATGGGGGAAAGAGGGAAGTGGCCCTTGATCAAAAGCAGGCCCTTGGGCCAAGATAAGGCTTGTAGAAAACCCCACACAACAAGAGGAGGCACCCGGGAATGTTTCCTGTCCCTGCGTATACATCCTGCTTTGTTTCTAAACACAGTGCCTGGCACAGAATAGATGCTTGTAGGTTGGATAAAGATGCCTTTCAGCTCACTGGCACTGAATTCTCATGTAGAATGAGCATGTAGCTGGAGCCGGAATTAAGCAGGATTATAAACTTTGCAAAACCTTTAGAACTGTTCTTATGAAACCCTAGACTTTGCCCAGCCTACTTTGCTCTCATCCAACTTGTCATCCAACTCTCTAAGACTTGATGCAGTTCTCTCACGAGGAGATGTAAAATGAAACTGGATCCTCACCTCTCATCTCGTACAAAAATCAACCCAGAATCCACCACTTTGGCCTCCAGACTGCTATCTCCCAGAGTCCTCCCTAGGTGAGACTTGTTGGGTCTTCCCATGTCCCATCTCCTCTGCATCCTGCTCTAGCTAGACCGCCAGGCTGACACCAGAGCGTCCCAACCCACATGCCTCTGCACAGAGTTACAAACGTGAAGGGTGATCTGAAATAGTCATCTCTCACCTTTGGGGACAGGCAGCGCCCAGGGCATGAAAGCCTTTCCTTCCCACATCCCCATTCCATCCAGCTCCTAGGCACACACAGCTTCATCAATTGGGCCCAGCAAGTCATAGAACTAATATCATTTTCTGAGTGCTGTGAGTGAAAAGATTTTGAAGGCCCTGGTAATTGCTGTCAATATGATCAAGGAATGCAAATGGCTATCCACAGTGGTTTTTAATCGTTGATGTGCATCAAATTTACTGACTGAATTTTTTTTAATGTGATGTCTTTTCCCTTGCACATGAAATTCTGATTTAGCTAATGTGGGAACTGAGAAATGGATTTGAACAAACTCCCCAAGTGATGTTTACGCACATTATATTTGTCAAGATTGACTAGAGATTTGTAGCAAATAATCTTCAAACCTGGGTTTTTATATCTTGCTCATGGTACATGTGTTTCCAACACATATTCTGTATCTGTACTGAATGAGAGGTGCAGGGAATCACTCAAAGTATGCAGATGGCCTGGTGCTCCATCATCTTATGACACTTCCCTCCAGCAAGTATCTGCAGACTAGCAAAGGCAAGGGGCGAAAGAACTAGAGATTTGCAGTTGGACTTTTGATTGGCTAGAACTGCTCATATGGCCCTGCTCAGGGGCCAGGCCTGAGATGTGGAAGAGCAGATGGAGATTCAGTGAGCAATGCCCCCAGAAACACCATTGACAGAGTGTTTACTTTCCCCAGCAAGAGAATCTCTTTCTGATCGCGGCTGCTGGAGACAATTCCATAACTCCAAATGCCAACTTCTTGATAGTAGTTTTCTTCAGAATTGAAGACCATGGGAGTTTGATCATGAGGCTTAATGGAGAGCTAAGAGGGGGATGCAAAATGGAAAATGCCTTTCTGGGTCATTCAAACTGTATCACTTGGTATCTTCCACTGTTCAAGGTTGAATACGCTCACCTGCAGAAATGATATGTAAACATTAAAATATTTGTAGTGTTTTAGTTGGTAGTTATTTAAAATAATAATTTTATATTACTAATAAAATATATTAAATTTATTTAAATTTTTATTTATTAATGATATACAAAATTTATTTAAAATAAATAAAATTAAAATCTAAATAATTATTGGATTAAAATCCAAATAATTTTAATTTTAATAAAATTCAAATTCAAATAATCAGAATGTTACTATTTAATAAACCAATTGGACCATCTAGTCCAAGGGTTGGCAAATTTTTTCTCTATAGAGCCAGATAATAAGTATTTTGGGCATTAACACAAAAGCAACCATGGATTATACATACATGATTAAGTATGGTTGTGTCTTCATAATACTTTATTAAGGGACACTGAAATAATAATTTTATACAGTTTTCCCATGTAATGAAATATTAATCTTTTGATTTTGCAGCCATTTAAAAATGTGAAAGTCATTCTTACCTTGCAAGGATACAGAAACAGATACCAGGCTGACTTTGACCTGTGAACTTTAGTCTGCTGAACCCTCATCTTGTCAAATCCCCTCCTAATACAGATAAGGAAACTGAGGTTCATGGAAGTGAACTGCCTTTTTCAAAACCATAAAGAAAGTAAAAATGATAGAGTCCTCCTGGCACTTTCCCCAATATCCCACACTGTATTTCTTCTCCAAGATTTAACATGAGCTAAGAAAAAAAGGTGTTTCCTCTATGGAACTGGACATATTAGGAAATCAGATGTGGGGAGTGGGAGGAAAGTCAGGACTGAGATGGGGGTTACAGTGTAGTCAACCAGTATATCACCCTCCTAGCTTAAGTCAGGAAGAATTAGATACCTGAACAGATCAATAACAAGCAGCGAGATTGAAATGGTAATTTAAAAATTACTAACAAAAAAAAAGTCCAGAGCTAGACAGATTCACAGCAGAATTCTACCAGACATTCAAAAAAGAATCAGTACCAATCCTTTTGATACTATTCCAACAAGATAGAGAAAGAAGGAATCCTCCCTAATTCATTCTATGAAGCCAGCATCATCCTAATACCAAAACCAGGAAAGGACATAATCAAAAAAGAAAACTACAGACTGATATCCCTGAGGAACATAGACGCTAAAATCCTTGACAAAATACTAGCTAACTGAATCCAACAACATATTAAAAAGATAATCTACCATGATTAAGCCGGTTTCACACCAGGGATTCAGGGATGGTTTAATATACACAAGTCAATAAATGTGATATACCACACAAACATAATTAAAAACAAAAATCACATGATGATCTCAATAGATGAAGAAAAAGTATTCAACAAAATCCAGCATCACTTTATGATTAAAACTCTCAGCAAAATCTACATACAAGGGACATACCTCAATATAATAAAAGTCATCTATGACAAACCCACAGCCAACACAATACTGAATGGGGAAAAGTTGAAAGCATTCCCTCTGAGAACTGGAACAAAACAAGGATGCCCACTGTCACCACTCCTCTTCCACATAGTACTGGAAGTCCTAGTCAGAGCAATCAGACAAGAGAAAGAAATAGAGGGCATCCAGATCAATAAAGAGGACATCAAACTGTCACCGTTTGCTGATGATATAGCTGTTTACCATGAAACCCTAAAGACTCCTCCAGAAAGCTTCTGGAACTGATAAGAGAATTCAGCAAATTTTCTGGATAAAAGATTAATGTACACAAATCACAGTAGCTCTTCTGTACACCAACAGCAAGTAAGCTGAGAATCAAATCAAGAACTCAACCACTTTTACATCAGCTGCAAAAAAAAAAAAAATGAATATACCTACCCAAGGAGGCAAAAGACCTCTACAGGGAAAACTACAATACAATGCTGAAAGAAATCATAGACAACACAAACAAATGGAAACACATCCCATCCTCATGGATGGGTAGAATCGATATTGTGAAAATGACCATACTGCCAAAAGCAATCTGCAAATTCAATGGAGTCCCATCAAAATACCACCATCATTCTTCACAGAATTAGAAAAAAATTCTAAAATTTATATGGATTCAAAATAGAGCCCACATAACCAAAGCAAGACTAAGTAAAAAGAACAAATCTGGAGGCATCACACTACCTGATTTCAAACTGTACTATAATAAAGCCATGGTCAACAGCACAGCATGGTACTGGTATAAAAATAGGCACATAGATCAATGGAACGTAATAGAGAACCCAGAAATAAACCCAAATACTTACAGCCATCTGATGTTTGACAAAGCAAACAAAAGCGTAAAGTGGGGAAAGGGCACCCTCTTCAACAAATGGTGCTGGGATAACTGGCTAGCCATACGTAGGAGAAAGAAACTGGATCCTCACCTCTCACCTCATACAAAAATCAACTCAAGATGGATTAAGAACTTAAATCTAAAACCTAAAACTATAAAAATTCTAGAAGATAACATTGGAATAACCCTTCTAGACATTGGCTTGGGCAAGGATTTAATGACCAGAACTACAAATGCAAATGGAATAAAACAAATTAAAAGCAAATGCAATAAAAACAAAGATAAATATCTAGGATCTGGGACTTAGTTAAACTAAAGAGCTTTTGCATGGCAAAAGGAACCATCAGCATAGTAAACAGACAACCCACAGAGTGGGAGAAAATCTTCACAATCTATACATCTGACAAATGACCAATATCCAGAATCTACAATGAGCTCAAAGAAATCAGTAAGAAAAAGGCCAACAATCCCACCAAAAAGTGGGCTAAGGATATGAATAGACAGTTCTCAAAAGAAGATGTACAAATGGCCAACAAACATGAAAAATGCTCAGCATCACTAATGATCAGGAAAATGCAAATCCAAACCACAATGCCATACCACCTCACTCTTACAAGAATGGCCGTAATCAAAAAATCAGAAAACTAGATGTTGGCATGGATGCAGTAATCAGAGAACGCTTCTACACTGCTGGTGGGAATGTAAACTAGTACAACCACTACTGGAAACAATGTAGAGATTACTTGAAGGACTAAAGGTAGAACTACCATTTGATCCAGAAATCCCACTACTGGGTATCTACTCAGAGGAAAAGAAGTCATATGAAAAGGATGCTTGCACACCCATGTTTATAGCAGCACAATTTACAATCATAAAATTGTGGAATCATATATATAATATATATATGATATATATACACCACAGTTTCTTTATCCACTCATTGATTGATAGGCACATATATGTATGTGGTGTATATATATATATATATGTGCATAATACATATTATATATATGATGGAATATTATATATAATACTATATACATATACTATATATTAATTGTGTGTATATATATATATATATATGTAAAATGGAATACTACTCAGCAATAAACGGAATGAATTAATATCATTTGCAGCCACTTGGATGAAATTGGAAACTATTATTCTAAGTGAAGTAACTCAGGAATGGAAAACCAAACATTATATGTTCTCACTGATATGTGGGAGCTAAGATATGAGGATGCAAAGGCATAAAAATGATACAATAGACTTTGGGGACTTGTGGGAAGGGTGGGAGGAGGGCAAGGGATAAAAGACCTCAAATATGGTGCAGTGTATGCTGCTTGGGTGACAGGGGCACCAAAAGCTCACAAATCACCACTAAAGAACTTACTTATGTAACCAACCACCTGCGCCCCAATAACCTATGGAAAAATAGAAAAAGCAATTTTGTTAAAGTGTCACGTGGCTATTCTATTACCAGCACTAGTGAATTAAAGGTTTTTAAATTTGGGAATTAAGAACCTTAACATACTACAAAACTATAACTTTTGAATTTGGAAGAGATATTAGAAGTTATCAAACCTAATTTCCAGATGTGCAGAACTAGTTCATAAATGGATTTTAATCATGACAGAGCGACAGCTAAAACCCAACCCAGTTAAGTTCAGTGGTCTTTCTGCTATATGGCCTTCCATTATCCTTGAGACTGTTTTTGGCATGGCTTAGAGGGTCTCAATAAAGGAAATTCATCATCTTTCACTTTTGAGAAAACGGTACTTATCTGCAGAGCAAAGTCATCTACTCAGCTCATGTAGTTCTCCACATCCTTACGGAGCTGCTTCTAATGCTCTTAGAGATTCTGGTAATGCAGCAAGAGACCTTTGTTTCGATTGCCTAGCAGTAGCTAACATCATTCCTGGCAGTAGTAGGTTCTCAATAAATGGTTGGCAGTGGATAGGATAATAAAGAATGTAAGATTCTGTGAGCTTCATGAAGTATTTTCATGCATATTCATTAGTCAGGATAAGTTTGTCTGAAGTAGCAAACTGAACTAACGTTTCCATGGTAATGTTTTTTGCACTTACCAGCTATAACATATTGGGGGTTTTTGTTTTGATCCTTCAACAACTCTCCAACGTTTAATACACTATAATCTCTTTCAGGATCCAGACTATTTTATTTGTCTCGTCAGATCTAGGCTAGAACCTGGTACTTGATATATCCAAATTGAATGAATGAAGAACTGTCCTTCATTGTCCCCTCTCCATTCTCCACATCCTTGCCTTTCCTTTCTTCTCCACACACTTCCAGGGGCCCTCATTTGCTGATGTAGAGCTTGCACGTGCCATAAAGCTGAGGGCTCTCACAGTGTTTGTACATACTTACAGGGACACATACAGGGCCCTCCATACCACATCACAATTCAGACAGAGGACTTGAAATCTGTGTCAGTGTAGCTAGCACTAGTGATGCGTTCAAAATGAGTCCTTGTAATTCAGCCCATAGCAAAAGTGATGCAGCCGATATCAGCTGTGGTTCTGAGATTCTATGTCTGCTCCCCCTCTGTTCTTCCTCCTCCTCATCAGCCTCCTCGTTTTCTTCCTATGTCACTGCTGGTGCATGCATGCGTCATTGGCAACCTCTCGCTGTAGCTGGAACATTGCTTTATCTATGAATAGATTTTAACAGCCTCCTTCAAGCTTCCTCTCGGGGCTGAGTTGACTCAGCCAGCTGGGAGCAGGGAATGCTTTGACTGACAGCTAGCTTTACCATCCTAAGGTGCCATGGTGTGGATATAAAAAGAGGGGTGCAAAAGAACCTAAAGACGTGGCTTAAAGGAAGCCCTCCTGAAAAAATAAATCCCTCACAGCAAACTAAGAAAAGTAAAAAAGGAAGACAGGCAGCAGCCGGAGAGCTAAAGAAGGTTGTTATGGATGAAGTGATAGTTTGGGATATGAAATTAGTGATTTTTTAAAAAAAGACATCTCTCAGATTTGGCTTTGATCTAAAGATTAAAAAGAAATTGCTTCCCCTGAGAAAGGATATTTAGGGAGCCAATTTGCAAGTAGCCAAGCTGGAGGAAAGAGGATTTCCAGAAGGCAAATCCAGGTCATCTGTCTAGAATTGATGGGTGCTTATTGTCTCTCACACTGAATTCACAGCTACTGCCTTTAATTAGTAACAGGAACACAGTCACAGCGGCCGCCAGCTGCAAAACCTGCCTCTGTGAGCTTTCAGAGACAAGAGGGACCATTTCTGGCTCAGGCAGACACAGATGCTTCATGCACCCGGAATGTGTGGGAACAAACCCGGCTTGAGCCTTATGTAGGATGAAACCAGCCAAAGAGGTTTTTCCAGATAGAGGTAACCTTATGGCTGTTTATTAATAGGACAATGGATTCACCCTATAGAAATGTTTGGTGGTGTCTGATTGTTCTCAGGCAGTTATTACTGCAATTAGGAACCTGTGACATTGCAAAACCTCCTCTAGACTAGTACATATTAAAAAGAACCTGTTTGTAATTGCATTTTGTTGGAGAGAGCAGATAAACAGTTTGCCTTGGAGTCTCACACACGTGTGTGCTCAGATTATCTCTCTCTCTCTCTAAACTGCAGCTTTTGTGGCTTTTCATGCAAGTGAAGTATTCTGAGAGGCACAACCAGAATGCAGATACATGCTTCCTTCAGATCCCTCACGCTTGACTCCAACATGCAACATCTGTCTTAGCTGATGTTCCTGTAAGCAATGACTGTTAAGATTCCGGTTTTTATTATTTTTTAATCTAGAGGCTTTGTCTTTACCTGGAAACAAGCTACAAAGAGAGGAGCAGCTTTAGAAAGAGAAACGTGAGGTTCAGACACCCATTTCCAAAAATAGCACAATCTCTAGGAAACTTTATAATTAGAGCTTCAATCCTCTTAAAATCCCCTCTGCCTCAGATTCTGTGAATCCCCACTGCTGGGGTTTTCTTCTATTACTTATAGAAATCCTTCTTTTTCTCCTCCTCATCATCTACAAGCAGCTATATCCTTAATGCCCCAATCTTTCCAAAGTCAGTGTTAGATGGAGAATTACAATTCACCTTCTTTACTCCACACTGAAGTTTTTCTTCTTTGAGAGATTACAGCATTTCACGTCCATGCCATTCATTTTTGTCCTTAACTATGTGAATCGTTGTGTTGTTACTTAACAGCTTGATGGGTGTACGTTATCTTCTCGATGACCTGCTAAGTCCTTGGGCACAGTGACATAATTAGGAGTGTCTGGCTGCAACAACAGATCCTGATGTAGAAGGCCTTTAAGAAATCCTGATAGTTTGAGAATGCTATTTCAAAGTAATAAGCTTTTTATTTAGCAGTTTTTGATTTATGAAAATTGAGTGGAAAGTACAGAGTGCCATATACTCCATCCCGACCCACCAGTCCGCTCTTCCCAGCTTCCCCTGTTACTGACATCTTGCATTAGTGAGGCATATTTGTTGCATTTGATAAGCCTATATTGATGAATTATTATCAAGTCCATATTTTATGCTGGTTTCACTCTTGGTGGCGTACAGTCTATGGGTTTTGACAACATGTAATATCATATATCCACTATCACAGTGAAACATACAGAAGAGTTTCACTGCTCCAAAAATCCCCAGAGCTCCACCTGTTCATGTCCCCCCAACACACACACCAAACCCCTGGCAACTACTTATCATTTTACTGTATCTATCATTTTGTTTTGCCTAAAATGTCATATGGTTAGAATCACATAGTATGTAGCCCTTTCAGATTGACTTCTTTCACTTAGCAATATTCCTTTAAGCTTCTCCCATGTGTTTTGTGGCTTGATAACTCATCTCTTTTTATTGCTGAATAATATTCCATTGTCTGGATTACTACAGTTTATCTATCCAACCACTGGAGGACATTTTGATTGCTTCCTTATTTTGGCAATTATGAATAAAGCTACTATAAACATCCATATGCAAGTTTTGTGTGGACATAAGTTTTCAACTCATTTGGATAGATACCAAAAAGTGCAATTGCTGGATCATATGCTATGTTCAGTTTTTTAAGAAACTACCAAACTATCCTCCAAAGTGGCTGCACCATTTTGCATTCCTGACAGCAATGAATGAGAATTTCAGTTGCTCTGATGATTTCCTGAACCTGGGTTATGTTAAGTGGAAAATATAAAGAAGATACATTTGTAGGGTGGGATTAATTCAGAGCCATACATCCCTACCTTTGGACAGTCCTGTAGTTATCAGGGAGGGGTGGTAGACAGTGAGTGGATATAGAAAAAGCAAATATTGGTGATAGCTTCACCCTGCCACTCCTCAGCTATGTGGTCAAAATAAGTTACTTAGTCAACCTGAGCTTCGTTTTCTCTTATGTAAAGACTGAGACAATAGCATTAACTTCCTCAGACCCTAGTAACTACTAAATAAGATAATGCACATGAAAAGACTAGCATAATCTTGAACACATAATGGGTACTCAATAAGAGTATTTCCATTTGAACAATAGGAGCTAAGCTAATTTTCACCAGAATTTTTGTGACAATATGATTACCTGTGTCTACTCCCTCTACTCCAGGTTCCTTTATTATTATTGTAAAGTCCTGTGACTAAAGCCAGAAAATGATCTCAGAATTCTTAGTGAAAGCAGAATTTCCTAGTTGCATTTCCACCTGGCAAAAAATTAAGAAACTAGAAAAGTCATTCAGACTCCTTGACTTATAAGAATCTCAGACACTTGAATACAGGGCTATAGACCTCCATGGGCTCTCCCTAGCCAGTCACATCTTGACAGATAAGACCACCATGGGAGTGGGCCCTTGCACGTTATCCCCTTTGATTCTCTCCCATGAGACTCACTGACCCTGTACCTTTTCTTTGAGAAAAATTATTAGCAGCATTTTGCCACCATGGCTTAATCGCAGCATTGAGAGAGGTCAAAAACTGCAGTCACTCTGTGACATTTTCATGCATCTTCCTATACTTACCATGGGAGATGTCACTGTCCAGTGAGACTCTTACACAAGGCTCATGTGGTAGACCATATTTTTTATGCTTTCCCTTGCTTTTGCTGTTACTCTTATGTGGTGTGTTGCCTGCAGGTATGAGTATGTGTTGCCTGCAGCCTAACTGATTTTAAACCATTTTAAGGCTGGGCATAGCAGCTCAGGCCTATAATCCCAGTACTTTGGAAGCCCGAGGCAGGCAGATGAAAAGCTCAAGAGATTGAGACCATCCTAGCCAACATGATGAAACCCCAACTCTACTAAAAATACAAAAAAACAGCTGGGCATAGTGGCATGCACCTGTAGTCTTAGCTACTCAGAAGGCAGGAGAATCACTTGAACCTGGGAGGCGGAGGTTGCAGTGAGCCGAGATCGCACCACTGCACTTCGGCCTGGTGACAGAGCAAGATTCCATTTGAAAGCAAAAAAAAAATCATTTTAAATATATTTCAGATCCTGCTTCTCTGGACCTGAGATAATAGTCACCTTTGGTTTACCAGCTGAATGTAAAGGGCAAAAGATTCAAAGCACACAAATTGTCTTTGGCCCTCAGCTCAGCAGCTAGCCTCACATGATTATCTTGACCTGTTGATTTCCAATTAAGGACCAGATGAAGAAAAGTGAATCTAACAATTGTGTTTTATTGTGCAGATGATCTGGGTTTTCATATTGGTCTTTTTGTTATTGTTTAGCTACTACCGTATGCATAGCATTGTACTGAGTGGGAAATGCTGAGGAAATACCAGGAGGAATTAAGACTCAAGTCATGATTTCTCCACTTTCAAGGGTTTATTCTTGTGAATAATTATGTTTCAGTGGCAGAAGGGGAAAAACGTTGATGGGCCCCTATTATCAAAAAATTACTGACATATACTAGCCTAGCTCTCCCTTAGTCTATATAAAGATGTAGCATTATTATTGACAGAGAGCCCTACAACAGGTGAGCTACGGAGGTGAAGTTGCTTCAGAAATACTTTCAGTAGCAGGAGAATGTAAGCTTTTACATTTTTAAAAATTCTGTGTTGAGTCTACAAAGGCCAGTAAGTAGAAATTATACTTTTGGCTGTAAAGTGTGAAAGGAAGACTGGTCACATTTCAGCAGGAATCTGCAAGGATTCTGTGACTATATTAGCTACTGC
>NW_022436941.1:80146750-80155100 GCF_009761245.1 Sapajus apella | reverse complement strand
GCTGCGTCCATCCTTCCATCATCTACATTAGATATTTCTCCTAATATTATCCCACCCCAATCTCCCCACCTCCTGCTATCTCTCCCCTAGCCTCCCCACCACCCAACAGGCCCTTGTGTGTGATGTTTCTCTCCCTGTGTCCATGTGTTCTCATTTTTTAATACCCACTTATGAGTGAGAACATGCAGTGTTTGGTTTTCTGTTCTTGTGTCAGTTTGCTGAGAATGATGGTTTCCATCTTCATCCATGTCCCTGCAAAGGACATAAACTCATCCTTTTTATGGCTGCATAATATTCCATGGTGTATATGTTCCACATTTTCTTTATCCAGTCTATCTTTGATGGGAATCTAGGTTGGTTTCAAGTCTTTGCTATTGTAAACAGTGCTGCAATAAACATATGTGTGCATGTCTTTATAATAGAATGTTTCATGATCCTTTGGGTATATAACCAGTAATGTGATTGTTGGATCAAATGGTATTTCTATCTCTAGATCCTTGAGATCTATCTTCTACAATGGTTGAACTAATTTACACTCACACCAACAGTGTAAAAGCATTCCTATTTCTCCACATCCTCTCCAGCATCTTTTGTCTCCTGATTTTTAATTATCGCCATCTAACTGGCATGAGATGGTATCTCAATATGGCTTTGATTTGCATTTCTCTAATGTCCAGTGATGATGAGCTTTTTTTCATGTTTGTTGGTTGTGTAAATGTCTTCTTTTGAAAAGTGTCTGTTCATATACTTTGCCCACTTCTTGATGTGATTTGTTTTTTTCTTGTAAGTTTGTTTAAGTTTTTTGTAGATTCTGGTTATTAGCTCTTTGTCAGATAGGTAGATTGCAAACATTTTTTCCCATTCTGTTGGTTGCCAGTTCACTCTAATGATACTTTCTTTTGCTGTGCAGAAGCTCTTAAGTTTAATTAGATCCCATTTGTCTATTTTTGCTGTTGTTGCCATTGCTTTTTGTGTTTTAGTGATGAAGTCCTTGCCTATGCCTATGTCCTGAATGGTATTGCCTAGGTTTTCTACTAGGGTTTTTATGGTGTTACGTCTTATGTTTAAATCTTTAATCCATCTGGAATTAATTATTGTATAAAGTGTAAGGAAAGGATCCAGTTTCAGCCTTCTGCATATGGCTAGCCAGTTTTCCAATACCATTTATTAAACAGGGAATCCTTTCCACATTGCTTGTTTTGTCAGGTTTGTCAAAGATCAGATGGTTGTAGAGGTGTGGCATTCCGTCTGAGGCCTCTATTCTGTTTCATTTGTCTATATCTCTGTTTTGGTATCAATATCATGCTGCTTTGAGTTTGAAGTCAGATAGTGTGATGCCTCCACTTTTGTGTTTTGTTTTTCTTTTTTTTCCTTAGGATTGTCTTGGCTGTGCAGGCTCTTTTTTGGTTCCATATGAAGTTTAAGGTTTTTTTTTCCCAATTCTATGAAGAAAGTTTAATGGTAGCTTGATGGGGACAGCAGTGAATCTATAAATTACTTTGGGCAGTATGTCCATTTTCACAATATCGATTCTTCCTAACCATGAGTATGGAATGTTTCTCTATCTGTTTGTGTCCTCTCTTATTTCCTTCAGCAGTGTTTTGTAGTTCTCCTTGAAGAGGTCCTTTACATCCTTTGTTAGTTGTATTACTAGGTATTTTATTCTCTTTGTAGCAATTGTGAATGGGAGTTCACTCATGATTTGGCTGTTTGTCTGTTGTTGGTGTATAGGAATGCTTGTGATTTTTGTACATTGATTTTGTATGCTGAGACTTTGCTGAAGTTGCTTATCAACTCAAGGAGATTTTGGGCTGAGACAATGGGGTCTTCTAAATATACAATCATGTTGTCTTCAAACAGACAATTTGACTTCCGTTTTTCCTAATTGAATACCCTTTATTTCTTTTTTTTGCCTGATTTCCCTGGTCAGAACATCCAATACTATGTTGAATAGGGGTGGTGAGAGAGGGCATCCTTGTCTTGTGCCAGTTTTCAAAGGGAATGCTTCCAGTTTTTGCTCATTCAGTATGATAATGGCTGTGGGTTTGTCATATGTAGCATTTATTATTTTGAGATACATTTAATCGATTCCTAGTTTATTGAGAGTTTTTAGCATAAAGGGCTGCTGAAGTTTGTAGGCCTTTTCTGCATCTATTAAGATAATCCTGTGGTTTTTGTCCTTGGTTCTGTTTATGTGATGGATTACATTTATAGATTTGTGTATGTTGAACCAGCCTCGCATCCCAGAGATGAAGCTGACTTGACTGTGATAGATAAGCTTTTTGATATGCTATTGGATTTGGTTTGCCAGTATTTTGTTGAAGATTTTTGCATCAATGTTCATCATGTATATTGGCCTGAAATTTTCTTTTTTAGCTGTGTCTCTGCCAGGTTTTGGTATCAAGATGATGTTGGTCTCATAAAATGGGTTAGGGAGGATTCCTTCTTTTTGTATTGTTTGGAATAGTTTCAGAAGGAATGGTACTAGCTCCTCTTTGTACCTCTGGTAGAATTCAGCTGTGAACCCATCTGGTCCTGGACTTTTTTTGGTTGGTAGGCTATTACTCCTGCCTCAATGTCAGACCTTGCTATTGGTCTATTCAAGGTTTCAACTTCTTCCTGGTTTAGCTTGGGAGGATGTGAGTGCCCAGGAATTTATCCATTTCTTCTAGATTTACTGGTTTATTTGCATATCGGTGTTTGTAGTAATCTCTGATGGTAGTTGGTATTTCTGTGGAATCAGTAGTTGATATCCCCTTTGTCATTTTTTTATTGCATCTGTTCAATTTTTCTCTCCTTTTTTTTATTAAACTGGCTAGTGGTCTATATATTTTGTTTATCTTTTCAAAAAACCAGCTCCTGGATTTATTGATTTTTGAAGGGATTTTTATGTCTCTATCTCCTTCAGTTCTGCTCTAATCTTACTTATTTCTTGTCTTCTGCTAGCTTTTGAATTTGTTTGATCTTGCTCCTGTAGTTCTTTTAATTGTGACGTTACGAGTGTTGATTTTAGGTCTTTCCTCCCTTCTCATGTGGGCATTTAGTGCTATAAATTTCCCTCTAGACACTGCTTTAAATGTGTCCCAGAGATTCTGATACATTGTGTCTGCATTCTCATTAGTTTCGAAGAACATCTTTATTTCTGACTTCATTTCATTTATCCGGAAGTCATTCAGGAGCAGGTTGTTTAGTTTCCACATAGTTGTGCAGTTTTGAGTGATTTTCTTATTCCTGAGCTCTAATTTGATTGCACTGTAGTCTGAGAGACTCTTAGGATTTCTGTGTTTTGCGTTTTCTGAGGAGTAATTTATTTCCAATTATGTAGTTGATTTTAGTGTAAGTGTGATGTGGTGCTAAAAAGAACGTATATTCTGTGGATTTGGGGTGGAGAGTTCTGTAAATGTGTATTAGGACTGATTGGTCCAGATTTGAGTTCAAGTCCTGGATATCCTTGTTAATTTTCTGTCTCGTTGATCTAATATTGACAGTGGGGTGTTAAAGTCTCCTGCTATTATTGTGTAGGAGTCTAAGTCTCTTTGTAGGTCATTAAGAACTTGTTTAATGTATCTGGGTGCTCCTGTATTGGGTGCACATATATTTAGGATAGTTAACTCTTCTTGTTGCATTGATCCCTTTATCATTATTTAATGCCCTTCTTCCTTTGCCTCTTTTGATCTTTGTTGGTTTAAAGTCTGTTTTATCAGAGACTAGGATTGCTACCCCTGCTATTTTTTTGCTCTCTATTTGCTTTGTAAATCTTCCTCCATTGCTTTATTTTGAGTCTATATATGTTTTTACACATGATATGGGTCTCCTGAATATAGCACACCAATGGGACTTGAATCTTTATCCAATTTGCCCATCTGTGTCTTTTGACTGAGGCATTTAGCCCATTTACATTTAAGGTTAATATTGTTATATGCAAATTTAATCCTGCCATTGTGATGCTAGCTGGTGGTTTTGCCCATTTGTTGATGTAGTTTCTTCATACTTTGATGGTCTTTACAATTTGGCTTGTTTTTGCAGTGGCTGATATTAGTTTTCCTTTCTATATTTATTGTTTCCTTCAGGAGCTCTTGTAAGGCAGGCCTGGTGATAATGAAATCTCTCAGCAGTTGCTTGTCTGTAAAAGATTTTATTTCTCATTCACTTATGAAGCTTGGTTTGGCTGGATATGAAATTCTGGGTTGAAAATTCTTTTTTTTTTAAGGATGTTGAATATCATCCCCCACTTTCTTCTGGGTTGTAGGCTTTCTACCAAGAGATCTGCTGTGAGTCTGATGGGCTTCCGTTTGTGGGTAACCCCACCTTTCTCTCTGGCTGCTCTTAGCATTTTTTCCTTCATTTCAACCCTGGTGAATCTGATGATTATGTGCCTTGTGGTTACTCTTCTGAAGGAATATCTTTGCGGTGTTCTCTGTGTTTCTTGAATTTGGATGTTGGCTTGCCTTGCTAGGTTTGGGAATTTCTCCTGGATAATATCCTGAAGAGTGTTTTCCAATTTGGTTTCATTCTCACAGTCACATTCAGGTATACCGATCAAACGTAGATTTGGTCTTTTCACATAATCCCATATTTCTTGGAGGTTTGTACATTTTTTTTCATTCTTTTTTCTCTAATCTTGCCTTCTCACTTTATTTCATTGAGTTGATTTTCAATCTCTGATATTCTTTCTTCCGCTTGATCAATTCAGCTATTGAAATTTGTATATGCTTCACAAAGTTCTCCTGCTGTCTTTTTAAGCTCTATTAGCTTGTTTATGTTCTTCTCTATGCTGGATATTCTAGTTAGCATTTCATCTAGCCTCTTTTCAAGGTTCTTTGTTTCCTTGCATTGGGTTAGAACATGTTCCTTTAGCTCAGAGAAGTTTGTTATTATCCACCTTCTGAAGCCTGCTTCTGTCAATTCATCAAACTCATTCTCCATCCAGTTTTGTTCCCTTGCTGGTGAGGAGTTATGATCCCTTGGAGGAGAAGAGGCATTCTGGTTTTTGTTGATTTCATCCTTTTTGCACTGGTTTCTTCCCATCTTCATGGATTTATCTACCTTTGGTCTTTGAAGTTGTTGATTTTGGATGGGGTCTCTGAGTGGATGTCCTTTCTGTTGATGTTGAAGCTATTTCTTTCTGCTTTTTTGTTTTCCTTCTAACAGTCAGGTTCCTCTGCTGCAGGTCTGCTTGAGGTCCACTCCAGACCCTTCCTGCCTGGGAATCACCTGCGGGGGCTGCAGAATAGCAAAGATTGCTGCCTGTTCCTTCCTCTGGTAGCTTCAACCCAGAAGGGTACCAGCCAGTTGTCAGCCAGAATTCTCCTGCATGAGGTGTCTCTTAGGATAAACGGTGTCAGGGAGCCACTTAAGCAGGCAGTCCATCCCTTATCAGAGCTCAAACGCTGTGCTGGGATATCCATTGCTCCCTTTAGAACTGCTGGGTTGGGATGTTTAAGTCTGCTGGAGCATAACCCACAACTGCCCCTTTTCCCAGGTACTTTGTCCTGGGAAGGTGGGGGCTTTATTTGTAAGTCCCTGACTGGCTGCTGACTTTTTTCAGAGGTGCCCTGCCCAGCAAGAAGCGAGTCTAGTAGCAGTCCGCCTGTAGAGGCCTTGCTGAGCTGCCACGGACTCTCCCCAGTTCCTGTATAAACTTCCCAGTGACTTTGTTTATACAAGCAAATTTAGAACTGCCTATCCAAGCCTCAGTAATGGCGGATGCCCCTCCCTGCACCGAGCTCAAAGGTGTCAGGTCCAGCTCAGACTGTTGTGCTGGCTGTGAGGATTTCAACCCAGCCAATCTTGGCTTTCTGGTCTTCATGGGGGTGGGACCTGCCAAGCCAGATGGCTTGATTCACTGGCTTCTGCCCCCTTATTTTCAGGGGAATGATTGGTTCTGTTTTGCTACTGTTCTAGGCGCCACTGGGGTATGATAAAAGGTCCCCTCATCTTCATGTTTCACTGGGTCTTGCAAATTACATAGCCTGTTCTGGCAGCAAGCCTGTGAATCATAATGCCACTGAAACTGGTTCAACTTTAGTTTTTGGTCTTTTGTTACAATCTTTGTATCTTTATATACAAAAATAAAATTAATTTCTTAATGCTTTTCTTTTTAAATATCTGGTACTCTTTCTCAGGTCAAAGCAAATTACATTGAAGTATCTTTATTAATTAGAATAGATATTATGTTCCCTTTTGAGTCAGAAAGCAGTAACTGCTCATTTAAATGGGTTTGATTTCTAAAAATTCTTAAATTTTTGTTTTTCTATGGGGCATCTTATAAAAAGGCCAGGCCCTTTAACTACCTAAGAGTTTGGAAACACACGTTGGGACATTCGGGTAGCGGACTCAGTTTGTATTCCTTCTATTTGAATCCTCTTCTTTTCATATCTTTAACACCAGTAACAGGATAAAGTAAAATAAAAATTTTTGTACTGTTATGTGTTGAGTTGTGTTCCCTGAGAAGACATTGAAGTCCTAACTCCCAGTACCTGTGAATACGACTTTATTTGAAAATAATGTCTTCGCAGATGATCAGGTTAAAATGAGATCATTGGATAGTTCTAATCCAATATGCTTACATAAAGGGGAAATTTGGACACACAAAGAGATTAGGGAAGAAAGTGTGACAGCACAGGGAGAATGCCATCTACAAGCCAAGGAAAACCTGAGGCTACCAGAAATTAGAACAGAGACATGGAACAGATTCTTCCTCATAGCTTGCAGAAGGAACCAAACATGCCAACAACTGACCTCAGACTTTCATCCTCCAGAACTGTAAGACAATCAATTTCTGTTGTTGACGCTAGTCTGTTTGTAGTAATTTGTATGGCTGCTCAACAAACTAATACAGCTATTGAAATTGAAGAGTGGAAATGTATTATAACAAATTCTAGGACAAATTATGAGGCTTTTGTTTTCTTCTCCATTGCTCACCCTTCTTACACATAACATCTTTGTTTCCTCATTCCACCTTCAGTGGATTTTGCTTGGGTTATCATGAAGGTAACTTCCAAGAGGTAACTTGATGTAATAACTTTCAGAATGTGATCCACCTACTGCCTTCACTAAAGTTATGAGGCATGAATGTTTAAAATGCAGGTTTCTGAGTCTGAGAGCAGAAGTACACAATTAGATTATTTGGGGAAGAAAAGCCCAGAAATCTGTGTTTTTTTAAAGTTCTCCAGGTGTTAAAGTTTGGAAATCACTGAAGGAATCTTTGACTGGTTGGCTAGTGCCACAATAGGAAATAATTCACAAATAGTGACAATCTGCCCCATCTCCTAGGTGCATTTCTATCCTGGAGTTAAATGGGAAAGAGATCCCCTACCCATGAAAAAGCTACTTGGTACAATTTCCAGCATAGAGGAGAAACTTTATTCCTCCTTGTCAGAAGCAACAAAGGAATTTCTGAAACCAGAACTACTTCCCTATAAGTTTATTCCTAAACCCTAATATTTTCCAGAAGAAAGAAAAGCGATCAAATAGTTGAACTGTTAATTATGGTCATTTTTAAAATTTCATTATTATTATACTTTAAGTTGCGAGATACATGCGCAGAATGGGCAGGTTTGTTACATAGGAATACAAGTGCCATGGTGGTTGGCTGTATCCATCAACCCATCATCTACATTAGGCATTTCTCTTAATGCTAACCCTCCCCCAGACCCTCAGCACCTGGAAGGTCCCAGTGTGTGACATTCCCCTTCCTGTGTCCATATGTTCTCATTGTTCAATTCCCACTTATGAATGAGAACATGCAGCGTTTTCTTTTCTGTTCTTGTGTCAATTTGCTGAAAATGATGGTTTCCACCTTCATCCACATCCCTGCAAAGGACATGAGCTCATCCTTTTATATGGCTGCATAGAAGTCCATGGTGTATATGTGCCACATTTTCTTCATCCAGTCTATCATTGATGGGCATTTGGGTTGGTTCCAGGTCTTTGCTATTGTCAACAGTGCTGCAATAAACACACACGTGCATGTGTTTGACAAATGGGACCTAATCAAGCTAAAGAGTTTCTGCACAGCCAAAGAAACTATCATCAGGGTGAATAAGTAACCTATAAAATGGGAGAAAATTTTTGCAATCTATACATCTGACAAAGAGCTAATATCTAGAATCTACAAATAACTTAAACAAATTTACAAGAAAAAAAACCAAACAATCCCATCAAAAAGCGGGCAAAGGATATGAATGGACACGTCTCCAAAGAAGACATTTATGAGGCCAACAAACATAGGGAAAAAAGCTCATCATTTGTCATTAGAGAAATGTAAATCCAAACCACAATGAGATACCATCATCATCATCATCACCAGTTAGAATGGAGACAACAGATGCAGAAGAGGATGTGGAGA
>NW_022436941.1:80015555-80146650 GCF_009761245.1 Sapajus apella | reverse complement strand
AACTAACTATCGAACAGCATCAAAAATTGACTTCTTGCTGCTCCAAAGCTCAGTAGGAACTGCCTTGGATGGGCTAGAAAATTCAAGGCTTAAAATCATTCTGTTTACCTCTGGCTAGAGTACTCTTATATGGTGTGTTAAGTTCACAGTACCTTAGAAAAATTACTGTACCTTAAAAGGTGGGGAACAAAATCCAAGATGGAATGAGGCATGTATAGAAAGTATCAGGCTGTGAAGTCATAATGCTTTGGGGAGAATTTGGAAGTCTCTAGGCAAGCCTGGAATTCCCCAAAGTTTCTACTGGGAAGTGGTTTAAACTCTGAAATGACTTTCATCTTATTTGTAAGACAAAAGGTGATGTTGGAATTCCACTCTAGATCTACCTCCTCAGTTAAAAGGACAGAACATAGCATTTTTTTTCTTTATTTCTCCTAAAACAAAAACAAAACGGGATATATGTGCAGAACATGCAGCTTTGTTACACAGGTATACGTGTGCCATGGTGGTTTGCTGCAACTATTGACCTGTCCTCTAATTTCCTTCTCCTCACCCCCCATCCCCCATCAGACCCTGGTATGTGATGTTACCCTCTCAGTGTCCATGTGTTCTCATTGTTCAGCTCCCACTAATGAGTGAGAACATACAGTATTTGGTTTTCTGTTTCTGTGTTAGTTTGCTGAGGATGATGGCTTCCAGTTTCATCCATGTCCCTGAAAAAGACATGATTTCATTCCTTTTTGTGGCTGCAAAGTATTACATGATGTATATGTACCACATTTTCTTTCCAGTCTATCACTGATAGGCATTTGGATTGGTTCCATGTCTTTGTTATTGTAAATAGTGCTGCAATAAACATATGTGTGCATGTGTCTTTAGAGTAGAATGATTTATATTGCTTTGAGTATATATCCAGCAATGGGATTGTTGGGTCAAATGGTATTTCTGGTTCCAGATCCTTGAGGAATTGCCTCTGTCTTCTATAATGGTTGAACTAATTTACACTCCCATCAACAGTGTAAAAGTGTTCATATTTCTCCACAGCCTCGCCAGCACCTGCTGTTTCCTGACTTTTTAATAATCTCCATTTTGGCTGGTATGAGATCTACCCAAAGAAAACAGTATTTCTAAGAACTTATTTGTCTTCCTGGGATCAGCTACCACCATCTTTGGAGTCTGGTGCAATGGCATATTTGTTTTCAGGTTAAAACCTCAGGTTACTTGCCTGAGGAAAGGAAATTTTAGGGACTCGGGTTGAGAGACATTTATTAACATGTGACGTAAGATTTTGGCTGAGCATTTCATGGAAAATGAATCTTTTGTTTAGAACACAGCTTCTTTATTTAATCCTGTTTTTTAATTCAGAGATAATATCTTCTCTTCTCCTTTCTCCCTTTTTAGGTAAAAAGTCAAGTGTAAGATACAAATGAATCTAAATCAAATTCAATGTTCACATCATCACAGCACTGATTTTCATGGCTTGAGCAAATTAGACCATTGGGTTACGCTCCACCGCTAGTCCTAGACATGAAATGTTAATATGTTGTTTATTTACACCTTTTTCCTTTGGTTCAAATTCCTCAATACTTTACTATATTATACTTTAATTAGTATAGTGAATTTCTAATCATCTTTTCAATGCTCAAGTTCAAGAAGTAAATGTTTGAGAAATATTCCCTGGCACTTTCCGTCTCCCATCTCACCCTAGGGTCTCATGCAGTTGTGGTGGTATGGGGTATGCAGGCGCCTGTGTGCATGGACACATGTGTCACATGTGCCTGTGCATGTGTGCATGTGCCTGTGTTTGTGTGCAGTGGGGAGTGTTTCAGGATCGGCAGGAGTGAAAAGGTTACTGTTTGTTTACCTGAGGAGTATCCATTCAAATTTATGCTAAATGATTTTTTCTCTCTCAATTTCATTTTAATTATTTAGACTTGTAAAATAATTTTAATTTTTACCCAAAACATATGACTTTACATGATTAACCCTTTTCATACATTTGAAAAATAGAGACATTGGTACAGAAAAGGAAGAGAACAGAAACTATTCAGTTTTTAAATTCAAGTTTCAAGAAAAATTTCAGATTAAACATGTAGAAATAACTCCAGTTACTTTCTTCTTAAACAATTCAATATTGTCAACAGTATCAATTTTATATGGGCTTTTAGTTAAATACATAAAATATTATTATTTATTAGAATAATAGTTTATATAAGATTATATTTTGGTCCTAAATACCATGATTCTTGTTTTAAAGGAAAGTTTTCCAACAGCACCAACTATTCCATAAACTGACTTATAGTTTTTATTTTTTTATTCCAATTTGCTTAGATTTAATGAACAAACATCACATATGGTAAACTGTCTTTTCTTACCACCAAATACAAGCAATCGGTATTTAACAATGGAGAAATTTATAGCATTTAACAGTATATTTCATAGTGTGTGTGTGTATATATATATATATATATATATATATAAAATCATAATATCATTGGACTGACCAAGATATAGGATGGGTTTTTGCATACAGATAAATTTTCATTAGACAATTGAGAAATAAAGAGAAAAATAAATGCTAGGAATGAAGTTTATGTACATAAAACAATTTTTAATATCAAAATTCATCAATCATAATACCATTTAAAATAATATGATGAAAGTGCTGCCTATCTGGAATAAAATTAGTATTGTTTGCCTTAGGAAAATCAACAATTCAGTAGCTTGTCTTAATGCAGAAGCAAAAGTAGGAGGCTTGGTCATTATTCATAAGGTACCGGGAAAAAACTACTAGTTCATTTAAAAATAAACTAGGTTAAATGTAACCTGATAGGCCACAAATGAGTACTAAACTCTCCTCCCTCAAAAGAAATGGCCGTATGTTGTGTTATTTCAGATAATTTTGTTATTCCAGGGAAAAGACACTCCAATCTTACCAACAATAACAAGCAAATAAATATACAGAATCCAACAACAACAACAAAATTTAAAAAGCAGCAACAAAATTCTGTGACACTTAGTTTAGCACCAAAACTCCAGTTAGAAACGCTAAAAAATTACAGCACCACAACAGGGCACTGCAGTGCAAGTTTCTTTTTGCAGCCACCTATAAAGAATTGAAGTATATGTATGCTGTTGCTTGTTTACTAATGTCATAAATAAGGATGTCCAATGCCACTATTCAGGTCTTTTGGCTGAATATCACTCTTGGGAAAGACAAACTTGGACTTTCTTCTTAATAAGCAATTTCCCATTAGCAAGTTCTGTTTTATAGTGAACTAGAAAGAAAATTCGCCTCATGGGTTCTTGGTGGAACAAAAAAATAAATAGTTTCAGTCACCTCCCTCTTGATTAATCCAGGGCATGTTTTATGTTACCTAAACCTAGTCAAATAATAAGGTATAGATTTAAAGCACAGTACATTCTTACTTAGAAATATTTAGAAAATATTTTCAATGTTCTAGGATCACATCCCAATTTTAATATTTTATATGTGAATCAATTTTACACAGAATGAATTTCTTTCAAAGCACTGTGTTTTACAAAAACACAGTGCTTTGTATATAAAAGTCATAAGGCACTTCATTTGAAATTGCATTCTATATTTTTCTAGAGATATTCTGTATTTAATTTAAGGTTGTATTTTATGTTTTTCTAAAAGCATTCTGGAGTTGTCGTTGAACAGTAATTGCATGGGAAAAATTGAGCTTGGACTTATATCACCTTTTATTTTGGCTTTTTCTTGTGTTTGCCAGTCATGAAAGCTACACTGTCTCTTTCTCTTCTCTAAAGGCAGAATTCTATAAATTTGTCTGGTCTATAGACTGTCATTTAATTGTAGTATGCTTATCTAGAATTTCCTAGGGAAACGAAGTTCTTCTGTATCAAGGAGTGAACTCAAGATGCAATTAATTTGCTGTAGAGAATATGTATCTTTGTTTCCAGACAAAATCAGGTGACAGGACACCCAAAAAGAGTCTTGTTAAAGAAAAGAACATAGGCACTGAGACACAACACTCTTTTCCTCTGCAATCTTTCTCTTTCACAGATAAAGACAGCTCCTGTCACAGATCATCTCTGTAATTTTATTGATGAGTCATATCCAATGAACTTTTTAAATATGGTACAGAAGTGCCAAAAATGTAACCAACTAAAGAACTGTATTACTATTTGCTTCCAGGTGAATATACGAAAATGAGAAATTATAAAGAAATTCTGCTATCTTTTTCACTACAAATCTTTATTGAACCTTAACTAATGGACAAATGGCTATTTTCAAAGATATTCTTGAAAAACACTGATCTGAGAATATATTTTCAGTTCTATTCCATGTAGAACCTCAGATTCAAAAAGTCTAAACCTAAACTCATGTTCTTCTCCCTACCTGGCTTTTCTTCTTATAACTGCTACTTACCAACCCAAGTTAGAAACCTAGGTTTATCCCTGACTCCTTACTCTTTGTTGATCTTCAAATTTAATGCATCTATGCATCATTATTTCTTACTGATTTTACTTTTTAATTAGTTCTCCCATCCCTTTAATTCTCTCCATATGAACAGCCATCAAGCTAATTGGAACTCATCATTTCTCTATTGCTCTACTCTACTCATGTTTGAATTGATTTCCCCTTTCCCGACTTGGTACCCTCAAGTTTACCTTCAATGCAGCCAACAGAATGAGATATTAGATACTTGATAATGCCACTTCTGAATTTAGAATACAACTATGTTCCCTTACTATGTATTGCATAATAAACACAAAGCTCTCTCATATTCCTTGAAAGACCTTATGGTATACTACTTACCTTCTTTTGCAGTTTACAAAACTTTGTGTATTTTATTAATTATGCTGTTTGCCCAATCCTCTGTCTCTACCTCCGCTAATCCTAGCCCTGATTCATGCACGTAATTTCTAAGCAGACCCTTTAAGCCTCGACTCAGCTGTAACCTTTGCTAGGAAGTTTTCTGTCATTCTCACTCACAATCTGAGCTAATGTAAACATCTTCCTCTGGGTTTCCAAAATATTTCTTAAATATCTCTAATATTATATTTTCTACATTGAATTATAATTTCTGTTTTGTATCCCTCATTAGAAGGCTGGAGCTAAAACATTCATCCTTGTGATTTACAGAATGCCTGGCACAAGATAAATGCTCACTCAATGTTGCTTAAATTTAGTCTTCAAGTCATGGAACTTAGCTGGAAGAATGCAAAACCTCGGAATATATTACTTACAGAGACCACGGAGTTACCTTTTCATCAGTAAACCAGGTGCTAATAATTTCTAAAGTTCAGAGCTGCTATGAAGATTAAATTTTTAAAATAGAATATAAAGTACAATTTTCATCCTAAATAAGTCTATCCCTTCTTCAGGGCTTCACATCTCAGTAAGTGGGCCCTCTCTCATTCTACTTCTTCTACTGGGATTTTGATATCAGACTTTATACGTCCTTTTTCCTCCCTCCTCACGTTAAAAGTCACATGGGTTCTAGCTCAAAAATACATCTGGAATCCCTGTACTTCCTTGTGTTATCTCTACCATTATCCTTGCCTAGGACATCATCTTTGGACACCTTGAGACTTCGGACACTTTCAGAGCATTGTGACTTGCTATTTCTACTCTCATTCTTGTCCCTTTTCAATCTTTCCTTATTCTACCAGCCAGAATAATCTCTCTTTCTCTCTCTCTCTTTTTTTTTTTTTTTTTTTTTTGGTCAGGGTCTTGCTCTGTCACTCAGGCTGGAGTGTGGTGACATGATCTCAGCTCACTGAAACCTCTGCCTCTGGGGCTCAAGTGATTATTCCAGCTCAGCCTCCTACGTACGTGGGACTACAGGCAAGCACCACCCAACCAGGTAATTTTTTTTTTTTTGTATTTTTTGTAGATACAGCATTTTGCCATGTTGTCCAGGCTGGTCTCAAACTCCTGGGCTCAAGCGATGCAACCGTCTTGGCCTCCCAAAGTGCTGGGACTACAGACGTGAGCCACCACGCCTACCTCAGAGTAATCTCTTAAAGATAAAAATTTTATCATATCCTTTTATTGCTTTAAACCTTATAAAGACTGCATTTTCTGGAATAAAGCCTTTCACTGGGCTGTCTCCTACTGAACCTTCTCGAGTTAAATGTCACAACATCAAGTAAGTCTTGCCTGACTCCCAAGTCTTAATTAGCTTCCTGTTCTGTCATAGCACTAAATACTTTCTTCTTAATATTTATCACAATTCGACAATATATTTATTTTCATCTGTATATTTATGTTTTGACTCTATCACTAAACTATATGTTCCATGAAAAAAAGAGATGCTATTTGTCTTGTCACTGCTTTATTCTCAAGGGCCCAGTACAATACCTGGCATATACTAGATTCTAAATATGTATCTATCTGTTAAATAAATGGCTTAACATGCATAGAATGTAGAAAGCACATAATTTATTTATAAAAGGGTTTTTTTTTTAATTCTCTTTCTATAAAACACATTGAAGATAAACAGAATTTGCAGAGAATAGATTTGGAATTCATGGTTAAATATAGGGTAAAGGAGAAATTCTATGTCTTTTGTGTATCAAAGACCCCATGATTTATCCAAAGTTAAATAATGTTATAAAACTATAAATTATTTCACTAAATGAACTGTTATTTAAAAAATAGCTATTTTTCACCCACCATGCAATTAGGAGGCTTAAGGTGAATGTGTATTAGTGTGCTAGGGCTGCCATGACAAAACTACAAACAGGGGTTTAAACAACAAAGTGGTATTGTGTCTCAGCTCTGGAGACTAGAAGTCAGAAATCAAGGTGTTAGCAGGGTTAGCTCCTTCTGAGAGCTGTGAGGAAAAATTCGTTTCAGCCTCCTCCCCTAGATTTTGGTGATTTGTTAGTAATCATTGGCATTCCTTGGCTTATAGAAGCATCACCATGATCTCTGACTTGATGTTCACGTGACATTCTTCCTGTATGTATCTCTAGCTTTCTTCTTTTTTGAGGATACTAGTCATACTGGTTTAGTCCACTCTAATGACCTCCTTTTATTTGATTACCTCTGTGAAAACCCTGCCTCCAGTAAAGGCTATATTCTGAGTACTTTAGCATGTAAATTTTGAAGCTGATACAATTCAGCCCATTGCATATATAATAAATATAATAAAGTAATATAATAGCAAAAATATGTGTTCATTTATTATTAATTAATTTAAAAGTATTTATAGATTACCCACCATATCCAAAACCCTATGCTAGGATACAGTGGCAAACTGGAGAGTCAGGATTCCCATTCTAAGCAAGCTTACTTTCTAATAGGGGAGTGAGACAATGAACAAATAATTGTAACATTAATAACTTAATGTATTTATAAAAAGTGACAATACCTTACATGTCAAAGAGTAGTGATCTAGTCTAGAAAGGCCAGAAAGTTTCTCTATTATAGATAATATTATTGGCTGGGCATGGTGGCCCACGTCTGTAATCCCAGTACTTTGGGAGGCAGGTGGATCACCTTAGGTCAGGAGTTTGAGACCAGCCTGGCCAACATGACGAAGCCCCATCTCTAGTAAAAATACAAAAAATTAGTCGGGTGTGGTGTTGGGTGTGGTGTGGTGGTGGGTGCCTGTAATCCCAGCTACTCGGGAGGCCGTGGCAGGAGAATCACTTGAAACCAGGAGGCAGAGATTTCAGTGAGCTGAGATGGTGCCATTACACTCCAGCCTGGGTAACAAGAGTGAAACTCCATCTCAAAAAATATATGTATATTATTAAATATATTTTATTAAATATAATATATATTATATAATATCAAATATATATTAACATAATATATAATATATATTATATATAATATCAAATATATATTAAACATAATATATAATATATATTTATTTATATATTTATATATAAATATAACATATAAATATATATATTTATATTTTAAACAAATATATATTATATAAATATTTATATTTATACTATATGTAATAATATATATTTTATATATATTTGTATTTAATCCTCATTGATTAACCTATAAACTATTGTAGGATAAAGCCTGTGTTTTAAATTTCTATGATGCCTCTGGAGCCAGCTAATGTAGACTTTAAATAGTCTCCCGAATTACATTTTTCATGAATCACTTAAAAACAATGAGCATTTGTTAAATCTTTTTTGACTTTCACAATGTTGTATGTTTATTATTTTTATATCAGCTTCATGCAGTTTGTCTGTGATTAATTTACTAGGCCTATATTATAATTTACAATGTACAGCCTCCTCCCCTAGTTGTTTAATGTACATGGGCTTCTTTTTATGGTCCTAGGAAACAAGAAATAGGTCTGTAATAGTTTAGATAGACTTTTCGTTTTCCCAGCATATAGCGTAGTATTTTGCTTAAAAAGTTTTTACTCCAAAACTTCTTACTTGATTGACTGGCTAATTAATGAAATTAGCCAGAAAACTGTCACCCATTTCAACGACAGATGAAAACTAACTTGCTAAGAGGGTAGTGACATTTAAATTTCTTGTATTAAATATCTTACATTTACGGGTGGTAAAATAAGAATTTTTGTGCTCTGGCAGATAAAGATTTCTGTTTCTTTTTGAGTTTCTAGCTGCTGATTGAGTGAATTTCTTTTCCTGTTATATACTTATGGAAATAATGAAGATATCTTGAAACATGAGTACCTTTTGCTCATATGAGACAACTGGGATAAGATTCACTCCAGAACTCCTGATGATTTTCCCCTCCTTCAAATCAGCAAGCAGTGCAGGCTTCTCAAGGGGAAGTATGGGAAACAGAGGTAGCAGGCACCCTCTCAAAGAGCAAGCCTCTCGGAAAAGATAATGTGCCAGAACAGAGAAATCAGGAATTCAACTGATACCACTACCCTAAAAGCCCAGTTTTGCAATGAGTAGGTCTTTGATATATATGCTGAGAAAACTATCTTACATTTATATATATTGATAGAGTTACCATATAGTAACTCCCATGTCTCATATGTGCAAAACACAGCCAAATTGAGAATAAATTTTTCTCATATTACTTGCAGTTTAACTCTCTCTTTTTATTTTTGTTTTATTTATTTGTTTATTTATTTGTGATAGAGTCTTGCTCTGTTGCCCAGGCTGGAGTGCAGTGGCACAACCTTGGCTCACTGCAAGCTCTGCCTCCTGGGTTGAAGCGATTCTTGTGCCTCAGCCTCCCGAGTAGCTAGGACTACAAGAGGGTGCCCCCATGCCCAGCTAATTTTTATATTTTTAGTAGAAACAGGGTTTAGTTATGTTTGCCAGGCTGGTCTTGAACACCTGACCTCTCGAACCACCTCAGCCTCCCAAAGTGTTGAGAGTACAGGTGTGAGTTACCCACCTGGCCAGATGAACTCTGTTAATAATAATACTGTATCATTATTACATTGCTAGCTGTAGTTGGAACTATAGGTTGTAGCAGTGATTATTAAAATTTCTTGCTAATGGGACAAAAAGAGCTAAGGTTTTATTACAAGGACCGACAAAATAGTTCTGGGGTTCATTGACAAAAGAAAACTCATACCCCTACCTAGGACAGGAAGCTGGAAAAGATTTGGTTGGTTAGCTAGAAGAAGTTTGTTATTCAAATAAGCAGTAAAGGTGAAGCCTGGATGAATCCGTTGCTTCAGGAGTTTAAGAGAAATAGAGTACAAGAGTATAACCACATGGACTTCTGAAGAGACACTAGACAATGATTAGAATAGGTAATATAAAGGTGGAAAGCAAGGATGTAATGAGTGATAAAGGCTCACGAAAAGGCTAAATTAAAGTAGCTGAATAGAAAGACATGGAATTTCCAGAACTCCAATTGTGTTAGATTTTGGCCTGAGGGTAAATGGGATTGGTGGTAACATAATCCACCTCTAATTTTCTCTCCCTAATTCGAAACTAATACAGAAGAAAGAGATAGGGTCACACAAATCGAAATTTAAAATATCACTTTTATGAGGCATTGGGTTCACTGAAGAGTAAGAACAAAGTATGGATCCATGGTCAAATAGGTTTACAAATTCTTTCTCCAAAACAGCAAATGCTGTCCATTGTACGTACAGGAGGCAAATAAGTGTATTTTAGGTATGGACCACTTTTAAAAAGATCCCAGACTGGGCCAGGGCATATATGCTAGGTTTCTTCTCCCACCTCATTAGTTAGCTAGGCCATTTGTCCCACAGGAGAATTAGAGAGAGAAGGGGTAAAGCTTGCATGACCTCCTCCAAAGAGAACGCTCCTTTCCTATAGACTCAGATAGAAAAGTAGGAGGAGAGAATGCTCATAGAACATATTTCTTATGTTGAATTTTTATATAAACAAAATATACCTGTTATTTGCCTGTCAATATTCAGTTAGACCTTCGAGGTCTTTAACTACAATAGAATAGGCATTATTTCACTCAGGAAGGGAACAATTTTAAGTTGCTTGCTTTTTCATCATGATTATCCTAATTTTAATAAATTACTTCAATATCAATATTAAATTACTCCAGGAATGTGTTTACTAAAAGCCATAATAAGCTCAGAGTTGCCAAGTTCCAGCGTGCTCCTATTTATCAGGTTTCGATAACTGGCCGGGTGTGGTGACTCATGCCTGTAATCTCAGCACTTTGGGAGGCCAAGGCAGGCAGATCATCTGAGGTCAGGAGTTCAAGACCAGCCTGACCAACATGGTAAAACTCTGTCTCTACTAAAAAATACAAAAATTAGCCGTGTGTGGTAGCAGGCACCTGTAATCCCAGCTACTCAGGAGGCTGAAGCAGAAGAATTACTTGAACCTAGGAGGTGGAGGTTGCAGTGAGCTGAGAGCATTGCACTCCAGCCTGGATGACAGAGCGAGACTCCGTCTCAAAAAAAAAAATTAATAATTGTATGAATATCTTATAAGGATAGCCTTTTGCACTATATTAACTTTGATTTCTTCTGACAAAAAATAAACTATAGGTGGTGCATATTTAATAAAGTCCTCAGTCTAGATATAATATATGAAAAATATATATTCATTCTTACATATTATGTCCTCAAATATGGTGTAGTTTATAGCTTTACAGAACAGTTTTTCAATATATGTTTTGTATTAACTTAAAATCCTAGGACTGGCCCTTCCCATTATCTCCTTCTTCTTCCTAAGGCCTGATTGGCATTGTTCTAGTGTTCTGAACTTCAGCCATGTCTATATGATGCCAACCAATGAAGTCAGCAAACACTAATTTGTATCTTATGGAACAAGCAGCGGATTTATAGAGACTATGGTTTCTGTTAGCTGTTCCTAACCATGTCGTATGGCTTTATTCAGCTGTCTCTCTAAGTTTATAATGTTCACTATGAGAAAAAACTTAAGTGGTGTAGAACAAGAAGTTCATTTTTAACAAATACTAAGCCAACTCAGAAGGCAGTCTGCCTTTCCCAGAAGGTTCCCTACACAAAATTCGGTGACTAAGATTAGTCAAGAAAGCTTTTGGAGATGTGAGTCCCCTCAAATTAATTTCCTTCAGTTATAAAAAATGAAATCAGTGGTTGCTAAGCCATATGTGACTTTGTGCATGAAGACTTTCAAATCGAGCTGAATTTGGAACAAGATATTCAGTTTCCTATAGTCACTAGATGTTCTCTGTTTGCCTTCCATTCTTAAGATCAGAAAAAAAAAAAACAACAATCAATGTAAATGTCAAAGAGAAAGCACATATATGAATGGGCTCTGTAATTCATCATTTCATATTTGATTTTTCTTTTGTTACAGTGATGACTATTTTAGTGTCCATATATAATCAGTTAACTCAAATAGATGAGTCTGGTTGAATTAAGGTAATAGTCGAATAGTGTCAATGATTAGCCTAATTTATACACAGGGATAATCTTAAGGATTTAACTCACAGCTGATGGCCCAGTATATTTGCTTTTTAAGTTGTCTGAGGTTGTTAGCTGTATAGGTCAATTCAAAGCCTTCGGTTTCTCCTTAAACAAGTGAATAGTTTCTTTTTACAGATTTTTTTCATAAAGTATAACAAAAATAAAAATTGTCTCAAGACAACATAGCCCAAATGCCTCAAAGACTATAAACTGATATTTTGACGGAAATTAAGAACATGTAGTCTCAGTGTTTCACTCACCAATCCTACAATGCCTTCAGAGAGAAAATATAGTAGCTTATTTCATAAAACTAAAAGTGTCACACTATATGATATATAAAGTGGGGTTTTGGAACAAGAGAGTTCATAAAACTCTTTTGGGTGGTTATGAAAATGCAATCCTATTACTGGGTATATACCCAAAGGAATACAAACTGTCCTATGATAAGACACATGCACACATATGTTCACTGCAGTACTATTCACAATAGCAAAGACCTAATGAAACCAACCTAAATGTCCATCAATAATAGACTGGATAAAGAAAATGTGGTACATATACACCATGGAATAGTGTGTACCCATAAAAAAGAATAAGATCATGTTCTTTGCAGGGACATAGTTGGAACTGGAGGACATTACAATTAATAAACTAACACAGGAACAGAAAACCAGATACCACATGTTTTCATTTATAAGTGGGAGTTAAATGATGAGAACACATGGACACATAAGGGGGTACAAAACACTCTGGAGCCTAACTGGGACAGAAAGGGTGCGAGGAGGGAGAGGATTAGAAAAAACAACCAGTAGGTGCTAGACTTAATACCTGGGTAATGAAATATTCTCTGACAAACCCCATAACACAAGTTACCTATGTAACGAACCCGCACATGCACCCTTGAACTCAAAAGCTAAAAAAGAAAAAAAGAAAAATGCAGCTCCCTGGCCCCAGAGATTCTGATTTAGCAGCAGGCACTTTAAAAAACTTTTCCAAGAGGTTCTGAGTTTGGACAACACTATTGCACACAATTAATAAAAATATTGGGTGTGTTCTTACACATGTGCCTGTTAAGGAGCGGTAGGTTTATTTGGCCTCTCAGCATTGAGATTCAAACATTCCAAACACTGACTGGTGACTGTCTCGCCCACTGTCTCAGGGCATGGCTCTCCTCGCCCACTCTGCTATGTGCAAAGAAGAACAAGCTGGCTCTGGAGCTCGTGTTGCAATTTTATTGAGTTAGACGTTTTTAGTCTTTTTTGTAGAAGACCTTTCTATCCTTTTTAAGCTAGAAAATGGCTCATTCTCACCCTGCTTTTCCTCAGGGAGCCAGCGTCTGGCGAGGTGGAATGACAGCTGGGGGCAAGGAAGCACCGGCTCTCTCCACTTTAAGGAGAGGCTGACCTAGGAAAAGGGCTTTCCCACAACTTGACCAGAAAAGTTCATAACATGGAAGCCTCTTTTTAAAGGACGAATACCTTCTGGCTCCAAAAATATGGATAGTCTAAAAAGTATAATTTGTCATTAAAAATGAGACATGAAAGGAAAACTAATAAGTACCCCAAAGAGATTTCCTCCTGGTCTTCCCATGACAGATGTTGTTTTTGACTAAATGATAATGAACAGTAAGCAAATAACTCACCTATAAAATGTTGAAAACATTATCCAGGGAAGCACAAATTTCTGTGCTAAAGAAATGTGACTGTTTGCCTTTCCTTATCTATCATCTCTAAGAAAACTTCCTTGGGAGCCAAATCTCTTATTTAGTTTATACCAAACAGAAGAGTTTTCCTTGTGGCAGTTAGAGAGAAAAGGGGATTGTGGGGAGCAGACAAGTAAACCAGAAAATAGATTTGCCCCAGTAGGAAAAGCCACTTATTTTGAGAAGTAGAGAGATCCACAGGATATTTGCGGATATAAAATGGAAAACTTGGGTTGATCTTTCCTCACATGGTCTAGAAAATCATTAGCTTAATCTCTGATATGTGCAATGCATTTTCTAATCTTTTGAGACATAGAAGAGAAAGAACAATGCAAAACTGGCCTTGCATTGTTCAAAATGGGGAAAAATGTAAGTCCTCTGTAATTACAGAAGTAAGAGGGAACAAATCATACAGTTCACTTCATTCTTCATCTGGAAAACACTCACATGTCTTTTTAAGGACAAAGCTGCCTCTGGCCCAAATATCTGGTCTTTGAGGCCACAGATCCCTAGAAGAGTAAATGTGCAGCCTGTTGGGGAGCACACTCAGATGCCACGTAATAGCTAACGGTGGGCAGAGCCTTGTGTCTGTTCAATCACTAACTTACATTATCACGGAACCCTGCGTTCTCAGGAGTTCCTTTATGTGACTGCCTATAACACAAAGGACTGAACTGTTCCTGCTTCCCCTTTGATGTCCAAACTCTAACTGAATTGTAGTTTTTCTGTATATTTGTGGCTGTGATGTCCTGACTGTCAGAAAGCGACTTAGACAGACACCATCTGTACCATGTCTCATCTCACGTTCTGCTGGTCCAGTCAGTGCCTCATGAGTGGGGAGGTGAGAGCACCAAATGGCTCTCTTCAATTAACTCCTTGGGCCAGGTATTAACCTCAAAGTCAAGCTGTGACCATGGAAACACTACACCATTAAGCTAACAGTTCAAATTAAAACTCCCCGTCTGAGTCACTGAAAAACTCTAATGCAACTAAATGGATAACTTTAAGTGCCTAAAAACTAGATCACTATTTTTATTAGCACGACCTTTAAAAAAGAATGAAATCTTTCTTTAATGTAAAGGACTATTTAGTAATGAAGACTATTTATGGGTCCTGCCCACACATGATGCGTGTGTACTTCCTGATATAAAACAATACAGCCAGGAAACCAAGCTGATCTGAATACTATTGAAGATGCAGCGTAAGGATGTAGCAAATAAACTGCCCTGGGCTGGTGATAAGTGCTGTGGCTACTTGGCTTCCTCCACATTAAAACCACCTGGAATTGTGGATGAATCAATATTGCCTATTTTAGTCTTTGAAAGTTAAGGATTCCAGAGACGGAATATGTTATGTTTTGCTAGGGTATTTTTCAGATGTGCAGTTGTGCAATTTAGCTCAGCACTTTAAATATGTGTTAATTTGTCACCGATTGAACACCTGCTGTGTGCCAGGTCTGTTATAAGCATTAAAATTAGAAAGTCAAAGGGGAAAGCTCTATATGCCCTTGGGGAGCTCACAGTTTAACAGGAGGTTTACAGATGAATATTGATCATTTTATTACAAGATTTACAAGTCACCCAAGAGGTAAGAGCTGGTAACACAGGAGCTCTTAGCTTGAGAAGACCAGCAGGGAAGGCCCCTGGATTAGGCATCTATACAGTAAGAATTTGCCAGGTAATACGTAGAGAAAGGGGAGGATATTCTTGGCTAAGGGAAGAGCACTGAGAGAGCCTGGACCAGGTAAAGAATCGCAAATACTGTAGTTTAGTCAGACTGAGCAAGAGAATAATATGAAATGAGGCCAGGGAAACAGGCGGGAACCAGATCATGCAAAGGAGTTTGAATTTTATCCTAAGGCAATGGGCAGCCACTGAAGGATCTAATGAAAAGTGACATGATCTGATGGACAGTTCAGAAAGTTAATTCCAGCAGTCTTAGGGAGGATAAATTGAGGGTGGTCATCTTGGAGGCACGACAAGATAGTTAGGAGGTGGGGATAGTTGGAAGAAAAAACGAAAAGGAACTAGATAAGTTTGAGTTAACTCAGCAGCAATAGCACATACATGATTGTGTGTGTAATCACGGAGCATGAACAACATGCAAAGTGCAACAAGAATTTGCACAAAGTATGTTAATGCACTTTTTGAAGAGATATATTTGTACTAATAGACATAAGGTAGTCATTTTCATGCATTTTTTAAACATACCCATGAGCCCAGTTATTACTGTAGAGGGTTGATTGATGAATTCTTATTGCCATTTCATAAGTTTCCACATAAATCACCCTACCAGAAAGACACATGCACACAACTGTTTATTGCAGCACTACTGACAATAGCAGATGCATGGAATCAACCTAAATGCCCATTAATGACAGATTGGATAAAGAAAGTGTGGTACATATATACACCATGGATTACTATGCAGCCATAAGAAAGAACAAGATCATGTCTTTTGTGAGAACATGGATGGAATTAGAGGCAGTTATCCTCAGCAAACTAATACAGGAACAGAAAACTACATACCACATGTTCTTACTTATAAGTAGGAGCTAAATGATGAGAACTTATGAACACAAAGAAGGAAACAACAGACACTGTAGGGTGGGAGGAGGGAGAAGGGCAGGAAACGTAACTATTGGGTTCAGAGAAAACCAAATAGTTATATTTGGGTTATTGGTTTAATTCCTGGGTGACAGACTAATCTGTTCAAAAAACCCTGTGACATGAGTTTACCTATATAACAAACCTGCACATGTACTCCCAAACCTAAAATAAATGGTAAAAAAAAATGAGTTTGGTGGGTGTTGAATAATTAGAACACATGGACACGGGAAGGGGAGCATCACACACTGTGGTCAGTTGCAGGAGGCCAGGGGAGGGACAGCAGGGGATGAGGAGGATGGGGAGGGATAACGAGGGGAGAAATACCAGATATAGGTCATGGAGGGATGGAGGCAGCAAACCACCCTGCCATGTATGTACCTATGCAACAATCCTGCATGATCTGCACATGTATCCCAGAACCTAAAGTACAATTAAAAAAAAGAAATTAGAAAAGTGGGAATTGGATTCCCCAAAAAAATGAGTTTGGGAGAAAGGATCTAAGGAGGGTCTTCCTTTACCGACTTGCCTACTTGGAACCTGGTTTATGAGGTAGGTAGGTAAACAGAGAAGAGTAAACCTCAAATCTATGCTTGCTCTTCCACTCAGATTTTGTTTTTGCCATCTCTGCTTAAAACTATGCCAGCCAAGTGATTAAATGCTACAAAAATGTCAGTGGCTACACAGACAGGTCATGAGTCATGTTAGGATTAACTGGATGTATCCACAATTTAAAAAATATTGATGTGATTCTAAAAGTATTTTAGGTTTGGCAGGACTTTGGGGGATTCTCTTATTTGTTAATGAGTTGATAAGGCTAGTAAAATGAGTGATCAAAAGCAATAAGATATCAATGCAAATATTGACTAAAATATTTAGATCACCAGATTCCATAGTAACAAATCTATTTTTGTACATAAACTAGCCTAGGAAACCAGTCTACTATGTCACACAATTAATAATGAACAAATAAAATACTTTGAGCACTTTATCTGCATCCAGACCTATGTAGTGTGTGTGTGTGTGTGTGTGTGTGTGTGTGTGTGTGTGCTTGTGTGTAATTAATCCATATTTTCTCATTTACGACATTTACCTTGAGGTAAGCATCCTATAAAAGTTATGACCATGGTTTATCCAAGATGCTCTGACATCCAATACTAGGCCCTTTCCTCTAACCTGTTCATTTTACCTTGCCTGCTGTGTCCAATAGGCACTTAATTCTTTCCTTCAGGCCTTTGGTTGCCGAGTTGCTGGGTCAGGATCCAAACTCAGATCTGCCTGCCTCCTGAAGCCAAGATTTTAAGCATCACATTGGAGTACTCAAGAATGTGCTAGAACAGTGCTACTCAAAGTAGCCAGTCCATAACCTGTCCCTGATCTCCAAGGAAATGAAAGAACTTGCTCCAGAATATAAATGAACACATTGGTTGCTTTACTGGGAAATGTATGCTATTAAAAAAGGAGTGTCAGCTTACTGGTATAGTTGGCTTAGACTCTGGCCAGGCTTCCTGATTACAATGTTACAGCCTGTTAGCAAAGGGCTCACAGACAGGAGACATAGGTTCATGGACAGCATTTGACTAGCAAGGCATTGGATCACTGCATGGGTGCCAGATTCATCTGACCATATCCCAAGGAAACTGCAAGCAAAATGTTTCATAATCCCATAAATGTGTCATGGCCTACAAATGTTTCACTAAGGAATAAAGAAGTTTTCATAGACATATTTGAAATTTTTGAATGAGCTATATAAATCTCTTAGAATTTTTCATTAAAAATTGCGTTTCAAAATGAAGTTAACTTTCTATTTAGAATACTGAAGTCAAGAAGAGTTCTACAGTTATATCTTGATTTTGATACTACACTTACAGAAGTTATGATGACTACATTGTTCAATAATTTGGGCGTATGATTTGTTTAGTTTATGTTAGTGATTTTTTACATATAACCTTGGAAAGTCTGAATAAAGTGGGGAGCCCTAGAAATTCTACAGAAATATATGCATACTGCATTAAAATAATAGAAAAGCAGTGGAGACTTAAATGAACAATTACCCAATTCTTCATAACTAACATCTTTAATAAGATTTTCATAAATTTTGACAAAACCATTTTTGAAAAGTATGATTTTCAAATGTAATGCAATTCAGAGGTCAACAATGTTTTTATCAATGTGTTTGATACAATGACACTTACCAACAGTACATGGGGGAAATTTTATTTCCGACATTCTTACATGTTTTATTTTTTCTTTCTCTCTGTCCTTCTTTCTTTTTCCCTCTCTTTTTTTTTTAAAAGAAACTGGTCTACCCAAAGCAAAATCTAGTGCCTTTATAAGTTCTTAGAGACAATAAAACCATTATTTAATTTAATATTCATTGTTTAGCCAGAAGCAATTTCAAGCATAATTGAGGTAATAGTTTTTAATTCTGTATATACACTTCACAGCACACTGAGACTTCTTATGTAATTTTAAAAACTGTTTCATGCTGATGTCCATTGATGTCTTAGAATATAATTTTATAACTTTGAACAATATAAAGGTTTAGAATTGCTATATTTTGCACATTGCCTATCAGAGGCTTGATTAGGAACGTGATATGAATCTGTCTAGTGATGCAGGAACTATCTGTACGAGGTTAAACTTTTAATCCAAAAATGTTTACTGAGCACCAATTATGCACAAGTAATTAGGAGAAGTCTTGGCCCTGTCTCTGAAAGGTGCTAACAGATAAACAACATCATCCTTCCATTTAGGCCATAATTCTGTTCAGAAATTAAAGAGCAAAGGTTGTGAATGTAACTTTTTCTTTCTTTCCTAAAAATCAGTAGGTAATTACACTGACCCAAAAGACAAAATAAATTCACTCTGTGAGTTTACCATTCATGGGACAGTATTTACGTTTACATGCCCATTTAAACATGCCCTGCTGCAGTCATTTCAGAACACGTAAGAAGGGCGGTATTACTCCAGCTATATCCTGCCTCATTGTTTATACAGATGGTGATGCACTTTAAGAATCTTAATAAAAATCATCCTTTATATTTGTACAGTATTTTTCATTTCCAGTGCAGTTTAGATTTACTATCATCTTGAATTCTTGCGAAGACCATGTGAGATGACTGTAGGATTATCATTCTCATTTTGCCATTGGGAAAACTGAAGCTCACAGGGTTCAAAGGCTATGAAGTATGGACTGGAAGCTACCTATCTGGGTTCAAATTCCAGCTCCACAGCATGCCAAATATGTATAATTTGGAACAAGTTACTCAACTTCTTTTGCATCAGTTTCCCCATCAGAAGATGAGGGTAGCAACAGCACCTATCTCACAGGATTGTTATGACAACTTAGTTTAATGTATGTTAAATACTCACAGCAGTACCTGGCATATGGTAAATGCGACATGCATTTCAGAAATGGAGCCCGGATTTCTGACTGCATGTCTAGTGTTCCTTTCATTACAATAGTGTTTCAATTATGTCTTGTTACACCACTTCATGTGGTGGTTGACAGGGTACTGAACTGGAGGAAAAAGTACTACTACCGAAGCATGTCCTGATGTTGTAGCTTCTACGTTTTCCTGAATTACAAACAATTAGGTAGTAATAATGTTCATGTAAACAATTTATTTAGTAATCCCTCATATGTGCCAGGCTGGGTATCAAGTAAATAATGCATGCTTTACATATATTATTCTATTCAATCCTCACAGCAGACCTGTTTATCCCCACTTACAAATAAAGAAACTGGAGTCACCAAGAGGTTAAATCGTGCAGTGAGTCAGAGCATAGTGATAGGCATCAAAAGGGAGTTTCACGTCTGACTTAATATAGGTATCTGTGGAATGAAACAGGAATGTGCTTAATCATATCAAGTGATCTGATGCTCAAACCTTTGTCTTAACCAGGGGTCACTGTCCTGGCAGTTACAGCCTATTGCAAAACTGAAATCAAAACTAAAGGCCTTGGGAACTTTTAACCTAAGCAAGAGCTGATTGTTTTATAGTGGTGGATATCCAGTATAGTTTCCAACAATTGAAAATTGAAAGTCAAAGGAAAGTAAGCTAACAGACTCCTTAAAGAATGCACAGTCTTGGATAAAGCTTTTTTCTTCCAACCCTACAATTATTATTTTAAGGATTCAATTTAATTTATTGTAATTATTTTTAACATATATTATTTAAAAACTAATTACATACAAATTTTCTTTTCCCTAATCCAAAGTTAAAATAAATCACTTTGTAATAATAATTGTGTAGAATTACATGAAAACACTATTTCCATATTTTCAGTGCCTTAAGACACTTGGAATATTTGGAGAGTTTCACATTCTTATCTTATTGGATTAGATGGTATGACTTGGTGGCCTCAGAGGATAAGACTTAGGAGTAGTCCCGAAACATAATCATCAGAAAAAAAAGAAAGTAGGGATTATTCTTTAAAGCAATTTAATCCAAAATACTGGTTCCATGTTGTTCTGGATTCAGAGTGAAATTTTTGTTCTCATCTAATTTTAAAGCTGTACAACAACAGAAATGCTGTTTAAAAAAAAATAGTGTGAACTAAACCCTAGTGACAATCCAGAACCCTGTTTTTATAGATGTTTACCACTAAAATAATAAAGTATAAAATATGAATTGACAAAATGGAGTGCCCAGTCAAATAATATGATGTGAGTTTGCATACATTTTATATCTCCTTACATGTCAAAAGGAGCCATATTTTGCCAACATACAAATTCTGAGTGGCCCAGAAGCCAAACTTATTCACAATAATCCTCCTGGGAAAATAAGAAAGGGTGAGGAAGTACTAACCTTAGTATTAATTAGTTTTTATGACACCAGGGACCTCCCAAGTTAAGGGCTGATAGGGATAGGGCACTCTGTCTCTGTAGGATTACATGAACTGCTTTTCCTTCCATTTCTGCTTCAAATCACACATTCTGGCTTAGCAGGGGCTAACCAGATAGAGGGAGTTGAATCTCTGTCTCTCTTTCTCAGATATTCTGATTAAAGCCTACTCCTGTGAGTTGGAGATCAGGTGTGGAGTGTCTGTTGGGTAATAATTTCCCATTTTACTTTTCTAGCATTTAATAGCTATTGTTTTAAAGAAATAAAAATCACTAGTATATTGTAAAGCATTTTTAATTAGTAGCCATGTTATTATTTTCAACAGTTGATAAACCTTTAGGCTTTAAACATTAAACATCGAATTATTAAGAAATTCAATTGAAGTAATCAGAACTAATATTGATGAAGAGGAGTATGACTACAAAGGCATTCACTTTTCCCCGAAAATCACAATGGGTAAATATGATAACAGATGAATCAGGCCGCACACAAACATCAGCTTATTCACTGTATCAGCATGCCATTTAAAGTGATTTTTAAGCTGACCATCACCTAATTTGGGTAACTACATTTCTAGGTTCTACCTGGACTCTTCTGATGTGTGTGCCAAGATAGAAACACTTTCATAAGCACATTATAGATTCAAACAGATAGAGGGACAAAATGCACAGAAGGACATTGTCAATTATTCTACATGGGACAGCTTCATGTCTAGATAATGGATTTTCTCCTTCTTAATATTTGTTGCTAATCATAAGAATAGTTTTCCAATTCACCTACTGGGTCTTCTCACAATTAATGTTCAATGCATTTTTCAGATGTTCTCCAAACCATGGAGCAAACCATATAAATGGGGTAATACACTTGAAAACAGGTACTTCCTTTTCCCCAACCATATATTTGATCTCTTCTTTCCTGGCTCCTTGCAGATTCAGTTCATAGAAACATACGGTGATAAAAGAAGCCTGATTTTTAAAGAAGCAGATTAAAACCCTTCCCACGCTTGGATGTCATCATCCTCAAAGTAGATTAATGTTCTCTGCTCCATTTCTGTTTTTTCTCTCTGGTTTTACTGTATTTTTTTTAATTGAATTGGCAAAATCTGCAGAATTAAATAGTTGTCCTTTAAGGGTAAACATACACAGACAGGCTTTTTCATCTGCTTAAGTTCTAAGGCAACAGAACGCAATTTCCCTGGGCAAAATAGTTTCCTAACTGTGTCTCGCTAATTACTAAAGTGTTCCTTCACTAAATTTGTTTCATTCTTGTATCGCCTTTGGATTTCTCTCAGGAAGAAGTACCCAATCAATCTCAGGATCAGTGGCTGGGGGTGCCATGGCTTGCACCTAACATTCTTTCCACATCTATTGAACCCTCGTTTTGGCAGGACGTTGGCTACCCAGTTCTCCTTTTGCGTCTCTTTCCTGTCTTCTCCTGGGTCCACATCCTCCAACCACAGTGACCCTTCATCAGTTTCAAAGGTACCATGACCCTTTACCTTTTTGATATTATGATTTCCTCTGTTAAGTAATTTTTTTCTTTTGTAGCATTTTATTACACTTTAAAATTATATATTTACTTTGTGATTATTTGCTTAATGTTCATGTCCCTCTCCAGACTAAGCTCCATGAGGTGGGGGCTTGATCTATATCGTACATGTTTGTAACACCATGCTTTGCATAGCCAGGTACAGAACAGGCTCTCAGTATCCCGGCAATGAATACAAGCATGTTCAGAATTCTTTACCAATCATTACAAAGTGCCAGTAACACACAATTTGCATTTACATGAAATGATCAAATTGTTCTCATCTTCTATTTGTTATATTTCAGAATATATTTCAGAATATTGCAATATAACCAACAGATTAAATTTCAGGTGATTTCCTTAGGTTTATTGGTGATATCTGCTAAAATTGTCTCAGCAACTACATTTGTAATTTATAATTATCATAAGAAGCAAACAGTCAAGGAAAAAAGCCTGAAATAGAGAATATAGTTAATGTTGAATCTATGCACTCTATTTCAGAGAGTAGTTTTCCCTGCCTTAGAATATGAAGGTTCATTCATTTATCCAATAAATAATTATTGAGTGACTTATATATGCCCAACATTGCCCAAGGCTATAAAGATTAAGCAGTGAACCAGGCATAGCCAAAATCTTCTGTTACACAACTAACTACAAATCATTCCCCAACCTACCTTCTCCACCTTCACCTACTAGCACAGGCAATCAGTCCATTTATCTGATCATTTACTCTGGATCGTTCAATGAAGTGGAAGAGAAGAAACACTGCTTATAAAAAAAAAATGGAAAGAATTTTGAAATTTTTAAGATACATGGAATATGGAAAATATAGATTTCACCAGGAATTGGGGTTGAAAATAATAGGCTAGGAGATTTTTTTTTTTAATCCTTAAATATTAAAATGATAACAAACATATACTGTAACAGTGGTTCTTAACTGGGATTACTGTTTGGGATATATCATAATCACTTGGACTGTTCTTTTTTTCTCCCCTCAAATGCAGCCCCATGTGGTCACAAACTCTACTTCAGGGTGAATTGCCCTACACAGTGATATATTTTGGGTGATAAACTCTTCACTTATTAAGGGGAGGGACAGCGGTGGGGAGTTGGGGAGAGATAGCATGGGGAGAAATGCCAGATATAGGCGAAAGGGAGGAAGGCAGCAAATCACACTGCCATGTGTGTACCTATGCAACAATCTTGCATGTTCTTCACATGTACCCCAAAACCTAAAATGCAATAAAAAATAAAATAAATAAATAAAAGAAATGATCAGAACTTCTCTTCTCCACTATTATGCTAAGAATAAATTATGAAGCCACTGATTCCATATCACACATGTACCTTGCTTTAGCACTTTTTGCAATTCTAGATTGCATGAGCATTATCCTGTGGGGAGAGATGAGAATGTTTCATACATGATGCAGTTAATGACTCTTTTTTATAAATCTCTTTGTCATATTTATAGAGGAAAATGCTCAAGAAGCAAATGTTTTTCCAGTTACATGAATGGAGCAGTTAATTCATTTCACTTTCTTTTCAAGGTATAATTAGTGAATCATCTTTTTCAACAGAAATTTACCTTGGTTATTGTTTTCACCTTTATCTTTGGCTTCTTAATAGTGTCATCTGTTACCATAAATTTGAATATATCAAAGTGTTGGTTAAAATAAAAGAAGAAAATATTCAGGTTAAATTGACTGATCTTACTCTCATTAAACTATAGTGATGGAAGAATGGCTCATTACTTTTTGGTTGCTGTTGTTGTTTTTACTGAATACATTGGCCCCCTAAGTTGGCAGCACTAATTAGATATAATAAAACAGGTGTTTTCTATTAACCAAACAACAAGTAATTAAAATTTTTGTATGGTAAATTAAAACTGTGACATCATGTTAAGAAGATTAAAAAACTCAAATAAAACTGAAAGAAACCAGTGTAACTATGGTTCCTTTTTTAATAGAAATCTTATAATTTGTTCTATTTTACCTATTGGTCATCTGCAAAATTAATATCATAAGATTAATCTCTATATTAACTAAAAAAATAGATCTTATCCTCTATAAGTTGGATTTTAATATGCATTAAATCTCAAAATTTTTAGTGATATCTGACAATTTAAAATATATTAACCACCCAGTTTAAAAGAAATTCAAGATATTGAGATACTGAATATGCTTATTAAAATACCCATGCTGCTTAGCTCTGCCTCTCAGAAATTCTGATATTCCTCTAGAAAGTGGCCCAATCCAATCAAATTAGAACTCAGAATTAAGAAACTAACTCAGAACTGCACAATTTCATTGAAACTGAACAACTGGCTCCTGAATGTCGACTGGATAAACAATGAAATTAAGGCGAAATAAAGATGTTCTTTGAAACCAGGGAGAACAAAGACACAATGTACCAGAATCTCTGGGACACATTTAAAGCAGTGTCTAGAGGGAAATTTATAGCAATAAATGCCCACATGAGAAGCGAGGAAAGAGCTAAAATCAACACCCTCTCATCAAAATTGAAAGAATTAGAGGAGAAAAATCAAAAAAACTCAAAAGCTAGCAGAAGACAAGAAATAACTAAGATCAGAGCAGAACTGAAGGAGATAGAGACACACAAAAAAAAAAATTCAAAAAAATCAATAAACCCAGGAGCTGGGTTTTTCAAAAGATAAACAAAATAGACAGCTAGCCAGATTAATAAAAGAGAAAAGAGGGAAGAATCAAATAGATGCAATAAAAAATGATAAAGGGGATATCACCACTGATTCCACAGAAATACAAACTACCACCAGAGATTACTACAAACAACTCTAAACACATAAACCAATAAACCTGGAAGGAATGGATAAATTCCTGGACACTTGCACCCTCCCAAGCCTAAACCAGGAAGAAATTGAAAACTCGAATAGACCAATAACAAGGGCTGAAGTTGAGGCAGCAATTAATAGCCTACCAACCAAAAAAAGCCCATGTCCAGACGGGTTCACAGCTGAATTCTACCAGATGTACAAAGAGGAGCTGGTACCATTCCTTCTGAAATTATTCCAAACAATAGAGGAAGAGGGAATCCTTCCCAAATAATTTTATGAGACCAACATCATCCTGATACCAAAACCCGGCAAAGACTCAACAAAAAAAGAAAACTGTGGGCCAATATCCATGATGAACAGAGATGTAAAAATCATCAATAAAATACTGGCAAACCAATTGCAACAGCACATCAGAAAGCTTACATCCCAAGTAGGTTTCATCCCTGGGATGCAAGGCTGGTTCAACATACACAAGTCTATAAACATAATCTAACACATAAACAGAACTAAAGACAAAAACCACATGATTTTCTCAATAGATGCAGAGAAGACCTTTGACAAAATTCAACAGCCCTTTATGCTAAAAACTCTCAATAAACTAGGTATCGATGGAATGTATCTCAAAATAATAAAAGCTATTTATTCCAAACCCACAGCCAATATCATACTGAATGGGCAAAAACTGGAAGCATTCCCTTTGAAATCTGGCACTAGACAAGGATGTACTCTCTCACCACTCCTATTCAATATAGTATTGGAAGTTCTAGCCAGAGCAATCAGGAAAGAAAACAAAAATAAAGCGTATTCAATTAGGAAAAGAGGAAGCCAAATTGTCTCTATTTGCAGACGACATGATTATATATTTAATAGACCCTTTCATTTCAGCCCAAACTCTCCTTAAACTGATAGGCAACTTCAGCAAAGGCTCAGGATACAAAATCAATGTGCAGAAATCACAAGCATTTCTATACACCAATAACAGGCTGTCAGAGAGCCAAATCATGAGCAAACTTCCATTCACAATTGCTACAAAGAGAATAAAATACCTAGGAATACAACTAACAAAGGATGTGAAGGAACTCTTCAAGGAGAACTACAAACTACTGATCAAGGAAATAAGAGAGTACACAAACAGAAGGAGAAACATTCCATGCTCATGGTTAGGCAGAATCAATATTGTGAAAATGGTCATATTGCCCAAAGTAATTTATAGATTCAATTCTATCCCCATGAAGCTACCAATGACCTTCTTCACAAAACTGGAAAAAGCCACCTTAAACTTCATATGAAACCAAAAAAGAGCCTGCATAGCCACATCAATCCTAAGCAAAAAGAACAAAGCCAGAGGCATCACACTACCTGATTTCAAACTATACTACAAGTCTAAATAATCCAAACATGGTATTGGTACCAAAACAGAGATATAGATCAATGAAGCAGAACAGAGGCCCTGAAGGCAACGCCACACATCTACAACCATCTGATCTTTGACAAACCTGAAAAAACAAGCAATGGGGAAAGGATTCCCTGTTTAATAAATGGTGTTGGGAAAACTGACTTGCTGTGTGCAGAAAGCAGAAACTGGACCCCTTCCTGACAACTTACATTAAAATTGACTCCAGATGGATTAAAGACTTAAACATAAGACCTAACACCATAAAAATCATAGAAGAAAACCTAGGCAAAACCATTCAAGACATAGGCACAGGCAAGGACTTCATGACTAAAACACCAAAAACATTGGCAACAAAAGCCGAAATAGACAAATGGGACCTAATCAAACTCCAGAGCTTCTGTACAGCAAAAGAAACAATCATTAGAGTGAACCAGCAATCAACAGAATAGGAATAAATTTTTGCAATCTACCCATCTGACAAAGGGATAATATCCAGAATCTACAAAGATACAAAGAACTAAAACAGATTTACAAGGAAAAAAAAAAAATCCAAAAGTGGGTGAAGGCTATGAACAGACACTCTTCAAAAGAAGACATATATGAGGCCAACAAACCTATGAACAAATGCTCATCATCACTGGTGGTTAGAGAAATGCAAATCAAAACCACATTGAGATGCTACCTCACGCCAGTTAGAATGGCAAACATTAAAAAATCTGGAGACAACAGTTGCTGGAGAGGATATGGAGAAAAAAGGAACACTTTTACACTCTTGATGGGAGTGTAAACTAATTCAACCATTGTGGAAGACAGTGTGGCACTTTCTCAAGGACCTAGAAATAGAAATTCCATTTGACCCAGCAATCCCATTCCTGGGTATACACCCAAATGATTATAAATCATTCTGTTATAAAGACATATGCACACATATGTTCATAGTAGCACTGTTTACAACAGCAAAGACCTGGAACCAACCCAAATGCCCATCGACAATAGACTGGACAAGGAAAATGTGGCACGTATACACCATGGAATACTATGCAGCCATAAAAAAATGAGATTTGTGTCCTTTGTAGGGACATGGATGAATCTGGAAACCATAATTCTCAGCAAGCTGACACAAGAACAGAAAGTCAAACGCCGCATGTTCTCACTTATAGGCAGGTGTTGAGCAAAGAGAACACATGGACACAGGGAGAGGAGCATCACACGCTGGGGTCTATTGGGGGGTGCCAAGGGAGGAACAGCAGTTGGACTGGGAGGTCAGGAAGGGATAACATGGGGAGAAATGCCAGATATAGGTGACGGGGGAATGGAGGCAGCAAATCCCAATGCCATGTGTGTACCTATGCAACAATCCTACATGATGTGCACATGTACCTCAGAACCTAATGTATAATTAAAAAAAGAAAGAAAGAAAGTGGCCAAATCACTTTCATATCACCATCAAGCCTCTGCATAAGTCCTATTAAGAATCTAAAATCTCAGGAGCGGTTGCTCACGCCTGTAGTCCTAGTACTTTTGGAGACCAAGGTGCTCAGATCACTTGAGGTTAGGAATTTGAGACCAGCCTGGCCAACATGGTGAAACCCTGTCTCTACTTGAAAAAAAAAAACAAAAAACTAAAATTATTTTTTAAATAACAACTTTCTTTTCTATTTCCTCCAGTTCCTGGAGGAATTTGTTCATTGTCTACTGGGCTTGGTACGTCATTCTCAGTTTTGCCTCTGCTCTCTGCCTGGAATGTTCCATAACTGCTTTTCGGGTAAGATACTTCTGGGTGGGAGAGCACTGAGCTCTTTATGACCCTAAAATTCATAAAACTTCATTAGTCTTTAAAAGATTAATAAATTCTGCCTGAGTGAGTGTGTTCCTTAACTCAGTAACTTCAACTGAAGGCTACGTTTTTTTCTTCTATATAGGTTTTGTTTGTCAAAGTATATTTATTCAGACAATTAAAAATCATGTTATTTATTCTAATTAAGTATATTGTTATTTATGCCATTTCCAGGAATTAAAAAAAAATTATTTTAGTGATTAAGGACCCCTATTGAAAATACAAAGGAATATTTTTTTTCCAAGATATTTAGGAAGCAAGGACTAATAGCTGGATATTAGCAAATGTCATTCCTGTCACTGAGACTTTCAGGGAAAAAGTCACGTCTACTTTTGCTTTATACTGTGCTTAGTACTGTATATACGTACTGTACTTAGATTCAATTTTGCTATTTGATTAATACAATCACAGTATAAGTAAAATAGGCAGGCCAATGTTCCTGCTGCAACAGCCAGAAAAAGCTGGATATACTACAAGTATAACGTTTTGAAAGTAATTGAATGATGCAGAAGCAGTGAAGACTAAATGAACTACAACCCAGAGAGAGGAGAACCTTTTTAAGGAAAGCTGGCCTTCAAGTGTTTCCCAGAAGGTTTTGCCTATTTTGTCCTTAGGCTGATGATCAGATATGGCCCAGCCAGAGAACCTCTGCTATAGTGATAGAAAAACTAGCAAAGCTTTTAGTGCTGGGCTAGAGTGAAACAATGGAAACTCTAGGGCACTTTCAATTTTTGCCATGGGACATTTGCTGAATCCTGAGGTTGTGCGAAAAGATGGGAGGCCAGGATACACGGCCTGCAAGCGGAATGCAACTCCCAAAGTTGGTAGTATTTAGAAAACATATGGTCAGTCTTCTCTTCAAGACATTTGACAAATATTTAAAGCCATGTTGGGCAGGAGCTATGCAAAAGAATCTCTGAAGGGCATGAATAAGCCCTTCTTTAGCCTTTCAGGACTGAGGAGACAAAGGCCCATCAAACTTTCACGCGGAAGTTCAGGAAGTTCAGGAGGGCAATGCCCTAAGAACAAGATGGATAGGAAATTGGCTGAGTCTTAATAAAACTACAGCCCAGCTGGGATCACACTCAGTCTCTGATAGAATTGAGGAGACAATAATCCTTTCTCCTCCTCACCTTTAATGCCTCTCAGAAGAAAGAAAGGATATTTTTCGGGCAGAAGGTAAGATATCTAGGACCTTCAATATTTGTTTAAACACAACATGCAGAGGAGAAAACTAAAATTACGAGATATTCCTAGAAGTAAAACCATATGGCCATTAATAAAGAGGAAGCAAAAGACAATAAGCAGACAGACAGACGATCTAGCTATTGGAGTTAGCAAACTAGGACTTTTTTAAACTGCTTAATATGTTCAAGAAAAGGGAAGATGGATATAAGAAGGTAAAGGTCAATTTCTCCAGAGCTCATCTCTGTTGGCTTAAGTCTTTAAATTTTCACTTCTTTGTTTTCTGGTATAGCCCTATTGGGTTTTGATACTATGCTAGGATTCACCTTCCATTTTAATTTCTTTCCATGGGCTTGGGCATGTGTGTATTCAAACCTTTATTAAACTAGAAATGTGATTCCTCATTGTGTCACATTTTGTGACATGAGTATGCAATTAATCCTGTATAGGATTGTGTGACAGATCTTTTTTCTTAAAACAAAAGATTTTAAGCACTATTGTTACTGAGGTTGATAGTTAAGTCAGTGACATATCAGAGAGGTGATGGGTGGGGGCTCTGGCCCAGAGAAGTGTTTTATCACTGACATTTTTTAGATTTGCCAGTGTGCCATGAAAATTAAAAGTTGACAGAATTTTAATAGGTTAATTATTGTTTTTAAATACTCTTCAGGCAATGCACACCCTTATTGCCCAGACCCATGTTGGATATGACCATCACCTCCTCCTGCTCCTTGATCAGCCTCAATCTCTTGAAATTATTCATTTAGCCTTATAATTACAAAAGTCTCCCAAGTCTCCAATTATTTACACGAATAACTGCACTCCTTTAGAAAGATGCAACTGCAGGATTAGAAAACCTCTACAAAGCAATCAGTAAAATCTCTAAGACGTCAAGTTGTTAGGCAGGGTCTGGAAAGAAAGGGAGCCACCACCGATCTCTTTTTTCATGTGGAGAAAGTTGAAGGGGAAAGTTCATTCACAGGAGGTGACAAACTGTCAACTAAAGTTAGAGCCTAAATAGTTATAGTCCCAGTTGACGTATGTTTAAAGGACATCTTTTAACAGAGATGATATCTCTCTAGGACATTTTTGAGCAAAGCACAATTATCAAAAAATCAATTATTTGGCAATCTCTCATATATAGAAAATAATCAAAAATATTAAAAATCTATGAGTAACCAAAATGGGAATCAGAAAATCTGTGTATAAAACTGTGCTGGTCTTTAAGACTATTCACAAACCTTCTAGCCCTCTTACTTCTTAGAATGTGGTAGAACCGCAACACCCACCTGCTTTGAATTTGAGTGCAATCATGTAATTTGCTTTAGACAATGAATTTTGAGAGTTCTATGAATATATCAAGAAAAGAGATGTTAAGATGGAGCTTTCATAAGTCTTGATACTTGAATGACTCCCATAAATGGAGTACCTTTGCTCCTGTCCATTGGACATGTAGCATGAGTAAGAAATACCTTTGTTGTCTTAAGTCTTTGAGGATTGAGAGACATGAATTACTGGATCATAACCTATCTTAAACTGATCCATTAAATAGTCTTCACAAAAGTGGGCATAAATGGTCATAGCCAGAGAAGAAATGTGAACTATAACTTCTTCCCATCAAAGAGAAGACTTTTAGGTTGCATTTATCTAGAAAGGTGTTCTCCTACCAAAAACTAAAGCCTCAGGGTGCTCATAGAAACAGAATGTCCAGTGCCACACAAGCTGAATGACACCATTCCCAGAATAATGTCAATTTGCAGTTTGAAGAAAGTACTCGATAAGGTGGCAGACCTTAAATTTTGGCATGTAGAGAATCTGGATGTTTTCATTTTCCTTTTTGTTTTTTTGAGAGGGAGTTTCTCTCTTGTTGCCCAAGCTGCAGTGCAATGGTGCCATCTCCGCTCACTGCAACCTCCGCCTCCTGGGTTCAAGTGTTCTCCTGCCTCACCCTCCCGAGTAGCTGGAATTACAGGCATACGCCATCCTGCCCTACAAATTTTTTGCATTTTTAGTAGAAACAGGGTTTCACCATGTTAGCCAATCTGGTCTCAAACTGACCTCAGGTGATCCGCCTGCCTTGGCCTCCCAAAGTGCTGGGATTACAGGCGTGAGCCACCACACCTGGCCTACATTTTCTAGATCTTAGAAATGCAGATAACAAAGACTACAAAATTATCATAATTCTTACCTTCAAACAATTGCAGGTTCAGCAGCCCTGGTGGAAGTAATATGGGCCTGGTCAAAGGAAATGGCTGCTCCAAAAGTAGATGGGCAGACAAAGCCAAATTCGAATGAGGGGTGAAGAAGAAACTCCAGAGCAAGCCACAAATGACTTTAGCTTCAAATAGAATCAAAAGCCAATTAAAGACTCATACTACATTAAATTTATAAATTATACAGGTTTCACGATTCAGTTGCTGTATATTTTTCTCATTCCATAATGTAGATTCAGACATTTCCAATTCTTTTGTTGCATTTATAAAACCTGAGAAGTTTTTTCTAATCCCAAGTAATATTATTGTTTAGTGTAGCTACCTTCATCAGTTATCTTAGGTAGATCTAGATAACTTGCTGCAGCTTCTATATCAACATTTACTGCTTCACTTTGCACATTTATGTTATAGAGATGGGTTCTTTCCTTTAACCTCATGAACAAAACTCTGTTACCTTCAAACTTTTCTTTTGTAGTTTACTGATTGAAGCCATCATAAACAGAGCTTTGCTCTAGAGCAGACTTGGGCTTAAGGAAATATTGAGGTTGGTTTAATCCTCTATTTACTGAAACTTTCTCCATATCAGCAATGAGTCTGTCTTGCTTTTTTCTCAGTGATGGGTTCACTGGAGTAGCATTTTTCATTTCCTTCAAAGATTTTTCCTTTGCTTTCACAACTTGGCTGTTTGGCACAAAAGATCTAGCTTTCAACATATCTTGGCTTCAACATGACTTTCTCACTAAACTTAATTATTTCTTGCTGTGATTTCTGACCCTTCCGTTCACTTGAACATTGAGAGGCCATTGTAACATTATTAATTAGCTTAATTTCAATATTGATGTGTATCACGGAATAGGAAGTCTGGGAAGAGGGAGAGAGATCGGGGAATAGCTGGTCAGTGGAACATATACAACATCTATCAGTTAAATTCTCCATAATATATGAGCACAGTTTGTGGTGCCCCAAAACAGGATAATAACATCCAAGATCATTGATCACAGATCACCATAAAACATATAATAATAATGAAGACATTTGAAATATTGATAGGATACAGAAATCTGAGACAAAGACACCACATGAGCACATGCTATTGGAAAAAATAATGCTGATAGACTTGCCTGATGCCACAAACCTTCAATTTGTAAAAATATGGTATCTGTGAAACACAATAAAGTGAAGCACAATAAAATGAATATGCCTGTATTTAAGGAACAAGAAAACTGAGCTAACCTTGAAACCCCCCTGCCTCATTTTCCAGTCGTAAGTCACCTACTTCTTATGTCCTTCCTCCCATGGCGGAACACAACTTGACTTTGAAGATAAAGAACCCAATTATGCCAGGCTGAAAAGGACCATGTGGCTATAATCACATTGTACTAACTCAGTTAGGAAAAGCACATAATAGAGGGTATCACAGATAACAAGCAAATTGCAAATGTATTTAAAGATGATGAGCTGAGTCAATGATTTTCAAACAAGAACACCAAGCATTAGCTGTTCAATATATTGCTATCATTGAGACATAGAAAAAAAAATACAGAAAATTCCCGAACTACTACTTTTACCTATGTTATTAACCAAACTAAATTATTCAGCTCACCAAACTTTTGAATTCAGGTATCCCCATTGTCCCAAGGGTTAGATTTAGAATAAAATGTAAGTATAGAAACATTCCAGATGGTTGGTGTTTTCCCTTGTAAGCATTACAACTATTATTACTATTTTGGGGTAAACTGTTTCCAAAAATGTACAATGCAAAGAGGATAGAAAATAGAATCTCACATTTTCTTGATGACATTCTGCCACAGTTTTAAACATATATGACTCTTCATTTACTAGCAGACAGTGTCACCTTGATGGGCTATTGCAGTGTGGAGGGCCACTTTACCTCTCTCTGAAATGTGCCAGACTAGAGTGTTTTAAAGTTATTAGATCTCCTTTTTAAATTTCATCTTCTCCTCCTGTGCTATCATACCATGCCATATTCTTCTTGCTATTATCAGTATCTGCATCTAGTGACCCAAATCCCTACCTCATCCCAAAATTACTTACCACTACTTCTTGAAAATATAAACAAGCTTTGGTGCATAAATAACAGCCAACATGGCCAGATAAGAATAACATTTATAAAGCCAACATCCTAAGAATGTGATTCTTAACCTTTAGAAATTATAGAAACATGGGAGAATGTAAAATAAAATTGTAAACCCTCTTCCCATATTCATGTCTGCATATAATTTGGTGGTAGGGTTTATAAAACTCATCCATAGATGTTGGAGCCCACAAATAATGATCTAGAAGTATGGGAATTATTCTAAGTACTTTTCCGACCAAAGGAGCACTCCAACTTACTGCATCCTATGGGCACCAAAATATTTCCACTCTCTAATGATTGGTTTGAACATTCTAATGCAGCTGCTTATAGTGGGAGCAGTCAATAAATATTTGTTAAATATTTATCAATTATATTGATGGATTTTCAATGTAGAGAAAACAGCCTTCTATAGGAAAAAATTATCTACAACTTACATAGCTGGAGAAAAGTTAATGCCTAGCTTCAAAGCTGCAAAGGAGAGGATGACTCTCTTGCCAGGATTTTGGGAACGGTAAATAAGCATTGACTGAAAGTCACAGCTGTTGACTTTCAGTCAATGCTTATTTACCGTTCCCCAAATCCTGGGGCCCTTCAGAATTATGCAAGATCTTCTCTGCCTGTGCTCTATAAATGGAAACACAAAGTCTTGATGAAAGGACATCTGTTTGCAGCACAGCTTATGGAATATTTTTAGCACACTGTTGAGACCTGCTTCTTAGAAAAAAAGATTCATTTCAAAATATTACTCCTTATTGACAATGCACCTGGTCACCCATGAGCTCTGATGGAGATGTACCAGGAAATTAATGTTGTTTTCATGCATGCTAACACAATGTCCATTCTGCAGCCCATGGATCAAGGAGTAATTTTGAATTTTAAGTCTTATTATTTAAGGAGAAGTACATTTGATAAGGCAATAACTGCCACAGACAATGATTCCTTTGATGGATCTGGTCAAAGTAAGTTGAAAACCTTCTGGAAAAGAGTCATCATTCTAGATGCCATTTAGAACCTTCATAATCCATGGAAAGAGGTCAAAATATCAACATTAACAGAAGCTTGTAAGAAATTGATTTGAACTGTCATGAATGACTTTGAGGGATTCAAGACTTCAGTGAAGGAATAACTGTAGATGTGGTAGAAATAGCAAGAGAACTAGAATTAGAAGTTGAATCTGAAGAAGTGACTGAATTGCTGCTATCTCATAATTAAACTTTAACAGATGTGGAGTTGCTTCTTACGGATGAGCAAGGAAAGTGATTTCTTGAGATAGAATCTATTCCTGGTGAAGATGCCATGAACATTGTTGAAATGATAAAGAAGGATCTGGAATATTATATAAACTTAGTTGATAAAGCAGCAGCAGGTTTTGTGAGGATAGACTTCAATTTGAAAGAAATTCTACTGTGGGTAAAATGCTATCAAATAGCATCCCACGCTAAAGAAAAATAATTCACGAAAGGAAGAGCCAGTTGATGTGGCAAACTTCATTGTTGTCTTATTTTAAGAAATTGCCACAGCCAACCCAAACTTCAGCAATCACCACCCTGACTTGTCAACAGCCATCACTGTTGAGACAAGACTCTCCACCAGCAAAAACATAATGAACTCACTGAAGGCTCAGATAATCATTGACATTTTTTGGCAATAAATTATTTTTAAATTAAGGTACGTATATTGTCCTTCAGATATAATCTTATTGTACATTATTAGACTGTAGTATAGTGTAAACACAAGTTTTATATGAATTGGGAAACAAAAAAATGTGTAGCTGGCTGTATTGCAACTTTTACTTTATTGTGGATGTCTAGACCCAAACAGCAATATCTCTGAGATAGTTGCTGTCTCTACTCTCCACTTAGAAGATACCTAATACTAGAAAGAGTAAACAGAATGTGTAAATTCTATTCCTGAAGTTTACCTTCTAGGACAAGTCACGGCTTCTGCATTGTGATTGAATATTTTGTAAAGTAGAATTATATAATGGCAATTCCCCTCCTGTCACCAGGGACATGGTAAAGATAAATGAGGTGATCTGTGCAGAATGTGCTGAAGCCCTTGAAAAGTGGTTTGTCAATCGGAAGTGATATTTTGCTTCTTGTTGTCATCTTCCATGCCCTTGCCCATTAGCAGCCATTACTGTGCTCCGGTGGATTGACACAGCAGCAAAGCAGAGACAGCCACTGAGGTTTTGAAAAGAAGTCAAGAAGTGGGAAGATTAGATGGACCGATTTCATATGTAGAAATCAGAAACTGGGAGTTCTTCCTCGGGGTGAGGGCAGGGCTGAGCCAATTATGAGCCAGCCTTAAAAGGCAATAGTCAAGCCATAATTCAGTATTGACTTCCCTTTACCTACCCCTCACCACTCCCCTCCCTAGTGTCTTGGGAAGTGTCTTAACCTTTCTCCTTCTTTACCTTTCAGGACAAGGGACAGCAATGAGAAGCCATGGGTGAATTCTGAGACAAGGAGATTCAAAGAGTTTAAGGCCACATCCACATGTAGAGTGGGCACAGTGTTAGCCAGCATTCATTAGCCCACCCATGGGGGTCAGCAGCTTCCCGTGCTAGGATGTGAAGTGAAGAGACAGGGATAATGACTAGGAACCACTTCCCCTGCCATTCTGTGAGAGCAGTCATTTTGTATCTGATGGACTCATGCATTAGGATGTGGAAATGGGAACAATGGGATGGAATGAAAAGCCTGGAAAGTCAGTCAGTGCAGAAGGCAATGCAGAAGACTCCCAGCAGAGTCATCAAATCAGGGAGAGGGCTGGGCTCTTAGAGGACTTGCATGAGAACCCCAGGGAAACCAGAGCTCAGGGAACTCTAGTGTAGGCAATTCTTTTCAGATGGTGCTATGGTGTTTACTCCCAGAGAAAAAGCAGTGCTTTCCAGTAATCCTTCAATGCCTTTGAGGTTAGGAGAGATTAAAAAGATAATTGACTAGTTAAAACTCCCGGGTTTTGGTACAATAAACTCATGAAGATGGACTTGTACATTTGGGGGCTTGGGAAAGAAAAGGAAAGTCTCAAATTCTTGCATACTCAGGGAGAGCAGAAGTGGGAGACTTTACCAGAAAACCGTAGTAACAGACTTGTATTTCAAAACAAATTTGCAAACAATTTCTGATAAATCTCTGTCAAAGTAGCATTTGGCATCTCCGTTCAAACACTAGGAATGTGGCAGTGACTGAATACTGCATCCTTTACTGCAATTGTGCATAGCATAATTTCGCATATATGTGACCTACAGGATGGAGATTTCCATCATCACGTAGTTGGCACCTACTACACATATGGTATCTTGTTATCTCTCCTTTCAACCCTATGAAGTATTGAGTACTATCCATTAATGGATGAAGAAATCGAAGTTCAAACAATTGAAATGACATACTTAACATCCCATATGAAAATGTAGCAGAACCATTCTAGAAAACAATATCTCCATTGAATTTGGCATGGTACACAGGAGCCACTTCCATTTAGGACTCTTTAAAAGATGCAATATACTGTCATGCTTGGCAGGCACAGAGAGAAAAACAAATAGCAGTATTAAAAATTCATGCATATCAGAACTTCCAATTTTGGAGTTATGGTATTCAGGGCACTTCCTCTGACCATGGAAAACAAAAAAGAAAATAAAAGAAGAAAGAGAAAGGACCGAGCTAGTACTGGGATTTCTCCTCCCCATTTACTTAACAGTTCATTAAGCAAATACAACTGAAAATGTGAGAGGTTTCAGTTTTAGTTGTTCTTGGAAACAACCTAAGTTGCTTCACATTCTGGCCCTACTGCTCTCCTGCATGTGTTGGCTGTGGTGCCCCAATTATCTCTCCAGAGGTTCACATGAGATATATATGCATCCAGGGGGTAGGGGAGAAAATACAGGTGCATCTATGAAATACCCCATTGTCAGTAAGGTTGGGGGTGTCACTGGGATTAGATATGAGAAGACTATAAAAGTTAGAATGATGATCTAGTACTACTCCTCATTATTTTATAGTCACATTTTTTATAAAACTAAATGAAAAGTATAAAGCTTATTTTCTTTTTTAGGTGAGAAAATAGAAGTTCAAAACTGACAGTCTTGGCAGAGCCAGACAGCTCATGGCTGTAATCCCAGCATTTTGGGAGGCCAAATTGGGAAGATTGCTTGAGCCCAGGAGTTGGAGACCAACCTGGGCAACATGGTGAAACCCCATCTCTACCAACAAAAAAATGCAAAAATTAGTGAGGCATGATGGTCTGCGCCTATAGTCCCAGCTGCTCAGGAGACTGAGGCTGGAGGATCACTTGAGCCCAAGAGGTAGAGTTGCAATGAGCTGAGATAGCACCACAGCATTCCAGCCTGGGCAACAGAGTAAGACTGTGTCTCAAAAACAAAACAAAACAAAATAACCTGATAATCTTGACTTGCAAATTCATATAGAAACCAAGTTTTCAGTAACGGCTCCTTCCAAAATCATAGAAAGTTTTCAGCAAAGAGAGAGAAAGCGTGATTTCAAGCATGAAATCAACATACAGTTATTGAAGACTGAACTTACATTAATGCTATAGTAGATTGAATGGTGACCCCCCCAAAAGATATGGCCATGTTTTAACCCCTGGAACCTGTGAATGTGATTTACTTTGCAAAATGGATTGCAGATATAATTATTTTGTGATGAGATCATCCTGGAATACCAAGGCAGGCCCTAAACATAATGACTAGTATCCTTACGAGAGACAGAGAGTTAAAGACAGACGTATAAAGGAGAAGACCATGTGAAGATGTAGATTGGAGTTACAGAGATACAAACCAAGAATGCCTACAGTCAGCAGAAGCTAGAATGGCAAGGAAGAATTCTTTCCTAAAGCTTTCTGATGGAGCACAGCCCTACCAGCACCTTGATTTCAGACTTCTAGGCTCCAGTACTGTTGTTTTAAGTCACCCAGTTTGTGCCAGTTTGTTATAGCAGCCCTAAGAAACTAACATATGTGCTAGGAAAAGAGAGATCCACAAATTCTGATTTTTAGCCTTGATGCCAAGGATCACAGTCTAGTTGGAGAGCTGGTGAACAAGTATATGGAAGATGTTTATTTCTGCTTCTGGAAGTCACTGTAGGTCAGCAGAGCTAGCAGAAAGCCAAGCTAAATGTGAAATGGGAAAGAGCAGAAACTAATAGGACTTACAAAAGCAAACTGAAACCTATGTTCAGCTCTTGCTGACTTCAATTTCAACAATACATGTGGTGGACCCACAAAAGTTTACATGGTTTGGGGATTGCCAGACAAAATAAGCACACCTAATTTAATTTCAATTTAAGATAACAACTAATGTTAGTATAATTATGTCTCAAATATTGCCTGGACACACATAAAAAATTATTTATTGTTTATCTTGAATTCAGATATTCTTGGGTATCCTGATTTTTATTTGAAAAAAGTGTCATCTTTACCTTTTCCACATAGTGGCTTGGGATTCAGAAATGCTACAGAGGATCAGTCAGCAGAGGCTACCTCTGTCCCAAGACTGGTCAGCAGATCAGCAGCACTTAGTGCTCCACACAGACCTTCCAGTTACAATGGCAGCTGCTCACTTCTGCCTTCCTCCTTCCAAATCTCCCACTAATTTACCTTGTGGCCGACCCCTACCCAGAACCATAGAGAAGAGGAAATTATTAAAAAAAAAAAAAAAAAAAAAAAAGCTTAGCTAAGTTGATGCAACAAAATAGCTATAATATTATTAAATAAATATTCAAACCCTACCAACAAAAATGTGTATCTTTCTATCTTCCAGAAAGGAATTTGGAATGGATAATAAATAACTTCTGCTCCAGTAAAATCATTTTGACCACTTTTGTCTTTCTATCCTTCTCTATAGAATATTAACAGATTTAAACTGCGGAAGTCATGAACTTCAGCCAATTTATTTTTTCAATGGGAAGCAGGGGCCCAGACAGGTTATGTGAGTTACCAAAGAGCAGAGCTATTAATGTATTAGAGCTAAGCGAAAACTTCTGGTCTCCCTTTTCCTATATTTCTTTCCTCCCTGCCAATCTACTTTATCGCTTCCTTCAAACCTGGGTTCAGTTTTGTTTAAGGAAGTCTTCCCTAATTAATTCTTGTCTTTGATCACTGTCTTGGCCCATATTGCTATAAATATTTAGGTATTATGGTTATGTTATAAATTCTACACAAAACAGATGTTAAACAAATCAGTTTTACTAAGTAATTCTGCTTTTTAAAAGCATAAATGCTGTTCCCCCCAAAGAGCAAGTCTTTTTTACCTCAAATACTTTGTAATAATAATTTCACTTTATTTGGCAAAAGGGCACGCTAACAGAATTCTATACAATAAGCAGAAAAGCAGAACTTTGCTAATGATAAATTTCCAGGTTTAGAATGTAAATAATACTGCATTTTCCCCTATGAATTAGGGTGACTGATAACCCTGTTGATCCCAGGAATTTGTTGTATTTCACTGCCCTATTCATGGATCATATGTTAGCTTGTGTCTGTAGGGATTTCTACTGGAATAAATAATAGTCTGCACTTTAACTGGAACATTATTTCATGATAAACTAAAGGAATTCAAAGCACTAATCATATGAACAAATTATGCAGAAATAACAGCCTCTATATAAAATATAAGGGTCAGTCAAAATATGAGATAATTTAAGGAGAATAAACAGTTTTTCTATTTATTTGTTACAGTGGAAAATGGCAGATGGGTTGACTAAAGCCAGATTGTCTTTCGCTATAGGTATAGTAGACATGAATTGAGCTGAGGATGCTAAAGGGTATTTAATGTGTTACACAGGATGTACTATGATGGTGCTTGATGCAGTCTGTCTACCAAAGACAGAATCTAAATGTAAATAGTGAGAAATAATGCAGCAGGCAAAGAAAACACAGGATTTATGCTCCTGTGAGGTTCAAATTCAAGAAAAGATTAAAATGCTATCATCTAGGTAAGCAAGTAGAACAAGACGCAGCATTTTACAGAATATGCTGAAGGAAAGCAAAATATCCACAAGACTATTTACAAAAAGTACTTTGAGTGTGCGCTGAAAGAAGACAAAAAGCTATCTGCAAATATTGACAAGAAATTTAAAATGAGCCAGATGCATTCTATCACAGAACTGCATCAACAGAAAACCTCCATGGCTCACCCAGAAGTGAAGAGGCAGGTCAATAGAACAGCATAGGACACCAGACTCAATTAGGGGGAATGACCAGATTTTTGCTGCAAGTTTATCTTGTGATCTCCAATATTTAAATATATAAATATGTAAGTTAATGCACTGAAAAAAGTTCCCTGCCAGAGCTTGACAAACTAGCACCTATAAGACAGGGATATAAATATATGGTAATGTCTAGTCTCCCACCTCCTCTGTGCAGTGTTTTGGAATAATGACATGCATGTCCTGTCTACAATAAGATAGAGAAATCTTCTTAACCAATAACCAGACTCTCCAATTTTAAGTCATAAAGCTTACCTGTGAAAGGAGGACATAGTTAGAGGTTTTTTTTTTAACTCCTAGATTAACATCTGTATTAATTTCTTAAAGCTGCCCTAACAAAGCACCACACACTGGGTGGCTGATAGCAACAGAAATGTATTCTCTTACAATTCTGGAGGCTAGACATTTGATCAAGTTTTGGCAGCGTCTTCCTGTCTCTGAAGGCTGTAGGGGAGGATCCTTTCTTCTCTCTTCTATCTCCTGGTAGTTGCTGGCAATTCTTGGGTTGTCTTCTAGTAATCCTGAGTCTGACTGGCTAACTGTTCTAGATCGGTTCCTTCTAGCTCTGCGTTGAGATCACCCGTGCAATTTTCATGCACAACTTTGGTTTTACCTCTGCCCTGCATTTTATTTTCAGGTCAGTTGCTTTTGAGGGTAAAATCATAAGCCAACAAGACAGAGCAAAGCAGGATTAGAATGAATGTAATTTACCTATCTGATGTTTAACAGGGATATTTGCCTAGTAGAAATATTTCTGTTATTCCTTACGCCCTTTCTTCTCTGCTTTCTGATTTGCATTGTAACCCTAAAAGCAACATAACTGGCATTCTTTTCCAAGTCACTAACTGAAAAATCTTTCAATGAGAGTCTTGAATTTCAGAGATATCAACAGTTTGCCACTTAGTTCTCAAAGCTGATGAATAGCGGAAACTTTTGAAGTAGAGTCCATTGGTTTTTATCAGCTGCTACCTGAAATGATAGGGGTACTGAGAGAAGAACAGTGGTTCAAATATACTGTGTCCATAAATATGTCTCAGCAGGCTCCATTCTGGGACTATAGTTCCAAATTTCTAATTCTGAGAATTGACCTGGAGATTTTAAGGAAAATCTACTTCCCGTCCTGCCCATCCTATATCCCCTGTTTCCTTCTATTCCCACCTGGAAAACTTTCTTCCTCCAGTAACGCTGGCTAGCATTTGGTTTCTGCCTAGTGACTGCCAAGCACAAGTGCGCCTTGTGCTTTGTGTAGAGGTAGATATTATCTCTATTTTACATGAGGACACTCTGGAGTTATTAACTCAATCTGGCTGTCTCCAAAACCCCATGCTTCTAATTCATCATGCTGTATCACTCTCCTATTTTTTTGTTTACTTGCTCCCTTAAAAATGTTTTTTGTTAGATATTTATTTCAAATTTCAAAAGTAACACATACTCACAAAGAGAAGCTGACCAAAATAAAGTCCCAAATCTCCCTGGCACCTGCTGTTATACTAAGCTTCGTATTATCTTCCAGTTGAACTTTGAATTTACATTACATGACTATCCCTCCAGATAAATACATACAGAAGGAATTTGTTCTTTATGGGTTATGTAATTATCTGCACAGAATGAATAAACTAGAAATTATTCATTAATGTAATCATTGATGAGAATTTACATTTTTTCTAGGTGTTTTTGGTTTGTTTGTTTGCTCACGGCCATTATAAATAATGCTGAAATTAACATGTTTGTATATGGATCCTATGTACTAGTGCTTTTCTTTCTGTAGAATAGAATATATCCCCAAAGCAAAAGCATGGGATTATATTTATTTTAACATGTATTTCCAGTTAAACTTCCAAAAATGTTCTATCAATTCATTTCTTCATCCATAATGCATCAGAGTGTCCATTATTCAATATTATCATCATCATTAGATATTACTGTTATCAATTTTATTTTGCAAAACTGAGAATAAAAATGGCTTCCATTCATTTTTGCAAAACAGTTTTGTTTCAGCACAAGAGTAACCTCCACTCTAAATCCATATTTTATAGTCACAGAAAAAAGTATATATGTATTTGTGTGAATTTGTGTGCTTTTCAAAAGACAAAAGAAATTATAGTGTTGGAAGATGAAGGAGACAGATAGCTGCTTAAACCCAGGGAAGGCAGTATGTGTGATATAAAGCTTTAATTTCTAGACACCTCTCTCTCATTAACAGCCAGAGGGTGAAGCTGAGTCCTTGTCTGTGAAATCAGGAAAATGATATCTGACCCTTAACTACCCTTCCTACCTTAAGTAGGAAGATTAATGAGTTCAAATTATTAGCACATTTGAAACTCCTGAGGAAAAGGTGATTTGGAAATGCAATATGTCTTATCTTTGTTCCATAGATTACATAACACAATTTCAAAGTACGCAGTACCTATTTTATAAGAAACTCCAAAAATTTTACTTTGTGCATAAAATGAACCTCATTTTAAGAAATCCATTGTACCTATTATATAAGATCCATAACATAACTGTATACTTTTCAGATTTATTCTCATAGCAAGGGGATTCTAACAATCCCAATTTAATACATTTTTAATTCCAGGGATGTTCTTTAGGAGATACTGCATTTTAGAGTTCTTGAGAGGAAAAAAATAATAATTTGACAGATTGTTAAAAAGAGATCAAAGATATTCAAATGGTGGGTTTTCTATGGGGATGTGGAGCTCTCCAGTTTGCAATAAAAATTCTGCTCAAGCAAAGATGATCAACAGTATACTTTTAATTATGTTGGGAAATGTGTGTTGTTCAAACACTTCTGAACAAGAAAGCTCAGAGGTTACTAGTGATAGTTTGTAGTTAAAGTCACTGGAATTTCTAGTTAAAGTCTCTGGAATTGGTTTCTATGAAAAGCATTAACACTTATTCATTGGGGCAATCAGGAAATACATCACTTCAAATAAACGGCCTGGGCTGAGATGGTCACAAGAAGATTGGCCTTAGAGCAGATCATTTTGGTTGGTCTCACAATGCCAAAACAGCTGGTCAGGCCTTCCAATGGGTTCAGTGAAGCTGACTCTCAGGCCAGTTGTTTCGTTTCCTAGACACCTGCTTAAGTCATGCTTACCATTTACCATTTAGTGAATGTTCTTGGGAAAAAAATACCGAATAGGTAAAACCGCAGATGCAACGTGATTGCAGATGATACCTCTCAAGCTCTGTTTTTTAATCTGGCTCAATGTATTTATGAATATTCTGATATAGCAAAGAAAATGTACATTTGCATCAGTAGATGTGAGCATAGATTATAGCTGGGCAATTATCAAACTCCATCGAGTTGATCGTTCTAAAGGAAAGGAATCAACTCTAGGAAGATGAAAACAGAGATGATTTCCCTTCAATTCATAAAATCCTATAGCCAGGATCAACAAGAAGGTGGGTTTTGGAGGCAGATAGATTTGAATGAACACCTAAGGTCACTGGCTATGAAAGTTGAAAATGCAATTTAATTTTTATAAGAGCCTCCATTTCCTCATCTGACTTCTTTTTTGTTCCTCTGACATGCTTTAGGATCAAAGATCTCTAAATTCTCTACTCCTCATGCTTGGATTCCTCTTTCTGTAATTATCCACATAGTTAATTCCTTCACCTATTGAAGTCTTTGCCAAAATGTCATCTTCCCGAAAAAGGCTTTCCTGTCCACCTTATTGAAATTTTAACCCATATCCTACCTTGAACTACTTTCCTATTATTTTCATTTTTTTATATATTATGTATTGCCTTCAAGACTATTTATCACATTTATTGCATTTTAATATTTGTAACCTATTTTCTCCCTCTAGAATATAATATCTGTAATGGTGGGAAATTATAGTATGTTCATTCACTGATATATTCCAATACCTAGAATTGTGCCTGGAAAATAGTGCATGTTCAAAAAAATGTTGGTGGGTGAATAAATAAAAGAAGCTGCTAGAGTCTCTGGCATATAATAGGCTCTCAAACATAATACTTCCCTTTTCTTCCCTTTAAGAAACTAAATCTAACTACAGATTATTGCTCAAGCATTTCACCCTGTTATATTGCCATGTGGACAAATTCAATGACGAATGCAATTGAGTCCTGAATGCTTTTGCTATTTTCCAAATCTTCCTTTAGAACTGGTATTTGTCATACTTACCTGGCAGGGGGGATACCATGATCATGAAGGTGGTTTTCCCAGGGCAAAGCTTATCCATTGCACTCCAGATGTGCTGACCCCTGCGATTTCCCCAAATGTGGGAAACTCGACTGTATAACTAAAATTTTAAAAATTTTAAAATAAAAAAAATATATAATTGGTATTTGTTGCAGATTGAGCTCTCCAGGAAGCAGATGCCAGTCAAGATGGAGTTAAAGTGGCAAAAGGTTTACTAGGTAGTAACCCTGAGAAAAGGCATGAAGCTGGACTGGGTAGAGAGGTCTGTCAGGCTGGGATGTACCTAAGAAAGTCTTTACCATAGGGAGCCATGGAGTAAAGATTGCCTATTGGAATCTTTCTTTGAGCAGAAAAAGACAAGCCCTTATACCCCTGCCTTGCTCAATCGTTGGCTGGGGGTTGCCCCAAGAGGAGCAGCACCTCAGCTCCAAACCTAAGAAGGATTCTGAAGCCACTAATGGTTGGAGGCTTTCAGCTAACAATTCTTAAGCTGAGCAGCTATCTGGTCTTTAAGGGGCATCTGTGCAGTGCCTCCCCTTGTCGGCCACAGCATTGTAGCATATGCTGTCAGGATTCCACATGTCTCCTCTGCACTCACTCCCTCCATGTATGACAATGGCTTTCCTGTGCAGGCACCTGTGACACATCACTGTATGATATCTCTGACATGCTTAGTCAGTATGCGTGGCAGGCCAGAGGGTGAGGGACTCGCTGCCCCTACGGCAGCCTTTAGCCAATGACTATGAAGGGAATTGGAGGAAAAAATAACCAACTCCTTCCCTCCTATGGGACAGTTCTATCACTTGTTCTATACAGTTTCCCAGAAGTCCCCAGAAGGATTGAGCTGCAGCTGTCTGTAGTGTTAATTTCCTCGTGAATGCAACTCTACACTAACTTCTTGAGCTTCCCTTTCTCATTTCTCTTCTCTATCAGTACTTCTTGGGAATCGCCTCCCAAATAAACTACTAAACTCGAATTCTTGTCTCAGAGTCTGCTTTCTTGGGGAAACAGCCTAAGACAGCTGTCTAGCTCTGTATATGGTTTATAGAACTCTGCACACTAACTAAAGGTAAGACAGTAAGCAAATCTGGAGGATATCAGGTAACTGGTTAAAATAATCCAGGGAGGTCAAATAACTCGACAAAGCTTACTCCTGAATTAATGGACGAGTTAAAAGTGAAACCCAAAAGTCCATTTATTACATTTTGAGTTGGATGAATTCTAATCTTATAAAAGGAGTCTGATGAGCATTTGAAGTAGACGTGGGATGTTGTTCTTCACGTACAGGTCCTGTGTGTTCCTTCTACCTACATAGGACACATTACTTTCTACTGAGGCACTATAATAACACTACTTCACATTCTCATGCCTTTGAATTTTAAAAGTACTTTCATTTATTTTATTCCATTTTTCACAGTGACCTAATCATACAGCTAGGGATTTGAGGCTCCACTTTACTACGAGTAAACTGACGTTTTGGAGAATTTAAGTGCCTTTGTTTGACTGTTGTTAAATTGTTAGTAACTGGAAGAGACAGGGTGCATACCCAGATTTTCTGGTTCTAAATATAATGACCTTGCCATTTTATCTTGTTAGTTTTTCTCAAATCCACACACGAGCACAAGCAATCATTCTTCTCCTCCATTTTTTCTATTAGCATCATCAAAATATTTGTTCTGTATGGATACATTTAATGCCATACTAGCATTCTATTCATCTGTAGATGAAATTAACACATTAATAAATGCAAAGAGGACAACTTCTAAGTGGTAAAATAACTGAATTTAGTTATTAGCATTGTTATTTTCTATCAAAACTTTCTGCAGGGTGCAGTGTCACCTGTGCAGTGGCACCTGTGATTCCAGTATTTTGGGAGGCCAAGGTGGGCAGGTCACTTGAGGTCAGGAGTTTGAGACCAGCCTGGCCATCATGGTGAAACTCCGTCTTTACTAAAAATACAAAAATCAGCTGGGAGTAGTGGCGTGTACCTGTAGTCCCAAGTACTTGGGAAGTTAAGGCGCAAGAATCATTTGAACCTGGGAGGCAGAGGTTACAGTGAGTCGAGATCACACCACTTGCACTCCAGCCTGAGCAACAGAGTGAGACTGACCCAAAACCACAACACCACCAAAAAACTTTACTTTGCTATTTGATTACCTTTACCTTCTTACTAAGCGACAGTTCAAGAAAAAGAAATGAAAAAACTAAATCTGATAAGAGGAGTGAATTTAAAAAGTCCCTTGAAACATTTACACACTGGAAAAGAAATCCTTAAAGAGTCCTCCTACTTCAGTCCTGGAGAAAAGCCACAATTATTCAGCATGCACAAACTATAAACCTTGATGCGAATTTTGAAGTGTTCTCTATAAGCAATCTTTCCACATCTCCCACTCGAATTATTTAATCATACAATTCAGCACCTGTCATGTATGAGAATTTGGAGGGTAAAAATAAAGAAAATTAAATTATATTTTGAAAGGGAAAATATTTAATTTCAAGTTTTAGCAGTGGAAACTAAGGCTGGGTGTTTTATTCAGAACAAACTGAAATATGAGTGGTGCAAATATGAATATATAATGAGGAATGCTAATGAAAGAAGTCAATCACTTGCATGCTAATTAGTTTGGTGATTATATAGTGGAAGTTGTCCATGAGGATTCTCATGGCTCAGTCTTGAGTCTGAGCTGTGTAGTTGGTGCATGGGCCTGGGGATTGAGACCACAGCTGAGGAAATGTCTCCTTTGATTACCCAGACTACCTGCTCTGAAAGTTGACAACCAAAGAATCCAAAGTCTAAAGTTCTTTCAGAGAAGTAGAGACTTTCCCTTGAGGAGAAATAAAAAAGCCTTTGGGAACAATAATGCTTCATTTCCATTTAGGAAACCTGGGTCTAAATGAGCTGATCCCAACCATTAAGGCCAGCAGTCATGCTTAGGGAAATGATCAAAAAAGTACGTTTGAGCCAATCAAGTTGAAAAGAACCAGGGATCCCTCAGAGGATTCCTGTGTCCTGACTGGCCATGCTACAGCTGCCTAAGTCTAAATCCCTGCCTAAATTCCAGATTCCTGATTTAAAATCAGCATTATCTATATCCCTGTCACCCTGCCTCCACCTTTCAGAAATTCCAACTAGAGCAGACTCCTGGACATCTCTATCCCCTCTTACCTGGTACTTTCCTACCATTACCTTAACTAGGATAACCTAGGATGGCCTCCCATGCTCCTGTGGGATTTCAGGACAATTCATAACAGGGAACCATTCTGAAAAACCCAAACAAAGGATCACCCATCTCACTAGAATACAAAAGGCCCATATTCTTTTCATCTCAAATGTAGTATTCAATTATGAAGCCATAGACCCTGATCCTTAAGTTGGTCCAGCCAGAGAAGGATGGGAAGATTTTCTGGTATAAGAAACACCAGGGCAGATCCTTCTCTGTGAACAAGTCCCTCTTTGATAAGCAATGCATTGTAGAGGATAGACTTCTGCATGCAAAACAGTGCATCTGTCAAAGTCGGAGCTTCTAACCAAAGCTGTCTCTAGGCACTTAATAGCAAAAATTATTTCTAAAACTTGGCAACAGCTTTTTTAAAAAGCAGAATTTATTTGTGCAAGGATCCAAATAACAATCTGGAAATATTGGCTATTTTAATTGCATCACCATAGATACTATCACTGGAGCATAGGTATAGTTTATCTTTTGACATAGTTTTAGTTTTAAATGATAATGCCTTGTATTTGTATAGAAACTGAGAGTTCTCTAACTGGTCTCACATGCATTATATCTCTTTTATTAGGTAACATGCCAAGGACAATTCTTGCCATTTTAAAGAATAAGACAGTGATATAACTTGTATCTGTATCCCCACCAAATCTCACATGGAATTGTAATACCCAGTGTTGGAAGTGGGGTCTGGTGTGGGGCCAGGGAGTGAAGAGGGGGCAGTGATTTGATCATAGGGGCAGTTTCTCATGAATGGTTTAGCATCATTCCCTTGGGGCTATTCTCCTGATAGTAAGTGAGTGAGTTCTCCCAGATCTAGTTGGTTAAAAGTGTGTAGCACCTCTCCTACCCTTCTTCCTGCCCTGGCCATATGAAGTACTGGCTCCTCCTTCTCCTTCAGCAATGATCGTAAGTTTCCTGCGGCCTCCCAGCCAGGCTTCCTGTAGAGCCTGTGAAACCATGAGCCAATTAAACCTCTTTTCTTTAAAATTATTCAGTCTTAGGTATTTCTTTATAGCAATGCAGAACAAACTAAAACATTAAGGATCATAGTAGTTAAACAACTTGCTCCCAAATCATAGTTATTAGTTGATAATGCTTAGATTTAAACCAAAATTTGATTAACTCCAAAATTCACATTATAGAAGACTGAGGTACAAGTTTACAAAGGTAACTCACAGAAGAGCACAGTCTAGAAACCAGGCTTTACAATCCTTAAGGACTCTATGTTACACATCAGATTCTTACTCTGTTTCTGTCTATTTAAGTATGAGGGCATATAAAGCCTTGAGTTTCCATAGATGAGTAACTAGTCATCAATCTAATCTTTATAGAATTCACTCAGGTAAACTATTCAAGAAAAATATAATAATAAGGTCCTCAGGAACCATTAAGATATTTCCCTGACATGGAGAAGGAAAATCTATTAATTTATCACAGCTTGCTTAAAATATCCTCAAAGATAATCAAGTCTTTTGCCATGAAGATTGTGACTTATAAGGCAATCTTTTTTCATCAAATACTTTTCCTGGAGTTTCAATGTAGACAAGTAGACACTACAGGATTATTAAAACTCCTTCTCTATCCTCTGCATCTTTCTCCCATCTTCATAATTCTTTATAACAATTTTTAAGTGAACAAACCATACATATCAAAGACCACAAGAGAATTCATCCACACAAGATGAAATTTCCATGGCAAGGTAGTAGTCATAACAGTCACTGAACCTGTGAAGTAGTATGTGTTTGTTTCCATCCAATCTCCCTGGATAAAGTTGCCTGATAAATTCTACTCAGATCTATGGAGACACCATCAACATAAATCAGGCCAACTTTATCTCCTTCCTCTTAGCTAGGACTGGTTTCTATTATCAATATCTAAACAATGTTTCCCAGTGTTTTTAGACATATACTGATAGACATTGTGGTTTTTATGTTTTTAATAAAAAAATCCATTAACTCTTGACTTCATTTGCCTGTGAAAACATTTCAAGAGATTAAAACAGTTTGCGATAAATTCTTTTTTATAGCAGAGTAAATGATGATGGAAACTTAACTGCCAAATTGCTGGAGGGAAGAGTTCGAATCATTTAACTCTGGTTCTAACATGTTATAGGAAACATTGGAAGAATCAGCAGAAGCTTTATTTAGCTCAACAGGAAAAAACACTAATATCTGGACTTCTTGTAGTATTCAATTTTACTTTCCTAACACGTGGACAATTTTGCTCTATTTCTCAATTCTAAACAGAGATGAGCGATTACCGTAGTCAAAAGTTGTTTTTGTAAAAGGTTATTTTTGTAGCCCTAGTGAAACCATTAAAAATAGTCTTGCTTTCAGAACACTAAAAGGAAAAAGGCTTTATCAAACTTAGAAAATGATTGCATCATTGCATCAAAATTTCAATACAATGTTAAACTTTTGAAAATGCTAGATAAAAAATTCTGCTTGAAACAGAGAAGACAAACAAAAAACAATCCAAAGATATGCAATAAACATGCAGTCTTCACAAAACTAAGAAAGAAAATATCAGTTAACTATGTTTTTTTCTTAAGCTTCCCTTTTAAAACATCTCTGGCTTTGACAGATTTTTAAACTTTTTATTGCAATCTCTATTAGTTCTCACTAATATGTTTGAAATTCAGTGATTGGCCTGATTTTCTTCTCTGGCTACTGAGGTTTCTACTTCTCCAACAGAAGTATAAATCACAAACACAGAATCCAATAAAAATGGAATCCACAGTTCTGCTTTTTTTCAGGTCTTGTAATAGTTCAAAGGGTTTGGGAGAAAGTATTAACATTTGTTGAGCGACTTCTATAGTCTCAAGCTGGATCACGGACTTAAGTGTAATACCTGAAAGTATAAAACTTCCAGAAAAAGTACAGGAGAAAATATTCAGGATCTAAAGAGTTCTTAGGCATGAAACTAAAAGCATGATCTGTAAAAGAAAAATATAGATAAAAGTGGACTTTATCAAAATTTTTATTTTGTGAAAGACACTATTCATAGAATAAAAACATAAGCTAAAAATGAGAAGAAAATATTTGTATATATCAAACAAGTATTTTCTGTTACATATCCAACAAATGACTTAAATCTAGGATATATAAATAATTCTTAAAACTTAACAATAAGAACACAAACAACCATATTAAAATGTGGCCAAAAGACTGAAAAAAAAAAGCTTTACTAAAGATGATATAAGGATGGCAAGTAGATACATGAAAATATGTTCAGGCCAGGCATGATGGCTCATGTCTGTAATCCAAGTAATTTAGGAGGCCAAGACACAGATCACTTGAGTCCAGGAGTTGGAGACCAGCCTGGAAAACATGGTGAGACCTCATTTATACAAAAGCATATAAAAATTAGCCAGACTTTATTGCACATGCTACTTGAGAGGCTGAGGTCCCAGCTACTTGAGAGGCTGAGGTTGGAGGATAACTTTAGCCCAGTAGATGGAGGTTGCAGTGAGCCAAATTCACACTACTCATGCCAGCCTGGGTCACACTGTGAGACCCTGTCTCAAAGAAAGAAAGGAAGAAAGGAAGAAACGAAGGAAGGAAGGAAGGAAGGAAGGAAGGAAGGAAGGAAGGAAGGAAGGGAAGGAAGGAAACGAAGGAAAGGAAGAAAGGGAAAGAAAGAAAGGAAAAAAGAGAAAGAGAAAAGAGTTCAACATGATTAGCCATTAGAAAATGTAAATTAGGCCGGACGCCGTGGTTCACACCTGTAATCCCAGCACTTTGGGAGGCCGAGGTGGGCAGATCATGAGGTCAAGAGATCAAGACCATCCTGTCCAACATGGTGAAACCCCGTCTCTACTAAAAATACAATAAAATTAGCTGGGCATGGTGGCACACACCTGTAGTCCCAGCTACTTGGGAGGCTGAGGCAGGAGAATTGCTTGAACCCGGGAGGTGGAGGTTGCAGTGAGCCAAGGTCATGCCACTGCACTCCAACCTGGTGCCTGGTGACGGAATGAGACTCTGTTTCAAAAAATAAAAAGAAGTAAATTAAAAGCACAATTAGATAGCACTACAAGTCTATGAGAAGAGCCAAGAAATTTTTTTAAAGAGAATACTGTCAATACCAAGTGCTAAAGAAGATACAGAGCAACTGGAGCTCTCATCCATTGTTGACAGAAATGCAAAATGATACAGTCACCCCAGAACCTTTGGATATTCACTGAAAAAAAAGTTAATGTTCACACAAAAAATGGTATACCACCATGCATAAGAGCTTTATCCTCAAATTTCTTTAAACAAATTAATGGAATATACCCACAGTGGCACTACACATCCATACCATGGAAAAGTACTCAGCAATGAAAAGGAAAAACTACCATCATATGCAACTTTGTAGGTGAATCTCAAAGTCATTATGCTTGAAACTTTGGGGAGAGTATTATGCTGAGTGAAAAAACCTAGTTTCAAAAGATTATGTAATAAAGTTCCCAATTTACGATGATTTGACTTAAGGATTTTCCAGCTTTACAAAGATGCTAACGTGATATGCATTTAGAAGAAATTGTACTTCAATATGGTATTCAATAAATTACATGAGATGATCAACACTTTATTATAATATACACTTCTTGTTAGATTATTTTGCCCAATTTTAGGCTAATGTAAGTGTTCTGAGCATATTTAATGTAGGGAAACCTGTGACGTTCAGTAGGTTAGGTATATTAAATGCAGTTTTGATGTATAATATTTTCAGTTTTTATCAGGTTTATCAGAATATAACCCAATCATAAGTCGAGGAACATCCATCTGTAAATGGTTCCATTTATATCACAGTCTCACAAAGTCAAAACTATTGTGACAGAGAACAGATCAGTTGTTTCCAAGAATTAGGAGTGGAGGAAGGTTTGATTGCAGAGGGGTGACATGGGGGAAATATTTTTGATGATCTATCAGTTTTGCCTTCTGATTTTGAGGGTGGTTACACAAATCTACACGTGTTAAAATTCATAGACCTATATATCAAATAAAAAAATCAATTTTACTCTAATAATTTTTTAAAATATAATTTATTATAAAAATAATGGAGATTTTTAAAAATGTATCTTATTACTATTTCTACTTTTGAAAGAATTCTGTTGCTACTGACATGACAGACAATTCATTTTCTCCAATACCCTGGGCCTTCCTGTGCTAAAACTGGCTTTTCCTTCTTAATGACAAATCTGGTAATGATGATCATACTGATAGCATCATTAAGTAGTCAATTTGTGATATGCCTTTTTCTAAGCACTTCACATCCATTTCTACATTTCATATTCACAATGTGCTTGAGGAAGTAGGTGTCATTAGGATCTCCAATGTGTAAGAGGAGAAAACTGGAACATGAATATGTTAAATAATTTGGCTAAGATCACTCAGCTTGTAAGTGTCTGGCTTCATATTCAAATCGAGGCAGTCTGGCTACAGAGTTTGTGCCCTCAACCATGGTATTATACTACTTCTTTCTAAATTCACCTGGGTAAGCCTTAAAAATAGGCTATTAAAACCACTTGTCTATATTTTGTATTTCTAAACTCTTACAAAGAAAATATGGACACAAGATCCACCAAATCTTTTCATCTGCATTTCAGACCCATCTTCTATTCCTCCTTTTCCTGAAGGAAGATTACTAGGGCTCAAACCTTTTGACAATTTATTTGAGGACATTTATTTAGGTATATAAAAATAAATATCTTTGATTATAGTGTTTGAATTTAAAAGAGAGACCATTTATCATCTTCCTTTTGCCAACAAAGGTTAGATGTTAAAGCACTTGGTCCTAGGACTGTGCAATTATTTTGCCTTTATTGTCATATCTTTTGTGAGGGAATGCCATAGATCACTGTCAGGAGTTCAAGTAAATGGAAATTTACCAAGCAGGCAGAATTTTTATATTATTTCTTTTCATTTGAATAAAGACAAAATTATTTAATTTTGTATCTGTTCAATTTCTGTCAGTGCATTATTATCATTGAGTAGTAAACTGAGATTGTTTAATATCTAAAGAGAAAACGAGTTATAAAAAAAGTATTTATTTCTTTTTTAATTTTTCTTTATACAGACAAAATCTCACTATGTTTCTCAAGCTGGCCTTGAACTTCTGGGCTTAAGTGATCCTCCTGCCTCAGCTTCCCAAAGTGCTGGGATTACAGGCTTGAGCCACTGCACCTGGACATCATTCATTTTAGATACTGAAATTCCCTCCCCAATTTTTAGTGATGCTTAAACTATTTGCATCTTATCACCCTTCAACAGGACAAAACACAACTATTCTCACCCTGCTTAACATTCCAAAAATAATAAAGAGGAATACAGAGAGCAAAATCATTACCAAGAATAAATCTGTCATTCCATCTTAGAGAGAAAAAAATTATGGTTGCACATTTCTGTGCAATGACGTATAGCTTGGGTCACATTGTTTACCCAGAAAAATGGAGCCAACCACTTCATCTGAAATAATACAGAAGGGCTCAAGCAATCAGAGGAATTTTAGCTTCAGGATGTGGTGGTAGACCATGGGGGCAGGAAGAAATAAAAGGAACAAACGTCACAAAAAATAAACAGTAAGGAAAGGTAGGGAACAGATTATGGTAATTGAATGACAAATTGGTAACACCAGGAAAGTGCACCTCAGAACAGGCTCTGGAATTAGAGCATCTACTTGGAAGATATTAGTGGTGGATTTTTCCTCCTCTGTCTTTAAATGGAGAAACAATGGGATGACTTCAGCACATTTGATCTACCTGAATCCCTATATGTATACTTTATTAGTATTAACCAAATTAATGAGGAAAATTCTAAGATGTCTGTTTTCCTTATACATGCAGGAGGGGAGGTTCATAATAAGGAGGGGAGACACCTACAGTTTCCCCCACTTTCAAAGAAATGAACGAGAGCCAGTCTTGGTGGCTCAAACCTGTGAACCCAGCACTTTGGGAGGCTGAGGTGGGTGGATTGCCTGAGGTCAAGAGTTCAAAACCATCCTGGCCAACGTGGTGCAACCCCATCTCTACTAAAAATACAAAAATTAGCTGGGCCTGGTGGTGGGCACCTGTAATCCCAGCTATGAGGGAGGCTGAGGCAGGAGAATCACTTGAACCCGGGAGGCGGAGGTTGCAGTGAGCCAAGCCCACGCCATTGCACTGCAGCCTGGGCAACAAGAGAAAACCTGCATCTCAAAAAAAAGAAAGATGGAAAGAAAGAGAGAAAGAGAGAGAGAAAGAAAGGAAGGAAAGAAGGAAGGAAAGAAGGAAGGAGGGAAGGAAAGAAGGAAGGAAGGAAGGAAGGAAGGAAGGAAGGAAGGAAGGAAGGAAGGAAGGGAGGGAGGGAGGGAGGGAAGGAGGGAGGGAGGGAGGGAAAGAAGGAGGGAAGGAGGGAGGGAGGGAGGAAAGAAAAGAAAAGAAAAGAGAAAAGAAAAGAAAAGAACAATAGAGACAGTGGTAACATCATGTCACTCCCTCTGCAGCCACCTTCAAGTGGCTTCTCATCAGTCTAGCTAGCCAAGGTCAGAAATAATATCGGTGTTGTCTAAAGGCATTTCTAGAAAGACAAGAAATAGAATGTAGAAGCAATTTCCTTTGACAAGCCTACTTCTGATTTCCAGCTCAGCAATATGGTATTATAAAATAGTTTAAATGATGGAGCTGACTGTATCAAAACTGAAATATTAAAATGATTAGTCTACTACAGGAATTTGATTATGCCATGTTTACTTATCAGAATTATCAAAGAAAAATGGAAAGAGCTCAACTAAATGCTTCCTTCTACTAACAGCTCTCAGTTTTTTCTTATTGTTGTTGTTATATCAGAAATACATCAGTGCAATAACCGTCCATCTCTTATTTTAATTTAGCCTTTTAAATTTATATGCATTTTTTATAGAGCATTGACAAACAATGTTGGCAGAATAAAGAATCCAGTTCCTGCTTCTTTGTGCCCTTACTTTGTAGAACATCAGAGAGCGCTTTTCTAAAGTCCTAAAATGTGAGGCAGAGAAAGGGATTATCAGCTCTTCCGCCCTCTCTCACACAGCTCTTGACAATTGCAACTCACTTTGCAGCTGAGGGATTATTTTCTCATGCTGCGATTCATAAACACCATGAGACTCCTCCACTTCCTTCTGGATCCACATCAAACCCCAGGGATGACTTTTTCAAGCTATAAACCTTTGCCATGCAGCATTAGCATGCTATGCATGGCCCGAAATGCCTCCTGCTCCCCACAAAAGCATGGGTAGGAAGAAAAGTTCATGTTTGTAACTCACAGAGGGCCACACAATACTCCCAACTTCTCTGAGATTTTTCTTCCTTCTCAAGTCTACCCTAACTCCATAGAGTTTATATTCAGTCATGAACCAACAGAAACAGATGCGTGATGAAAGCTGAATTAAAAAGGAAGCCTCCTACACTCATTCACTACTGATATGGGGATAAATTGGTATATCCTTTTTTTGAGGACAATTTGGTAAAATCCCCTAAAATAGAGTCAAAATTGGTATATCCTTTTTTTGAGGACAATTTGTCAAAATACCCTAAAATAGAGTATTTTAACCAGGTGGTTCCACTTCTAGGAATATATCCTAAGGAAATAGGCATTTGAAAAGATGAATGTTTCAGGACATTCATTCCAAAAAAAGGAAAACAATTAAATACCAACAATTAATAAGAGACTTCTTCAATAAATGACGACATATTCCTGCAAAGTAGTTTAAATGTTGCCATTTAAACTATTGGTGCAGATTTATTTTTATTGACATGAAAAAATGCTCATAAAATGCCATTAAATGTTTTGAAGATTATAAAACAGAAATAGTGGTCTGATGCCATTAAAAATTTTTATATATACACAATGTAATTGCATAAAATAGTTTTAAACAGTTATACATACCAAGAAGTTATATGTACCCCCAAAAAAAGTCATTTTGAATTTTTTTCCTGTTTTTTTTTCTTAATTTTTATAACTAAAAGGTTTATTTTCCAAAGTGAGAGAAGAAGTAGCTATTTCTGTTTTGAAAACAAATAGCTGGGGGAAAATTAAGAGAGAGTGCTTTTTCTTTTACTCCCAGACCTCTGATTCACAATGACAACAGTTCCCTTCTTAACTGCTGAAACGCTAATAGTCCATTAGGTTCTGTTATTTTCTGTGAATAACATGGCTCTGAGAAGCATTTGGAATGGCCAGGCAGAAGCCCAAAGGCCCAGGTAATTCTGGAGTTAGGGTAAAATATGGATTAGTAAATGGTCGCTTAAAGCCTTGGATGATTCATGCCTATTCCAAAAGTTGTTGCCTAGGGCAAGAGCTGTTTAGGTGTGTGTAGGTTGTGTTGGAGTAGAGAACTGCCTGGGCAGATAATGCCACTGTAGGAGGGCTCTTAAAGATGGCAAAGTTCCAGGGAGCCAGGCCGTCCAGAGTACATAACTTTTCATGCATCACAACAAATCCGCAAAGTAGATTATCTAAAGCCACTTAATCAAATGTGAAGCTAAAATATGTCATTTCGAGCTATTTAACTTGTCTGGATGTGTTTTCTTGTAGCACTGCCTTAGAGACACATGCGGTACAAAATCTTAACGAGGAAAATTTCTATAAAATCGGTTTGTTAACTTTCCAGATATTTGAAGAGGCAGCCCATAACGTCTAATCATTTTATAAGGGTCAAATTCAAACTTAGAGATATCCTGGTCTTCTTCCCTGACGGTAAGTTTCATTAAAAATAAGACTGTTTCAAAAATACTAATGTGGCAGCAAGTTTTACCTTCAAAGGTATAAAATTTAATGTCTATATGTACAGTAAGTGTTTTATGGTATTAAATAGCTTAAGATTAAGTAATGCTTATTCTTCATTTCCCCACAAACCCTAAGAACAATTTATTATATTAGGTTTAAACATATGAAATTGCCATGATTACACTAACTTTCTGGCAAAATAAGTCAATGCCTATCTTTAAAATATATTTTAATGATTATATAACATAGCCAGAACTGCATTTGATTAGAATATAATTATTCTTCCTTCATATCCTATCTTTTAAATCACCTCTATCCTCCAAATAATCCAATCTGTTTTATAGCCTGCATCTCAAGTGTGGATATTCTGGGAAGGAGAGTGGGACAGGGCTGGTCCTACAGTTTAGATTATTCTGTGTTAGCTAGAAGGCAGAGTAACGCCCACTCTTGTAGAAGAGATGATTGAAGGTGATTTTACAGCCATAACCCACATATCAAAATCTTGTGCATTTTGCCTACAAGGGTAATCAGAACAATGCCTAGGAACTGTGACTTGAGGCAACTTCACTGTGAAGATCTCATGCCTCTCTTTGTATGAGCACTAACAACACTCTTCCCTCCTCTGCACACACACATACATATAAGTAACAGAGCAATAGACCTAATTCTTTACACAATCCATCAGCTATACTACTGAACACAAAGAAGAAATGCAGTGTATTATTAATCTACTCATCCACATACAATGTTTTTGGTGAAGTTTCTTTCTAGTCTGTATATTCTGAACTATAGGTATAGTCTGTACTATAATTCTGTACCTGTAACTCGCCATACTGCCCCGATCTGTAATGAGATTTCGGAATGGCTCACTAACAAGTGAATATATTAAATAATGTGTAGTGGTGTCACTGGAACCAAAAACTGGACATTTACAAAATATGGCTCAAATGTATTTGTATTTAATATCTGCTCAAATATTTGCCCTTGCTCAACATAAAATCCTTACTATGGCCATACGTGCTCCTACTCTGGGATTTCCCATTGTTATGGTTTCTTCTACATGGAGCATTTACAGGGCAGCCTTCCACACTCTCATCCTTGCATGCCTTGGTTTGCTTAAATGTCTCTCATTCAGAAAGACATTTCATGACTAGCGGATTTAAAATGCAGTTACAGATTTATCACTCTTTACTTCTTTATGTTTCTTCCTAACTTAAACGCTGTAAATTCTTTTAGTTTGATGTCTAGTTTCCATTTGCTGCATTGAAATGTACACTCCATAAGGGTAGATGCTTTGCCTCATTTGTTTATCACTATACCCTCCGGACCTGGAACAATGTCTGGTACATCATCAGCACTACTCCATAAATGGATGCTGAAAGAATGAATGACCCATTCCCATAGTTAGGTGCACGAATAGTACTCTGCTATATTCAGAAAAATGCAAGCAGTTATTCTTTGTTCTTTTGGACTTCATGGACAAAGGCAGTATTTCTAATATTGTTTGAATTGGGAGCACTGTGAGTGGTGGGTTAGGAAAGAGTTGATTGAAGTTGGACTTTATTTTAGGCTCATGCTGTAATGTGCAAGGATTACACGTCGCAATGCAATCTAGTGCTTAGATTTTCAAAGAACTTTTCACCATCGAAAGGTGCCACAGACTTAATGTTTGTGTTCCCCCAAAATTCATACACTGAAATCTGGTCCCCAATGTAATTAGAGGTGGGGCCTTTGGGAAGTGATTTGGACAATGAGGGCAGAGCTCCTATGAATGGGATCAGTACCCTTATAAAACGAAACCCCAGAAAGCTACCTTCCCTTTTCTGCCATGTTGAGGACACAGTGAGAAGGCGGCCATCTATGAACTAGGAGACAGCTCCTTACCAGAACCCAACCTGCCGGCAACCCTAATCTCAAAAGTCCAGCTTCCAGAACTGTGAGAATAAATTTCTGCTGTTTATAAGCTACCTAGTTTATCGCATTTGTTATAGCAAGCCATACTAACAGAGACAAAGGAAATCAGAATCTGTTCAGTTTAAGAGTAAACTGAGGTTTGGTTCTGCCTAATACTAAAATAGAATTAATAGAAAGTTTTCCAGTGAATATCCTAATTGACTGGAAACATTCATTAATTTATTACTGTTAAAAAAATCATTCTAGATTATTATCTATTTCTATTTTTTTTTCCTCTTTGTGGAGAATGGGGTATCGCTATATTGCCCAGGCAGGTCTCAAACTCCTGGGCTCAAGCTATCCTCCTGCCTCTGCCTCTCTAAGAGCTGGGATTACAGGACTGAGCCACAGTACCTGGCCTGATTATTATCTATTTCTAATAATAACTCTGGAACCTGAGGCTCTGAGCTCTGATCTGCTTTGTGGTGATCTTAAGTAATGCATTTGACTGATCTGTTCCTCTTTCATCTGTAAGATGGGAGATGCAGTAATAATGCTGGAGTACATACAGTTCAATAGAAATGTTTTCTCATCCTCAGACAATGTAGAATGTGACACAAAGTTCAGGGGTACTCATGTCATTATTCATGATAATGGTCCAATTCTAGAAATGGGGTTGAATGTGCACAAATGACAGAAAATAACCCATAGAATTAGTTTGACTTTGCTTTTGTGAAGCTATAATAGTTTTATTTTATGCCTCTCTATATAAATTTTCATTAATTATTATTTTTGATTATACAGTCTAGATTAGCTGTTCTCAATCAGGGACTATTTTAGCCCCCACTAGACATTGACAATGTTTAGAGATATTTTTGATTGTCACAGCTCAGGGAGGAGTGCTACTGATGTCTAGTTGGTAGGGACACAGATATTGTTAAACATACTACAATGCATAGGACAGCCCTCACAGTGCTGAATTATCCAGCCCAAAATGTCAATAGTGCTGAGGTAGAGAAACTGGACTAAATAAACTATATTCGTGATCTTGTTGTTTGTACTTTCTCTAAATATAGAGAGTCCAGTGAAATTTTAGTTAACAAAGGGCTCCATTTAAATGAAGTTAAAAAATAATTTAGTAGAAGCAAATAATCAGTAATGACCAAAAATCAAACAAAACACAAAGCTCTGTCTTCTTCCCACCAAAGTTTTGACAGAGGTAAACTACCATTCAAGCCAGTTGATATGGTAAAGAGAAAGAGAATCAGTTTTTTTTTTTTCTCTCAGTTAAGCTGCAACTTTTTTCTATAAAGTGTCCCTTAAACAAGTCTGTCATATCATGGAAACCAGTCTAAATTTTCTCATGATTCTCATGGTTAGTAAATACTCTGTGAAGAAGTATTAATACCTGAGTTGTATAAAGCAGAGAACTTTCAGCATGAATTCAATGGAAATGATTAAAGGATATCTTTTTATTGTTCTTTTCTTTTCTTTTTCCTTCCATATCTGTAGCCATATCACCAGGAATAAATGAAATATTTGCAAACGGGGTTGCACATCTCCCTGTTTCCCTTGGACCAAGCCCAGGACTTCTCGGGAATCCTTTCACAACCACCTTACTTGTAGGCTTGTAGTTCCTCAAACTTCCTCATACTTGTGGCTGCTGTTGTCACATATGTTCATGTTTGCCAGTCTCAGCTGAAATATGCAAGCCTCCTGCTGATGTCGTCCAGGAAATTGATAACCTTGTGACATGGCTTTACATACTGTCAATTTTCATATTTAGGACTCAGTCTCTGGCCTATTGAGTTCGTTAATTTCACGATTTAAAACGAAAGTGTTCCCAGGGCATCTCTGTCTTCTGATACCATATTACATGCTCTTTTCTCTGTTTCAATGAAGACTTGACTTTCATTTTATGCTTGAAAATGCACAATAACAAAACCCATAAATCTGTCACTATTTTGTTACTTTTCAGAACAGCTTTTCCCCGTCCTCTTTTCGGTATCGATTATTTTTGAAGTAGTTCCAGATAACCAGTAGACTAATTGTCTTTTACTTAGGAAAATTCAAATTCTAATGAAATATGAAGTGCATATGTCAAAACTAAATACATTTTTTCATCATGTAAGATTACTTTCTAAGTAGTGTCCCAAGCTAACATCCTATTTTTTTCCCCTGGACTTTTGCCATATTTTCATTTTCTACTTCCTTCTCTTCTCTATCTTCTTTCTACCTGAATTGCCCAACCTCTTAATTTTTTTTATTCCAAGAACTATAGCAATATACGTTATCCAAATGTCACAGACATTGCCCTACTTGTGTTAAAATGTAATAATGACCAATACTGAACCCTATTAATTTAAAAAGCAAAGTTTACTGATGTAATGAAGACAAAATGAGCGTATTAGAAGAATGTAATTACTGAGAAGAAATAGAATGTAATATCTGAGAAGAAATAGATTGAGCATATTAGAAGAATGTAATATCTGAGAATCAAGAACTAGCACAACACTGAAGAGGACAGAGGTGTTTAAGAGAGACTATGGAGACAACTTGATATTAATGTGTAAAATATGTTTAAAGTTAGAAAAATTCGTATATAAAGATAATCACTCTAATTCTAGAGTAACATAGTATGCTCAGCGACCTTGGAAATTTTCTTCTGATCAAATAATTTTTTTTTTTTTTTTGAGACAGAGTCTCGCTCTGTTGCCCAGGCTGGAGTGCAGTAGTGCGATTTCAGCTCACTGCAACCTCCGCATCCCAGGTTCAAGAAATTCTCCTGCCTCAGCCTACCAAGCAGGTAGGATTACAGGTGGTGCCACCATTTCCTGCTAATTTTGGTATTTTTAGTAGAGATGGGGTTTCACCATGTTGGCCAGGCTGGGCTCAAACTCCTGACCTTAAGTGACCGGCCCGCCTAGGTCTCCCAAAGTGCTGGAATTACAGTCATGAGCCACCACACCTGGCCCTGATCAAAAATTCTTAATGAGTACCTACAATGCTCCAAACAGTACACTAGTCATTGAAGATCTAGGAATCAGGCATTGTCTCTATCCTCTGGGAGCCTATTACTTAACAGAAGAAGGCAGACCTTCAACATGCAGGTGCCTAAGGGTTAGGGATGCTAAGATGGAAGCATGTATTGTATTCAGTGCAATAAAAAAGGATGTAGTGAATCCCCTGAGTAGTCAGAAAATACATCATAGTGAAGACTCCGTGGTAAACTAGCAGGACTATGGGGAACATGGTCCACGCAATGTTGTTAAAGTACTGTAAAAGTTTTCATCATTTCATGGAATAAAATGGCAATTTGAAAAATTAGCCCTATAAGCCCCTAATATTCTTGATGCATAGTTTCCCTTTAGGAAATTTCCAACTCTTCAAACTAAGTTATTTGTACAAATATGTTCATGAAGGAGACTGTCCCTTTTCCTTGTTCCCAGTGATCCCCAAGCATCTTCGTTAAAGCATTGAACATGTTGCATCATACTTCTTTGCATATTGTTCTGAACTCCTAGATTGTAAGAGCCTTAAGGTCAGAGAACAAGTTCTCATTCATTTTTCCACTTCTTAAGATGACAATTCTGTAATGGCTGCACCTCCTGTTTATTGGATATGCTGGGAAAAGCTGGAATCCCCCTTAAAGTGTGACAGCAATAAGGGAATAAATGACCGCCACACACTGTGATGCAATAGGATTCTGGAGATGACAAATGCTAGAAAAATGTGGCTAAGTGGCAATATGGAAATATATAGTATGTCATTTTATATATAAAAAACAAAAACTAAAAACACATGTATATTAATTATAACTATGAAGAAGTTTCATGTTTGTGTATGAAATTATGACATTGATTTTTTTCCTTTGTAACAGCCCTAAATTTATAATATCTTAATTGTCAATTAAAAAGAAAGTCATTTATTGTATTATCTTCAATCCTTGTCTTAGCCTCTGAAATAATATTTTCTTAAATACATCCTAAAGATGGAAAGGAAATAGAAGTAACTCCTCTAGAGAGTTACTGTGCCCTGAGCTTTCCATCGTTATGTCAGCTCAATTATCTCTTCAAATCCATTATTAAAAAAAAAAAAAAAAAAAACTTACAGAGGTAAAGAAACTGAGGTATGGAAAGTTTATATAATACACAAAAGAAAAAGAAGTCTGCCTGATTCTCAAGGCTATATTTTTTTCACCATGTTTATTTTTTAGCCGATGAGTAAATTGAGCAAATAAAGGAATTCTGTTTTAGCAAGATGATCATTCTGATTTTCAAAATATTCATTGCATAGCTAATAAAGTGCTGCATATCAGCTGTATGACTTTGAGAAACTGGCCTCAGTTTCTCCCTGTGTCAATTGAGGTGTTTGCATAGAGGCTAGCTAAGTGGATGCTTTTCCTTTATGGTTTAGGATAGTACATTATTAAACTGTTAAAAACTATCTATCTCAGAAGCAACTATCTTCATGTCAAATAATAGAAACTTAATAATCCCCTGAGAAAATCTACTGCCCAAAATCTCTGGGAGGTGGCATTGTAGGAAATTAAGTGGATATAGACATTTATGGTACTTTAATTCCCGTTAACATCCATGACATACTTATTTGGCTTCTCTTAGCTTATGTTATATAATATGCAAAAGCCAAATAAACATAAGGAAAAATAAGGCCAATTGCTAATGTACTGCTTTATTTTTTAAGTTTGGCATTGGGTCATTTAAAATAAATACCAGTTTTCCCTAGAAGAGAACTTTATTAATGATAATTTTTAAAGGATTAGAAAATAATTTTCTACCTAGGTCAGATGAGTCACATTTAACTCAGCAGTATTTAGTGAGCACTTTTTAATTAACTGAGTACATATCACATTGATTGACATTGTTGCAAACACCATAGTTACTATTATTTATTTAATATTTTTAATAACTGTTTAATATTTTTAATAACTTGGAGTTTTAACTGAAAGAAATTTATTTTTTTAACGATACATTTTAAATGCTTGTAATAGTTATAAACTGAAGGTAGAAGTAAAATGCATCATAAACATTTGTGTAATGTTTGCTCTTGTACTATCTAAAGCCATATCAAATTCCACCACCAATGATATGGCTACCATCTTTGCATTATAGAATTCTGAAAGCAAGTTATCCCCAACATGGACTTTTAAAATTATCCCTCAATCAAATCACCACAATGCCTCTACAGTTTCTTCTTATCCACTGTTTACTCCACAACTAGGCATTTTTAGATGCTAGAATATCTGATGATTACTAAGAACAAATAGATATAACTTAAACATGTAATAATAATAACCTTATTTTATCTTATTTATTTAAGATTCTGGTAAACCAACAAATGAATTTAAAAAGGCATCCAGTAAGAATTGGCCTTGAGAAAAACTACAAAGCTTTTTGTAGTTTTTTGCCTTTGAGAATCCCTACCCAAGACCAACCTCATTCTGAACTTCCAGCCTTTTTTTTTTCTTTTCTACATTATATATTCCTCACTTTCTTGATCTCCTAGGGATCATTTTTGCTTTTTATGACCTTCAGAAAAGGATCTGCAACTCATTCACATTAAGCTGGTCACAGCTTAAAAGCGTACGTCCCCTAGGCCTTACTGTCTTCAAGAAGGATGAAAGCCAGGAGTATGAAGTCTAGTGCAGTAGATTTGGATTTAAACCCTGCTGTGCCCCCCGGCCAACCTGCTCTGCCTACCAGCATCCCAAGCTACTTAACAGCTACGTGATATTGAGCAAGTTATGTAACTTCTCTAAGCTTGTTTCCTCACTGGCAGAGTGAGTATATTTCCTTCCTCATAGGTTTGCAATGAGACTTTAATGAGATAAGGTAACAGGCTTAACACAGTGCCTGGTGCAAAGTGTGAACTTCATAAACAATAGCTGATATTATTATTACATAAACAGTTTCCACCAAAGAAGAAAGCTAGCCCTACCCAGAAGTAACATTCAAAACATTCTGTAAACTACAGGTGGAAACTTATTACATTATGCTGTTTAGCAAGTGTTTGTTTATAGCCAAGTTTGTTTTTGTCAAGATATGACTTTATTTCCTGAAAAAAGTGATATGATTAATAGAAATGACTCAAAAGGTTTGCAAGAGTACTAATCAGAAGGAAAACCCTTTGAATATATTTTACTCAAACAGCAAAGCACAAAAATGAGTTTTAGGAACAGAAAGTCATTCTTTCCCCACCCTCAACTGTCACCACTCCACCCAACAGTGATCTTAAGGTTTGGCTCCAAAACAATGCCTAGCTTTCTATTTTTCTCTCCCTTAAGAGCTGAATAATCTACCTTCCCAATTATTTCTATAGGATGTATAATTATAAAGATTATTTTGACAGACATGTCTGACCTAAAGCTTTGTTTCTACTCTACTTGAGTTGCAGCAGGTGAACCCTGAGAATCTACAAATCAGGCAAGACTTGAGTTTTACAAGTTCCTTGTACAGGGATGGAACAAAGGTTATGATCAGCAAGAAATTCATTGTTTCTTGAACATAAAGGTGTTCAGAATCTTTCCTTGGGGATGCATTTCAGGATTATCAACTGAGAAAATCATCTCCAACTGTTGTTGTTTGGGGGATTTTCTCCTCTGGACTAACTCTTCTGTAAGCACCTGCTGGGTGGCGGGAGGAAAGGTCATGAGAAAGTAAACAATTTGACAGCCATTTCCTGAGCCATCTGATCTTATCCTTGAAGATGGATCACATTCTCCAGCTGAACCTGTTGTAAATAGCAGTCAGCAGTGGCTGGGCGCTACTAACAAGACTTAGCACAGAACTGATAGTTTTGATCCCTACTGTGGACTCTGCCCAGGAGCTGATTCCTACCTTAGGCATTAATGGATCATGTATTGTCACACACCCTCCACCACCCCAATCTCTAGCCAATCTTTTGCTTCTCTCAACCAGCAAAGATTCTCTTCTACTGTTTGCATTGCAGAAAGCAATAAATAGGTTTTCTATTTTATTTAGTATAATTTTTAAAAATTACATGTTATCCCATTTGACAGTATGCATTCTTTACTATCTGAGACTCGCTGGCTCAGAGACTTTAGACTGGCTTCAGGGATATGATTATTTCAGTCCATAGACGTCCCAAGGGCCAAGTTTGTTTAAGAAGACTGTTTCCGACTCAGGTTCAGCATCAAAGGATCTGAACCTTCAGGATGGAAGGCAAACTTGTATGCAGCTTTCTCTGATCAGCATAATATTTCCTGTAACCACCAGCCATTATGAAGGCGTGACAAAGACCAAAAGAATCAACATGGACCGGAAGTTTCTATCTGAATCATCCAATTGGTATGACATTTCAGAAAATGTTAAAGTACTGTTTTTAACATGGTATTTGATAGTGATATGATAGGCATGGTTTTGTTTCCTCCTTCAATAATATACTCCAAGAAAATCTCTAATGTTTAGGTAAGGGGTATTAAAATTTTGTATAAGTAGGAGCAAGCATGGTTTTTAAACACATACCACGTACCATGCACCATTCAGAAGTGCAAAAAGTCTTGCCTTCATGTAGATTAGTCTTGTAGAAAAACTTAACTGAGCAAAATTATAATAAACCAAGAAGAATCCTTGTTGACAATATTTTAGGTGCAAAATCAAAGCTGTGTTATTATAGGAATCTGAAATTTTATTGGAAATAGATAAAAGTTTACCGGAATGAGCTTCATTTGGATTAAAATCCTATTAGAGATTTAGGGCTGGCAAAGTATTTTGGGACATTAATTTTACTGTTGTTAAAATAATGGGTTAAATGAAGTCTCAGCTTCCTTCCAGTTCTACTATTCTAGGTCAATTATTACAGATTTTTAAAATTTATAGAACAAAGTACATTAGTTGACAATAAATTATGTTATTTCTCTAAAAAGTGCACACACACATATAAATATACAGTATAAAGTGTATCCTGTATACAATAGTATCTTTTAGTTGGTGACATCCCAATTGTGATGATAACATGTTGACTTTATTCCTCTTATAATTATTTTGAGGAAGGTCAGTACAGTTGTCAACAATAAATACATATCTATAAATACATACAAATCTATAGCCACGTGTACAGCATTGAAATCAATGCACATTTAGAAGATGGTATTAAGGACAGCAAATGGTGTCCCTGTGAATGAGACCTGCCAATTCTGTTGCTCTTGAATAGAAAAGCAGGGTGCTGCCTGACCAGTGGAGGAGGTCTCTCTGCCTGACCAGTGGAGGAGGATGAGGGAGACTCCACCCTCTGACCTTATCCGCTGCCTTCAACCTGTGAGAACGGTTATTCCCATTCCTATTGTTCCACACTTCCTGATCCTGCTTGCTCCCTCTGACTCACTAAACATGAAATCATAGCTAAGAAAGCTTCAAAGAGGCCCTGGATAGCCCTAGACAAACACTGTTTAAATGATAAAATGGTGTCAACCATTAACACTACAAACAAAAATCATGTGTTTATCACGACAGCTGCACTGTATAAAGACCTGCCCCTCAAACAAAGCCTGTATCCTTTAAGCTGCTTCCCAAGGTCTTCTAAATCTATACCCAAACCCATTCCTTCAATCTGTACAAACTTAATACTCTAATAATTGATTCCTCATAGTTATCCTGTGGCATCCTTATTCTTAACTGTTTTATTTACATAAACAGTGCCATATGCCTATATGCCTTCATTTTTCTACTCTACCTGACAAAGCCTTCTACTGTGAACCCCAGCTAAAATGTCAAGTTCTCTGTAAAGCCACTCCTGATAACTTTGGGCGAAGTTACTCATGTCCTCTTTCTTACTAAGTATTCATATTTCCACCACAGTCCCTATTGTGATTCTCTGCTGACATGTTTCTCTTTACCACCAAGTTTCAAGCTCTTTAAGGGAAAGAGCTTTGTTTTATTTATCTCTGAATCCTTAGAATTTTATGGCTCCTGAGGGTCAAAGTTTGTTTAATAAATGAATGCATTCTGACTTCTTTCTCAGAGCAGAGAAGTCTTTAGTAGGGGCTTGTATTAGTCTGTTCTCATGCTGCTAATAAAGACATACCGAAACTGGGTAATTTATAAAAGAAAGAGATTTAATTGATTCACAGATTAGCATGGGAAGGCCTCAGGAAACGTACAATCATGGCCAAAGAGAAAGCACACATGTCCTTCTTCACATGGCAGCAGCAAGGAGAAGTGCAGAGCAAAAGCGGGGGTAGGGTGGGGGGTAGGGAAGCCCCTTATAAAACCAGCAGCTCCTGTAAGAATTCACTCACTAATTACGAGAACAGCATGGAGATAACCACCCCCATGATTCAATTACCTTCTACCAGGTCCTCCCACAACACTTGGGAATTATGGGACTACACTTCAAGAAAGATTTTGGGTGGGGACACAGCCAAACCGTATCAAGGCACCTGTAATTGAGTGGAAGGTAAAGAAAATAACAGGAGTTAGGGAGGGCAGTGAGCGTGAGCAGTCACCTTGAGCCAAACTGGAGAGGTGCAGGGGGCCCCCAAAACTGCACCCAGACAGTGAGAGAGGCCAAGAGGCAAATCCCAACTCCCTGTTCTTTCCACGTGCTCATAAAAATTGAATACTTGGAAGGAGCACAAGTTGATAGCTTTACATGTTTTTGTTTCTCCAACATATGTTGGAGGAAGATTTGGCATGATAGAATAACCAAATAAGCTGAGGAGTTGTCCAGGCCCACTTGTGAGGACATGTTTTTAATCCTTAAATAGACCACAAATGAAATTAAAAATTAAAAAAAAAGCAAAACAAACATTTAAGTCTTCCTCATTTACTTAGACTGGTTCCAAAGTTAGAAAGGATTTACAGGAGAATAGCTAGAATAATTCTTTCACCTTTTCATGCTTTTATTGAATGTCATAGGAAAAAGTGAGGAGGAAGAAAAAGTGTATTATTTAAAATGATTATTGCTAGCTGCTGTAACAAACATCTTTTAAATTTCAATGGCTTGACACAGTAAGGTCCATTCCTCCTTTCATGCCAAAAACTACAAGTCAATATCCAACCAGCAGCACATGACTGATGATAGGGAAGTGTTTAGTGTACAGGCCTGAAAATGGTGCACATCAATTCCTTCATATCCCACTGTCCAGAAAGCAACGAAAAGCTGCCCCCCCCCGCCCTGCTTTGATCGAGGGGCTGGTTACTATGGTTTCGTTATTTCTAAAAAGAGAAGAAATCAGCATTCTATCACAGAATGGAAGTAAAAAGAAAGATAAAAGGCAAAGGAAAAAATAAAATTTATAAAAATCATTTAGGAAAAAATTGTACTGTCTGGGCTTCTCTTATATGAAACATCACTTGCCTTAGATTATCATACAGTTGAAGAATAGAAAACATATATGAGACATCTATGTCTATACGTATACACACGTACATACATGCCCCATTCTTCAGCTGTGTAACTGTGTGTGTGTGTGTGTGTGGTAGAGATGGGGTCCAGGGTATAAAAAAATCAAAGAGGATATTTAAAAGTATATATTAAAATCTGTTTCTATTAACTATGCACTTTTCTTCTAGCAAACCTGGATTTCTTGTACTACCCAAGTCTTTGAGCCTTGCACTGTGTACATCAGCCCATAGAGATCATTTTCTTTCATGGTTCTTTAGTTTGGGCATATATGGTTTCTTCTGCCTATTCCAGTTAGAAACAATATACTAATTAATTGGATCTGTTTTCACCCCACAACCTTCTTCTCCTTACCTTTCAGCCAACTGCTACTATTTGTTCAAGATCTAAGCAAGTTTTCTCAACTTGTATCATTTCTGAGCTCTTCTTAATGATGTTCATTTAGTTTCTAGGCTTGTTTAGCTTTCAAAACTGTGAGTTGCCTGAAGGCCAGCTCTTCCTGTAGGCCCAGTGCCTCACAGAATTCCAGGCACATAACATTTAGGATGACCATATGAATTCTTGACAAAACCAAGATATTTTTGAGTGAAAGGGTGAAGTTGTAATTATTATGCAAGATAGCAGAAGTAAACCAGGGCTATCCCTCAAAAACAGGGACATATGGGCTCTATAAATATGTGTTGATGAGAATACAAGCTCTATTCTGGAATACAAGCTCTATTCACCTGACATCACTTTATCCTGTAACCTCATTACTTAAAACTGTGCCTGACACTTAGTGGGTGTGCAATAGAAAAGTGTTGAGCAGACAAAGAACTGGAAGAACACAAAATACGTAGCAGGTCTACAAGGTTCTAGTCTCCCTCAAGAAGAAAGCCTTGTACAGAACAATCTCCTCAGCACTCTTCTCAATTTTGGACTTGATATGTTCCTGAAGCAGCTTTGCCTAGCACCACGGACTGCCCTCTGTCTCCCATCCAGCTGCTTTCCCATAACCCTATTAGGACACGAAGCTTCCCCTCCGATGCAATGAGATGCCTGAACTCATGATCCTTGAAATACAATCTGCTACAGAGACCAAGCTACTTTGGTTCATTGGGTTTTTTAAAGCAATTCCGATATTGTTATTATGGGTTCAAGTCCCATACTAGAGAGCAGTTTTTAAAACCTGATTTATCTCCCTTTGTAGGCTCGGCCACAGAGTTAGGTAGCAGGAGCAGTGGGAGGCAGGACAGTTCTCTCTGCTCCATTTTGACTGCTGTCACCCAGAAGCAGATGCCGCTGGAGGGTATTGAGGAGGTGAGGGATGTTGGGGGCCATTACAATCAGAGGAAGAAGGAGAGGAGCTGACTGAGTGGGGAGGGAATGTGTTTAATTTGATTGAGTCATCATCGCCCAAAATAGTTGACTAAAGGAGAGTGTGTGTCTGAGGGAGCAGGTGAAGGTGAAGGTGAGCTCTTTTAGAGCCTGCTGGAAGCATTGTGGAGGAATTTGGGGAAGCAACTCTGAAATCATGAAATGGATTATTTCTGAAGTCAAGGTCAGTAATATCCCAGAAACCAAGGCTTCTGGCCCAGGCAGGAAACCCCTCCTGAGAAGAGCACATCCTCCTCTTTCTGGACAGGCCATGATGCGGAAGCGCAATCTTCCATGTCCTAATTAGCGCTCCTGGTTTGACAAGGGTGGCTCCGTCCCTGAAGTTTCCTTTCTGTGTTGTTTTACAGAGGATTTCACGGGAAAGGACCACAAACTCAGTTCCTTTTCAATGTCGTTGAAGAATGTCAGCAAATTACAATTGTTCAAAATCAAAATTTCATAAACTTGGCTGCAGAATATTTACGATGCAAAAACAATCGCAAAAGGCTTTGCTGCAATGCTTTATTGACACAGCCTTCCTGTCCCCACATCTTGCTTCCTCTCAGGAAAGTGGGACGTGTTGGATGATTTCCCAGCTTCCATTTGGAGAGGAAGTCTACAGGTTTTTCACCATCAGGCCCCCACCAATCTGCACTCAGCGAAGAACACCTGCACCCAAACGCTGTGCTTATTCTCTTTTGTGTGTTTGCAGCTATCAAAATAAATGAGCTATCGTGGATAGGAAAATTACATTTCTTTTCAGAGTAACTTTGTCCTCCACATGTGCCCAAGGAGGCATGCGCCCTGATGTTGTGAACAGTGCTTCTGACTAGAATTACAATTTAGGCATTTTGCACTCAAAACCAATGTCAGTAATTGTTCCAAGAGAAAAAGCTTCTAAAAGATCTCATGTATAGGCAGATTTTCCCTAGTACTGCCCCTTTATTTTGTACACAGTAAATTCTTGAACCCGCATGACAATGGAAAATGAGGAAACTGCCTGCCTCCTCTTTCCAGATGCATCACCAATACACTACTACTAATTCTTTCTGCATGCAAATCCTTTCTCCTACCCACTCATTCACTTCCTTCCCAAACATCTGTTTCAGAAGACATAACGGTTGTTGCACTTCTCACCCATCTGCACATCTCCCCAGGTCTTAAACTTTGGCTCAGGCAACGCTGAGAGTTTATAGCGCTTTATGCTTAGCCTGAGGCTTGACACAGGGAGAGAAAGTGTGCTGTGTGCTCAGATGTGTCCTCATCTATTGTTTATTATTTACAACCCTGGCTTTGAAAGTAGAAATAGTCATATAAAATTCCTTTGACAGAAAAACAACAAAAAATGACCAATGTATAGACAAATAACCTGATCATTACATTCAAGGAGCCTTGGTTCCTCAGTAGCATTCTAATTTGTCTGCCATTATGTCCTGTCCTATCACATTCCCTCGCATCTGTAGCTGTGTTGGTGATTATGGCGTGACAGCAGGATGTGTAAGTGTACAAGCTCTGTTTACAAGAAGATAGTTTGCTCAGTGGTACAACACCCAGCTCCACTTTGGAATTTCCTCATCCAGGATGGCTGAGCTTGATGAGAACCAAGAATATAGTACAGGATCATCCCTTCCCAGACTTCCTGACACAGTGAAAGACACCCGAAACCAAAAGTGACCATATCCTGTGTTGTCAATCACTCTCCAGAGACTGACCACTTCCTTTAAAGTGACTCAGCATCCAAGGATCAAAAAATCCAAATAGCGATATTACTAAGTGTTCTTTTCTGCTCAGATTGACTTCACGGCACTCTTTACCCTGATGTCCGTCTCTTCCAAATGCCTCTAAAGCTTTTAATCATCTTGTAGAATATTGTAGTCTCACGTTTTCACTATTGTTTTCAGATTATTCTGAGAGCATTTTACCCAGAAAGTGCCACATCTCCTTACATTGGCTTTGTTGTCTGTCCCAAGCTCACCTTCCTTTCTGCTTATTTGAAGCCTACCAGTTCTTCAAAGTCCCAATCTTCCTCTCCATCAAATTCCAGGAATATTTACTGCCTGCTGGACTTAACATGGTAGCGGTCATGTTCTGCCTTCTATTTTTGGCCACGTTTTATGTGTACATACCCTGGCACCCTACTAGACTGGAAATGTCCTTACAGGTCAACAGTTTGCTTTACAATAATTGGTATTTCCATTGATCTAACACATGAGAAATTCTCAATGTATCTTGAATGAATAGAGCTATAGAAGTATAAATGGTTGGCTGGTGAGCTTATCTTCTACAAAAAGTTGCGGCCATTAGGTGTGACCTCCTACAATTTTGTCTCCCTCCTCTTACACACCTGCAAACATCAGCCCTACTCCTTTATTTTTTCCTTAATTACAAGAAGATGAAGTGTCTTTTGCAAAATGCAGATTCCTCTGCATGTGTCATTAATCTTTTCCTCCCACCCCTCCTGCCACTGATCATTCACTGTCTCTGCCATGATTCTTCAGTTAGCCTATAAACCAGCCCTCTCTTGACCTCAAATCCTGCTCATTCAGTACTTTCCTTTCCACCCCCTTCAGTTTCTTAAAAGGCTAGTCTGTGTTTGTTATTTCCATTTATTTTTCTTTTAATTCTTGACTCTCAATCACCTGGTTTCAGCCCTGCCACTCCACTCAAATTCCTTTAGGTTCACCAGTAAGCAAACTTCCTACTTCTACAGTACAATAGCATTTTTATTTTGCTATCTTACTGGCGTTTCTTTCATATTGGACATTGTTGATTACTTTGTTCGTAGAGCTTTCTCCTTGCTTGGCTACTTGACATAGACTGAACCTCTCTAATTTTTCTACTATTTCTCTCATGTTTTTTTCTTCAGATCTTACCTGGGATCTTTATTAAAACCTCTTTAATATTGGTCATTTCCATTCACAAACAACTTCTCTTCTTATTCGGCATGTATTCTTGGATAAAGAACTTAAACTCTGGATACTTGAGATTGTTACTGAAGTAATCATAATTACTGATATTTATATAGTACTTTGTATCAGCCACTGTTCTAAGTGTTTTTACATGCATTTAACTCAATTAATCATCATACACAGTGTATATTGCAATGAACATTTTCTAAATGAAAAACTAAAAATCAGAGTGGTTAAACACCTTGCCCATAGTGAAAAGAAGTAGACTTGAGATTTTAACCCAGAAAGTCTAACTACAGTGCAATTTCTGGCTTGCTAGAGACCTGGGGATTCCAATCTCTATTCATAGTTCAACCCAGAAATCATGGAATTATTTTTAACTCTCTCTGTTCATCACCCCAACAGCCCATAAACTATGGAATCCTGATTTCATTGGCTTTATGTCTTCAGTCTGTGTTCCCTATTTCCACAGCCCTGTCACCACTGCCTGGATCCAGGCCATTGTTGCAAACTACTAAAGTCATCTTTTAAGCTGGTCTCCTTGCTTCCAGCTCCTCCTCCAACCCATAGTCACTAGGCTGCAACAGAGTATTTCAAATAAAACACAAGTCTGACCACATCACTTTCCTGCTTTAAAAACTTTCAATGGCTCCTAATTCCCCATGATTTGAAGTCCATTTTCTGTAGAGTAACATAGAAAGCACTTAGCCTTGCTGACCCCTTCAGCTTTATCTATCACATAAAATTACTTTAGTTCCTGCACATAAGACCTATGAGCTGTATTGATACTGTTCCCTCTGCCTACCTTGTTTGCCTGGCTAATTCCTATGTGCCCTTTAAGTCTTATCTAAGGCTAAATATCCTGTCCTTGCACTTAATGCCATTGCATTTTTTACAAAGTATTAATAATATGTTTATGTATCTGGCTTCTCCACTATGTTATTAGCTCCTAAACATAAGGATTTTGTCAAAATTTCTTCAAATCTGCAATATTTTGTATAGTGCTTGATACAAAATAAGTACCTTATAAAGGTTTGTTTTAATGTATACGTTAATGAACAACTAAATGAATGAACACAAATTGTTGTTTCCTTTTACTGTGAGTTATTTTTCAGTGGAGCACATGCACATTTAAAAAATCTTAGAAAGAAAATAATAATGTTTCTGGCCAGGTGCAGTGGCTCATGGCTATAATCCCTGCACTTTGGGAGGCCGAGATGGGTGAATCACCTGAGGTCAGGAGTTTGAAACCAGCCTGATCAACATGGTGAAACCCTGTCTCTACTAAATATACAAAAATTAGCCAAGCATAGTGGTGGGTGCCTGTAATCTCAGCTACTGGGGAGGCTGAGGCAGGATAATCACTTGAACCTGGATGATAGAGGTTACAATGAGCAGAGGTCACACCACTGCACTTCAACCTGTGTAACAAGAGCAAGGCTCCATCTAAAAAAAAGTTTCTGTTTATACTTCTGGATATTCTGTAGCAATAAGTATTAACTACAGTATGTTTATTTTTCTTAAAGCAAGACTAACCTTATGGAAAAACAGTACTAAATCCCATAGAACTGTTCCCTATTTGATTTTTTTAAATCGTCCCTTACCAAAATTTCCAACTATATTTTCCTAATGTAAAATGTTTATTCAGTCATTGTATGTGCTCAATAGTCGTATGATTTATGTTAGGGCAAGTGGTATATTGTAGAAAAACACCAAGATAATAGTGTTTAAGAATAATAGAAGGTTCTTTTCACCTCACATGAAAATATTCCTGAGGAGGCCATGTAAGACTGATCCGGCAACTCCAAGGTCAGAAGGAATTCAAGCCCCTCCTGTTTTGCTGTTTCCTGATGCATTGCTTCAGTATCCAAGATGGCTGCTAGAAATGTAGCTACCATATCTGCATTCCACATAGCAGGAAGAAGGAAGAGGAGAAGGGTGTGTTCTTCCTTTTAAGAATGCGTCCTAGAGATCACGTACAACACCACCACTTACACTCACAGCAACAGCCAGGAAAATTACAAAATATAGTTTGTTTGCAGGTTTTCTTGTAGTTGCTGTTGTTGAAGTTTGTTTGTTGTTATTGTTGTTTTGTTTCTTTGTTTTTTGCTGGTGGTAATGTGAGCAACCGCAAAAGAACCTGGCTCCATGTTGATATACGCAACTAGAATTACTACCGTAGTTTACTATAAATTTTTGTAAAATAGAAAAACCTCTAAAGAAGTATGCTGGTGAACAATCTCTGGTCAGCTGAGGGATGAACTGGAGGTGATCATTATGTAGCTGGTAAACCTGTAAATAAAGCCAGGAGAAAATAAATAGAGTGAAGCTGCACACTTGGCCTTATAGAACTCAAGGTTGAGAAGAGTGAATTCACCTCACTGAACCAAGAAGATGTATTGTAATTTTCCTGCCATTATTTAAATTTACTGCAACAAAACATCACTAAGCAGATTATAGAGGTGTTCTGGTTACATATATTCCTAGTAAGTGTTGGGATTATACAGATAATGAAGGCCAGGCATGTTGAATCACACCTGTAATCTTAGCATTTTAGAAGGCTGAGGCTGGTGGATTGCTTGAGTCCAGGCATTCGAGACCAGCCTGAACAACATGGCGAACCCCATCTCTACAAAAAAATTAAAAAAATTAGCCTGGCCTGGTGATGCATCCCTATAGTTCCAGCTGCTTGGGAGACTGAGGTGAGAAGATCACCTAAGTCCAGTGAGGTGGAGGCCGCAATGAGCCATGATCATGTCACTGAACCCTAACCTGGGCAACTGAGTTAGACTGTCTAAAACACAAAGAAAAAGAAAGAAGGAAAGAAAGACAGAAAGACAAAAGAAAGAAAGAGAGAGAGAAAGAAAGAGAGAGAGAAAAAGAAAGAAAGAGAAAGAGAGAAAAAGAAAAAAGAAAGATAATGGGATTTATTTACACGGTTAACTTGTTTAGATTGGTCAATTAACTTAGCATAATGCTTCTCAAACTTGCTGAACATAGGAATTTCCTGATATATTGCTCAAATGCAGATTCTGGTGGATCTCATTTGAAGTCAAAATTTTGTTGCACATCAAGGAGCAAGGCTTTGAGAGCCACAGCATTTGTTGATCCAGGTGTTAGTTCAGGTCTCCGTAAAGTGAATTCCAAGATGGAAAAGATATGTAAAAGATTTACAGGAAAGCCTGCAGAGGATAACCAGAAAAAGGGCAGAGAATGTGGGGGACCATCAGACTGCCGTGAAAGTTTTACCTGGGTAGGAGAGAGGGGAGGAGGGAGTAGGTTGGTAGAGTTTCACACCACAGAAAGGCCAATGGGAAGACCTCAGCCAAAGATGCCTATCAGAAGAATCTTAACATATAGCAGCGATGGTCTGCACCAGGACCCTCTGTCATTGGTTGGAAGCATGAAAAGCATGCCTTTTGATCCAGAGGGACAGCAGCTGGTACCATTAGTCAATCATGCTTCCTGAGGTAGGAAATCTGACTGGTGCTTTTTATGGTTCCCATGATGCATATTCTTGCCTCTGTATATACACTGAGTATAATTCAATGTTTCTTTGAGTCCTTGCAGTATCTGAGAATGTTTATTATAAATACTAATTTTTCAATGTAAATTTATCGTGCATGACCTAGAGGGCCTTCAAAAAATATATTTTTATTGAATAAGCAAGATTAAAGATGAAGAAATTAGAGCAATAAAGATTGAATTTCTTGGTACCTGATCTAAGACTTACCATGAAATTTGCGTGAGCAGGAATGATATTTCCAACTTATCATTTTTGTTTTTGCTTCTTTCTTATAAAAGCTGATTGCAGCAAATATTACACAATTTTAGGTTCCAGTTACTTCATGTTTAATTATAATTAGTTGAACAGTTTGGATTTATTTCCTTTAAAGAGACCATGGGAAAAAATTGTTTACTGCAAACAAATTAACCATCAGGGAATTTATATAAGACTCATATGCACTTTGAACATTCAACATAATTACATAATAATTTTGATTCAAAATGAAATCACTTGGCACTTTCGCAGGATGAAATGCGCAAAGTCCAAATTAATTTGCGTAAGGCACCAATGTTATCCACTTTTGAAAATAAAAAGCTTTGGGAGATAAAAACTCAACTGGAACTGTTATATTTTCATTCAGATTTATTTTCAATTTGTTATCCTTCATAAAGTTATGAATCAAAAAAAAACTATTTCTGAAGTCATAAAATGTATAAACCTTGGCAGAATGACATTATATACTTTTTTGTGTTTAGGGTTCAAATTTTTCTGCAATTTTTTTCCTCCTCATGAGAATAAATTGTATTCTATTTGTTGACATTGACTAATGACTTATGTCTTTATTATCACATGACTGGTGATGCAACTTGGTACTTGCTATATACAAGCAATTGGCAGCATTCATAGAAAAACTTACTATGTATTGCAGAAAAAAACTGCTATACTGATAAAATTTATTTCTGAAGTTTCCTTTGCACATGAAAATAGAATCAGGAATCTATTGATCTAGTTCATAACTCTATATGTAAAAGCAACTCAAGCCAGTGTGGTGGCTCATGCCTGTAATCCCAGCACTTTGGGAGGCTAAGCAGGTGGATTTCTTGAGCCCAGGAGTTTGAGATCAGCCTGGGCAACATAGTGAGAACCTGTATTTATAAAAAATACAAAATTTAGCCAGGTGTGTGGCATGTGCCTGTAGTCCCAGCTACTCAGGAGGCTGAGGTGGGAAGATCACCAGAGCCTGGGAGGTTGAGGCTGCAGTGGGCTTTGATCACACCACTGTACTCTAGTCTGGGTGACAGAGTAAGGCTGCCTCAAAAAAATCCAAAATAAAAATAAAAAAATAGAAGCAACTCAATATCTAAAAGCATCATTCATTCACTCAATAAATCATTATTGAGTTTTAAGGACAAGTCACTGTGTTAAATTTCATAGGAAATTCAAGACCAAATTAGGCCAACAACACACTCTCAAAATACTTAGGGATACACAAGAGCTGGGAACATTTAGGTAAGTTCCCCTGTGTCACTTTCTTTCTGATGCTTTGAAGCAGGCTCATTATTCCAAGTAGGTGCAAAGGCGACAGCATGGGAGTTCTACAAGGATAAGATCTATGTTTTGCTCATTGTATTTTGAGTTCAAGTGAGCAGTGGTTTTCTTATTGGGGTAATCACATTTCTGAAAGAGGTTATATTTGACTTTACAGTGGAAAGACAGTTAGCATTTCAATAAATGAAAGTGAAAGAGAGGATGGGCAAGGGGACAGAGGGAATAGCTTGACAAATGTCCCAAAGAAAAAAAGTCAGCCAGTGGTCCAGACATGATGAGTATCCTGGTTGGTTTAGAATATAGGAAAACAGTAAGTAGAACAAATTAAAAGGTCGAGATCAAACTTAAGAATGCTTTGAATAACATGCTGAGGAATTTGAATAGGAGTCTCATAAGCAATGAGCAGGTTTCTTCAAGATATCATCAAGACTGTCTTTAGGAACATTGATCTGGAAGCTGTGTACAGGATTTACTAGAGATGGTCAAGACAGTAAACTTCTTGCTGTTTGGAAAATAAAGTTTTTCAATGGCAGTTGCAGGGAATAAATGAGGTAACCCATGGAGAAAACGTCTAGGTAATAGAGGAAACAGCTAAAGTTAGTTACTTAACAGGTAGTGAACTACATCTGCGTAATTTACCGACTTTATCAATAAAACTAGAAGAAGGAACTGAAAAACAAGAAAGTTGGCATGACACCAGACTGGAATACAGAAAAGCAGACATGAAGAGGATCAAAAGAGCATGGGAGTCTGAGATCTGTTGTTAATGAGAACAGCACTGTGAAGGCTGGCCACCTCTGGAACTATTCTCTCTGTCTTGTTTTCTTCAGTCATTTTCACCCTTTTTCACCAAAGTCACAGACGCACTGGCAGTTTGTGCAGTGGTTAAGAGAGTAAGCTTTGGAATCAGTCCTACTCTGATTTGAATCCCAGCTCTGTTAATTAGTCACTAGCTATCTTACCTTGGGCAAGTTACTTTACCTTTCTAATCTTCAGTTGAATGATTAGTAATATGAAAGTAACAAAAATAATCTACATCATAGAATTATGAGCTTTACATGAGTAAGTGCATACAACACCCTTACAGAGTGTCTGCCATGTTTAAGTGCCCAATTATTATTTTTATTATTATTATACTTAGATAAACCAAGCTACCATTTTTTTTTTCTTTCCTGGCCATCCCTTATCAAAATCTTGAAAGTAGCTTTATCTTTATTCCTATAGTGATTAGCATTTATCCAATCCTCAAAACACAGCTCTAGCTCAAAACTTACTGGGACTGTTGTTTTAAAGGTAACCAGGGAGCATAGAGGAACTTAATGCAGTAACCTGTGCTTAGTACTTGACCTCTTTGATCTCTTCTCTCTGAGCACTTCCATATCAGAGTTACTCTGTCTATGATATACTGTCTAGGTTCTACTCTTATCTCCCTGGCTTTTACTTAAGTTATTTCTGACTTCTCTTCCAGGTGAATAACTGTAGGTGTTACCCAAAATCTTTCCTTGGCTCTTCTTTTTCCATGATCATGTCTTCTTCAAAAGTTTAAACAAGTTTTTCTAAAGCTGTCTCCAAAATATGCATCTCTAGTCTTGATTGACCTTCTTAACTCCAATACATTTCAACAACCCATCTAGATATCCTGTATCACTATAAACTTGACAAGTTCAAATCAAACCCAATTTGCAACTAATACAAGCCTTCAGCCTTTTCATTTTCATTAGGAATACTCTAACTAGACAGAGGGGAAACCATGTGGTTAATCTCATTAACTCCATCACTTTTTTTTCTCCCTAACTCCCGTGTAAATAGCTGTCAAATTGTATGAGGTGAACCTGTTAAGTGCCTCTCACATCCTTTCCAAAAGTTACCCTTTTAGCTCAGGCCTTGATTAATCTTGTCTTGGTTTATTACAAACAAAGTTCTCTCTCTGCCTCTATCATCTGACTTTCTGAAATCTTTCTAACAACTTTTGACACATTACTTTCCCAAATGCAGCTCTGGAATGGGGTCCTTGCTTCTTCAAAAATCCTAACTTCTTTAGGCTAAAATTATACTTCATGAACAACTCTATTGATTAGGAGAATATTCAGACGTATTAACTATATATATGCTTGTCTTTCTTCCTCTACTAAAATTGAACTGATTAAAATCAGATGTCATGACATAGAATTGTATCTACTCATACTACAGGCAGTGCTTAAACACAAAGGCATGTAATAAGTATGTAATGAATTGATTTTTTAAAAATAATTGCATTTCCCTGCTTAAAAATCCTCAATATGATTCCACATTTCTTATCAAGTAAGATAAAATATTCTTTGGCATTAACTGTAGTGCTTTCTGAAAGTTAGCACGGATCTACCTCTCCTTCCTCGCCAGTGTTTTCTGTTTTGTACCATGGTGTCCTATGAAACTAAAATAGTAGTGTCCTTGATATTCCTTACCTTTCTTACTTTCCCTATGATATCCCTCAATTTGGCAGAGCCTATTCTTTTTTCCTTCCACGATTAAATCTTACTTAACTAAAAGTCTTCTTCTCATTTAAGCCTTCACTAATTTTTCCTTCCTTAATTTCTTTATCCTCTGAAATTTCTTATGACTTAGCCCTCCATTCTGGTACTAAGTGTACTCTACATACAAAATGTCTACTTATATACTCACCTTGCCTTCTTGTGAACTTACTCAGTGCAAGGACTGTCTGACTCATCTTGTACCTCTGTTGTACTGAGCACAAGGTCTGAACCATTGAATACACTCAATTCATAACATGATGTTCTAGCTAAATAGAGATACAAGTATAGCCAGAATTTTTTAATAAACAAGATGAGGCACTTAAATACTGGAATTCACACTAGCATGAATGTAGAATGGAGAGGTAATGGATTCAAAAAAATGCTTTGAATAGAAATGAGGAGGAAGAACAGTAAAGTTGAAAGGAGGCTTTAAAGAAACTATAAACGTGCAGTTGAGAACTGATGAACACAATAGCAAGGTATGGATGGAATGGACAAGCAGAATTTCTCTACTAAAATTCTGGAGGAAATTGGAGGCAGATTCTGACATACACAGCAGATTCTGTCATATATAGTAGAAGAGGGTTTTGGAAATGCTGAGTGGTAAGGCTACAAAATGAGCTTCTGTACCTTAAATGAAGATAATTTGTGTGATATTAGTATTTAAATGGTTTGAAAGGGCAATGAAAAGTGAGGAGCAGATGAATCCATGTTCTGCCTTTGATACAGGAAATAGGGAGAAGAGGAGCTCTATAGTATAACTGGTAAGACAATTTTTTTCTATTAAGACACTCGGCTAAGAAAAATTCAGGCATTTAATAAAGTAGACATTGCAGAGAGCAGAATAGGAAACATCAGTAGGAGGCTGGATCTGACAGAAATGTGTACACAATGGAAGAGGAAAGATAGAAGGCTGAATTAAATGGAATCTGAAAGACAGAGGAACCATGACTTAGTCCTGGGAACAGTTGAGAATCAAAGAAATAAGCAAGAGTTTGACAAGAATTATATAGTGCAATCCTGAATGGGTACTGTCTTGCACCTAGATGAAAGGAAATGCAAACAGGAAGGACACACTGCATGTAGAGGTAAGGCCCAGCCCTAGGGCTTCGGGTCATATTCTGTGGGTGACTTTTTCAGCCTCACCATACCTTCCCACTCACATGCTAAATCATTATCTTTTGTTGTTGTTGTTGTTGTTGAGACAGGGTCTTGCTCTGCCATCCAGGCTAAAGTACAGTGGTGCAATTATGGCTCACTGCAGCTTCAAACTCCTGGGCTCAAGCCATCCTCCCACCTCAGCTTCCCAAAAGTGCTGGGATTACAGGCATGAGCCACTGTGCCCCACCTACATTTATGTCTCTGACACCTTCTGAGCTCCTGTTGCATACTTCTCACTGCTTTCTGGAATTGTTCACTTGGATATTCTGCCAACGCTTCAGACTGAGTACTTCCAAAACCATATTTCTCTGTTTCCTCTCTAATCCACTCCCTTGCCTGGCCTTACTGTTTGTTTGTTTGCTTGTTTTTATTACTATCACTCTTTTTCTGATGACACAGCCTCCAAAACCTTTGACTTTATTCCACAGTGGCGGACTGAAAAAAGTCCGCTCCCCAAATATAGCCATGCCATAATCCCTGCAACCTATAAATGATACCTGACATGAAAGAAAGGGAGCCTTTCCAGATGTGATTAAGTTAAGGAAGTTGAGATGGGGAGATATTTATCCTGAGTTATTCATGTGGTTTTAAAATGCTGTTTTAGTTCATTTCATTGTGCTGTGACAAACTACCTGAGACTGGGTAATTTATAAAGAAAATGAGGTTTAATGGACTCACAGTTCCACATGGCTGGGGAGGCCTCACAATTGTGGCAGAAAATGAAGGAGGAACAATGGCACATCTTACATGGAGGGAGGCAAGAGAGCTTGTGCAGAGAAACTGCCCTTAGTAAAACTATCCTATCTTGAAAGACCTATTCACTATCACAAGATAGCACAGGAAAACCCACCCCTATGATTCAATTACCTCCCACCCAGTATGACATGTGGGGACTGTGGGAGCTACAATTCAAGATGAGATTTGGATGGGGACACAGCCAAACCATATCAAATGTCATGACATTTATCTTTTATAAGAGCAAAGCAGAAGGGGAATTTACACATATGGAGAAGACAATGTGAAGATGGAGGCAGAGGGAGATTCAGACACACTGGAATTGAAAATTGAATTGACGTGGTCACGGCCAAAGAAAGCGGGCAGCCACCACAGAGCAGACGCTCCCCTGCAGCCTCCAGCAGAACATAGTCCTGCTGACCTCTCAACTTCTGCCAGGGATACTGATTCAGACTTCTAGCCTTCAGAACTGTGAGATAATTCCTTTCTGCTGTTCTAAGATACTACATTTATGGTAATTTGCTACAATGGCCATGGGACACTAACACACATGGCCTCATTTCCCATATACAACTCCTGGAAGTCAGGAAAGCCAGTCATGCAACATGAGCACATGACATAACCTTTCAGAACATCATTATGCCACTGGCAAAGAAAGTAAGATTTTGGAGAATATTTTGGGAACTGAAATAGTCCACATAAAGCATTTATTGTGGTGTTCACTTACACTATTCAGTAAATATTAGATATTATTATCATTATTTTCTATTAAAAAACTCTTCTTCTAGTCACTCAGTATTCTAATCCATTCTTCCTAACCCTCCAGATTGTTTATTTGTTTATTCCAGAATAGTATTGTTGTCTAGTAAGTCACTGCCTCAGTTTCCTTTAATAACCCACTAGTGCTCAATGAAGAAAATCTCAAGCCCCCAACTCTTGCTCCTCCCCAAGAATAGGCCAGAAACTGAAACACTAATTTAATCTGTTTGCCTATGGAAATGCTGCTGGCCACTGTGGTTTACCTCCTTTCTCTTACTCTCATGACCATATGGGTGTCTGGCTCAACATACGATGTGAGGTGTGGGGAATGGACAAAGAGAGGCAAAGTCCCTGGAAGTCCAGCTTACCAGACTTTTCTATTGAGACATGGAGCTATCTCAGCAATCAAAAGGAAAAAGGTGAAAGATATCATATTTATTTGTCAAGATTACCCAGCATTCAATATTGGTAATAGATATGGCTGAAAAAGTGCTAATGGGCCTAAAACATTCCGTCAAATTTCCATTGAAATGTACCTCATTCACAAGATAAAAAGAAATATATTTTTGGCTAAATGCCCAGCCCAAGATTTTGTAAAATAGTATAAAGTGTTTTAAAAAGCTCTAAAAGAAGCATCAACTGCTACCTGGCTTAAGGTGCGAAGTCCTATTATTCATTTCCTGCCAGGATTTTTTTAAAATTATTCTTAAATTTAATTTAAATTTAAAGAACATTTTTAAGGTCATCTCAACATCTGACTTCTTTGAGAGTCAGGTAAACAGAAGAAGCAGTCAAAAGATGGAGGCATCATATTTTTGCATGTCATACTGATATGTCTTGCTTTTTATTTATAGTCAGCCCTTTCAAAGGAGGTACCTGTTTAATATGTTTGAAATTTTCTCAAAGATGCTAAGTTAATGATTTTGCATTAAGGCGAGTGATATATTATTTAAGAACAGAATTGAGAGAGAAGTAAAAAATTTAAACCTCATCATAAGCAAACCAACCAACACACATGCACACACCAATTTAAAATGTCCTTTAGTTTCTACTGAAAATAAACGAAAAGGTACATACACTATTTTCTAAAAAACTTGAGTCTGTGATATATTTTTATTCTGCCAGGAATTTCTTTGTCCCATTATCCCAAGTAAGATTCTGCCCTTTCTTCATAGCCTGCTTCAGATGTCACCTCCTTTATTAAGACTTTTCTGGTTATCCCTAGCCATAAATTGTCTCCTTCCTCTGAGCCCCTATTAGGGCTTGACCAATTCCAAGTCTGCGGTGCCCTGTGGTCTGCTGGATGACTTTCACAGGCCATTGGGACTTTTTGTCTTCCAGCTTCTTCATAATGAAATATTAATAATATTTTATAACTGATTGGTATAAACATAAATGTCATCTAGACTGATTATTTATTATATATTCATTATCATGATACTTAATTTTTTCTTTTAAAAAAAATAAAAGGAAACATTTTATGGTCTCCTAAATGCATCATAGTACTAGGTCTAATGGGTAAGTTGGCCTTGTCATTTTCACACCAGACTTATGTTTTAATTATTTATGCATGTGCTATCTCCCCTTCCAGGAAAAGAGCTTTAGGTCAGAAGCCTGAAAACTCTTTATAGCAACTATCTGAAATAAATTTACAAACTATGTACAATCTTCCAGGGTCTTTAGAGAAAGAACACTCAGGCATTTACTTAGTTCTGCATTTACTGAGGCAGGGTGGTTACCACTCTTTCATATGACTAATTATAATTCCTGCTTTTTTCCAGTGAGAAAGCTATATTATTATTGTTAGATCTAAATGTTCCTATTTTTAATAAAGTACTAAGGGAACAAGTTAGAAACAAACTAGTAATCAAGAACCCTGGAGACTTGTTTCCATTTTCAAAGTTTCCTTTGTTGATTAGTACTTTGTTTTTAGAAAAGGGTGTGTGTGTGTGTCCAAAAAGCGAGTTGAAAATAATGGGAAAAATGAGGCTTTTCTTTACTTCAATCTGGTACATTAGATTAACTAACTTATGTGGATGAAGTCACTTTTTATATATTTTATACATTTTTTATATATTTAGGTTACCACCTAAAATATATATACCCATGTCCATAATTGATTGCAAGCCTAAAATCCTGAGTGACATGAAAGTGAAAATTGCAAAAGTTCATGCCATTAGCAATGTTCTTGGCCTACAGAGGTTTTGATGTGAGCCATTTTGCAGATGAAGTTGCTCACTCTTTAACTGATCTCATGGTCAAGGTTGCAACAAGCATAAATCATCTTATTAGAGTAAGCACATATCTTGTTCGCTTCTAAGATATGTGTTTCCTGCCATGGCAGGTGTCTGGCAGAAGGTACTTAATTCTGAAGGCATTGTTACAGGGATCAGCAAATACAGTTTCCTCAGTACACAGTATCTCCAGAAAGTTCCCAGAGCTCTGAAACAAGTGATTTTTATGGCCATGCCAAATAAAGTTTATTCAAAAAAATGCTCCCATATTTTTAAGTTCTCAAGAATGTGTGCAGCAAATGTCTGGAGAAGTGGTGCCGTGGGGAGTAGCCAGGTGATCTGGAATGTCATGTGTTAGTGAGAGCTGCTGAACATACAGTAGTCATTCCATTTCTCCCCAATGGGGGCACCAAAGGCTGGCTCCATAGAAGTGCAGAGACCTTTCATCATTATGCTCTGCTAAGATCTCACTCAACGCTGCCGCATTTTAAGTGGTAGCCTAAATGTATTAAAGATGTATAAAATGTATTTTTTAAAAACTTCTTCATGTGGCCAATAATCATCTTCCTAAAGGTATATATAATATTCAATGAAAGCATCTTTAGAAACTGTTATTTTTGTTTCTCTGTACAATTAAGCTAAATAAAAACTGTATCCTTGCTACGCACAGGTAGCTCCAAGATCTGGCTCCAAGCTACCACTTCTACAGATGGTTACGTGTCCATAAAGCCCCTTCACTCCAAGTAGGGAGCCTCCACTTCTTCTGGTTGTTCCCAAAACACCAATAATTACTGGCAAGGTACTTTCATTTGAGAATAAAAACAAAAACAACTAAAACAAAAATCACACACACAAACACTAACTTCCTGATGTGGTACTTTTCATTCAGAGAGGAAAAACAAACATAAAATAAAATGAAATCATAATCTTTAGAGAGTAGTCACATTTGCTGGCAAATCATTCAGATACAGTAACAGCTAGTTTGCCCAGAGTATAGATTAAAAGTCAGGTTCCTTCAGGGGGATTTTCCCAAGTGCAGATGAAAAGCATGCTCAGCTGCAGTCACTCCTTTGGAATGTAGCACAATCGGATGACCCAGGTAGCTGTGGAGGCTGCTTTCCAAGGGCACTTCCAGCTCTCTTTCCTTCTCTCTGAGAGCAAGAATGATGAAGCGCATTCTTGTCTACTCATCTGCCCTGTGATCTATGGAGCCACAATAAAGTACGAGCCGAGCATGAATCAGCAAAATGCTCTACTGAAAAAGAAACTGACCTAATGATGCTAGGGTATGAAGCATGAAGAAGTAGGAAGGTATGAATGACAAGAAAATCCCCTGTACACCCAGCCTGGCTCACACTCTTGCTGGGAAACTTGCCCAATGTTGGCTTTCAAGTAGGTTCAAGGTGGGTTTGCCAGATAAAACACAGAACACCCAGTTAAATTTGAATTTCAGTAAACAACTGATAATAATCACTGGACTGTTAAGACATCTACTTTTCTGATATTCTCCCTTCTCTGAAGCCTCCGTGGATCCTTGAGGTACCAAGGACATATTATTAATTATTGACAGCAACAACAAATAAAGAGTTTTCCATTTTCAAAAGCACTTTCTGCATACATTAGCCAGCTTTTTAGTTTGTCTTTACGACATTCCTGAAGGTTGATATTATTACGGCCAATTGATTAATAAGAACTAGAGGTTCACCTGAAGTTAAGGCATTTATTCATTCAAATCAATGTTAGAGTTAGATTTAAAGCTCTGCTATCAACTTTACCACCTCCCAAAAGTACGTTGTGCCTTTGTTTTTAAAATAAAGCTTATAAAATTCTCCCAGATACCTCACCTATCTACCTTGCTTTCACCTAAATTGTGGGCTTTCAGAGAATGGAGATTGGTTGTTTTTACTAACCTCACCATGTCCTGATGTTCAATAAAATGTCTATTGATTCAAACTGAATCAAGAACACATTTTTTTTTTAGGTTAATCAAGATTACCTTCAATCCATCTTGTTCACCACATTTCTGCAAGGTAGAGGGAAATTGTAATTATATTCTACGTATTTCCTAAGGGAAACCCAGTGAATTATTGCAAACAATAAGAATGGAATCCAGGCTTCCGTTTCCTCAGGTTTTTTTGTGTGATTTTATTATCATTTTTGTGCTGGTACCAGGAGGTTCCAAGACTCCTAGAGATAGTATCAGTGTCAATGAGAGAAGATAGGTATGACACACTAAAGAATGTCTGAAAGAGAGGTATTTTCAAAATGTAAAAATTAATGTAATGTCTCAGCTTTGAGTAGCTGAAATTTGTGTTCATGTGTAGTTACTGAGTTTCTTAAAAGGCAAATGAAAAACATGAAAAAAATATTAATATTTTTTATTTTACTGGATCTTGGTATCCAAAAGTGAAACCTCAAATCTCCATCAGTTATATACCATGTTTAAATCAGAATGACCAGAAATTTAAAAGTCCCCCTTTTACAGATGATAGAATAGCCTGCCCTCACTGGCAGACATTGATGGAACTTGCTGGAACGCAACTGCCTGCTCAACATGGTGTTAAAAGGAAGCATGTTTTAACCAGTTGGAAATGTATATTGGGCAAGCTCCATTCTTGGCCTGTGTTCTGTCCATTTTCTTTATCCTGAGATAGCTCCATGCTCTCAACTCAACAAGACTGTGATTTCCTGCTTCGATGAGTGACAAAGCCAAAATTCTGGCAAAGTGCTTTTATTTTTGTGCCATCATGTAACCCCAGGCCCAGAAAGAGAAGAGCTCTTTAAAAATTATTGCAGATTGTCTATTGTGCTCTTTTGATAAAAGTCCAATTTGCTAAACAATGTAGCAGAACATCTTTTTAGTGCCTGAGTTTTGGAGACAGACCAAGCTAGTTGGAACTACTGTCTCCACTCTGTGGGCTTTGAACAAGTCCCTTAACTCCTTTAATTTCTAATTTTCTCTTTGTAAATAGATCTAATAATCTTGACCTCATGGAGTTATGGTGAAAATTAAATAAAATGCCATTGCTTCAAATCATTTAGCATAATGCCTAATATACAGAATATCCTCTGCAAGTGTAGAGATGACTATTATTCTTAAATACTTGACGCAGTAAGTACTCGAAGCATCTGCTTCAGTTAGTGTATATATGATAGAGCTATTTTCTAATATCTGGTGCTGGGACCCAGTGACATAGGCACTAGTCATTTCTAAAAGCTTTCCTGGATGATTCCAATATGAAGCCAAAGTTAAGAACTACAGCTCTGGAGCAGGAGGAGTATCAAAAATGTTTAGGTGCCTGAAAGTCACCCACCAGTCAGAAAGAAAACTTGATTAATCAGAAAGAATCCTGCCAGTAAACAACCAGCATAACCATTTTGTGAAGGCCAACTAAATGTCAGCCAACACTCTGGCATGAAAATAAGCTCCTTGGTCAAGTAAATTTGGAAAATGCTTCTTATTAAAGATTCCACAGGATTATTCAAGAACCTGAATGGTCGTGCAATTTAAAACAAATAAGCAAACACAAATTTTCCAAACTAGTCAGTATATGACATATTTTTGTTAACATCAGGTAGCATCTCAACTTACACATTTAATGAAGATGCTGAGGGAAAGAGTAACATTCCAGTATGCAAAGATTTTGAAAATAATCAGTACCTGGATTTTGTTTGTTTGATGTTTTTAACCTTTATTATAAATAGTACACATGCAGATTTGTTACATGAATAAATTACATGATACTGAGGCTTGGGGTCCTGACGATCCCATCACTCAGGCAGTAAGCACAGGACCCAATAGGTGATTCTTTAGCCCAGGCTTCTCTCCCTCCCTCCCCCGTCTAGTGGTCCCCAGTATCTACTGTTCCGACCTTTAAAGTGTATTCATTGTTTAGCTTCCACTTACAAGTGAGAACATGCAATATTTGGTTTCCTGTTCTTGTTAGGTCACTTAGGATGATAACCTCCAGCTCCATCCATGTTGCTGCAAAAAGACATGATTTTGTTCTTTTTATGGCTGTATAGTACTCCATGGTATAAACGTACTACATTTGCTTTATCCAACCCAATGTTGATGAGCACCTAGTTTGATTCCATGTCTTTGCTACTGTGAATAATGCAATGAACATACAGGTGAATGTGTCGTTTTGATAGAGTGAATGTTTTTTCCTTTGGATACCTACCCAGTAGTGAGATTGCTGTGTTGAATTGTGGTTCTATTTTATGTTCTTTGACTAATCTCTAAGCTGCTTTCCACAGTGGCTGAAGTACTTTGTGTTCTCACCAACAGTGTAATAAGCATTTTCTTTTCTCTGCAGTCTCACCAACATCTGTTGTTTTTTTGACTTTTTAATAATAGCCATTCTGACTGGTGTGAAATGGTATCTCACTGTGGTTTTGATTTGCAATTTTTCTGATGTCTAATGATGTTGAGCACTAGTCATATGTTTTACATGTTTCTTGGTCATTTGTGTGTCTTTTTTTGGGAAGTATCTGCCCATGTCCTTTCTCCATGTTTTAATTGTTTTAACAATTTAGCTCATTGCTTTATTTAAGTTACTTGGAGATTCTAGACATTGGACCTTGGTCAGCTACATAGTTTATGAATATTTTCTCCCATTCTTTAAGCTGTCTATTTACTCTCTTAGTAATTGATTTTGCTGTGCAGAACCTCTTTAGTTTAGGTCCCATTTGTCAATTTTTTATTTTGTTGCAATTGCATTTGGGGACTTAGCTATAATTTATTTGCCAATGTTAGTGTCAAAAAGGGTATTTCCTAGGTTTTCTTCCAGTATTTTTCTAGATTGAGGTCTTGCATTTAAATCTTTAATCCATCTTGAGTTAATTTTCATATACGGTGAGAGGTAGGGGTCCAGTTTCATTCTTTTGCATATAGCCAGCTAGTTATCCCTGCATCATTTATTGAATAGGAAGTCATTTTCCCATTGCTTATTTGTGTTGATTTTGTCAAAGAACAGATGGTTATAGGTGTTCAGGTTTATTTCTGGGCTCTCTATTCTGTTACAATGGCCTATATGTCTGGTTTTTTTACTTGGATTTTTATTCTCTCTACTGACTTATTTATTTTTCTGTCTACCCTCAGTAATTCTGACTCATTGGAAATTGTAGTCTTAGGCAGAATTCTAAGGTGGTTCCCAAGAGTCCATCCCCTTGTGTACATGCTGCATATAATCCTTTGAGTGTGGGTAGAAACTACGAATATAATGAGATATCACTCTTATGACAGTTATATGGCAAAAGGAAAAATAGCAACAGTGGACCTGGCTTAATCAGTCAGGCTCCTAAGAGAGTTTTCTCTGGCTGGTTGCAGAGGACAAAATCAAAGAAATATGCTTCTGCTGGCCTGGAATTCCACAAAAGCTATGCTGGTGAGCTGCCTATAGAGAGAGGGTGTACAAACACAGGAACTGAATTCTGCCAACAACTTGAATGAACTTGGAAGGGTACTCCAAATCTCAGATTGTAATATCTTAATGGTTCCATCAAACAATGTATTTGTGGACTGTATACAGAATGCAGGACACTGGTTTGCAATATAAAAACCATTTGTTCTACAAAGGTTTTAAGATTTTAGGAAATTTTTACAGGATGTCAACTACACTTGGAATGAACAGGAAAGCATGACTTCATTAGATCTTGTGAAATAAGGTGACAATCAGGAAGAACAACCAGTGAAGCATCATGAAACTACATATGTGTAATTGTTCTTTATATTTGAAAGCAAAAAGTTACACTGTGAACAAACATTAAGACAATAGGAGCAAAATAAGAGAACACTGGGAGACCATGTTTTATAGTGGGGAAAGCACTAGAGGAAACAAAATTTTCAAGTTCTTTTTCCAGCTTTGCTGCTAAATAGTGACACAATGTAACTGCTCAGAGGTTTAGCTAGTAGAACTAAATTTTTCTGTTGTAATTTATTGAGCACATTCTCTGAATCAGCACTGTTCTGCAGCGGTGGGATGGGGTGGGGGAACCAGTGGTGAACAAGGTATGCAAAGTTCCTGCCCTCAAGGAGTTTACATTATAATACGGTGACGATAATTCAGCCAACCAATATACAGGGTAGGAGCTCCACAAAGACAAGGAAGTCATTGTGAGGAGATGGAGTGGGATGTGGATTGGGAGTCAGCGGTGGCATCTTTTTAAAGATGGCATTCATGTTTGAACTGAGAAATGAATTAAGACTAGTTGATGGGTTGAATGTCAGGCTGAGAGGAAAAAAGAGGAGTCACGGATGGCCTCAGGATTTTTGGCCTGGGCAATGCTGTAACATTTGCTTTATTGGAAACACTGTGGGAGGAGCAGGTTTGGGGAAATGCTAGAGTTCATTCTGGGACATTTTATGTTTGAATTGCTTATGAGCAAAGAGGAGATAGTGAGAGAGCTGTTCCACATGAGGCTGGGCTATTTATCTCGTTCGTAAAATGTATGTGTTGAATTGAATCACCGATGAGACCCTTCCAATTCGAATATTCCATGATTCTATGAGCCAGAAATCAAAGCAAAGGAAAGGAATTGCAGACTTAAGGAACAAAGAATAGGAAAGAAAATCAAATAACTTTATGAATGGAGGAGAAAAAAACCATTTATTTAGAATAAGGGCAAAGATAATTGGCTAGCATGGAAGGGGTAACTAATTAAAATAGAGTGAGAACAAAATTGTTCTGACAGGTATATCTTGTTTTCATAAAAGATAAAATAAAATTTCTCAAAGTCACTGATTGGTAGTAAATTTTTTGTTATCAAATGACATTATCAAATAATCTCTTATAGATGAATAAATGTTTTTTCAAACTTCTTTAATTATATAAAGTGTTGATTGAATGAAATAGTTCTATAGCAGTCTGTGTCCCAAGAGTGAGTTCAATAAATACACACCTATTAGATATGTTTTGTGCAGTTCTTCAACATTTTCACTGAAACAGCAAATCTGACTTTATCTCTGAATATGACACCTTCTCCTTGGGAGCCCCAAGGCAGCATGGGGATATTAATAATTCATAAAACACCACTATTTCATTTTAAAAAGGAGTAGGGAGTTTATAAAGATAAAAAACAATCACATGCATTTCTATCTCATATTCCTAATAAAATATATTTTACTGGCTAAGAAACTGACAGGTATGGGTGATGGGATAGATGCCCGCAACTGAATATACTCATATTTCTGTCTTCTTATAGTTTCCATGGCTACAGGCCCAGGTGAATTGCATTAGTCACACACAGCACCAAGAAAGAACAAAAGGAAAGGGAAGAATAAATGGCATAAGAATGTCATAGAAAGGTAAAAGTGATCACAGATTTTATTTTGAAGGAACACAATTTCCAACATCAAAATTTCTCTGCTTTTGTCCGCCTCCTTAAGTAGGAGATGTTTCTAGTTGGGTCTGGCAAATCTTTATAAGGAGATCAATATTTCAGAAATGAAATTAAGTAGCATTATTGTATGTTATAAATTAATTCATTGGTGGCTATGTGCTAATTAGGACGTTTAGAACATTCTAACATATTCACAGAAATGTTACCTTAGACTGCCCAAAGGGAAAAAATGTCATGCCCAAATGAACGGATTTTATTGGTTTTATTCAATTTATCTTACATCACAGATATTAATATAGGTGAGTTACTGGCTTTTATTTTAAATATATAAATAAATAAAACTACTTTAAATATCAACAAAGTCTTCTTTGCCTATTTAGATGCAAGTACTTTTCTAAAAAGTAAACCAAACGTTGACTGTGAGTCCTAAACAAAACTTCTCATCTTCTGAAACAGTGCTGACACAAAAATATAAAAATCGACCTGATCCTTCAAAGAATGTCAAGATTCCCTTGCAGATGCTTCTCAAGATGGTAATTATTTATTTTCACAATTATGATTAATAGCAAACTGCAAACTTCATAAGGAACACCGCCTAGGTTTTCCCCTCATTCTCACCCCCTCGCTTCAAATAATGAACTAAGCTCAATAGGTAATTGATGACTGAGTGAATGAATGTAGGAAGGATTACATAAATGCATGAAGGTAAATGTAAGTATTATTTCTCATCGTACTTATTGAAGTCGCCAAAGTAAAATAATAACAGTAAATACAGGACATGCCATGGTTTGAAATTCTCAAGTAAAATAAACATCAATGTCAAATTTATGTAATAGATTTTTATAGTGCAAAAATTAAAGCAAAGAACTTTTACAACTTTTTCAAGATTTTAAACTTGGAAGAAATCTTAGAATCACAGTATTTTCAATCATAAAGCTGTATACCTATTTCACATTTTATAGATGCCTGAGGATGTTAAGGTGCCACTTCCATCTCTGACAGTTTCAAATTCAGTTGATCTTGACAAAATTGTCTTCAAAAGCTTATATAGCCAGCATTTGTAATTATTTTTCTTCCTCTAGCTCCCCCTCCCAACCACTACTAATTCACATTTTTCTCCTTCCTTTTCCCATTTCTTATTCACCATTTTCTCTCCTTCCCAGTTTCTTCCAGGCCCAAAGACAGCAGATCCAGGAAGCCACACACACCTAAATATTTGCATTTCAAATTAGAATGATAAAGAATGGATTTGAGAAATATAGGTTTAGAGGTAGCCTAATGGTAGAATTACCTCATTTGCAAGCTGTTGGGAGTATATGTGGGCCTTCTTTGCATATCTGAAATAATACTTCATAGAAGCAAACTATGCTGGTCACTAGAAAAAAATAAAAACCTTTTTTGGCCTGATTTGCCCACAATACCTTCAATTTCTCCTGGGCCAATACTCTATTACCCTTAGGCTGCTAGGGCAGGTGATGATTCTGTTAATTAAAGGTAATTTTGATCTGGAAAGTAGATCACTTAGACTTTGTAAGGGCCAGTCAAGGTCTTAAACTCTTTCTTGATGGTACTGGCCATTAATTTTGCAGCTCTGTGTAAAGTGAGGTAGTTTTGCAGCTCTACCAGGCTTCCCCTGCGTCACTACTGCAGCCTGTTTCCTGCTCACCTTGGCCTCTGCAGGACCCCAGTTAAGCATCTGGCAGCTCTCCAACCATGTGGATGTAGATGTGTCATAACAACTTTCACCGTCTCCTCCTTACCCACTCACAGTGAGCAAAGGTGCAAAGATGACCTCTGATTTTCCCATTGGGACGTAGGTGTACATAGATTGAATCTGGCGTAGACCTTGAGTAGTTTGCCATAAATACTGTAGGTCTAAAATGAGAAATAAAAGGATACTTTTCTGACCATTGTTTAACAATTGCATGCATTGGAAACAATACAAAACAGCTATGTCCCTCGATCTGGTTCTTTGCACAATTGCTGACAGTTAGAAATCATTTAATAAAAATATCCTGAGTGAATGAATCTCTAAAACTGAAACTATGAGGTTCGAAAGGCGTGAGGTAATAGAAGAGATAGAGAAAAGGGAATAACAGAATACTGGATTACCAAAAAAAAGCAAGAGATATTTAATAGGTAAATAAAATATACTTTATTTTTTAATAGATCTGTTCCTGTGAAGGCCCCCAAAGATTTGAGGATCAATCTGCCTGTATAAAAGCATTTGTGTTAGTCTATTCTCACTCTGCTATAAAGATACTGCCTGAGACTGGATAATTTGTTAACAAAAGAGATATAATTAACTCATGGTTCCACCTGACTGAGGAGACCTCAGGAAACTTACAATCATGGTGGAAGGCAAAGGGCAAGCAAGGCACATCTTATACAGCAGCAGGTGAGAGAGAGCAAGCAAAGGGGAAGTGCCACACTTTTAAATCATCAGATTTTGTGAGAACTCGCTCATTATCAAGAGAACAGCATGGGGGAAACCACCCTCATAATCCAATGACCTTTCACCAGGTCCCTTCCTTGCCATGTGGGGATTACAATTCAAGATGAGATTTGGGTGGGGACACCGGGCCAAACCATATTAACATTCATTGGGCAAAACTTACCTTAGTACATGCCCAAAATTGGGCAACACAGAAACATATGACACAGATTTTTCTCACAAGGAAGGTATAATCTCTGTGATAGGGTAATATTACCCACATGAAGTAATTATAGCTAAACTACATTTCAAAATGCATAGTTCTGAATATAATAGAAAGAATAGCAGAATAATGATGAAAGATATCATGGAAAATAAATACTTGTAATTAAAAAGGAATTCAGAAACTATCATTATACACACATTGGACTTAGACAAACTCAATTATACACATTTGGAAAAAAATTATTTTTAAAATGAAGAAATAATTTAAATAACCTGGGGCATTGAGTTGTCCATTCCACTCAACGAACACATCAGGGATAGTCATTTTCTCCTGTGGTGGGTCTCATTCCTTCTTGCTTCATGGTGTGACAGCCTCCCTTTCTTTAATGTCATTTCAATGCTAAAAACTTGTTTTGTATGTGAGACAGAGCCTTACTCTACCACACAGGCTGGAGTACAGTGGCAAGAGCTCAACTTACTGCAGCCTTGTCAACCTCCCAGGTTCGGGTGATCCCCCTGCCTCAGCCTCCAGGGACTACAGGTACATGCTACCACACCCAGATAATTTTTCTATTTTTTTGTAAAGATGGGGTTTTGCCATGTTACCCAGGCAGGGCTCCAACTCCTGGGCTGAAGCTATCCACCTGCCTTGGCTTCCCGAAGTGCTGGGATTACAAGCGGGAGCCACTGTGCTCCACCCAAAAGCTTTTCTGTGAGTGATTTAAGGGAATTTATTAAGGCATTTTGAATGTATGTAATAATTATCTTTAAATCCATATTTATATATCTTGTAGCCTCAAACTTCCTATTTAGCTTATTCAGATAGCCTAAATACCATATTTTCTGCTTTTTAATCAACTGATTGCCTAAATAAATAAAAAAAGGTGAATGGTATAATTAATTGGTTATTTAACTGATGTATTATTTTACTCATTTGTATTTATGAAAAGATTAAGGCCTATCAAGGTACTACTTCTGGAAGATATACCAGGCTTTGGATATGTGTTTGGGTTCACTTTATGCTGATACTAGAATGAGAGTTTCCTATGACTGTTTAGTCTAAAATGATATTTTGATATATATTGTATATAATAACATAATAAAGAAATTTTTATTTAACATCTTTCTATTCAGAAAATCAGAGAGAGATACATTTTTGCATCAGAAGAGTCAAGGTCTGGGATAGTGACAGAAAAGATAATACTATTTAGTATTTCTTAGCTGAAAGTATGATGTTACATTTAGCTGAAGATGAGAAACTATTTTATCCGTATTCACAGTGGTGTACAATAATCCAAATGCATAGAAAGGAAAGTTTGTTTTACAGGATGTGGACAGTCAGGGTTTACAAGCCATAGGAGACACTCCCCCGTCTTGCACAAGTATTGCAGAACCTCTTATGTCCCGCCAATGGGAACCCAACAGACATTGCTGCTGACACATGGGGGAAAGCAACACATGGAAAATCTGAGAAAGAGGCAAACCATTTCCAATTTTGAAACTATCCGTATACTCCCATGCCTCTCTTTAGAACATCTGAAAAGAGCATTTGGCTACTTTGATGAAGTTCAGTACCTCAGAATGTAAGTACATGTAATGTAAAGGCTGAAATATTGTCAAGCATTTCTTTTTTGGTTCTAGGTATTTGTGTTATTGACAAATAATCCTTTCATGTACTATCATAAAGACAACACTGTTGCTTTTCCTTCTGCAGTTAAGGAATCCTGAAACTCAACTGATTCCTTCAGGATGGACAGAAATAGAGCTGAAGCATATTTGCCTATATGGGTAAAAATGTGTTCAGAATTTAGTGAGAGAAGTTAAAAAAAAAAAAAAACATATAAAGAAGTTAGTGATGTATCAGAATTCTGCCTTGAGATATTCTGTAAAACTTTACTTTTAGGTGCTCGACTGAAAATAGTATGATTTTTCTCAAGACTAAAAAAGGGAAGAAAAACATTTTCTTGCAGATTTTATATTCAGAGTCAAAAATCAATAACACAAATACCTAGAACTAGGAAAATGACCAAATTTTGAAATAGCCATACTTTGAAACTGAATTGAAATTGGCAATTCAAATTTTCAAAGAAAAAGATAGTTCGACAATAGGAGAAAATAAATTTTTATTAAATTTAATAATTAATAAATAAATGTTTATTAAAAATTTGTTTTTAATAAAATATAATTTCATAAGGCTTGCACAAGAGGAGGTATCTAATTGCTGAAGTTATGACTATTTAGATTAAATCATCTGCAAATCCAAAATACAAGCTTTAGAAAATAAATTTTAATTATTTTTGCATAAAAACATAAAAGCCAAAGTGTGTACTATGCATAAGGCTTTATGTTCTTATAGCAAAGCAACCTCAATTCTGGGGGAAAGAAGTGATAGAAAAATATTTCTTTCAAAGAGAAAAGTATGTCAAAAATTAAATCTGTACCCACACCAAAAAATTGTGGAATATTTTTGGAATGAAATGCATATTTATTAATATTTATGAGTTTTGAAAATGCACAAACACTAGGTAAACAATAATTTACAGATTCTTCTTTGTAGAGGCAGTCATATCTAAAATTTTGAGGAAGAAATAGCTTAAGGAAATGCATGTTATTGTACAAATCAACCACTAAACATGTATGGAAGAAATGCTGCAAGAAAATGAAGAATCTAAAATAAAACACCCAAAAATGCCCAGAAATCACTGATCTTCATGGAGAGACTCAAGGTTTTAAATAATTTCAGTAACAAAATATATGTGCATAAACAAGGTATTTTACAACCAAATTCCAACATTCCCAAATGTCCTGTACTAGTAGCAAAGAAGACAGAAAAATCAAATTGTGGGTAATAGGAGAAATATCTTTATGAAATATATGTATATTTTTAGTATTTTAACTTTTAGATTGATGGGTACATGTGCAGGTTTGTTATATAGGTACACTTGTGACTCAAAGGTTTAGTGTACAAGTTGCTTCGTCACTCATATACTAAGTATAGCATCCAATAGTGTTTTTTAAAAAAATCTCTTCCTGTTAATTTTAATGTCCAAATAAAACATGAAACAAAATTGGTAATGAGAAGAGCTGGCCTTAATTAACTTTTATTTTAAGGAATGTCCATGCTTGCTAATTCAGAATGAGATACATAATCATGTTGCATAAATCTTTCAAAAGGATTTCATGATATACTCTATCTTCATAGTTTTATTAGCTTTTCAAGATTTACCATGGTTGTAGAAATTTTTTAGTATATTTAAAGAAGACTCAGTTTATGTAAATGAGCAAGTTCAGGAATAATAAGAAAGTTATTTTCTCTTCATGAAAAGATAAGGGTATAGGAGTTTAAAAGGTTGCAAATTTGGGTATCATTCCTTTCTTCTTAAGATCAGCATTTTGAAATTAAGGCAAAAAGAAAAATAAGCCTGATTTCTGGCAACTGGACAGCATTTATAATCTACTTCAGCATATTTCTGCTAAGAACATCTGCTGTAAGCTACTGTTAGACTAAGATTGATTGTCATCCTTTTGAAAGGAATTCCTGTTTCCTTTACACACACATACACACACACACAGATTCACACACACACAGAGCTTATCTGGCAATCTTGAGAGAAGACAGAGCAATCTGAGAAACTAAAGAGTGAAATCCCAACCCACCCTTGTCACTCACCATCTTCCTCAGCAGAAAGGAAATGTATTTTAGATTTCATTGAAATTATAAACAATACTATGTCTGCAGCTGTGTTTGAAAGTCTGATGTCAATACTACTAAATGCACATTTTCATTTTGAGTAAAATTTATCAAATATATACAGAACCAGATTATAAGATCCTATTGAAAACAGCCTACAGAAAATATCTCTGTTCCCTTTGTCACTATGTCATGTGTTTATCCTTGGTTATGGCCAACATAGTTATCTATCAGTAATTAATTGTCTCTATGGGCTTAGCAAAATGAGATTTCAGAAGCCAGAACTTGAATCTGGACACAATTTCACAGTTTGTAATTGATCTTTGGCATCACATGTACTGCCTGTCAACTACTAAATGAAGGGAGAAAAGAACTCTTAAAGTTTTTTGAGCTCTATACTCTGCTAAAAAAAAAAAAAAAAAAAAAAACATTAGAAATACCAACAAGAAAAATATGAACACTCATAATGCCAGGTGTCCTAGTCTGTTTGTGTAGCTATAAATAAACACCTGAGGCTGGGTGATTTATGAAGCGAAAAGGTTTATTTGGCTCACAATTCTACAGGCTGTACAAGAAGCATGGCACTAGCATCTGCTTCTGATGAGAGTTTCAGGCTGTTTCCAGGCATGGTCAAAGGCTAAGGGGAGCTGGTGTGTACAGACATCACATAACAAGAGAGCAAGAAAGAGAGAGAGAGAGGAGAGAGGTGCCAGGCTCTTTTTAACAACCAATTTTGGTAAGAACTAATAGAATGAGAACTCACTCATTACCATGAAGACTGCACCAAGCCATTCATGAGGGAACTGCCCCAATGACCCAAACAACTTTTTTGAACCCCACCTCCAATATTGGAGATAAAATTTTAACATGAAGTTTGGGGGACAAATATCCAAACTATAGCACTAAGGATTCATATAGCTTTTATTACTACTGAAATTGAATTTCTTTTTTTCTAAATGAATGCATTTATTATTTCTGCAAGATATATAAGGAAAGCTATTGTCTTAATTTAGGAGTGAATCAGCCCATTCACAGGCTATATCAAGGCTAAACAGTGATTCATCAAAAGTAAGAAGGTACATTTTGCGATGCCTGTGTTCAGTGTCTCAACTCACCAATGTATCATGTTAGCTACCCTAGCGACAACATGCTATGTTACAAGGTAAGCTGTTCTGAAAACCAGTTTAACAATACATTAAGAATCTTTTAAACATTCACATGCTTTGCTGCAGTGATTTCATGTCAAGAAAACATTTTAAAAGACAGACCAAAGCATCCATACAGTATTAATTCAGTCAAAAATCAATAACATAAATACCTAGAAATAGGAAAATGAGCAAATTTTGAAATAGCCATACTCTGAAATTGATTGCAGACATGAAAGTCATGTTTTAATAAAATAATGAAATGAAGAAATGCCAAAAACTATGTTGAGTGATAAAAGATTCATATATATATATGTAATCCTAACAGTATAAAAGGAAACATGTACACACATACACATATATGATCCTCATAGTATGGAAGGGTATGTTTCATATAATATGTTATTAGAAGGAAAATCAGCACAAACGATGATTATTTTTAAGTGACAAAAATTGAAAGATTTTATATTATTCTTAAAACATTCCTGCTTCTTCCAAAATTTTTTACAATAAATTTTTAAATATTTATATATAAAGGTTATTTTCAAGTTAAAAAATCTTCCACTGAGCTTACACAAAACTGTTCCTCATAAAAGCACTGAAAAATAACAGAAGTCCTCAGTAAACTAATTATAATATTATTTCTATTAAAAGAAGTCTTGCAAATTTGATACTTTTACATAAGACAATAATTCTACATTAATTTTTAAAAAGTCTAAGGTATATAAAACAAGAACTCTTCCAGTCTCTGGAATTTCAGAAGCAGTTATAAATATTATGTGTGGGTCTGAACAATTATTGTTTTTAGTTGGTATTATAAACTTACTTCAAAATATGTATTAAAGGCAGTTTGATAACCAATTGAAACTTTCTTCCAAATATAATAAGAACAGGGTCAAAAAGAGAAAACTATAAAAGAGAACATATAGCTTGATTTAAATAATTTTGTTTTAAAATTAAATGTTCGTAGTTTATTATTTACAGTGTTAAAGCGAAATAAATCTGGCCTGAGAAGGACTCTGTACGTCTATATTTGAGTCCTTGCAGAAGAACCATACCTAAGTTAATAGGTAGACAAGATTGAAAACCTAACTTAGGAACATGTGTCTGTAACAGTAGCTGAGTCTTGGCCAATCCCAGCAGTCATACTTTAACTATTCATACATCACAAAGCGTTCAAACTATGTTCAAATAAGGCAAATGCCTACCTCTAACCAATCTAGTTGTTTCTGTACATCACTTCCCTTTTTTTTGTCTATAAATTTTCCTCCATCACATGGCTGTGCTGGAGTCTCTCTGAATCTTCTGTGATTCTGGGGACTGCCTGATTCATATATTGTTCATTGCTCAATTAGCTCCTTTAAATTTAATTCAACTAAAATTTTTCTTTTAACCACAGGCATTTGTATAATGTATGACTCTAAGGGGTCACCTGTGTTAAAACAAAATAATAAAAGGTATATCATTATTCCCAAGTATACATAACAATTAGAATTCATTAAAATGATTGTGTCAGAATTTTTAAACATATTTAGAATACAAATAAAATTTAAAATTTCACCCTTGAGCAACCAATGTGCAAAACAACCTTAAAACATAATTTTCTTTAGAAAATTAAACATTTCTCATTATACCCTTATGTGTATTATCACTTTACTTAACTAATTCTTTCTTTTAAGCAAAATATTACAAGTTCAAAATTAGGGGAATTATAATATTTTTCTGTGTTATACCTATAACCACTCTCTCAGAAAAGGTGACTGTAGTTTAAAAATCAAGTCATGCCATTTGATATAATTTTAAAATTTTAGCAGGAAAACTTTCAAGCTTTTAGAATATATAATGAAATGTTTATTAAGTTAGATGGATTCTGGGTTGTTTTTAAGTTTCAGAGAACAAATATTGTTTGGCTTTTTCTCAAGTGATTCTATGAGATTTTGAGAACTGCAAGTGTTGTCAACAAATGCAAATCACTTATCTAGCTGTGCACATGGCCCAATAAGCCTGTTTTCCAAAGACTTCTGAAAAATCAGAGAATGGGGAAGCATATAGGTAATACTGTAAGAGTAATCTAAAGTCATTCAAAATATTTTTTTCCAAAAATAAGAACATTATTAGGCGAGATAAATGAATTGGCAGAGAGCCAATTGGCTTCTGTACAATTCCATCCTGTTTTTCATGTTTCCTTGAAAAATATCGGGATACTTTTCATTAGTATCTTATATTATTTGTTTTTAAATGGGGGTAGTTCAGTTGCAAAGTGGAAGCAAAATAAATGCAAATATGTTGCTTCTTGGGTAATGAAAATAAGTTAGGTAGAATTACTGAAAAATATTTTGAGGCACTCAAAATCAACATTGGGAGCCAATCATTTAACCTGAGTTCAGATTCCACATCTGCAAAATAAGATAGGCAGGGGCTGAACAAATGCTTTCTAAGGCCCTTTTAAGTTGGTAAAAATAATAGTAATAATAATAATAATAATAATAAATTGATATAATGAAAATAATTTTGCAAATAACTATTTAAATGTGTTTTTGCAGTCTCAGTCAGTTATTTAAAAACTGGATGTTTGATCAATCCCAAATGTTTATTGTTAAGAAAAATTAATGTTTTGTCATTAGGAGTTAAGGTAGAAATTTATACCGTGTCATTGAAATTAATTTTTTACTTCTTTGTCACAACTGGTTTACTTCCTAATCTCAACTAGTCAACTTATCTGAGATAGTCCATGTGCTTACTTTTTTATTCCATTAAAATAATTATAATAGAAAATTTTAAAATACCATAATGTTTATGGTGCACACTAAAAATAATAAAGCAGTGAAACAGAAGGTCATATTATAAAAACTTCCTTGTTTCTGTAGCCCTAATAGACCTTTCCTTCTTTTCTTCATATTGAAAAAGAATTATAGATGGCTTCATGATGGCAAAGAAACCAGTGAGAACTCACCCATTATTTCATTGTATAACTGATGGAGCTGAACATTATAAACAAACGTTGCATTACAGCATCTGAAAAGGCCTTAGTTATGAAGAACAGAAATCACTTCTAAAAATGGCATTTACAAAAGAATTTTCAGTTGCATAAGAATTTCCTAGAAGGCCAGATAACCAGGTAGGAAGTACATATTCAGAAATCATGTCCAACACATATTACACAGCTGCCCCATGTAGAGTCCCATCTTGTTCCCTCAACACCCTTGACCTTGATCATTGGGCATCCTCCCTATTTCCCTTGCACTATTGATAGCAAGAGGAGGCAGAGAAAGTCTAGGCAGACAGGGGCAGGTCCCTGGCAAAACCCCACCTTTGAGCCAAAAAGCCTAAAACCTGCAGCTGAAAGTGAGAACTTCCAACCCTGTGTGCCCACCCTCTCCTACTTGGTTCTTTCTGAATAATGCCTTTTTGCCAATTGAATGTTATTGTTTCTAAAGCTACCTACAGCCTGTCCCACCCACATCCTATGCCTATAAAGACCCCAGACTCAGCTGGCAGGTGAGAGAAGTGGCTGGATGTCAGGAAGAAGTGCCTAGATGTGGGAGAGAGGCAGCTTGACTTCAGGGGAGAGTGACCTTCCCTTTCTGTCCCTTTTCCAGCTTCCCTCTCTGCTGAGAGCTGCTTTCATCACTCAATAAAATTCTCCACATTCATCATCCTTCAATTCATCTTCTTGACATCATTCCTCTTGGGAATCAGGCAGGAATGCACCAGGTGCAGGTACCCAAAAAGGCTCTCACTGGCCCTTTGCCCTTGCTGGTGGAAGGCAGCCACCACATACAAGGAGACAAGGGGCCCACTGAGCTGATAACACACTTCTGTCTGTGGACAGCAGACCTAAGAGAGCATTGTAACACACCCTCTGGGGCCCTGGGGTCATAGGCACCCCCACATGAATGCTGCTGCAGGAACCACATGAAGTTTGCTTCTGCCAGCACCAAAGTGGCCGGTTCCTGAACTTGCTTACTCCGGTTCCTGCATTCGTTCACTGCATACGCTCCCACCCATGAGGGATTGAGTGGGGTAGACTGAGCAAACCAGGCACCCCTGTCACAACTCCTGTGAAGGGGTCAAGAAAATATCCTGCATCACTATCATCTCTGAAACCTGGAGGTATCTGCCACCTGTACACCAGACTACATTCCACATGGCTTCTTCTTCCTAATGCCACTCACTTCCTATTCAAAGATTGGGCTGGATTTGTTTGCTTTGGAGAGCAGCTCACTTGTCTACTCCCTAATCTCAAGAAAGTCGGGATATCATGTTCATGGCTTCTATAGTGAAGGACAAGAATTCACAAAGTGGAGACTTCCCAGACACTTTAAAAAGCATGCAGGTATTCTGTTTTCAGTATTATGAAAGACTAGGCACAATGAGGGACTCACCTGTTGCAATAATGTTGGAAATAGATGCGGTGCCACACAGGAAAATTCGCAGTGAGACAAATGATCTTTCAGCAACGTAATTTTTACTTCCTGGACTGCAGGAAGGGTACCTCCACTAGCCCTCGTGCCACAAGAGTACAATGAATAAAGGAAAACCACAAACTTATCCCTTATGCATTTGAGGTCATCTTTACTGCTGTGTCTAATCTCCATTGGCTGGAGATTAGAGCAAAAAAAGGAAGTCCAAATAAGGAAGGGGCATAGGCTGTGAGCTGGGACATGCCTGTGAGCACATTCAGCACAGATACCTTGGTTAAAGTACAAGGACATAGAATGTACTACATGCCTGTAAGCATGTCTAACAGCTATGTAGGATTGGGCTTCTAGCAAAAAGCAAGAAGGCTTTTGAAAAAAGTGTTTAAAACAAACTATTATTTCTAACACTAATGAATTTTTCTTAAACAAGAAAGGATACTTTGAAGAGAAACTTTTCTACTTTCCACAATTAATCAAGTCCTCTGTAGGCCATACGTTTCGAGATAGCTACTGTCTCACAATATATAAGAGGACTTCTGGAAACCTTCCCCTGCCCAGAACAAACTAGTCAGAGTTGGACCTGGAGTGGTTGGGGACAGCTCCTAGGTGCTAGGAACCAGTATTTTGGAGGCAATGAGCCTGAGATGGAGAATCCTCTATCTGAGCCAAAGGCAGGAGACTCAGGGTTAAACTGCAGAGGCAGGGTGCAGAGGCCAGAGCAGTGGAGAGTTGGAACAGGTGGGAATCAAGGTACTTGGGAAGGGTTGTTCTAAGATGAATCACTATAGCAACACTGCTGTGGGCATAATGAACCTTGGAACAGCTAGGTGTGGGAAAATTATAACATGGCACACCTGCTCTCAACCAGAATTCATAAGAGGTGTACCCATACACTGCTTGCAAAAGTAGAAAGCAATCTCTTAAACATCCTCAAGCATCACCACAAAATGAGATCAGCAAGTTGACAAAGTTATGAGAAACACTAGAAGGCAAACCACTATGAATGAAAGTCAGCATAAAGAAGAAAAAACAACTAGGTTCAGCATGCAAGAAGAACTGCATATACTGGAATTATTAGACTATAGAATGACTATATAGGATGTATTAGAGGAAGTAAAAGATACAATTGGAAAAATGAATGAATAATAGGAAACTTTCAAAATGGATAAATAAAAAACACTCATGGAGTTTCTAGAAATGAAAATATAATTGTTGAAATTTCAAAACATGAACAGGCAAATTAAAAAATTTAACATTTGAAGAGAGTTAATAAATTAAAATACATAGCTAAAATATTTATTCAGAATGAATGCCACAAGGTAGATGGAAAATATGAAAGTGAGATTGCAATTCATCTGGGATTAATGAGAAAGTATAAGCTCATCTAATGTAATCCCAAAAGAACAGAATAGAGATAATGGAAAGAGACAATTTAAAAAATTTTTATTTTATTTTATCAGTGCATTGCTACCCTCAATACCCCAGGAATTTTCTCTTTTCTTAAAGGATATTTGGTCTAGGTACCATGTGGTTACTCCAGCCGACTTTTGGTTATGATTTGCCTTGTGTGTCTTGTTCATCTCTACATTTTAATCCTGTTAGTTTCCTTATTCTTTATCTTATGCTTATTGTTCATGTTATATATAATATAACATAATCAAAATTATAAATCAATGAGGCACAACAAATTGAAGCAGGATAAATGAGAAAAAAAAAATCCATCCCTAGATATATCCTACTGAAACTGCAGAATACCACAGACCAAGAGAACTTCTAGGAAGCAGAAAGAGGGCAGAACCCAAAGGGAGACAATAAATGCAGAATTCACAAGAGCAAAGATAGAAGGCAGAACACAGTGGAATAATTATCAGGAAGGCCAAAATTTATTCTCAATCTAGAACTGTAATCTCAGAAAACCATCATTCAAGAATGAAGGCAATTTTTGATGTTTACAGCTAATCCAAAAGGAAGGCAGATTACCATCAGGAGACTTACTGCAAGGGAAGTTAGGAAGTATTTTAAGAAAACAATAAAAAGCTCTAAGAAGGACGGTCTGTAATGAAAGAAGGAAAGGTGAATAAGTAAACTAACATTTATGAAAAATGCTAATACTAATACTGATTATGTGGTTAAAAGGGAGCAGAACGGAAATATTGGGCAACAGTGGGATGTACATGGAAGACGGTAATTTGAAGCGAAACTGTTATAAAAATCTTACATTTTTCAGGGAGAAGGTGTCAAAATGTTCAATTTCTTACCTTATTACATTAAATAAGCATGGCGAAATGCAAGGGCAATGACTAAAAGAATAAGAATATATTCCTAGAGTAGGTTTATAAATTCTATATCACTTGAGGAAAAGAACTAGCATAAGAGCAAAAAACTTATTGAAAAAAAAAGGCAAGAAAGGAGAAAAAGAAAATCTAGAAAAAGCAAGACAAAAAATTAAAAAGACGGTAATAAAATTCCAAATTTCCCAATAATCATAATAAATTTGGTTATCTATAAATATCATAATCACAATAAATACAGTATATATAAGCCACCAATTATATAGGCATACACACACACACACACACACACATACACACACATACACACACACACACATTTAAGCATAATCTCACCAGTTAAAAATTATCAGATAGAATTTTTAAAAAATCTAGTTAGATGTTTTTATAGAAAATATAAACAATATAATATAAATGACACATATTATATATAACATGAACAATAAGCATAAGATAAAGAATAAGGAAACTAACAGGATTAAAATGTAGAGATGAAAGAGACACACAAGGCAAATCATAACCAAAAGTCAGCTGGAGTAACCACATGGTACCTAGACCAAATATCCTTTAAGAAAAGAGAAAATTCCTGGGGTATTGAGGGTAACAATACACTGATAAAATACTTACTTTAGTAAGAAACTATGACCAGTTTAGGCAATAAAATAGCTGTAACAAAATAGCTTAAAAGTAGGTAGGAAAAATCATTAAAACTACATGAAAATTTGGCAAATCAATCCATATAATGAGAAGCTGCAAAACACCTCTCAACTATTATTGAGAGCTACAGGCAAAAAAAGAAATCAACAAAAATAAAAAGGAACACAACGCTTCCAACAAGCTTGATCTAATGGCTATATATAAAACCATCATCCAAAGGTTAGAAAATACTTGTCCTGCTCAAGGACATGTGGAATATTTTAAAAATAGACTGTGTATGAAGCTATAAAGCAAGCCTCAACACATTTCAAAGGTATCCCACAGAACAGCTTCTCTGAAGAAGCGCAACTAATAAGAAGTTAACGACACAAAGATAAGTAAAAAATATCTCCCACTATTAAGAATTTCAATAACTTGTTTCTACTGAATTCATAGGTCAAAGAAGAAATGGAAATCAAAAAACAAAAACACAAAAAGCTACAACTGAAGGGTAAGAAAGAGTCTACATGTTAAAACTTGTGGGAAACAGTGAAAGCAGTGTTTTGCAATCTGCTTACCTTTAAATCATTATATTACAAAAGACTGAGAAGTTAGTTTTACAACATTAAAGGATGTAGAAAGAAATAATAAACCCAAACACAGCAGGAAGAAGCCTATAACATAGAAAAAAGCAAGTATCAATGACATGGAATATAAAGATATAATAGAGAGGATTAATAGACCTACATTTGGTTCTAAATACACTCCATGTAAGACTGAGTGAAAAAGAAAGAGAGAGTTATATAGATGGAGGAGGAAAACACAAAATAAATAATACACTGTGTAATATGGAGGGATCAGCACAAAAAATGAAAGTCCAAGATTAAAGCATATTAGAACATCACCAACAATTTTATGCCAATAAACTATAACATTTAACCAAAACAAAACAAAAACAAGAAAAGTATTATTTGTCAAGAGAATCTCAAGTAGAAATAAAATATTAATGTTGCTAAAACTATTAAAAATAGCTGAAACTATAGTAAAATATCAGGCCCTTGGAATTTTATAAGTAGGTTCCACAAAAATTTTAAGGACAAAATCATGCAAAATTCAAATAAATATTTTGGAACAGAAAATAAGAAAGAAATCTATGGCTGATTCCATAAGACCAGCATAACCTTGATATAAAACCAGATAAGGACAAAATGAGAAAGAAAAATTATAATACCCTGCTGTTCATGAAAATAGGTACAAAAATCTAAAAAGAGGATATATGATATCCAGCTTGGGATTACTCTATGAATGAAAGGACAGTTTTTAGAAAAAAAATACATATAATTAACATAATTTACATATGTTATTCAAATTATTAACTGATTTAAAAATATGATTATCTAAATAGATGTAGAAAAGTGTTTTATAAAATTCAGCATCTATCGTTAGTTCAAAAAGAAGTCAGTAAATTAAGATAATTTTGTTAACCTGATAACATATATCTATAGAAACTAGAATAAACATCATTCTAAACCAGAAAATCAGGAGCTTCTACGTTAAAATCAAGAACAAAAATAAGAATGTCTACTATTGCCATTTATAGTCAACATTTTACAGAAAGTTCTAACCAGTCCAATGTGACTAGGAAAATAATTGTTATGATATTATGAGTATAAATTCATAAATAATAAAAAATATGAAAATTTACTAAGGTCACAAGACAAAGGATAAATTTTAAAAATATTCATCAACTGCATTTTTGTGCCCCAGTAAGAAATTAGAAAATGCTATTGTAAAAAATTAGTCATAAAAAAACAAAAATTAGACACACATAAAGTAAATCTAACAAAAGGTATGAAATACATACATGGAGAAAATTATATTTTTTTCCAAATGATACTAGGAAACCCTAAGAAAATAGAATAGCTCCTGTTCATGGATAAGAAGATGTCAGAGCATAAGGATTTCAATGTTTTCCAAATGGATCTATAGAAGCAATGCAATATACCCAAAATTGCAAAAAAAATTTTGGCAGTACTGGAAAGGTTGATCCATTTATACTGAAATGCAAAAAGCCCAAATTAGCTAAGACATTCTCAGTGAAGAAGGGCAAATTACTAATTCAGTTAAACAAAACTTATTATAAAGCTATAGTGATTAAGACTCTGTTGTATTGATGCAGGGATAGACAAACTGAACAATAAAATAGAACAGAGCCAGATTTCTGCCAAGATGGCTGAATAGGAACTGCTCTGGAGTGCAGTTCCCTGTGAGAGTGACACAGAAGGTGAGCGATCTCAGCATTTCCAATCAAGGTGCCAGGTACATTTCAATGGGACTGGTTGGACAGTGGGAGTAGCCCAAGGAGGGCATACGAAGGCAGGGCAGGGCACTGCCCCACCTGGGAAGTGCAACTGGATGGTGGATCGGGGACTCTTCCCCTCCGGTATGCTGGTTCAGATACTGTGCTTCTCCCATAGCCTTTGCAACCCACAGATAAGGAGATCCCTGCCAGGCTGAAAAACACCCGAGTTACTAGCACAGATCCAAGCAGCAGTTCTGGCTGCACGACATGTTGTCAGCACAGATCTGGGAGGACCTTTTGACTAGTGCAGAGAATGCCTGTGGGATGGAACTTCCTGTGCCCCAGAAAGAGGGGGAGCTAAAAGCAGGGACACAGGTGATATGACTTGGCAGGTCCCACCCCCACAAAGACCAGCAAACTGAAGTCCTCTTGCTTGAGAGTTTCCTAGCGAGTACATCAGTTCCAGCTCAACCCCGGACGATTGAGCTCAGTGAGGGGAAGGGCGTCCACCATAGCTGATCTTACCTGTGTAAACGAAAGCCAGAGGAAGCTTACACAGCAGCTGGACTGAGCCTGTCGCAGCCCAACAGTGCCTCTGCAGGCAGAAAAGGGACAGGCTGCCTCCTCAAGCAACTCCCTGACCCCCTGAATAACCAAAAAGACACATACAGGAGAGCTCTGGCTGACAATTGGCAGGTACCCTTCTGGGAAGAAGCTACCAGAGGAAAGATCAGGCAACAATACTTGCTGTTCTGCAGCCCCCATGGGTGATTTCCAGGCAAGCAAGGTCTGGAGTGAATCTCCAGCAGTCCTACAGCAGAAGGGCCTGACTGTTAGAAGGAAAACTAAAAAACAAAAAGAAACAGCTTCAACATCAACAGAAAGGACATCCACTCAGAAACTCAATCATCAGCTTCAAAGATCAAAGGTAGATAAACCCAGGAAGATGGGAAGAAACCAGCCCAAAAAGGATGAAATCATCAAAGACCAGAACACCTCTCCTTCTCCAAGGGATCACAACTCCTCACCAGCAAAGGAGCAAAACTGGTTGGAGAATGAGTTTGATGAATTGACAGAAGCAGGCTTCAGACGGTGGGTAATAACAAACTTCTCTGAGATAAAGGAACATTTTCTAACCCAAAACAAAGAAACTAAAAACCTTGAAAAAAACATTAGACGAAATGCTAACTAGAATAACCAGCTTAGAGAAGAACATAAATGACTTGAGGGAGCTGAAAAACACTGTACAAGAACTTTGCAAAATGTACACAAGTTTAAATAGCTGAATCAAACAGGCAGAAGAAAGGCTATCAGAGATTGAAGATCAACTCAATGAAATAAAATGAAAAGGCAAGATTAGAGAAAAAAGAATGAAAAGAAATGAATAAATCCTCTAAGAAATACAGGATTATGTGAAAAGACCTAATCTACGCTACCTGAATGTGACCAGGAGAATGAATCCAAGCTGGAAAACACTCTTCAGGATATTATCCAGAAGAACTTCTCCAACCTAGCAAGGCAGGCCAACATTCAAATCCAGGAAATACAGAGAACACCACAAAGATATTCCTCAAGAAGAGCAACCCCAAGGCACGTAATTGTTAGATTCACCAGGGTTGAAAGGAAGGAAAAATTTCTAAGGGCAACCAGAGAGAAAGGTCAAGTCACCCACAAAAGGAAGCCCATCAGACTCTCAGTAGATCTCTCAGCAGAAACCTTACAAGCTAGAAGAAAGAGGTAGCCAATATTCAACATACTTAAAGAAAAACTTTCAACCCAGAATCTCATATCCAGCCAAACTAAGCTTCATAAGGGAAGGACAAGCAATTGCTGAAACATTTCATCACCATCAGGCCTGCCTTACAAGAGTCCCTGAAAGAAGCACTAAATGTGGAAAGGAACAACCAGTACCAGCCACTACAAAAACATACCAAATTGTAAAGACCATCAACACTATGAATACTCTGCATCGACTAACAGGCCTCTTCAAGGAGAACTACATACCACTGCTCAAGGAAATCAGAGAGGGTACAAACAGATGGAAAAACATTCCATGCTCATGGTTAGGAAGAACCAGTATTATGAAAATGGCCATACTGCCCTAAGTAATTTATAGATTCTATGCTATCCCCTTCAAGCTACCATTAACTGTCTACACAGAACTGGGAAAAAGCATTTTAAACTTCATGTGGAACCAAAACAGAGCCTGCATAGCCAAGACAGTCCTAAGCAAAAATAACAAAGCTGGTGGCATCACACTACCTGACTTCAAACTATACTACAAGGCTACAGTAATCAAAACAGCATGGTACTGGTACCAAAACAGAGATGTAGACCAATGGAACAGAACGGAGACCTCAGAAGCAACACCACACATCTACAACCATCTGATCTTTGACAAACCTGACAAAAACCAGCAAGGGGGAAAAAATTACCTGTTTAATAAATGATGTTGGGAATAACTGGCTAGCCATGTACAGAAAGCTGAAACTGGATCCCTTCCTTACATTTTATACAAAAATTAACTCCAGACAGATTAAATATTTAAACATAAGACCTAACACCATAAAAACCCTAGAAGAAAACCTAGACAATACCATTCAGGACATAAGCATAGTCAAGGACTTCATGGCTAAAACACCAAAAGCAATGGCAACAAAAGCCAAAATAGACAAATGGGATCTAATTAAACTTAAGAGTTTCTGCACAGCAAAAGAAACAATCATTAGAGTGAACCAGCAACCAACAGAATGGGAAAAAATTTTTGCAATCTACCCATCTGACAAAGGGCTAATATCTAGAATCTACAAAAAAACTAAAGCAGATTTAAAAAAAAAAAAAAACCCATTCAAAAGTGTGTGAAGGATAATAACAGACACTTTTCAAAATAAGACATATATGAGGCCAACAAACAATGAAAAAATGCTCATCATCACTGGTCATTAGAGAAATGCAAATCAAAACCACATTAAGATACCATCTCATGCCAGTTAGAATGGCAATCATTAAAAAATCTGGAGATGATGTGGAGAAATAGGAACACTCTTACACTGTTGGTGGGAGTGTAAATTAGTTCGACCATTATGGAAGACAGTGTGGCAATTCCTCACAGACCTAGAAACAGAAATTCCATTTGACCCAGCAATCCCATTACTGGGTATATATCCAAAGGATTATAACTCATTCTATTATAAAGACACATGCACATGTATGTTCATTGCAGCACTGTTTACAATAGCAAAGACCTGGAACCAACTCAAATGGCCATCAATTACAGACTGGATAAAGAAAATGTGGCACAAATACACCATGAAATACTATGCAGCCATAAAAACAATGAGTTCATGTCCTTTGTAGGGATATGGATGAATCTGGAAATCATCATTCTCAGCAAAGTGACACAAGAATAGAAAACCAAACACTGCATGTTCTCACTAATAGGCAGGTGTTGAACAATGAGAATACATGGGCATCGGGAGGAGAACATCACACACTGGGGTCTGTTGCGGGTTGGCTAGGGGAGGGACAGAGGCAGGTGGGGAGGTTGGGGAGAAATGTCTGATGTAGGTGACGGGGGGAGGTGTGGAGGCAGCAAACCACCAATGCATGTGTGTACCTGTGCAACAATCATGCATGATCTGCACATGCACCCCAGAACTTAAAGTACAATAAAAGGAAAAGAACAGAGCCCCACAGAACCATGCGTAAACATAGCTTTGATATGAAAAAGATGGCAAGACAGATTCCTAGGGGAAAAAAAACCTCTAACCAACAAAGCTAAAACATTGTTGACATCTTTATTTTTCTAAAATTATACATAAAGATGATTTCCTGATGGATTAAAAATTTAGAGGTTAGATGTAAAACAAATTTTAGAGAAAAATTTCTCACCGTGGAGTAGGAAATAATTTTTGAAAAAGACATAAATGTATTAACTATAGAAAAAAGATTAATAAATATGATTTAATTAAGCATAACTCTTCATTGAAACATGAAAGTTAAAATACAAGCATAACTTGGAAGAAGTGATTTGCAACACATTTGCCAAGAATTGTTTCAAGAATATCTAATTCATACATTTCAATAAGAAAAGTACTGTCTACCCAATACAAAAATGGGCAAAAGACATGAATAAATAACCGCTATGTAAGGTTAATATAAATATATAAAGATATGTTCAATCTCATTAGTACTCAAACAAATACCACAATGACATATTACTTTATATTCATTAAAATGACAAAAATTTGGAAGCCTGATCATTTTAAATATCGTACAGAATATAAACTAAGGGGATCCAATATGCTTTGCTGGTGGGGGTGAAAATTGTTATATCCACTTTGAAAAACAATTTGACACATCTTACAAAGTTAAAACTTGGCATATTCCATTACTTAGCGTGACTTCTCCTATACAGTTTCCCAAGACAAACTGTATAGAATGCTCAGAGCAACACTTTGTTTGAGCAAAAACTGAAAAACTACAAAGTAGACAAAAGAATAAAGACATAGCTCTATCATAGTTAATTGAATCCAAAGAAGATCAACTGAATAGAATCTGTTACTTATTCGATTCTGTTTCTTCCATAGTTGTTTTGTATTGCCTTGTTTAAAAAGCCTAATATTAACATGACATTTTTTTAGGGAGGGAAAGATACATTTATGAGGGTGGGAATCTGAATAATAAAGCTATATACTATATTCAAATTGTTCAATGACAGCATGCAGATTGATCTAGATGGAAGGCTAGGCCAGCCATGGAATGTCATATTTTAATAATAATAACAGCTGAACTACCAAATAACTGCAAATTATTTACTTTGTATGCAATCATTCTACTCTTACTTGCATTCTAAAATATATTTATGAGTAAGAGAGAAGGGACAAGAAATACAGGGCACAGACTAGTTTATCATCTTTTTCCAGAAGCCCCTCAGCTCCATGGTTCCATGTTGGCCTGGGCCATGGGAAACATTTTGCCTGAGAGTTGGAAAGTCCAGGTGGAGGATCGGCTATGTGGCTTCTTCCTCAGAAGGTCTGTGTATGGCTTCCTAGCATCCCTTCTTGCTGACTGTCATGAGTAGGGAATACAGCAGCTGGGCTCACAGTCCCTACATGCTCCTGCTAAACTTCCTGCTTCAGGGTCAGGTACATGTTTAGCTCTGTGATGAAGGGCACCAACTTCTCCCCAGCAACGCCCATCATGGAAGCGATGAGAGACTAACAGGAGTTCCAGGCCATCCCCATGGGTTCCAGCTCAGTCTTGTAGGTTCCACATTGACCTTGATTTCCCCACCTTTTGTCTGTCTGTCCTTCCCTACTACCTGCCTTCTCAACTTTAGGCTTCAGCACCAGACACAGCCTCACAGAGCCTGTGAAATCAGCTTCCTCAACTGCATTCCCTCAAATCCCCATGATAAACACCCCGTAATGTGTTCTACCCAATTTTTCTGCTCCTCTGATCAAACCGTAATTGTCACAGAGGTCAGTCAAGAAGACAGGCTTTTCCCTGTGCATCACCAATCTAAGATTCTGCTTATAAACAGCATGATGGTAGTTTTTGTAGGGATTAATTTCTAAGTCCCCTACTTATAATTGGGTTTGTAACTCAATTTCTCTGAGCCTTAATGTCTCCGCATGTAAAATTCTAGTAATAATTTCTACTTTTTAAAGTTGATTGGAGAATCAAATTCAATAGTATACTCAAAGACATTAGCCCTGTCCCTGGCTCTTGGAAAATGTTAGCATAATTTCCTTTCTCCTAGGGCTTTGAGGTCTTTGAGGAACAGTTAGACACTTGGATTCATGCGCTGATCCTTTGCGGGATCTCTCTCTATAATTAATTGGCTACTTCCTTCCAATGAGTGACATTTTCTACATACTTTTGTCACTAAGGGAAGCAGTTAATTAATTTTTAAGCATATTGGAATATATTTCAAATCTAGGTCTCCATGGAATCCAGAGTTGCTCTCCATGATAATTTCTAAACTAGAGCAGAAGTTCAACAAGAGTGCCTTTTTTTCACATCAGTATAAATAAGCTTAATTCTAAGAATGCATTAGGCACAAAATAAGGGAAATGTGGCAAACGTGGTGTATTAGTCCATTCTCACAGTGCTGTAAAGATACTACCCGAGACTGGGTAACTTATAAAGGAGTTAAATTGACTCACAGTTCTGCATGGCTGTGGTGGCCTCAGGAAACTTAAAATCATAGCAGAAGAGGAAGCAGGCCCATCTTACATGGCGGCAGGCAAGATAAAGTTAGCAAGAGCAGGAAAAGCTGCCTCATAAAACCACCAGATCTCACGAGAACTCACTCACTGCTGTGAGAACAGCATGGAGGAACTGCCTCCATGATCCAATCACCTCCCACCAGGTCCCTCTCTGGACATGGGGGGATTATGGGGATTACAATTCAAGATGAAATTTGGGTGGGGACACAAAGCGCAACCATGTCACTTGGCAAAACTCAAAATGCATTTTATGCATTCCAGGGAAGTGACCTTATATTTTTATGTATGTTTATGTTTTGTTACCCTATTGAAAATCTTTTGGGATGCATGATGCCTGTACCCAAGGATCCCTTCTGTTTCAATATTGAGGCCATGTTGTGTAAGTTATATGCTAAGAGAGACAAAGAACCTCTTTTCAACTCTTAAGATTTCATGCTATGCCCATTTTGAATAACATAATATTGATATCCTGCCACTCAGGCTTGAGGCTATCTCCCATAGACTGTTTTAGAACAGCACAACACAAGAGACAAATGATATACAAAATGCACCACCCTGGCCGGGTGCGGTGGCTCAAGCCTGTAATCCCAGCACTTTGGGAGGCCGAGGCGGGTGGATCACGAGGTCAAGAGATCGAGACCATCCTGGTCAACATGGTGAAACCCCGTCTCTACTAAAAATACAAAACATTAGCTGGGCATGGTGGTGCGTGCCTGTAATCCCAGCTACTCAGGAGGCTGAGGCAGGAGAATTGCTTGAACCCAGGAGGCGGAGGTTGCGGTGAGCCGAGATGGCGCCATTGCACTCCAGCCTGGGTAACATGAGTGAAACTCCGTCTCAAAAAAAAAAAAAAAAAAATGCATCCCCCCACACTTTTTTTTTTTTTTTTTTTGGTCTATGTGTACTATTTCTTTAGTAAAATAAAAGAAGTTTTTATAGAATCATTGCAATCCTATTGAGAAGGTGAGTGCCTGTTTAAATCAGCTCAAGGGCATCAAGGAATGTTTGAGCCTATGATTTTTGCTCTGGTTTTGTCTGGGGAACCCCATGTCTAAATGAAGTATGAGGCTAAAGTTTGGTGTGTACCTAAAGGTAACTTTCCTGAAATCACATGGAGCTCGGCTTCTTTGGTCTCTCCTCCCTCTTCAGGTGTTCTTTATTCAGACTTACAGCTTTGCAGACTCTTGAGGGCCCAGGAAGTCTCATTTGAAGAGCCTCTTTCAGCTATGTTGGCTTGTGAGGCAGCGTGGTGTGCTCGGCTGAAGAGCCAAGAGGCCTGCACTTCTGTTTTGTTTCTGTTTACCACTTCCTGGGTGACCCTAGGCAAGTCACTTGACACATCTAGGCATTCTTTTCTCAGGGTTACTACCATCTACCCTCTCAAGGTTATTTTGTTGGTCAAATTAGGAAATGCATGAGGAATTTAACTTTTAAAGCTTAAAAGGGAATGTAAGCTCTTTACACCTGCTTTTTCCCGTGTTCTCAACTGATAAGCATTCTCCAAAGATTTTCTTCCGATTTTACCTCATTCTTTTTCTGCATTCTATTCACTTCTTTGGTACTTTCAACAGCACTTATGGTTTAACATATTACTTCTAGGTATATAATTCTCAGGTTGACATCTATACTTCCAAATCCTTTTTCAAATTCCACATCAAAACTTCCAACTGTTGCACTGATAACATATATTGCCAACCCCTCAGATGCAGCTGGTTTACAATTAGTCCACCATCTCACCAATCTTCCCACCTCCCTTTTGCAATTTCCTTTATTTTCATTCCATCATTATTCTCACCATAGGGGCTTAAAAATCCCAGAAATATTTTGGCCTCTTTCTCACCCCAAACTCACTTCCTTGCATCTATGTTCATATTTGGTCCCTTCTTTTACACAATCTTTTACACAATCTTCCCTTTTTCCATCTGTTCTGCTAAATATTTTCAGGCAGGCACTCATTACCTCATACCTGAATCATTGCAACAATTCCCTAATTGATCTGCTCATCCAGAATATCCTCCATTCAATGTGTCATACACACCATTCCAAATAATTCTATACTAAAGTACAAAGATCATGTCACTCTCTTCCTTAAAAACATGTAATGACTCCCTCTTGCCTAAAATATAAAGTGTCACATTTCTTGGCATTGTTAATATAATCTTGGTTGGTTATCTCTTTGAGGTTTTCATAGATGTAGAGAAAGGAAATAAGCGGTAATTGATCTACACCATTTACTAATCAATTTCTCTGCGAAAGCTGGCTACCTCTGTTACTACAGTCTGAAACTACACAGAACAGCAGTCAAGTCTGTCCACAAATTATTTCCAGTTAATCTCATTGACTTTAATTCCACCGATTTCCTTCAAATTTTGAATATCTTCTTTTTCTAGACTATTATTTCTTTCAAACATTTTTCTGTCAACTGTCCATGCAATTTGTCTCTGCTACTCCTTGCAGCTAAAATGCCTTTACTTAAAAATTTCTAGTAATATTTATCCAGCGTTTGAAATGGAATATGCCTTCAAATCTGAACCTGGAGCTGTGACATGCATTTGAATATGGACCAGCTAATGCAGAACAAGATCTGATGTGAACTGGGAAGGGAATTTAACATACAAAAAGATTCCATCACTCCAGTGTGTTTTAATAAATATAAAATAGCCTAATCATAATTATTGACCTGAAGTATTTTATAGTTGAAAATGAAAAAGACAATTCACTTCTAAATCACCTCCAAAATAGTTATTACTCATATGTAAAATGATGTTTAAATATCCTAAAGCAATGCATTAATATAACATTATAAACATAGACATAGATAGAAGATGTCATCGGGACTATTTAGGATGTGACTAGCCCAAATACTCCCCTGATTGAAGAACAAATGAACATATGTCTGCATATCCCACAAATATATATTTTCAGTTTCCTTCATGGTTTAGTGATTTCCAAGTTACAAAAAAGAGAAGTGTCAGCGAAGATGATAGGTAATGACTTCCTCACCCCTTTGCGGGTAGAGAACTAACCATCAATTAACCATTTCCCCCTTCCCCTTATTCCACCCACACACTCTTGACTGCTTCTGCAAAATCCGTGTGTTCTCATATTTAAAAGGTGGTCATTTCCAGGGGCTGCTAAGGCACAGTGCTGTTGTAATTTCTACCACTCACAAGGCTGTATTAGCTTAAACAATGTAAGGAAGGGGAAATGTGCTCAGCATCTCCCGTGCCCAGGATGATGCAGTTAGTTCTTTAAGTGAAGGACAATGACATTGTTTATTGCAATCAAGTCCAGCAGAAAACAAATGGAATACTCTAAAAGGTTTAATTAACATAACATAACATGAAGGGAACATGTACAGAGATGTTGGTGTGGTTAGGGAACCAGTCTATGTGATGAATGACTCGGTGACCAGTGCCAACAGGAAACTGTTACCAGTCCTAGTTCCAAAGCAATAAGAGGACTGAATAGCTGCCAGATTCTGCAGAGATGGAAATGGGGAAGAGAGCTGCTTGACAGGAGCTCTGGCTATAGTAGGCCCTTTTGCATTTCCATATGCCATTGGCCCATCTTAAAGGTTAACAGAGGGCACAGGTGCCAGGGGGATACAGCTCATAACAGTCAGCTCCAGAACAAGATAGAGAAAGATGAAGAACAGGTGGCAATGGGATGCAGGGAAGAGCCAAGGAGAAAAAAACTATCACTCTTATATTTTGTAAGGAGCTTGAAAACTGTATTTAACAATGGAAAGTATTAAGGAGGTGCTCATCTGTCATAGCAGTTAATAGTATTAACTACTGGGTCTCAATAAATGCAAATGATATTACAGTATACTGATTTACATCAAGGCCAGTAGGTTTGGCTACCTTAATGATTTCTGATGATATTATGGTAGATATAGAATATATTTTAGCATCTACTAAGTCCTAGGCCAACATCTCTACAAAATAATATGATTATTACCTGGTTTATCATTTATTCAGAGAGCCATTACTCAATATACTGTACTAGGCATTCTTCTAGGAGCTGAATATACATCAGAGAACAAGGTAAATGAAATCCCTGCCCAAGGAAGCTTCCATATCACAGGCAGAATGGTTAGGTTAACTGTACAAAGTCACATATTTAAAGGAGTCAGGAAAGGGTCCAGATGCTGCTTTCTGCACACTTCTAGCCAGTTTTCCCAACCATTTATTAAACAGGGAATCCTTTCCCTATTGCTTGTTTTTGTCAGATTTGTCAAAGATCAGATGGTTGTAGATGTATGGGATTGCCTCTGAGGCCTCTGTTCTGTTCCATTGGTCTGTATCTCTGTTTTGGTGCTAGTACCATGCTGTTTTGATTACTGTAGCCTTGTAGTATAGTTTGAAATAAGGTAGCATGATGTGGCCCACGTTGTTCTTTTTTCTTAGTTTTGTCTTGGCTATGCAGGCTCTCTTTTGGTTCCATATGAAATTTAAGGTGGTTTTTTCCAGTTCTGTGAAGAAGGTCATTGGTAATTTTATGGGGATAGCGTTGAATCTATAAATTACTTTGGGCAGTATGGCCATTTTCACAATATTGATTCTTCCTTACCATGAACTTGGATTGTTTTTCCATCTGTTTGTGTCCTCTCTTATTTCCTTGATCAGTGGTTTGTAGTTCTCCTTGAAGAGGTCCCTTACATCCCTTGTTAGTTGTATTCCTAGGTATTTTATTCTCTTTGTAGCAATTGCGAATGGGAGTTTGCTTATGATTTGGCTCTCTTTAAGTCTGTTACTGGTATATAGAAATGCTTGGGATTTCTGCACATTGATTTTTTTATCCTGAGACTTTGCTGAAGTTGCTTATCAGTTTAAGGAGATTTTGGGCTGAAATGAAAGGGTCTGCTAAATATATAATCATGTCATCTGCAAATAGAGACAATTTGACTTCCTCTTTTCCCAATTGAATACCTTTTATTTATTGTTTTCTGCCTAATTGCTCTGGCTAGAACTTCCAATACTATATTGAATAGGAGTGGTGAGAGAGGGCATCCTTGTCTAGTGCCAGATTTCAAAGGAAATGCTTCCAGTTTTTGCCCATTCCATGTGATATTGGCTGTAGGTTTGTCATAAATAGCTTTTATTGTTTTGAGATATTTTCCTTCCATATCTAGTTTATTGAGAGTTTTTAGCATAAAGTGCTGTTGAATTTTGTCAAAAACTTTCTCTGCATCTATTGAGATAATCATGTGGTTTTTGTCTTTGGTTCTGTTTATGTGGTGAATTACGTTTATAGACTTGCGTATGTTGAACGAGCCTTGCATCCCTGGAATGAAGCCTACTTGATCATGATGGATAAGCTTTTCAATGTGCTGTTGCCATCGGTTTGCCAGTATTTTATTGAAGATATTTGAATCTATGTTCATCATGGATTTTGGCCTGAAGTTTCCTTTTTTTGTTCAGTCTCTGCTGGGTTTTGGTATCAGGATGATGTTGGTGTCATAAAATGATTTGGGAAGGATTCCCTCTTTTTGTATTGTTTGGAATCATTTCAGAAAGAATGGTACCAGCTCCTCTTTGTATGTCTGATAGAATTCAGCTGTGAACCATCTGGACCTGGACTTTTTTTGGTTGGTAGGCTATAGGTATAGGCAAGGACTTCATGACTAAAACACCAAAAGCATTGGCAACAAAAGCCAAAATAGACAAATGGGACCTAATTAAACTCCAGAGCTTCTGCACAGCAAAAGAAACAGTCATTAGAGTGAACTGGCAACCAACAGAATGGGAAAAAATTTTTGCAATCTACTCATTTGACAAAGGGCTAATATCCAGAATCTACAAAGAACTAAGATTGACAAGAAAGAAAACAAACAAACCCATCCAAAAGTGGGCAAAGGATATGAACAGATACTTTCCAAAAGAAGACATATATGAGGCCAACAAACAAATGAAAATATGCTCATCATCACTGATTATTAGAGAAATGCAAATCAAAATCACATTGAGATACCACCTCATGCCAGTTAGACTGACAATCATTAAAAAATCTTGAGACAACAGATGCTGGAGAGGATGTGGAGAAATAGGAATGCTTTTACAGTGTTGGTGGAAGTGTAAACTAGTTCAACCATTGTGGAAGACAGTGTGGCAATTCCTCAAGGACCTGGAAATAGAAATTCCATTTGATCCAGCAATCCCATTCCTGGGTATATACCCAAAGGATTATAAATTCCACCATAAAGACACATGCACACGTGTGTTCATACCGGCACTGTTTACAATAGCAAAGACCTGCGAGCAACCCAAATGCCCATCGATGATAGACTGGACAAGGAAAATGTGGCATATATGCACCATGGAATACTATGCACCCATAAAAAATGATAAGTTTCTGTCCTTTTTAGGGACATGGATGAATCTGGAAACCATCATTCTCAGCAAACTGACACAAGAACAGAAAATCAAACACTCCATGTTCTCACTCATAGGTGAGTGTTGAACAATGAGAACACGTGGACACAAGGAGGGGAGCATCACACACTGGGGTCTGTTGCGTGGGGCCAAGGGAGGGACAGCAGGGCCGTGGGGATGTTGGGGAGGTATAACATGGGAGGGATAACATGGGGAGAAATGCCAGATGTAGGTGACAGGAGGATGGACACAGCAAACCACACCTGTTGGTGCATTCATATGCAACAATCCTGGATGATCTGCACATGTATCCCAGAACCTAAAGTATAATAAAAAATAAATAAATAAATAAATAAATAAATAAAAAGTGGTGGAATCAGAGTAAAAATCCCAGACACTCTGTGTTTTGTCTATGTGCTTTACCACTGTACTCTAGTGAACTATGCAGTCTCATACCAACAAATATTTGGAGGCTGGAATAAATCTAAAAAATCTCTTGGGAAGTTTCCCCCACCACTGCATTCTGGATGGGAAATAGTTAATTATTTTTAGTCCCAAGGGGTGACTAACCACATCCATTCTGCAACCGTCACTGTGAATACTAGGTGTACTGTTGACAAGACTTTAAAACCATGAACCAAATGATTATTTGAAGCTACACTTATTTATATGACTATTAGTTATATAACTATTACCATATGTCTATATATTTATATGACTATTTGAAAAAAGTTTTATTTATATGTTCTACTATAATAGCTTATTGTTTAATAGGTACTAGTCCATGTAATAAGCGAGGAAATTATAATACATGGAGGTTAAAAGATGTGCCCAGAATCACATAGATAATAAGTGATGAAACCAAAATTCAAAGTGGCTGAGCACCAGAATTATCTATGAATTTTTTTAAAGTAGACAGCCAGTAAGTTCCACCCTAGATTTTCCAAAATAGCATTAGTATTAGGTTGCTTGTGGGTGGTGGAGATGAGACAACTGGCATCTATACTTTTGAAGGTTCTATAGCAACAGTAATCCACTCATTGGATCATAATTGCTAAAGATGCAAACTAGTCAAATGCTTTAACAGCAGATTCAAAGGGTCCAGTACTACGATCTTTTTTTTATTGCTTCTCTCTCTCCAAGTGGGTCATCAGTTACCACCAGGAATCTTCTGCTCAGGCCAATATTTGGATGGAATCTATATTTGGAATCTTGTTGTTTGCCCTATTATTGACAGATCATGAAATGCAATTTAACAAAATATTTTGTCTAAGACCTAATGTGAGTTTTTATTGTTTATTTGTTTTTTGTTTTTGCTTTGGAGAGACTGTGTCTCACTGTGTTAACCAGACTGGTCAGAAACTCCTGGGCTCATGTGATCCTCTCACCTCAGCCTCTCAAAGTGCTAGGATTACAGGCATGAGCCACTGCACCCAGGCCCTAATGTGACGTTTAAAAGATTTCTTGTTTCATCTCTTTGTACATTATAGTTTGCACAGAAAATGGGAACATAGTTAAAAGAAAAACATTTTTCAGCATTTTGGAATTAGCAGCGAAGCACCTGTATTTATTCCATTTCACTTCTAACACAGGGGTTATCCCAAATAATGCAGTTTCAAGTGAAGAAGAACATAAATTCATAAATAAAATGCTTGAACAGGGATAAAAGTAATCCAATTATCATGGGCTACCACTTCCCCCTTCACCAAATATACATCATCTGTTTCAAGTTAAGATCTCCTCCAAAGGAAGAGGACACAGTCAAAATGATGAGAGAAAAGTATAATGAGCAACAGGAAATTGGAAATTTCCTAATATTGAGATGAGATCAATGACAGAGAAGCTGCCCCTAATTTAACACACCCCCTGACTTCTGCACCTTGATTTTGGGACTCAGAGTGACCCTGAATTAATATGTTTCCTTTATTTCTTAACTCTTTCAAAAAAACTTGCTGGAGTATCTTTCTAGAGATATAATTGTGTTCGAGGGAAGAAAGTTTTTTAAACAATAATTCTTCTTTTACATTGACCTTAAAGACAGCCAGAATTTTCTACCTCATCATTGCTAACCTCCCTACATAATAAAATAAGGTCTGAAATCTGCTTACTCTTAAAAAAAATTGGTTATCACTAATACAGCATGTACTTTGGTTGAACTTGAGAGTCAGCGCATGCCATTAGTACTCAAGCTTAAAAAAAAAAAAAGAAAGAAAACAATAATCCAATTTTCCTCCTAATCTTGGATGTCAGCCTTCTGGAAGATTACTTGCATTCATTCAAGATTTTACTGGCGCAGGGTCAATAAAGCACCATGGTGTCTCCAGTGGAATACTACCATTAGTGAAAACATAACATTAGACAAAACAACAGCCCGAACACGTGCGTTAAGTGACCATAGCAGAACCTTTTCGGGCAGTTGAATGCATAAACACCCGATCATTCAGGGTTTGTGGTAGCTGAAAAGTCTGTCCTGGTGACTGTCTATCTTTCCATTGTAATCCTCCCATTTCTCCATTCCTTTCTAATGACAGCAAAGGGAGAAGTGATGGGCCAGACCGGGTGGAACTCCACCTTCTGAATGCCTGCTCCTGGCTTCCTTGCTGTCCCCCTGAGATTAGCTGATCAGTTTTCCTTCAAACATGGCCAGCTCTAACCATCTCACTGAAGAAACTCAACTGGCTCAGTCCAGATCTACAGATTGCTGAGGCCGTAGGAAAAAAAAGATATTTATTTAAAAGAATTTTTAAATAACACAGATAATATGGGGTATACGCTACTGTATATAATATACACACACATTATATATAGTAGCATATACCCCATTATATATATATATTATATATATATATATTATATATACGTATATTATATATGTATAATGGATGAAGTATGATAGAGGGGAAAGAGAACACACACACATAATATACAGTAGCATATACCCATATATATATAAAATGGAGGAAGTATGATAGAGAACACACATCAGAGTTTCACAGTCAGGAAGATCTACCTAGGTCCAAATCTTGCTCTGCCTCCTACTAGGAAGTCATTACCTGTAAGTTGTGGTTTCTAACATTTACCTTAGAGAGGTATTGGGAGAACAAGAAGGGTTACACATACAGCTGAAGAAATGGCAATTACTGCTACTACTGCTACCATTACTACTACTGGTGATGATGATGATGGTAATTGAACAATGTTACAAAACAATGTCACAAAGCACACTGGGCTACCTTACCCTGCTACAGGGTTTTCGTTCCATTACCTCTAGCCTTGAGTGTAAGTAGCAACCTTTCTCTGTACCAACACTCTGGGGCATTTGCCATCTGCAGCTCAAAGATGGCTATCACAACCATGAAGATGTATTTGTTCATAAAGCAAGATAATGTTGCATTATTTCAGAAAACACCGTACTTCTTCAGTCATCAAAGTACTCAAAGAACCAAAGGAGCCTCATTCCATAGTTTCTTGAATGCGTTTAATGAGATTGTTTCTAAAATTTGCTCAATTTAAAATTTACCTCAAAATAGCTTTTAAATATTCCTGTCAGATTTGGACAAATTAACTTAAATGCAAATTTTTTATTTAACAATTAAGCAGTTGAGTCATATCCCTCTGCAAAATATATTCCAATCTCTAAAACTTATATTTTTAGCTTATCTTTCTTTTGCTTTTCTTACATAATGAAGTGTAATAATTATCTTTTCCATTTTGCTTATTTGAAAATAACTAAACTTGAGTATTTGAATAAAATATATTTGACTTAAAAAAACATATTTCCATGGATTTCTCAAATCAGTACATTTGTTCCTAAAGGAACTGCTTCCCTTGAACACCTTAAGTAAGAGTTTTAGCATAAGAAGCTGAGTGTACTGGGGCTGGCAGCCCAGAAGGCGTGGAGCCATTGTTGCAAACACCCACAAACATAGCATCAAGCTGCAGACAAATTGTAATTAGGCAAAGAGTGTTCTCTTCTATATTCTTCTCTTATAACCATGATGATTAGCTTTAAAATTCAGTTTTCTACAGAAAGAAAAAAACAAAAGAGACCACACAATAACATGCAGTTATCCTAAGACTCATTTTTCATATGCTATTTATTTAGTCACCTGGAATACTTCGGTTTGATGTCTCACTGCAGAGCAAACACATTCTTCCATACCTCTCAGCATTTGTTGCTATAAAAAATTATGATTTGTGAGAAATATATCCTGGAACCACAAGTCTAAAGAAGTCAGTTTAGTCTCATGTATGTATATACATATATATATCCACACATACATTTTAATAGAGACAAGGTCTCTGTATGTTTCCCAGGGTAGTCTTGAACTTCCTGAGCTCAAGCAATCCTCCTGCATCAGCTCTCAAAGTGCAGAGATTACAGGTATGAGCCACTGCACTGGGCTGAGTCTGTTTTATACCCAGAGACATCAGGGCTTATCTAAATTGTCTGGGTTATCCTTAGGACCACAAGCTGTCTCCGGAAGTCACCCTCAGAGCCTTGCATTCCTTCCCAATGCCCTTCCTTATAAAAGGAAAAAAAGGCAACAGCAGAACTCTTCCTTATCTGGTAAAACTACTGCTCAAATGCCAACTTGTCTGTAAGAGAAAGTTAACTATTGGGGGAAAAATGGGAAAATTAAAGTGAACTTCATAATTAAAGAATATATAGTTCCTTCTCAATGGAAGGGAAAATTAGTACATGTAGTTTGACAGAAACATTGATTCCTTTCATCAAAGTTAATTAACTCCAACTGGAGTTAATTTTTTATAAGGTGTAAGGAAGGGATCCACTTTCTGCTTTCTGCACACTGCTAGTCAGTTTTCCCAACACCATTTATTAAATAGGGAATCCTTTCCTCATTGCTTGTTTTTGTCAGGTTTGTCAAAAATCAGATGGTTGCAGATGTGTGGTGTTATTTCTGAGGCCTCTGTTCTGTTCCATTGGTCTATATCTCTGTTTTGGTACCAGTGCCATGATGTTTTGATTACTGTAGCCTTGTAGTATAGCTTGAAGTCAGGTAGCATGATGCCTCCAGCTTTAGTGTTTTTTGCTGATGATTGTCTTGGCTATGCAGGCTCTTTTTTGATTCCATATGAAGTTTAAGGTGATTTTTTTCCAATTCTGTGAAGAAAATCAATGGTAGCTTGATGGGGATAGCATTGAATCTACAAATTACTTTGGGCAGTATGGCCATTTTCATGATATGGATTCTTCCTAACCATGAGTATGGAATGTTTTTCTATCTGTTTGTGTCCTCTCTTATTTCCTTGAGCAGTGGTTTGTAGTTCCTTGAAGAGGTCCTTCACATCTCTTGTTAGTTGTATTCCTAGGTATTTTATTCTCTTTGTAGCAATTGTGAATGGGAGTTCACTCATGATTTGGCTCTCTGTTTGTCTGTTATTGGTATATAGGAATGCTTGTGATTTCTGCATATTGATTTTGTATCCTGAGACTTAGCTGAAGTTGCTTATCAGTTTCAGGAGATTTTGGGCTGAGATGATGGGGTCTTCTAAATATACAATCATGTCAACTGCAAATAGAGACAATTTGACTTCCTCTTTTCTTAATCGAATACTCTTTATGTCTTTTTCTTGCCTGATTGCCATGACCAGATCTTCCAATGCTATATTGAATAGGAGTGGTGAAAGAGGGCATCCTTGTCTTGTGCCAGTTTTCAAAGGGAGTGCTTCCAGCATTCAGTATGATATTGGCTGTGGATTTTTCATAAATAGCTCTTATTATTTTGAGATACATTCCATTAATACCTAGTTTATTGAGAGTTCTTAGCATAAAGAGTTGTTAAATTTTGTTGAAGGCCTTCTCGGTATCTATTGAGATAATCATGTGGTTTTTGTCTTTGGTCCTATTTATGTGATGGATTGCATTTATAGATTTGCATATGTTGAACCAGGCTTGCATCCCAGGGATGAAGCCAACTTGATCATAATGGATAAGTTTTTTGATGTGCTGTTGGATTTGGCTTGCCAGTATTTTACAGAGGATTTTTGCATTAAAATTCATCATGGATATTGGCCAGAAATTTTCTTTTTTAGTTGTGTCTGTGCCAGGTTTTGGTATCAGGATGATATTGATCTCATAAAATGGTTTGGGAAGGATTCCCTCTTTTTGTATTGTTTAGAATAGTTTCAGAAGGAATGGAACAAGCTCTTCTTTGTACCTTTGGTAGAATTCAGCTATGAACCCATCTGATCCTGGACTTTTTTTGGTTGGTAAGCTATTAATTGATGCCTCAATTTCAGACCTTGCTTTTGGTCTATTCAGGGATTCAACTTTTTCCTGGTTTAACTTGGGAGGGCGTTAAGTGTCCAGAAGTCTATCCATTGTTTTCCAGATTTACTGGTTCATTTGCATAGAGGTGTTTGTAGTAATCTCTGATGGTAGTTAGTATTTCTGTGGGATAGGTGGTGATATCCCCTTTATCATTTTTTGTTGCATCTATTTGATTCTTCTGTTTTCTTTTTTATTAGTGTGGCTAGTACTCTATCTATTTTGTTGATCTTTTCAAAAAAACAGCTCCTAGATTTATTGATGTTTTGAAGAGG
>NW_022436941.1:79775001-80015455 GCF_009761245.1 Sapajus apella | reverse complement strand
TGGTGTCTCTATCTCCTTCAGTTCTACTCTGAACTTGGTTATTTCTTCTCTTTTGCTGGCTTTTGAGTTTTTTGATCTTGCTCCTCTAGTTCTTTTAATTGTGATGTTAGGGTGTCGATTTTAGATCTTTTCTCACTTCTCTTATGAACACTTAGTGCTATAAATTTCCCTCTAGACACTGCTTTAAATGTGTTCCAGAGTTTCTGGTATGTTGTGTCTTAATTACCATTGGTTTTGAAGAACATCTTTATTTCTGCCTTCATTTCATTATTTATTCAGTAGTCATTCAGTTTCCATGTAGTTGTGCAGTTTTGAGTGAGTGTTTTAATCCTGAGTTCTAATTTGATTGCACTGTGGTCTGAGAGACTATTTGTTATGATTTCCATTCTTTTGTATTTGCTGAGGAGTGTTTTCCTTCCAATTATGTGGCCAGTTTCAGAATAAGTGCTATGTGTTGCTGAGAAAAATGTATATTCTGTGGATTTGGGGTGGAGAGTTCTTTAGATGTCTATTAGGTTTGCTTGGTCCAGATCTGAGTTCAAGTCCTGGATATTCTTGTTAATTTTCTGTCTCGTCGATCTGCCTGATATTGGTAGTAGAGTGTTTATGTCTCCTACTATTATTGTGTGGGAGTCTAAGTCTCTCCGTAGGTCATTAAGAACTTGCTTTATATATCTGGGTGCTCCTGTATTGGGTGCATATATATTTAGGATAGTTAGCTCTTCTTGTTGCATTGATCCCTTTACCTTTATATAATGCCCTGTAACACAGTCTCAGTAGGTGGTATGAGTTTGGCTGGGGGCTGGGCCCCCCAGAAGACCACTGGGAACCAGCTTTCTGGGCTTCTGGAGACAGAGTAAGAAGATGAGTTCTACCAGATGACTTATGGGGGTTTCATAGAGGAGTCCAGAGATGGTGAGTATCAAGGGGACCAGTCAGACACAGAGGGCAAAGTGGACTCTGACTTTGACATTGACGAAGGTGATGAACCATCCAATGATGGAGAAGCAGAAGAGCCAAGAAGGAAGTGCTGAGTAGTCACCAAGGCCTATAAGGAGCCTCTAAAGAGCTTAAGGCCTCGAAAGGTCAATAGCCTGGCTGGTAGCTCTCAGAAGGCCCAAGAAGAGAAGGCACTACTGCCACTAGAACTACAGGATGATGGATCTGACAGAAGTCCATGTGTTAGTCTACAGCTGAGCATACATGACAAACATTCCTTTGGGTACAGGGGTCCCCATGCTGGGATTGGACCTGCCAACCCTCCCCTTCACTGCTCACGTACCTTCATCACTTTTAGTGATGATGCAACTTTCGAGGAATGGTTCCCCCAAGGGCAGCCCCCAAAAGTCCCGTTCGGGAGGTCTGTTCAGTGACCCATTGTCCAGCCCTATACCAGGACTCTGTTACAGACATACCCTATGCCACTACTTGAGCCTTCAAGATCATTTGTGAGGCCTACAAGAAGTACATTACTGCCCATGGTCAGCAGGCCATTGCCTCAGCCCTGGGCCCCGGCCTGCCACCTCCTGACCCTCTCCCTGGCTCTGGGCCCCAAACTTTGCCCCAGAAAATTATAATTAAATGAAGATATATCTAGTCCTCAGAAACTTCTTCCCTGCTCTGTTTAGAGCTCTTGCTGTTCCCTTTCCTCTCCCTGCTTCTCCCCTTTGGCACCTCCAATCTTTGCCCAATCCTTTTGTCTGTTTATTTCTCCTTTTCACTAGTTCATTCAGGTTTTTTAATCTAACAAATATAGAAAGATTTTAAAGAATTACTTTGTGAGTTATCCAACCTTTCTCTCTGGCTTTGTCTCTTTTGATCTTTGCTGGTTTAAAGTCTGTTTTATCAGAGATTAGCATTGCAACCCCTGCTTATTTTTCTCTCCATTTGCTTTGTAAATCTTCCTGGATTGCTTTAATTTGAGCCTATGTGTGTCTTTGCACATGAGATGGGTCTCCTGAATACAGCACACTGATGGATCTTAACTCTTTATCCAACTTACCAGTCTGTGTCTTTTGTTTGGGGGATTTAGCTCATTTACATTTAAGGTGTTTTGTTTTGTTTTGTTTGTTTTTTGCTGTTGGCTTACTCTCTCTCTCTCTCTCTCTCTCTCTCTCTATATATATATATATATATATATATATATATATGTATGTATATTTTATTGCACTTTAAGATGTGGGGTACATGTGCAGAACATGCAGGATTGTTGCATCGGTACATATATGGCAATGTGCTTTGTTGCCTCCATCCCCCCACCACCTATATCTGGCATATCTCCCCATGTTATCCCTCCCAAACTTCCCTACCCACTGCTGTCCCTCCGATATATCCCCAACAGACCCCAATGTGTGATGCTCCCCTAACTGTGTCCATGTGTTATCATTGTTCAATACCCACCTGTGAGTGAGAACATGCAGTGTTTGATTTTCTGTTCTTGTGTCAGTTTGCTGAGAATGATGGTTTCCAGATTCATCCATAACCCTACAAAGGACAGTAACTTATAATTTTTTATGGGTTCATAGTATTCTATTTTGTATATGTGCCACATTTTTCTTGTTCAGTCTATCATCGTTGGGCACTTGGGTTGGTTCCAGGTCTTTGCTATTGTGAACAGTGCCACAATGAACATACATGTGCATGTCTCTTTATAGTAGAACTATTTATAATCCATTGGATATAATCCTTTGGAAATAATCTTTTATAATAGAACTATTTAAATTCCATTTGACCCAGCAATCACAGACAATGGGGTCTTCTAAATCCCATTACTGGGATTGCTGGGTCAAATTGAATTTCTATTTCTAGATCCATCAGGAATTGTCACACTGTCTTCCACATTGGTTGAACTAATTTACACTCCCACCAACAATGTAAAAGTGTTCCTATTTCTCCACATCCTCTTCAGCATCTGTTGTCTCCAGATCTTTTAATGATTCCCATTCTAAACGGCATGAGATTTTATCTCAATGTGGTTTCCATTTGCATTTCTCTAATGACCAGTGATGATGAGCATTTTTTCATATGTTTGTTGGCCTCATAAAGGTCTTCTTTTGAAAAGTGTCTGCTCATATCCTTTGGTCACTTTTGAATGAGTTTGTTTGTTTTTTTCTTGTAAATCTGCTCTAGTTCTTTGTAGGTTCTGGTTATTAGTCCTTTGTCAGATGGGTAGGTGGCAAAATTTTTTCCCATTCTCTTGGTTGCCAGTTCACTCTAATGATTGTTTCTTTTGCCATGCAGAAGCTCTGGAGTATAATTAGGTCCCATTTGTCTATTTTGGCTTTTGTTGCCAATGCTTTTGGTGTTTTAGTCATGAAGTCCTTGCCTATGCCTATGTCCTGAATGGTATTGCCTAAGTTTTCTTCTATGGTTTTTATGGTGTTAGGTCTTATGTTTAAATCTTTAATCCATCTGGAGTTAATTTTAGTGTAAAGTGTCAGGAAGGGATCCAGTTTCTGCTTTCTGCTCACTGCTAGCCAGTTTTCCCAACACTATTTATTAAACAGGGAATCCTTTCCCCATTGCTTGTTGTTGTCAGGTTTGTCAAAGGTCAGATGGTTGTAGATGTGTGGTGTTGCCCCTGAGGTCTCTATTCTGTTCCATTAGTCTATATGTCTGTTTTGGTACCAGTGCCATGCTGTTTTGATTACTGTAGCCTTGTAGAATAGTTTGAAGTCAGGTAGTGTGATGCCTCCAGCTTTGTTCTTTTTGCTTAGAATTGTCTTGGATATGCAGGCTCTCTTTTGGTTCCATATGAAGTTCAAGGTGGTTTTTTCTGTTCTGTGAAGAGGGTCATAAGTAACTTCATGGGGATAGCATTGAATCTATAAGTTACTCTGGGCAGTATGGCCATTTTCACTATATGGATTCTTCCTTACCATGAACATGGAATGTTTCTCCATCTGCTTGTGTCCTCTCTTATTTCCTTGATCAGTGGTTTGTAGTTCTCCTTGAAGAGGTCCTTCACATCCCTTGTTAGTTGTATTCCTAAGTATTTTATTCTCTTTGTGGCAATTGTGAATGGCAGTTCATTCTTGATTTGGCTCTAAGTCTGTTATTGGTGTATAGGAATGCTTGTGATTTCTGCACATTGATTTTGTATCCTGAGACTTTGCTGAAGTTGCTTATCAGTTTCAGGAGATTTTGGGCTGAAACAATGGGATCTTCTAAATATACAATCATGTTGTTGGCAAATAGAGACAATTTCATTTCCTCCTTTTCTAGTTGAATATCCTTTATTTCTATTTCTTGCCTGATTGTTCTGGCTGGAACTTCCAATACTATATTGAATAGGAGTGGTGAGAGAGTACATCCTTGTCTAGTGCCAGATTTCAAAGGGAATGCTTCCAGTTTTTGCCCATTCAGTATGATATTGGCTGTTGGTTTGTCATAAATAGCTCTTATTATTTTGTGATACATTCCATTAATACCTAGTTTATTGAGAGTTTTTAGCATAAAGGGCTGTTGAATTTTGTCAAAAACTTTCTCCGCATCTATTGAGATAATCATGTGGTTTTTGTCTTTGGTTCTGTTTATGTGGTGAATTACGTTTATAGGCTTGTGTATATTGAACCAGCCTTGCATCCCCGGGATGAAGCCTACTTGATCATGGTGGATAAGCTTTTTGATGTGCTGTTGCAATCGGTTTACCAGTATTTTATTGAAGATTTTGCATCTAGGTTTATCATGGATATTGGCCTGAAGTTTTCTTTTTTTGTTGAGTCTCTGCTGGGTTTGTTATCAGGATGATGTTGGTCTCATAAAATGATTTGGGAAGGATTCCCTCTTTTTGGATTATTTGAAATAGTTTCAGAAGGAGTGGTACAAGCTCCTCTTTGTACATCTGGTAGAATTTGGCTGTGAACCCATCTGGACCTGGGCTTTTTTTGGGTGGTAGGCTATTGATTGCTGCCTCAACTTCAGCCCTTGTTATTTGTCTATTCAGGGTTTTGATTTCTTCCTGGTTTAGGCTTGGGAGGGTGCAAGTGTCCAGGAATTTATCCATTTCTTCCAGGTTTACTGGTTTATATGCATAGAGTTGTTTGTTGTAATCTCTGATGGTAGTTTGTATTTTGTGTAATTGGTGGTGGTGTCCCCTTTGCTGTTTTTTATTGCATCTGTTTGAGTCTTCTCTCTTTTCTTTTTTATTAATCTGGCTAGTGGTCTATTTTGTTGACTTTTCAAAAAACTACCTCCTGGAATTATTGATTTTTTGAACGGTTTTTTTGTGTGTTTCTCTATCTCCTTCAGTTCTGCTCTGATCTTAGCTATTTCTTATCTTCTGCTAGTTTTTGAGTTTTTTTGATCTTGCTCCTCTAGCTCTTTCAATTTCAATGAAAGGATGTTGATTTTAGAACTTTCCTTGCTTCTCATGTGGGCATTTACTGCTATAAATTTTCCTCTAGATACTGCTTTAAATGTGTCCCAGAAATCCTGGTATATTGTGTCTTCATTCTCATTGGTTTCATAGAACATCTTTATTTCTGCTTTCATGTGTGAATTTGATCCTGCCATTTTGATGCTAGCTGGTTTTTTTGCCCATTCGTTGATGCAGTTTCTTCATTGTGTCAATGGTCTTTACAATTTGGTATGTTTTTGTAGTGGCTGGTACTGGTTGTTCCTTTCCATGTTTAGTGCTTCCTTCAGGAGCTCTTGTAAGGCAGGCTTCGTTGTGATGAAATTTCTCAGCAGTTGCTTGCCTGTAAAGGATTTTATTTCTCCTTCACTTATGAAGCTTAGTTTGGCTGGTTATGAAATTCTGTGTTGAAAATTCTTTTCTTTAATGTTGAAGATTGGCCCCTACTCTCTTCTGGCTTGTAGGGTTTCTGCCAAGAGATTTGCTGTGAGTCTGATGGGCTTCCCTTTGTGCATAATCCAACCTTTCTCTCTGTCTGCCTTTAGCTTTTTTTCCTTCATTTCAACCTAGGTGAATCCGATGATTATGTGACTTGGGGTTGCTCTTCTCGAGGCATATCTTTGTGGTGTTATCTGTATTTCCTGGATTTGAATGTTGGCTTGCCTTGCTAGTTTGGGGAAATTCTCCTGGATAATATCCCGAAGAGTGTTTTCCAACTTGGTTTCATTCTCCCCGTCACTTTCAGGTACACTGATCAAACGTAGATTTGGTCTTTTCACATAATCTCATATTTCTTGGAGGCTTTGTTCATTTCTTTCACTCTTTTTTCTCTAATCTTGCTTTCTCACTTTATTTCATTGAGTTGATCTTCAATCTCTGATATCCTTTCTTCCACTTAGCAATACAGCTATTGAAACTTGTGTATGCTTCATGAAGTTCCAAGTATTCTTTGGCTTATGGCTGTTAAATTCTAATCTCTGCCTTCATCTTCATGTGGCTCTCTCCTGTACCCACATCTCTCTTCTCTGTATGTCCCTTATACAGATCTTATCACTGGATTTAGGGCCTACCCAGATAATCCAGGATGATCTCATCTAGAGATGCTTAATAAATAATATCTGCAAAGACCCTTTTTCCAAGTAAGGTTTGGATGTTAGGATGTAGACATATCTTTTTGGAGGACATTATTCAGCCCACTGCAGCCATCTGAAGAGCTGTTAACATGAGTTGTTATTTCTGTAGCACTGAAATTTTCTTTAGATTTCTCATTTATACTCCAATTCTCTACAGAAATTATTCAATTTGTTTTAGTTTTCTAAAAACATATTAGCCACAATTATTCTCATGTCACATCTGATAAACTTCAATATTTATATCTTCTGTGTTCTGTGTCTATTGTATGTTTTTCACTCTTAGATTTTAGCTATAGATCTTCTCCCCTAGACCAGTTGCTTTTTAGGAACAAAAAGCACCTTAAAAGTCCTATAGTAAACTGAAAGAATTATGATATTCCTTGACCATTTGCATTATGATGAAAAAAGATCTTATTTATTAAAGTAAAAAATACTATTTTCTTTGTTATCTGCTTTATTCTCATCAGAAGATGATCCACACAAAATCTTCTTTGTTTTACATATGCATACATACAAAAATGATATTATAAAATAAGAGATCATGACTATTCCTTATTTTAAAATATCAACTACTTTGAGATGTAAAGTTGTTAAACACTGTGAAAATCAATGAACAAGATATTATAAAAATATATATAAAATATTTTGGTCTTCTGCATATTTGCAAAATTATAGTCAATATATTTGAATTAGAAACTTTGTGTATTTTTTTCTTCAGACTTTGTACATGTAAATGGAAGAAAGCAGTTGAAGCTAGCATTCAATAATTTAAATTTTAAAATCCTATTAATGAAGACTTGGATTCAACTGTTCAAGGCAGGGGTCAGAAACAATCAAATAACCAGTAGAACAAAGTTGCTATTTGACTTTGAAAACACATTTAGCATGTTGCCTCCCAGGTGTAATTTCTGTAATCTTGTTTAGCCTCTCTTGTTAAATAACCTCAAATCTGTCCTCAGATTGTTGCTCAGAAATTTTCCCTCCTCTCTGTGTCATATGCCATAAATGGTGGAGAGAGCCAAGTTCAGTCCCAGGAGATTTCTATAAAAGGGTCAGCTGGATTGTTGGAGCTGTCCTGTAGCAGTCTGGAAAGGCCTCCCTGCTAGTATCTTTGTTGACATCAATCGCTTCACAGGCATAATTCAGAAGTGATTGTTTCAATCTGATCCACGTCAGAATGACACAGAAAATCCATGGTACAGGAAAGGGCTTCTTAGTCATTGGTTTGGTTAAGGTATATGAAGTTGTATCTGTAGAAGCAAGAAAAGGTCAACTAAACCTAAGCAATAATAAAGATAATAATAATAAGATAATAAACCTTAGATAACAGAAGAAAAATAAGGTTGTATCACATTTTCAAATGTTCATGATAACTTTATACCAAAACTGAAGCCTTGCATGTATAATTAGTTTTACAAAATTTTAAGATATCCTATGTTAGCATTTGCAAATAAGTTAACTATAATATAACTGATAGAGGAAGTTGTTAGCATTTCTTATTAGATAGCATGAGTTGATTTTTCTTTTATTTTTAAGAACACACAAATAGAGGAGAGAACCTTATCAGAGACTCATCAATTTATAGAGACCAATTCCCACTGATGAAGAACAGCCTGAAACAAAGATTTATACCACATCTTAACTATATAGTAATTGATGAAAAGATCAATTTGACATAATTTGACATTGTAAATCTTTTCCCATAGAATTCCAGCTGATGCGCAGCACCTCTTGTTACTCATTGTGCAAGCATTTCTTACTTAAACAAGCTTGGTTCTCAGTGTTGCCACTGTTCTTCCCTTCCCATGTCTGCCCAAAATTTAGAGACTATTTTCACCTGAACACCTTCCAGCTAGCTCATTTCACTTTAGAACCCAGTGCATGTGTGTGCATGTGCGCACACACATACACACACCCCTAATATTCATGTCACATCCCAAACTTATTGAGTGAGATCCTTTAGAGATGGAAACTCAGTCCTTTGTTTATTTTAAATATTCCACAAGTGACAATGATATACAAACAGGGTTGAGAAATCATTGATTTATATTTTCTCAATGGAAAAAATGGAGGTGCAGAGAGATAGAGACCAGAATATCTATGACAGATTAAATTATCAAACTCTATCAAAACAAATATGGTCACTATTCAAAAACATTGCTTATTATTAAAAAGGTAAATCTATAAAAATCCTAACTTTTATTGAAAAAAAAAACTACTCAGAAATATATGTGTCTACACAAAACTAGCAAATTCATGCACCAGGTATTTATTGAGTGTCTACCATTGAAGAGGCACTCCGCCAGGTATTATGGGAAATGCAAAACTGTAAATAGGCCACACAATTCCTGGAACATGGAAGATTCTCAATAAATGTCGAACAACTGTCTACAGGAAACAAAAGTACTTCTCAATGAGCATTCTCTCTAGAAGAATGAAAACCAAAAGTTGATATAAGACAAAGAAAATGTATTTAAATGCTGAGTAGAGCCAAACAGTGTCATGGGAGAAGAGAAGAAGAACAATAGTAAGAGCTATAATCGATAATATTTATGAAATGTTTGCCATAGTTCTAAAACTGTGCTGTTCAATACCTTAGCTATTATTTACATGTGGCCATTGAACACTTAAAAATGTGGTAATTCTAAATTGAGTTGTACTGTAAACAGAAAATGTCCATCAGATTTCAAATATCTAATATGAAAAAAAGAATGTAAACTATTTTATTAGTAATTTTATATTGATTAAATGTTACATTGACAATATAGTAGTAAATATTATTAAAATTATTTCAACATGGATTTTTATATCTTTTAAGTTGAGCTACAAAAAAATTAGAATTATATATGTGGCTCACATGTGTGGCTAGCATCACAATTTTTTTTTGGACAGCACTATGTATCTAAGAGCTTTAGCAACATACTACCTCATTTAATCTTCCAAATCTTCCTAAGAAATCAGTACCTATATTTGATAAAAAGCACATTTTAAACAAACTGACTAGAATTACACCAATGAATTAAAGGGCTTGCTCTCTAGCCAGTTCTATGGTAACTAGAGGAAGGCTACATGATGGACGATGATGATTATTCAGTTACCAGGTAGAATTAATTAAGTATCTTTCCTTAGCTCAACTGTATATGACTATGAAGGTGTTCATTTTAAACTCAGTAATTTTTACAAATCATAATGATGAGGATTTCTAAGGGAAACGGTAAAATAATGTTATGGCTCTTATTTGAGAAGCTAAGCTTCTATCTTCTTGGGCATTTCTATTGCCATTTTCAACATAATGCCATTTGAAGACTGTGTAACCAGCTCTTCTCAATTCACCAACTGCAAATGGTAAGACTGTATGACTGCACATGGCTCAGTATCCTCCTTTATTATGGATGAGTACAAACAGGGTGCTTCTCAACCTTTGAACTTCTGGAAGACACTAAATTTAAGCAATTTGGATTTCTCACAAAGAGGAAGTCTTAGTGTAAGTTTCAACAGATTTCTACCTCCAGGTGATTTGCAAACATCTACACAAAAGGCCTATGATAGCAAATAATGGAACTTTGATGTGAAGCCAGTTACACTGTGAGCCTGACATTGCTTAATTGCATCATACACATATCTAGAAACTGGCCAAAGGAAGCTCAGAGCACCTACTCAACTAAATGCCATTAATCAGAGTCTAGAGAGTAAGCATAAACATGAGTCATAGAAAGACTTGGCCTATTTTCACACCCTGAGCATGGAAAGAGAGAAATGACATTTTGTCTGGATTAATGCGATATCAGTTATAGAGAATTGTTCATTTAAAATGTTTCCACTTCTGCTTCATTGCTGGAAGGCAAAGCATGGATGATTTATCTGAGTGGAACAGAGTCTGAGCTGTGCCTCAAGCATCTGAGTTGTGTTCTTTGAAAATAGGAGAAAAGCCTCTGCAGCACTTGTAAGTGTCCCTGTAGTTGCAGATAAGCTGTTTACTCATTTTAGGCAAAAAAAGAGTAACAATTTGAGATTACTTACAGGTTGGGTCATCTGAGGCCATATTATAGGTGATCTACCTCCGATGCTCTCTCTCTCTCTGTCTCTCTTTCTCTCTCTCTCTCTCTCTCTCTCTCTCTCTCTCTATATATATATATATATATATATATATATATATATATATTTATATATTTTTTTTTTTTTTTTTTTAGGCAGGATCTCACTCTGTCACACAGACTGGAGTGCAGTGGCATGATCTCGGCTCAATCCAACATCTGTCTCCTGGGTTCAAATGACTCTCCACCTCAGCCTCCCAAGTAGCTGGGACTACAGGCACCCGCCACCACACCCATCTAATTTTTGTATTTTTATTAGAGGTGGTGTTTCGCCACGTTGCCCAGATGGGTCTCGAACTCTTGGGCTCAACTGAACCACCCACCTCAGCCTTCCAAAGCGCTGGGATTACAGGTGTGAGCCCCTGCGCCTGGCCAATGCTCTCTACATTTTAGAGCCTAAAGTGTCCTCCAAGTGGTCTCTTCAAGTGCCATATGAAGACAAACCATTCTCATGAAATTATTAAAGGCAAATCCTTTATATAAAATTCTCAGTTCTCAAATTTCAGTAATCAAAAGTTAAAAGGAAATGAATTACTGGCCATTCTTTACACGTTGTAGAGATCCACCTCGGTTATTGTTCAACTTAGTTAGTACTTAGTTACCACCTTAGTTACTATTCATCTTAGTTATAACTACTATTTGTAATATTTTGAATAGTAAACTTCCTGATAATGCTGAAATTTAACTTAATTCCATAGGTATTCAGAATGTAAATAATAGCCAAATTGAGGTGTGCACCTGGGGGGAAGGAAAACCGTAGAGATCCTCTGCTCCAGAAATTTGTAACTAGCAACAAAACCCGTTTGAGAATATCCTTTTGTGATAAAGCAGTCTAGTTAACATTTCAACTTTGATGCAACAATTTAATTCCTGGGAAATTAGCCTAGAGATATTGCATATATCTGAAATGCCGTTATGTTTGTGGATATTTACTCCAGCACTGTGTATAATAGCAAAAGTCAGAGAAAATATTCTAAATGTCTATCGGTAAGTGACTAGTAAAAGAAATTATTATACAGCTATAGAATGGGATATTATGCAGTCGTTTTATATTTTTTAACTTTTAAGTTCAGGGGTACATGTGCAGCTTTGTTATATAGGTAAGCTTGTGTCACTGGGTTTGTTGTACAGATTATTTTGTCACCCAGGTGCTAAGCCTAGTACCCAATAGTTATTTTTTTGCTCCTTTCCTTCGAGCTCCCACTCTCCACTGCCAAGTAGGCCCCAGTGTCTGTTATTATACAATCATTTTTAAAAAGAGAAAGCTCTATATGTACTAAAATTGGATTATATTCCTAATAAATATTAAATATTTTAAGAAAGCAAATGGCAAAATATTTAATGTATACTTCTTTTTACATTAAATAAAGATGTATATGTTTCTGTAAGTATAGTTCATCTGTGGAGAGATTCTCCAACTAATACTATTTGCTTACCAGATGGGTTGCTCAGCCACTGGAGTAGGGGGCAGGGAAGTTTTTTCTATCCAAATTATTTGTACCTTTTGGATTTTAGATTTTATAACTTGCATTTATATTACCTATTCAAAAAGTTAGATGAAATTTCATTAAATGATTTGGGAACCACCAAATCCTTTTATAAAGATTGTGCTTTAAGGGGAGAGGTGGTGGGAAAAACAAATAAAGGAAATATATTTTTAAAAATTAACAGTCAAAATAGTTTTTTGTAAACAAAGATTCAAGAAAAATTGTCTTACTTTCACCAGGGCAGTCATGGATAAATTGCACCAAGCATGAGGGTGTTTAAGCAGTACAACTGGGAGATAAATAACATATTTACTTGAAGGCACAGGAAAAAAAAATGATGTGTCCAGTTGAACAGATTCTCTCCATTGTCTGTATTGCATCACATATTCTGGGCAGAACCATCCGCAAGGAAATCCCTCTAATGGAGCAAACACTACTCTGGGAACACAGGCAGGAAATGGGGGTGATAAATCAGAAAGGCAAAGGGAACATGATGGACGCTGGAAGCAGCAAGAGGAAGGCAGGAGGATATCAAAGTGTTCAAAGGAGAACCAGAAAAACAAGACTGTGTGGATGACATCAGTGGGAAGAAAATAACTTGGGACACACCAACAAAAGACATTCAAAGATGATTTGACAGCTTGGCAGTGCTATGAATAGGGTAGCAAGCTCTCCATATTTATTTGCTGGAAGATCTGCTGTTATAGCACATAGAGACAGTGTGTTCAAGGACAAATGCTTCCCTCCATACAAACTGTAAATTTTAATCTCTCAGTTGGAAAATATTTACTGAGCATCTGATTTTTAAGGTACTGTGGGTGATACCAAAATCTGGACGCTTATAGTCTACTTTCAAATAGAAAACCCTTGGGTAAAACGTAAATTCAAAATTATTTTCAAATATTTATCCCTTCTCTCTAGAACACTTCTTTCAGGATCTAGGCCTACAAAAATTTCTACTGAACACTATTTTCAGTTCCTTTCAAGTAATTATTCCTCTGAGCCATAACAAGTAAATTATTAACAATCTAAGTTTTCATAAAAATTCAATCTATTTTTTCCATTATTCAAAACATCTGGTCTCTGTACCTAAGATGTCATAAGTTTATAGTCAGTAATATCTCAGAGGATCTGGGATCATGAAAATATTAGGCTGAGAAAGTTTCTATTCCAAGGAAATATGTCTGAAATCTAGTGTCTATTCAGTCAAAATAACTTTCCTTAAACCTAATCAAAATTCTTCCTACTGCAATTCTGACTCATTTATTTGGCCTCCACATAATTTAGCTCATCCTTTCATCAAAAATATTCTTAACACAAAATGCAATCAAACTCTTGATCTAAATAAAACAAAGAGCACCAATTCCCTAAACATCTCTCTACCATATGTCTCCAATTGTTTTGTAAGATGTGCAACTTGAGTAGTGTTGCCAGGCAAGTGTTAAATTTGAAATTCAAGCTAAAAAATTTGAAATCCAGATAAACAACAACACATTTGATAGTATAAATTTGTTTCAAGTACTACCAGGAACAAATATTGCATAGGATATACATATACTACAAAGTTTTTTATTCATACTAAAAAAGTATTTATTATTTATCTGAAATTAAAATTCAACTTGGTGTCTTATTTTTATTTGCTGAATGTGGCAAGCTTAAACTTGAGTAATTACTTTTAAAAATTAATTATAAAATGGTATGAAACCCATTTTGTTGTTTAATGAAAAAGAATTAATATTACTTAATGTTTACCATCTTTAAGATCTTAGATTACAAACCACTTATTTGGCAGTACACCAGGTCAGAAGTAAAGATGACTGTTTCTGGAATATGTGGAGCCTTTTCAGTTATTTGGCTATCTACAATCAAGTGGCAGAATACCTTCTGGATGGAAACTCAGTGTAAGTCACTGACTATCAAGAGACTTTCAGAACAATTCACTAATACGTTCCTTTTTAGCATGCAGGGTGATAGATGCTTTCCTAGTCATCTAATGCGTTGATATAATGGAGTATTGTTAAATGTCTGACAGAGTACTTAATTTAGAAGGCAACCCTTACCAGATACTTAGTGACCCACTTTGATTCCATACTGAGTGGTGATCCCAGTTTACTTGTAAGTATACTATTTCACACTACCAAAAGACTTCTTTCCAGAGGCACATGAGATAAACAGTGGGAACAAATACATTGAAAAGTAGAGACTTGATTGTGAGAAGAAATATGAACTATACTCTAAGGAATACCCACAAACAGTAGAATATTGAGAGTAATTAATAAAACACATAAAGAGATGTGTTTAAGAGGCAAATTGTCTGAAGGAGGAAAAATACAATCAGAAAATTGCTATAAAACATTTTAAGGGATTTTAGGATTATTCGATGCTAGAAGCAAGCATGTCTCATAATAAAATAAGAAGCAACACTTATAAGCACTGTTAATACAGTGGGATAGAGCAGATTTAAAAAGACAGAAGATATAGATTTGCCATTGTTCATTCATTCATCCATTCATTCATTCATTCACTCAGTAGATATTTCTTGAGAATGCATTGTGTGGCACACATTTTTGCTGGTCCAGAAGATAGAGCTCTGTATGAGTTCCACAGATTCTGATCTATGGAACTTACAGTCTATTTAGAAAACTTAAAAGTAAATACATTAAAAAGAAAACATGGGTCTTCCAATCTGGCATGTAAGGAGCCTGGGAGTCATCACTGCATCCTAACAACATTAAAAAGTTGAACAAACTAAAAAATCAACAGTCTTTCTTGGATTCCCCAGAGAAGTGAGGTCACAAGGAAAACCACTGCCTAAAAAATTGAAGAGAGATGCAAATATAGAGAATCACAATTTATGACAGCGGAACTCACTGAAAGAAACCTCTGCAGGAACCAGTGTCAGGTGAGGAAAAACTAAACTGTAATTGAAAAATTGCTGGAGATGATTGCCATCTATATACCATCTCTGGTGTGGCATATGTTCAGGTCTTTAGCCAATTTCTTAATCACATTGTTTTCTTATTGTTGACTTTTAAGAGCTCTTTGTATATTTGGGATAACAGTCCTTTATTATAGATGAGGTTTTTTGCAAATATATTTGCCTAATCTGTGGCTTATCTTCTCATTCTCTTGACAGTATCTTTCACAGAGAAGAGATTTTCACTTTTAACAGGTTTCAGGTATCAATTATTTCATTCATGTATCATGCCTATGGTGCTGTCTCTAAAATGTCATCACCATCCCCAAGGTCATCTAGGTTTTCTCCATGTTACCGTCTGGCAGATTTATAATTTAGTGTGTTACATTTTGGTCTATGATCTATTTTGAGTTCATTTTTGTAAAGGGTGTAAGATCCATGTCTATGTTCATTTATTTTTTGCATGTGGCTACCCAGTTGTTCAGCATCGTTTGTTGAAAAGACTATCTTTGCTCCACTGAATTGCTTTTGTATCTTTGTTCAAGAAAAAGAGTCTTGAAAATAATTCCCTTCCAATTGTTGGTAATCATTTGGGTCATGAAACCTAGAGGTATTTGATGGAGATCAAAACAAGTTTTGAAGTTGGCTATATTTTGTAGGCTTTATCCACATTTGGGGGCAATTAATTTTCAAAGATGTAGAAAGTACTCATAGAGTTTTCCCCATGCATCATAATCTTGACATACTACCAAATCTAATAGTAACCAAGAAAAATCTGACGAAAATCTTTTGTTTCCAAAAAATCCTAGACCAAAAGAATGACATCTTTACCTCTTTCTCCCTGTCTTTTTTGATATAGCTTCAAGCTTCAAGAACAATTCCCTGTTTTTAAACATATCCAAAATTAGTGAACATAAACACAGGTCAAGGGGTATATATGGACACCTGTGATTTTTTTTTTTTAGTTTGTTTTTGCTAAGGGCAATAAAAAGTAGATTGGGGTGGTTGGTAACATTTGAAAATCACTGGATGACATACAAAATGAGCAATATTAAAATAAAAATTGTTTATTTAATTCTGGAATTTGATTAGAAATAAAAAATGTTTACCTTGCAACTCTGTTTACTGATGAAGCTAAAAACTGGTCAGTAATGCAGTGATAATGATACTGAACTAAATCCCATTCTTGAGAGCTATTTTGTTTATTTCCCTACATTATTTGATGTTAAAATAGTTTTTTAAAGGTTCATCTAGATTTCATCCAGGGAATACAGATAAAAAAAATGTTGAATTCTTTTAGAAAGATAGAAAGAAAATGGGAAACATTAAATAGCTAATGAACAAAAAATGTTCCTGTTTCAATAGGTAGTTTGAAATAAAACTTGATTTTTTTAATCTAAAAAATGCACATTATTTGGATCAGATGCAAATCCAGAAATGAACAATTTTGTTTACTTAAGCTTTAAATCAGAAAGATTATTTTCTAGAATTTTACATTGTCCTCAAAAGAATAATGATAACAAAGACACGGGAGTATGTTTTGTTTTGTTCTATTCTGTTTTGTTTTGTTCTGTTTGTTTGCAGCAAGAGTATTGAGAGAGAAATTGGAAATTGATGGATAAGACTTTAAGAATCTTACTCAACTTATACATTTGCCTCTGGGTCTGTATTTTTTGAATGAGTTAAATGTCTACATCTTGCTAGAACACGCTTGATTTTAAAAGGGATTGTCAGTTTTTAAGCAAAGAATTTTAAATACGAAAACCAATGTTTTAAAGTTGTAATGCCCACCTCAGCTTAAAACAAATAATCCCAGGATTGGAGTCGAAGCCTAAAAGTTGCAAGCCACTGATGTTCTCTTTCCTGCCCTGTAAGTTGCAAATGCTATCCTTGAGATACACAGAAATAGTTTGGTTATGCTCTTAAAGGGACTAACTGGTTAAGAGGAAAACTCAGAACCCCTTTAGTTCTACTTACATTTCAACCATGGCTCTCCCACATAGTGGGACTCCATGACACCAAGACAGCATCTACCTGGTGGGTGGAAGGGTGGCAATAATGCTAAGCAGCTCAAAAGGCAGCCTGTGCTCCGAGTTTCTTTCAATCAGCATTTACAAAAAAAAAAAAAAAGAAAGCCCAGTTGACCTCCTGTCCCACACAGGAAGCTGGAATGTGTTCAAACGGAAAAGAGTGTTTCAGAGAAAGCAACATGGATCCTATTTATTCTTCCAAGGCAAAACATGCTTGCAAATGGGCTTTTCTGAGATACAGTGGTAGAAATATATTTCTCAGATGTTTCTCTTCCTTCTCAGAAACACTTTTAGATAAATCAAAATTTCACAGTCACAAAGATAATTTTTTTAATTAATTGAATTTTTTTTTCCAGTTATAAAAGTAAAACCCAGAGAAATTATCTTGGTGACCCACAGTAGTCACCTGCCATGTTGTGGGTCTGTCTGCGAAAAGGCCACATATTGAGGAACTGCAGGTGGCCTCTAAGAGCTCAGAATGCTCCCAGAGGACAGCCTGAAAGAAAACAGGAATCTTAGTCCTACAACCACAAAGACTCAACGCTGTCAACAATCACATGCGCTTGAAAGAAGAGCCCAAGCTCCAGAAAATATCACAGTTCAGCAGACACCTTGTTTATAGAACACCTAGCCAAACTCTGTCCAGACTCCTGACCCATGGAGATAATAAATGTATGCTGTTTTAAGCTGCTAAGAAAAAAAGTAATACTAGTTTATGAAAACAGTACAGAAAAGTAAAGGCACAAAAATATTCCTTATGGCATCCCACACTATTAGGTGGTCACTCTAAAAGTCGTGTGTGTATGTGTGTGTGTGTGTATGTGTATGTGTGTGTTGTGTGTGTGGAGGGGGTGTATATGGAAGTGTCTTTGGTAAAGGCTCATCTGTTCTACTTTAGTAAGGAGTGCAATCCAAAAGCAGGAATGAGAACAAGAGGAGTCAATCTAAAAAGGATTGATTTCTAACCCAGGGAACAACAGGTTGGGGACAGTTTAGTGATACTAATTGCTTCATCTTTCAAAGATCTAAAAAAAGAAGTCATATAAGCTGTACCTAGAGACATCCCATCCAGCAGTGGCTACAGCAAGAGCTGAGTGAGGTTGAGATGATATGAAGCGTCTGAGATGCTAAGACATGTCTGATGCAAGATGCTTCTTGATATTATTTATAAACTTTAATATATACACTATCACAACTTAAATTTTTCAACGAACATTATTTACATTAGATAACTTTTCTTATCTGCACACAGGTTTTTCTTATTCTGTAGGCTACATAGTAAAGAAAGAAATTTTAGTTTAGAAGATAAATTTGAAGAATATGCTATATTTTCCTTTTTTTCTTTCTTTACTTTTTTTGACAAATAATGACACTTTGTGTCATTTAGGGAAAGGTTAGAAGAGAGTTTGATCATTTCATTTAAACTTGGGAAATTTGATATGTCACTGAACTTTTAATATTTATTTGACAGTTTTGCATCTAATTATTAAAAATATGCTCAGCTCTGTTTGGCATATGTTTCTAATTTACCGGTATTTTATTTTGTGTATTCCTAGGGAAAGAAATCCTGGTTTTTTTAAACTAGGCTGTGATCACCCTTGTAAAGTTAAAACACGGTAGCTTTAAAACACTATTTAAAAATGAATACCTAACATTTCGTCAGTGTTGCCCTCAACTCTTTGCTGGCCAGTTTCTCTCATTAGTCATATTCTTCCCTGGAAATAGGAAAGAAGGACAGAAGGAAAGAAGGAAGAGATGGAGGATACTGATTGGAAAGAAGGAAGAGAGGGAGGGAGGAATTTCGTTTTTTTGACCACTATTAGATTAGTTTAGTGTTAAAAATGGCCTGACTTTTCTGTGAGTTTAGCCTTTCATTTGAGCAGGATATTCAACCTAACCCTGTGCTCCCATCTAAAGAGACAGTCTAATTCACAGAACACACTCTGGGTTTGCCAGCTACTTAGCTAGCAACACTACCCTGTGGGCTTATATAGATAAAGCTCCACTCCAGGGAAAACTGGAACTGCTTTGAGTCTTTGGGGGGACTCTAAAATAGCCCACGGTCATTTGACACATTTGGAATTTTAACAAAGAAAAGTTAAAAGCAAAGCAAAAGGAAAAGAGGGTTTCCCAGGCAGACAGCAAAATCACCAAGAGATTAAACCCTTTTCTGACCTCTCCCTAAAAGACACTGATTCTACCAGGAGGTGGTAAACAAGGACAGTACAGCTTTAATTTTATGACCACTCCTAACCAGGGGAACAAAGCATAAATCTCTGAACATCATGTTTCCTTTTATCCTCACCAAGGAGTAGAAATTTCTCGGCAAATATGTTAAAATCCAGGTTAGCACTGTGACCTTTCATGGGATTTTTGCAATACACCAATCAATTCTGCAAGAATGATTGCCATTGCATGTCAAGTGTTACAACTTTGAAGCAAGTGAGTTTAAAGAAAAAGTAAGAAAAAAAATCTAAGACAAAAGGTTGGTGAGGCAGGAAAGGAGCTGAATTTCCTCGACTAGAAATAATCTTTTCCATCAGAAAATATTTAGGGGTAAGGAAGGGGTTACCCATACCTTTATTTTCTTAGCTCCTTTTTGTAAGTTCCTTCCTTTTCACAGGTAAACTTCTAGAAACAAGATGTTATTTATTTCATAGGAATGTGTTCCCATCTGGATGTTGGATTCGGCTGTGGATTCTCCCTTAAGACAAATAGAGCTAAATGAAGAGCAATGTATTTGCTGTTATGCATGCCAGGTATATGCAGTATGTAAACAGGAAGATAAAGCACAAACGCTTGCCTTTATTATTCTGAATTACAGGCAGATGATTGGTTGAATCACAGTAGCTTGAGACCTGAACTGTGACAAAACTGTCAAAAAAGGCAACTATGCTCTTAATATATTGTGTTATTCAAACATATTTTACAACGTATTTGATGTCTGTATTCCAGGTGTAATAAAAGGTGTTCCAGAATTTTTGTAGTTAGATATTAGGATAAAGGAAAGGGAGAAATGTGCATTTGTCTGACTCTGAATAGTCAAAATAATCTAAAAAGGTCTGTCTTTCAGAAATGAAATGAAGGAAACTATATTTGAATGAAAGAGGTATGAAAATGCAATCAGCAAGTTTGTCAATAGGAGGAAACATCCTATTTGGCTAACTACTTAAGTTTATTCAGATTTCTTCTATCTTCTAACACCGAATACATACTCACACACACACACACACACCCCACATATGTATATATGTATGTATATATATCTCTCTACATATACACACATAATGTATGTGCAAGTGTGTGTGTGCAACATGGTGGAAAGCATGGCTTAAATCCCAGCTCACATATTTTGGAGCTTTGCAGTAGTATTTCTAATAATATTCCAGGCACATCTCCTCTCAGCTTTCTGTTTCCTAACCTGTAGAATGGTAAAACCAGACTTTCAGCTTTATTTTGGAGGGCCATCGTGGACATTAGACAAGATAGCATAAAATGTAATGTGAAAAGTTTGGTTCTGAAGTCAGATTTTGGGAACTTGATTCCAGCCTCTCTACTTACCACAGTGTAATATGGACAATTGACTTATTCTTTCTGTGTCTCAGTCTCCTCATCAGCAAAATGGGGTAATAACAGTGGCCCTTCATAAGGTTCTCAATGAATTTAACTTATCCATGTTTAAGAGAATTCCTGGGCGCAGAAAGAACTCAGTAACATAGTTATGTCTACCTTCACTGCCAGCATCACTGTTGGCATTACACCAACGCACCTAGCAACATGCCTGGTATGAAGGAGGTAAGCATTGAATATTTGTGGAAAAAAAACAAATGATCTTACATTTGGGTTTTAATGGGATATGCCTTTCTTATTCTTTGTCATGAATCAATTATATCTTATGGAAGGCAATAGTCATGCTATTTTCCTCTCCAATAAAATAATTCTATAACCCTTCATATCTGCTCTTTTGGCCATATATTCTCAGTAATATGTAAGCCAAGAAGCAGGTTGAAGCAAACATAAATATTGTAAAACTATTTAACTACATCACCCGCATCAATGGAGATAAATGAAAAAAAAAAAAAAAAAAAAAAAAAAAAACTTTTCTCTATGTCTCCTTCTCCCTAGTGTAGAGTTTTTATTGATTTCTCATTTTTTAACTTACGTGAAGCCTTGACTTTTCTGATTTTTTTTTCTCTGTTAAATTAGGTATGTTACAAATTCTGCTAAAAAAGACAAGCCATCTGGAAAAAGGGAAAGACTACTGGCAGTGGAGTCTTAAAAACCTTTTGTCCCTCATTCAGATTCAGACATCTGAATGGACCTACCTAGTAACATCCCAGGACCTACCTATGCTGCTGTTGGAGAACCAGACAATTTAATTTAAATTATCTCTTTTTAAATGATATAACATCTTTCATACTTAACAAGGAAAGCAAGTGACTTGCCTAGTACCTTTCTGGGTACTTAGTGTAATTAGCAAAGTAAGACAAGAACTTCATCTTCTGTGGTAAATTCCTGTCTTTCCTCTACTCCATTAGGCTAACTCACTTACAAAGTAGAGGAAAATATACCTGCTCTATGAGGCCTCGGGGTTGTCGTGGGAATTTTATTATTATTATTAATTAGTAATATTAATCAACATAATAAAAAAGATATTAATGACTGCAAGATACTACAAGCAAATGGAGTGATAATATCAAAACGAATTCCAAAGACATACAAACATTTTTGTCTTTATTAAAAACTTCTTACAATTACTGAGAAAAAAATGGTAAAGGAGGTATGAAAATATCTTTAACATGGATATTATTATTAAATCAATATATTTGAAGTACAAAATCTGTGAATACATATTGACATAGTATTGAAATGAATTTATTCTCTAGAATCATGCAGATAGCATATTTTCCTTGCATCGCATTCTGCAGGAATATTTCAGATGGTATGTCTTCTTTGCCTCTGAAGAATTAGCTTCTGTTTTTATAATATTACTAAAGCTGTACTACAAGAGATTATAGAGGGAAAAATTTATGGTAATAGTTCTCTATAAAAAGTGAACTCATTTATCTTCCCCAAGTTATAATGAGCTAGTTTAAGAAAGGCCTTTGAACTTACCTCTGGCAAGTGGAAACATTAACAAGCCAGTTTTGAGAAGAAGCTTTTGAACTTCTGGCAAGTGGAAACATCAGTCCTGACATATCATTGGGAAAGCTCAGGTCAAAAGTGCAGCAGCAGGAAAGTATTTCCACCCATGTTTCAGAAATATCAACGTATCTGCATGAGCTATCATGTTCATGAATATTTCAGTCAATTTTCAAGGAGCCTTCATATCCAAAAATGGATAAAGATTATATCAGTATGGCTCAGGGCAATATTTTTCAAACTACAGATTGCAATCCATTAGCAGTCATGAAAGCAATTTAGTGGTCTTACCCTGCATTTTAAAATAATGACATAGATTAGAATAAATAAAAAATATTAGAGCAGAGACTCAATAGTAAGGATAAATATTGTTTGTAAGACTTCTGCTTTGGATGTATGTTTTTTTCTGGATCTTATTGCAAAATGCACCTCTTGCTGTGAGCTGTAGTTAAAAAAGCAGAAAAGCACTGATGGGGGAATATGAATTCTGATTTGCTTGGACAAAGATGGGGAGACAAAGGGCTTTGGATCTAAAGTCTGAACCAGAGAAACTGCAGAATGATATTGCTTCTAACCCTTTCTACTCCAAAGAAGGATAAGACATAAGGGAAAAGATGGTGAGATGGATTAGTTACCCTGTATAATTTCCTTAGATAGATAAATTCTAGGAGCTATGAAATCATTTCTTCAATTTCCGACTCTAGCAACAAACAAATATTTTCTCCTTTAAAAGCGCAGTGGTGGTTTAGAAATCAGAATAAGACCTGTATCTACCTGCCACATTTTCTTTTGCAAGAGATTCTGTATTCTGTTGACCATAGAACCTAGTGCTGTTTTGCAGCTTATATATTACTTTAAGCCTCCAGAAGAATTACATAAAAGAAATCAACACTTGCCTTTGCTTTAATTACTTCTCATCCATTCACATAATGAGAGTCACTTGACATTAATGCTAACTAATAGTTTCAAACAATTGCCCTCGAGGTGGAGGAAAGTTTGAAATAGCTTAAAGAAAGTCAAGATAACGCCACAGTCAACTCATTCAGTTCACATGAGTTTACTTTTTAACTTCTCTAGAGGGAACAGGTGTTGGCTAGCTGATGCTAACTATCCTTTACAGTATTTTATTAAAGATTATAAAATGTGCATGGATTAATTTGTACACAGTTGACATGGGGCAATTTTAATATTTGTTCAAGCATGATTCAAATGCTTCAAAAGAAAATATTATTTTGGAGGAGCATGGTCCAAAATGTTCTGTGGTAATGGAAAGCTCTGTATCTGTATTGTCCAAATGGTAGCCAGTAGCCACATACGGCTTGTGAGTATGTGAAATGTGACCAGTGTGATTAAGAAAGTCAAGTTTCAATTTTATTTAATTTTAATACAAAGTTAAATTTGCTACATATGGCCAGTGCTAACATATTGGAAAGCACAGTTCTGGAGTCTTTCACTTTCATGCTAACTCAAAACAATGAAAATTGTTCTTCTTTATTAATGTCTCAAAAATGAAATTATTCATTTATGGTAAGGTGACTTTTGACTCCATCTTATTCACTCTTTTCAAGTCATCCCCCTGCTCGAGTCTCTTGATGGTATCGTACACATAGTAAGTATTCAATAAGCATTAGCCACTACTGTTGTTACTGCTATTATTGCTCATATAGAACCTACCTTTTCCCCTAAATTAATCTTTAAAACTTACATTTATCAGGATGTATTGAGGATCTGCTTTGATGAATTCAGACATATAGGCATGATTATGGAAAATGCTTTTCAAACTGCAGATTGATAGCCACTGGTGTTTCATAAAAATAATTTAGCATATAAGCATTATTATATTAATTATGTTTTTGCCAATAATAGTTATAATTAAAACTTCTTTTACTAAATATTTTAAAAGTAATCTATGGTAGGTGCTAGGTGGATAAATGTTTTTAATTTCCTTGGGCAAATTCTTTCACCTCTTTGGACCCAAGTGTATTCATTTATTAAGTGGAGAATGGACTAAAGAATCACAGACATAATGCCTACAAGATTCTGCCCGTCACTCAACAAATGAAGCAGGCTGAGTATAAGACTGCAAGGTATTAGTACAGTTTGAATGCATGTGTCACTGTAAAACTCATGTTAGAACTTAAACCCCAAAGTGATGGTATTAAGAGGTGGACCCTCTTGAGGGGTGATTAAGTCATGAGAGCTCTGTTCTCGTGAGTGGATTAATACACTTATGAAAGAAGCTTCTGAGAGTGTTCTACTTTTTTGCCCTTTTCATCACTTTTGCCATGGAGGGACATAGTGTTTGTCCCCTCTGGAGTACACAGTGTTTAAAGGACCATCTTGGAAGCAAAGAGCAGCCCTCACCAGACATCAGATGTGCCAGTACTTAACCTTAGACTTCCAACCTCCTGCATTGTAAGAAATATATTTCCATTGCTCATAAATTACTCAGTCTCACATATTTGTTATGGCGTCACAAACAAAGATTATGGAGGAATATGTATCAAACTAGAGAACTCACGTCCCCACCTAAAAAAAAATAATGCCACTCAGTTTCAGCCAAATTTGTCCATATGCAAATTTTGACCCTGTGTTGATAAATGCTTTCATTTTTCAAGATAAGCCAAAAATTTTTATGATTCCTGAGGCTAAATTCACTAAGAATTAATGTGAGTGGAGTAAATTTTTAGGTAGAGGTAAAATAAATTTCAATAAAGCTATGGAAACAATGTAGGATCCTAAGAATCAGCAGCTTCTAACTTCTAGATTATTTGATCTTTAAAATTCTTTCTAGTTCTGCTACTCCAGCCTTGATGACATCTCTTCATGTGTCTTTCTTGAACATTTTAGAAATGTTTGTATCTGAAGAATAAGTATGCTTCAAGGAAGCACTTTTTGAAGAAAGGCAGCTAATGTAGCAATGATTCTACCCTTTTAGCTTTTAGGCCTAGGCAGCAAGAATTTAGAAGTATAAACCCACTAAAGGAAAAGGACTGAAGTAAAAAGCAAATAAAATTTTGAATGAAAAAGAATGAGGTGAGGGAAAAAAATCCAAGTAAACAAACAGCATGAAGCAGAGCCAAGGAAGAAATACTCTGATTGCTCCATAGCCTTTAAGTGTTTTTCAGGGATATTTGCATATTCTCCAAATCTCATTCTTTTGAAAATACTGAAATGCATGTTAATTTACACTTGTCTGGAAATAGATCATATTCTAAACCATGAATAGTAGGTAATTACAAACTGGAGCTTTAACCAATTTCCAAGACGGTGTTGATAAAAATCATCTAAAACGGCGTTTTTAGCCCAATCCCGAACCACCCCCTACTTTAGGCCTCACTTCATGCTCTGTGCACATATGGAGCAAATACATCTGGAAGACAATAAAGCAGCAACTTGGAGCTCTAACTAAAAACAGGAATGGGAGCACAGGATTAAAGCCAAAAGTGAAGGGGGTCTATTTTCATTTGAGTTGTACATTTTTCCAGTCTCTTTTACCCCAATTCTAGCCCAACCAATTTATTGAAAAGCATGTAATTCAGAAACAGATGAAAACTTAGTCATTATTTTAAACACTGTTAAGTACCGGGTACTATTAACTAGTGGGTAGAGTTATGGAAAATTCTAGTTCTGACCAACACTGTCCCATGCTCTGTGTAAATCATATGCAATCAGTGACCATAGTTACTATACTTTCTTTTTAGATGCTGACTAAACAATTGCTTAATGGCCTCCAGAAATACCCTGCACTAGCCATTCCAACTATTTCAAAGAAGCTGAGTTTTATGCTATACTTGAGATTTACTTGTCAGTGATAAATTTCAAAACTAAATAAACTGAGGTAGAATTATATACAAAATTGGGAAGTTAAAAATAATTATGCATCATTGGCTTTGAACTTATGAACTCAAGAAAACCAAAATAAGGGCTGCGTACTTTGAAAACAAATTCTCTTGCAAATCTTTAAGTTTATAAACGCATATTTGTGTATATATATATATATGTATGTATAAATATATTATTTATGTAACTGTTATTCAAGACTATCATGATGGTATTTTAAATATTACATTGTTAGATCTCTTATACACAATTTAGTGGAAACTATTGATTCCAATTTTTAAAAGCTTATCCTAATTCACCTTATATATCCAACAAAGAAACGTTTGCATAATTATTTCCACTTCTTAAAATACTATCAGACACATTAAAATTGTAGTATTTGCTTTGGCAGTTAAACTAGCTTTTTAAAGTCGTTACAGACCAAAAATAAAGAAAACAAGATTAATGTTGCCAATTTATTTTTGTTTTAAATAAGAATGATGTCCAGATGTGAGCTTACAGTGTCCTTCAAGAGACATCATAGGAATGCCTAAAATATGAGTCTTAGGGGCTGTCTTATTTATGTGTGCTCATTAACAGTAAATGCTATACCCATAGGTTTTTGTTTTTGCTTTTTGGTTTTTTTTAAAAAAAGACAGGGATAATAAGTGATGTCATTACTACTGTCACTTTCTGGTAAGAGGCGTTGGCTACCTGCTTTACTCCTCCAGGTAAGGATTACTCATTTCCTCTGACATCTGCAAATGTTCTTCTTAACTTGAGGTGACATAATCTGTGCTGCAGTAACTTCTCACAATGTATCAAAAGACTACAAATCAAGTGGATTCAGTATCAGCTCTACTTTTGCTATGACCTAGAGCTACTGATCCTCAAGTCTTCCAATGCTCCAGTTTAAAAAGGCTGGTATATGAGGTTGCGAACCAAAAATCTATTAAAATATATTAAGCAATCATTCACCTCCCATATTCACCCAGCTACATGTATTTGCTTCCTTCTGAGAACAGAAAGTACTCTTGCTGCAGAACTGTGAATTATTTCAAATGGCAAAGTTCTTTGACTGTGTACTCTATCTTTTCTTAACAAGTTAAATGAGGCGGTAAGTAGCACAGAAGTTTAGAATAGGAAATAAAGGAACAGAAAAGCTGGGTTGGCTAATTTAGTTGATAAAATTCCTCTTCTTTGTGGCATTAAGATTCACAAAAATCTCAAATTTGAATTTTGAAAATAATCTCAGTGTGAGTTTTCCTTTAAATGCACTATGAAATTATTCTCCAAAAGACATGGTTTTTGAGTTGCTTTGCCAGTTGCAGCAAAATGGGCTTCAAGGTGGGGCTGTTGGGTTTTGTTTTTTCTGTGATTTTACTGAATTTTCTTTCTTTTCTTTAACATCAGTAACTGAATTTGAAGTGGCAATAGATCGGACTTCAAAGGATAATAATTTTCAGAATCAAAATGACACCCTCAGGATGTTAACAATGAAATTGTTCAGATCCTGTTGGAAAATAATTTAAATGGGTCATTCTAAAATAAGTGAAGTTTTTCCCCATTGGTCTTCAGGATTTTTCCTTGTACTAGACTTATGTTTGGACCTAACAAACTTTGTCCATGTATAATATTTGAAATTAACTCCTTGGGTTTTCCCTGCATACAGTAACTGAAACATCCTGTATTATTTTACATCAACAGCTTCATAGCCCATGCATGTGTCAAGCATTATGCTTGATTAGAGATACAAAGATCAACTGTACTCTTTTTCCAAGAGTTTTCAGTCTGTGGAAAACAAATGTGTCGTCAATGTCAATATGATACTATGGCAATAATGTACAGGGTACCTAGGGGCTTTCAATAGAAGAACCTAAACCCAAATTAGTCATGACTAGCCAAGTTTCCAGGGAGTTGGATCTCTTCCTAAGTGAAATAAGTCATACAGAGAAAGGCAAGCACTGAATTAACTCACTTATGTGTGGAATCTAAAAATGTTGAACTCATAGAAACAGGATAGAGGGTGGTTGCCAGGGTCTGCAGAGGTGGGGAAATGAGATGTTCATCAAAAATACTAACTTTCAGTTATAGAATGAATATTTTCTGGAGATCTAATTTACAGCATGGTAACTATAGGTAACAATTTTTATAGTGCACTTGAAATTTGCTAAGAAATTATATCTTAAATTTTCTCACCACACGTGCACACACACACGTATTAGGTGAGGTGATAGATATGTTCACTAACTTGATGGTGGTATTTTATATTATATACATATAACAAATCATTGCATTGTACATCTTAAATTTGTACAATTTTATTTGTCAATTATACCTGAGTAATGCTGGGGAAAAAACAAAATGAACAAAAAACTTTGATGATAAATAAATATAAACTGGATGGGGGCATGTAGACAAAATTTACATAGGAAATTTACATTAGATGGCAAAGTTGTTTCATCTCATGTTTAACTACCTTGGACAGTTTGGGATTTTTCACCCTTCTTTATCTTTGCTCTCTTTTGCTTTGAAGGAAATGCACATCTTAATCTAATTATGTACTTCCTATTTTGGTCTTTATCTAATCTCTGAGTTGTTGACTTGTTTTCTTTAACAACAAACACTATGAACTACTCCTCTTGACAGTGTTCCTGTTATAGGTGGAAAATTTTATTTCCACTTCAATACACCCTTCTATCATAATATTGTCACCAGTAGAGGGTTGTGACTGCGAGTTGTCCAGATTCTTGGTGTTTTGAAAAAAGAATTGGATAAAAAGCCCAGCAAAGCAAAGACAGAACAAAGCAACAAATAACGAAAGCAGGGATTTATTGAAAACAAAAGGACACTCCACAGCATGGGAGCAACCCGAGCAGATGATCAAGGGCCTGGATACAGAATCTTCTTGAGTCCAAATACCCACTAGAAGTTTCCCATTGGCTATTTTGCTAACCTCATGTAAATGAAGTGGTAGCCTGCAATCAGTCTGATTGGTTGCAGAAAGCAGTCAATCAGAGGCTGAAGTGAAGTTACAAAGGCCACACTCCTGCAAAAAGCAACCAATCAGAGGCCAGGGTGAAGTTATAAAGTTATACTTCTATGCAAACAAGCCGCCAACAGTCTGTTTGGTTGCAGACAGTCAAGTTCCCATCTGCTGAGCAGAAAAGTTCACAGGGAGTAGACTCCTGTCTTTTTGTTACTTTGGTGTGGAAAGTTAGGTTTTTCCTTTCAATTTAGTTCTAGGAAGTCAGCGTGAAACAGCCTTAGTGTTCCTGCCTCCAGACCCTATTCTCCTGCCTCAGTATCACCTTAGGTTCTCTTCACCTTTGTCAAGACTCCAAGCCTGCTACTGTTGTCTATATTTTCTTGGAAAAAAATATATATAACTGCTTCATGACTATTTTCCTATGCATAAGCTAATAAAAGTGAAAATAATACTGGTTTCAGGTTTCATAAGATTAACCCAAATATCCAGTAACCTACTACTGTGGAAGAAGTGGCTGGAGCTGCATTAAACATATTGCAACAAACTACAAAGGAACATCAGAACAACTTTGGCTCTGATATTCCTGGGCTACTGGGCTAGCACTGGATTACTTATGTGTATAATGATCAATGTGAAAGAGGAAAAAGCAAAAACAAAAACAAAACTCTATCTTGTTTGAGGCTTCTTTACGTAGGTTTTCTGTTACTTGCAGTTAAACTTAGCTCCTAGCCAATAAAATGTCTATCCAAAGTCAAAGTCCCTCTGAAATACCAACTCCTCTATAGTGTTCTCTCTCCTTATCAAAGCTATGCTCTAAAACATATTTGGGGAATGTGCATGAGTATTGTTACCTCCACTTTTTATTTTTATGTAGTCATACTCACAAGGACTCTGTTGACATGAAGTATGCAACTTTATCCAAGAGAAAGAATGTTTAATTATTCCAGAGGGCCTGATGCCATATTTCTGAGAGGCCATGACAATGCATCCCTTTGCAAACAAGAATGAATTATTTCCCTCTAAGTAATAGTGGTAGATAGAAACAGCACAATAGTTGTAAAAGGCAACAAGAAATTATCAGATCCATTCCCCTGCAGTCTGCCAGATGAATACTTTGCTCTTGAAAATTGGCAAGTCTGTAACTGACTATCCAGGCATTGCCTGATCTTTGGGGTAAAGTAGAGGAGAGTAAGAGGAGTGGGGGTGGGGTCAGAGGTCATCATTCAAACCAATCAGAAGGGGAAAATAGCTGGAAAAGTGCATGTGGGAGATTTTAATAAGCAATCATGGCAATGACCCGCCTCACTTGCTTCATTCACATGGCCACATTTATGCATACAGGGGCTTGAGGAATAAAGTTTCGTGTCTCCAGCAAAAAATGTAAATAAATTTTGATGAAAAACTAACAGTTTCTGTCACATGGTTTCTGTTTTCCCATGGCACAAAAGCACCCATTCATTAGATCAATAAATGTTTATAGAGTTCTTACCTTTATTGCTTATAATCTAGTTTGGGAGAAACACTATATAATTAGAATTGAGGTAAGTACATGGAGGAAAAGTACAGAGTACCATGAGAGTGTATAACAGGATATCTGACTTAGAGTGGAGAATCAGGTGAAGCATCCCTGAGAAGGGGACAAGAGAGCTGTCAGCTGAAAACTGAAAAATTAATGGACTTGAACAATTGCATCCTGTTATTTGTCATGAAACAGTCTCTTCCTTCTTTCTTTCCTTCCTTTCTTCCTTCCTTCCTTCCTTCCTTTCCTCCTTCCTTTCTTCCTTCCTTCCTTCCAATTATCTCTGTGGTTTGTAGTAAAGGAGAAGTGACATCTATAATTTAGTGGAATGGGTAAATATTTATATCCTCCATTACATGAGTCCTATCATATAGTTTTATAACAGGTAACCAATGCATGCACAAACCTGGTACCCTGCCTCAGGTTTCAACCAACTATTGTAACAACAACAAAAAACTAGTTGCATTTCAAGCTCTTTTAGAAACAGAATTGGGAGTCAATGTACCCGACTGATGTAATGGGGATTACTGGAAAGAATCAGAGGGAAATAAGGAGGCACTGAAAACTCTCAAAAGCAATATTGCTAAGTTTTATGGAAAATGGAATAGTGATTTAGAACACAATAGACAGCTTTCATAGTCTGCCTTCCACATGACTCTTCTCTCAATTTTTATTTCTCTCTCTGTTTCTACTCAAGCTCCTGTTGCCAACACTCTTCTCCCCTTTTCTCTACTCCTTGCTTCTTTCTTACCCGCTGCTTCTACTGACACATAGATTCTGATTGTCATCTTCTTTCCCTGTGCGTAGCCTTTGAATTATTTTAGTGCCTGTGCCTGCTTATCTTTCTACTACCACTATCTATTTGTATGTTTTATAGTCGTTGGCCCCAATAAACAAGAGGCTTGGAAGCATTAGTCATTGTTGCCTGGCCAGCCTATAGGTGGCTACCTTAGATGCAAGAGCAAGTCTCTGGTCAAATGAATTGTGCATGGCCACGGTGCAAAGCATGCCTGTGACTCTTCATAAAATGTATGGGAACTCATTTCTACTTCTGGTCAAGATGTATCAGATTATTTATTCTGTGTGAAGTAGTAACTCAGGCACAATATATAAAATCATTTTTAGATATTGAACATCAGTCAGTGAAGGACAGTGATTAGTGAAAGAGGGAAACAAGTGAGTTCTATAATCAACAGGCCACAGCCAAAGGCAGAGTTTGGTGGTCTTTTTTAGTTGGAGATATGGAGCTGGGAGTAAGGGGGAATTGGGGGCACCTAGGGTTTACATGAATTAGAACTGATTGCCTCAATAGTGGGGCAAATTAGCCTTAGACCAAAGGTCTAGTCCTACCTTACAAAATTAAAAAAAAGAATTGGAATATTAAACTGTTTTCATATAACTGCATCCCAGAAAAAAAATTAGGAATATAAATAATTCAGAAATATCTAGCACTTAACAAAGTAAAGTTTATAATGTTTGGTCTCCAAAAAAAAATTATCAGATATGCAAAGAAGCAGAAAAATACAACTCATAATGAGAAGATAAATGAGTCATAAAACAGTCTCATAAAAAACCACAGGTTACAGAATTAGTAAGCAAGTTAAAAGTTATTATAACTGTATGCTGTATATTCTAGATAAGAGTGAGCATTTAAATAGAGACAAGAAAGGCATAAAAAGGTTCAAATGAAACTTCTATAAATGAAAACTATAGTATCTGAGAGAAAAATACAATAATGACCTTGAATAATAAAACATCAATTAACTTGAAGACATAGTGCTAGAAAGTATTCAAAATGAAATACACAGTTAAAAAAGACAAAAATACAAATAAGCAGAGCATCTCTTGATTATAAGATATCTTCAAACAACCAAATATTTACCTGTCATGGGAACCCCCACTGGAGAAGGTGTGACAGAAAAATATTTGAAGAATTAATGGCCAAGATATGTCTAAATGTGATGGAAGTGTTAAAGCTACAGATCCAAGAAGCTTAAAAAGACCCGAGCACAAAAGACATTAGAGAAAACTATATCAAAGCAAATCATTTAAATTGTTTAAAATAAGAATAAAGAAGTATGAAGGAATGGTATACAAAGAAATGAAGACTACCAGAAACTGTTAATAAGTGGATAAATAAAAGTGGCTCCTCCCACATTTCTCTTCTCTAGATGTGTTCATTGCTCCAATGAAAACACCCCTTTCTGTATACTCAAGTTGAATGACAGTCTCTCTATTCCATTAGTTTGTTCTTTTTAATCAGTTATAATTATGTGAAAATATTATTTATTTAATCATATATTTTAAAAAGCTGTTCATTGAGTTAGGAACACTTTCTGTTCTGTTCAACTGTTTGTGAGTTGAAACAATGTGCATGTCACAAAAAATATTGGCGGTGGGAAGATGGAAGGGAGAAAGGGTGAAAGAGAATTCACAATGTGGCATAATAAGCAACCGGCATTTAAATCTCCCGGGTATGTTTTAATTTTAAAATAAAAGTTAAATGTAAAAAATATGGACCTATTAAATTTGTGGGGGAGATAAAGGTATGTCCCAGGAGGCTCTGCTGCTCAGAACCATAAAGTGAAGTCTAGTTATTAGGGATAAGCAATTTCTGAAAGAAGTTACTTCTTTATTTTTTCCAATATGTAAGGTCTCCTCTGATTAAACGAATTTGTTTCTGAAGTGCATGAGGTTAGCGTGTGTGTGTTTTACTACTAAAACACTTCGAACAAGGGAACAACTGATTTAATCAGCAGCAATGGGTGAATCTTTAGAGATCCTGGGGACTTTACCAGAGTTGGGGTAGGAAAGGTGGGGTGGAAGCAAGGAAAGCTGGGAGGTTTCTAGTTTTAGGAATAAGAATTAAAGGTTACAATCCTAAGCTTTTTCTATTCCTTCAGACGGGAATCAAAGCTACAACTATTAGGTCTTGGATAAAATTTAGAATGTTTTAAATTTTCTCTACATTCATCTCCAGTTTGTTACCCTAAGGATTTTCAATGAAAGTCTTATAATGGAATCAATCTGTTTGTCTTGATAGTGCAAAGAAGGAGGGATCTGGAGAATCTGGCCCATTCTGCATTGAGGGATGGGGTGGGGAAAGGAACAAAACTTATAATTCCAAAAGCTGAAAGGGTAGAAGTCTATGCCAAGAGAAAAAAAAAAAAGAGGTAAGGGAGATCATTCTTGAAAGAGGCCTTGGACTGAACTATGAGGAATCCTACAAGGAAGCCCAGGAGGAAATTCCCTGGTTTGTTTTTAGTAATTCTCACCATTACAACCACCACTCAGTGTGTGGGAGAAAGAAGCAGCCAGTTTGACCTTCAGCCTCTAGGTTGCTTGTTTCAATGCAGAATCCTGGGCTCTATACCAGAACAAATAAATCAGCCTCTCTGGGGGGCAAGCCCCAGAATCTGAATGGCTTCTCAGAAATCTTGATGCACACTAAAGTTTGCATCAGGATTCTAGAAAATGATTAAAATAAATTGGCCAATGATCCATAAAATTCCATCACTGGTACGCTTAGAGTCTACATTATTGATAACATTGAAATAACATCAGTGTGTAAACAGAACATTATAGATTAATTTTAAGTGATAGGACTCCTCCTAAGTTACCGTGTCGTTGCTATGGACAGGTGAGAAAATATTCTCTGCAGATCCATCCAGAAATTATTCTAGAACTGAAGTTATGCTCTGGATAAATCACACAAAAGAGACTTTAGAAGCTAAGGTGAGGAATGGCCTCCTATCTAGCCCTCTTGAAAAGAGAATACTGTGTATAAGAAAATATCTTTCAGAGAGCAAAAAGTGACAATTGCCACAAGATCTCTTAGTCCTACCTATGTTAAATCTTGGAGCTGGCTTTGTACCTGAGCCCCGGGCATTTGCACTGGCTCCAACAATAACTACTTTCTGCCAACTATTAGTTCTAGGGGCCTAGGACAGTTTGCTGCTGGGTGTTTCTTTTTTTTCTTTTTCTTGACTTTTCTAATTAAAGAACTGGAAAGACCACAAATGATATTTATTTCCTTTAAAACTCACATAATGTATTCCAATTCCAAAAGTCACTCTCTGACAGTGGCAGGAACTGGCTTGTCAGTCCTGAGATTTCTCTGTGAGTATCTCTTTGTCTTTAGCAGAGTAGAGACCTGAGGACAAAGGAAGGATCTAATAACTGTTATTAGACCAACAAATATATTGTGACATGTGCCCACCACCCTAAAGGTTTTTTATTAACCGTTTGCAACATTTTTAGAGAAGTTCTTCAGGTTACAATTATTATACGGTACTTGCATGCCAAGCTTTTAAACAACAGCAACAACAAAAATTTAAAGCTTCTTTTTGACAATGCACAATATATTATTTGCAGAATTACTTAAACATAGGGTGCTTTTCTAAAGGCAAGCAATATAAAATTATGCCTTGTTTTATGGGGGTTGGGGAAAACTACCAAATACTGGCAATTTTATGGAGCAAGATTATTTTTGAAAGCTGCATCTCAGTCATGCCTCTTGCTTCAGGAGAAAAAACAATGAAACCTTTGTGGTATGTTAGCATCTCACTTAGCAAAGGGCTTAAGTCACAAGAAAACAAAATTAACCTAAGATCTCTCTACATTTTTTTACCTTAAGAATGAACACAAAGTCGAATATACTATAGATCATCCACTTAAACGTGGTGTAGATCTCATTGGTCATACACTTTCGTTGCTGAAAGAGACTGAGATTATAGAAACTTTTCTTGCTTTCAAATGATTAAAGCAATCATTGAGAATCAAAAAACTTAAATTGCTTCCCCAAGATTTCACCATTACTTACTGACAAAGCTAAGACTAGAATCCAGATTCTCCGAAGATTTGTCCTGTATTCCAACCATTTTCTCAAAGTTAAAATGAAACTACAAAGCCCTCCTTTTGGGAGACAGCACAGTACCAAAGAAAGAGGGAGTGCTTTGGAGTCTGATGCACTCGAACACATTCTGACTTCATTTACCAGCTACAAGGCCTTGAGAATTTATTTTAGCTCTCCGAGTCTCAGCCTCCTTAGCAGAAAATGAGGATGCTAACATTTAGTGCATAGTGGTTTATTCAACAAATATTTGAGCAGCTACATGGAGCCAACCGCTCCTTTAGGGCAGTGGGAAGACAACAATGGACAAGATAAGAATTCTTATCGTCATGGAGTTTATATTCTTGTCAGCACCTAGGGACAATAAATGAATAAACAGATAAAGTATATAGCACACCAGATAGTGGTAAGTGCTGTGGAGAAGGTAAAGTAGAGAATGAGGCAAAAGGACTTATGGGTAGATGGGTATGTGTTATGTTAAATAAGATAGATAAATGAGGTAGTCTGAGAAGGCCTTATTGATAAGGGGATTGTTAAGGAAATTGGTGAAGAAAGTGAGGGATAAGAACATTCAGAAAACTAGCAAACCAACCGTCCTTGGGTGGAAACATCCTTGGTCCACGAGAGTAACAGTACAGAGGTTCCCTTTGTGGTTGGTGCAAAGGGAACCAGAATGAAGGTGGTGTGGTGGAGTGATGGCCTGGGTGGGGACCCATGGGGATATCCTATAAGGTCTGTAGCCATTGTAAGCATTTTAGATTCAGTTTTAAATAAAATGCAAAATGACTACAGTGCTTTGAACAGAGCAGTGACATGACTAAACATATATTTTGGAAGGATCACTCTGGCTATTGTGTTAAAATAAAATATAAGGGCAGGAAGGATAGAGGCCAGAAGATCAGGTAGGAGAAATTTGCAGTGACCCAGAAGAGAGATTATAATAAAAAGAGGTCAGATTCAGGATATAATTGGAAGAAATAGCCAACAAAATTTGCAGAGAGATTAGACGTTGACTATGAGAGCAAGAGGGGAGTCAAACACGAATGTAAAATTTTTTACCTATGCTGTTAGAAGGAGGAAAAAGGACTTAGGAGATGCAGGTGCAGGGAGGATTCTAAGACATATTAATAAAATGGATTTTAGATATGTAAATTTTGAAATGCCTCTAGATCATCAAGCAGAGCTCATAAGCAACCAGGAAGATGGTGTTGAGGTTCAGGGTGAAAGATCTACCTTGGAGACTCACCAGGCAATTGGTATTTAAGGCCACGAGACTGATCACATGCTTTCAGGGGGAAGTGTAACTAGACTGAATCCTGGGGTATGTCCACATTTAGAGGGTGGGGAAATGTATAAATCACAAGAAATTGAGAAGTAAGGGCAGAGACATGACAGGATAAGCAGGAGAATGTGGTAAGCAAGAATTTAAGTGAAGAATGCCTTTCCAGCAGGAGGGAGTGGTCAGCTGTGCCCAATGTTACTAAAAGGTCACATAGACCAAGGACTAGGAATGCTCATTGATTTTAGCTAAATGAAAGTAATGCACAACCTCGATTGATAGAATGATGTTTAAGAAGCCTAAATGAAATGTGTTAAAGCGATAGGAGTAAACTTGGGAAAGAAAAAAACCTAACCCATCAATAGCAAAATGAGCAAAACTGAATGTAAAATAGCTCACAGAAAAAGAAATGTAATGTGGCAAACAAAATACAAGTCATACAAAAATATGCTCAACCTTACAATAAAAATAATATAAAATAATACAATATTGAGATACCAGTTCTCATTTATTAGACTAACAAAAATGCACAAAAGTTTAAAAACAAAAACTCTGATGCGAGGTTATGAAAAAATAGGTACTCTGAGACAGTGTCAGAATGAATTTTAAATGATAGATGCCTTCTGGAGAGGAATTGTACAAAATATGCATATATTGACCCTTTAACCCAATAATCCCGCATCTAGGAAACTATCTCAAATATAACCTGGCAAAAATATGAAATGATAGATATGCAAGACTTTATTCCTTGCAGCAATGCTTGAAAACGCCAAAGACAGGAAAAAACTTAAATGTCTATTAATAGGACTATGAAGGTTTAAAAGTATATATAATATTATATATAATAAACATATATGATATATAAATATGTGTATTATATTGTATATTTTAATGTCATTTATTATATATAATAATATATTTTACATGTTTATATGTGTGCATGTACATATATATGTGTATGTGTGTGTATATACATATATGCATGTGTGTGTATGTGTGTACACTTATTATTTAAAAAGAGTAACAAGAGAAGGAAAAAACAAAAACTGGAAAATAGTTACCTTAGCTGGAGGATGAAAACAGGTAACACCATAGAGGGGACAGAATTGAAGTTATTGAATTAACATTTACTTAAACATATGTTGCTTTTTTTTTTTGATACTGAAATGATTGACATGGCTTACATAAATTATGAAATAAAGTAAAGGGGGACAGGGAAAATTAAAAGGAAATATATTTAGATAATAACAATCCTGGAAATTAATGGGGAAAGAATAACCTAACTGTATATCAATGTCTATTGATTTTAAAATGTAATATTTTAACTAACCATCACTTGTACATTCCTGCTGGGATATAGTTATTATATAAAAATGCCAAATGGAGCTTAACTACATTAGTATTATTGTTGAAATCAATATTTACATTCACATTATTTTCAAAGCATTTTTATGTATTAGGATTAAGAAAATAAATATGTCAACATTATTGCAAATAAATATTTTCAGTTTAAGAGAAAAGAGATACAAGTAAAAGAATCAAAGAATTAACCAAAAAGTCTGTAATTTTAAATTTGAATATAGAACAGTAGTATGAGCTCATGATGTACTTTTCTCTTTCAAAAAAAAAATCTTAACTTCATTCACTGAAGAGCCCTAGAAGTGATGAAACACTATTAACAATTAACACTCCTAATGCCCAGACTGTGATCTCCAAATCCCATTTCCAATGAAGGAACCAGGTTCTTTGGAGAAAAGACTCATTATAAATCTGAGGCAGAAAATATACAAAATGAACCAAGGATTTTTTTTAACAAACTAGAAAAGTGTAATAGGGTCATATTAAAAGGGCATGAGAGCCAAATTGAAGGAGCTCTTACTAGGGCGGGAAAAGGAGGGCAATAGGGGCATCAAAAACAGTAACAACTATAATAGTTAAAACTTCCAACTCTGAAAATCTGTGAATCCATAATATATTCAATAGAGAGAATACAACGACAAGAACTGAAAACAACCAAAATACACAACCCCATTGAAGAAAATCACATTGAAGAAAAGCTTTGCGATTGCTGGATAAGAAGTGTGACATAAAGAGGTGTGTGTGTGTGTGTGTGTGTGTGTGTGTGTGTGTGTGTGTTTCAATATGAGAGAAGTACTGCATGCTTGCGTGCTGATAGAAACAATCGAACAAAGAAGGGAAAACTGATTGTGCAAGCCAGAGTGGGAATAATTTACTGCTGAAGCAGTATCTATAAGTAGGTAAGAGGTGAGGAAATCTAATACATAGAGGGAAGAGTAGGCCTAAGTGGGAGCATGGACAATGCATCCATGGTGACAGGAGTGAAGAGAGAGCACATGGCACACAGGCCGGCAGTTGGTAGATGGGTTAGAAAGGATGTGGATGCTCTCTTTTGATTGCTTCAATTTTCTCAGAGAAATAGAAATGGGAAAGACAATGGAAGAAAAAGTGTTATGGGTCTGATTAGAATGAAGATGTGAAACAGTCGCGTGGGGAGAGTGGGAAGAGGGAGTAGATTGAGGAAACAGTAGAATTGCCAGGCAGAAGCACAATTCCAGTGGGGTTGATTGTTTGTGAGTTTGAAGAGAGCTGAGGTAAAATGACTCTACACTGCCCTCCAGCCACAGTCAGCCAGTGTATATGCAAGTGTATTCACAGAGTAAGCAACGAACTGTACTTAACCAATGTGAGGATTAACTTGGATTTAACATGTAATATAATGCATATATCAGGTGCTTTTATATTTATTAATTTATATTTCCCTTCAATTTATCTGACTAGGAAATCATATTATAGGCTATTTGCCAATGATATGATAATATACCTAGAAAACCCTAAAGACTCTTCCAAAAGACTCCTGGATTTGACAAATGAATTCAGTAAAGTGTCAGATTACAAAATTAAGGTACACAAATCAGTAGCACTGCTATATATCAACAATGAGCAAGCTGAGAATCAAATCAAGAACTCAATCCCTCTTACAATAGCTGTAAAATAAAATAAAACACCTAAGAATAATCTTAATTAAGGAAGTGAAAGATCTCTACAAGGAGAACATACATAGATGCATACACAAAGCATAGATAATACAAACAAATGTAAATACATCCCATGCTCATGGAGGAATCAATATTGTAAAAATAATCATTCTGCCTAAAGAAATCTACACATTCAATGCAATTCCTATCAAAATACCAATATCATTTTTCACAGAATTAGAAAAAACAATCCTAAAATTCATATGAAAAAGAAAGATCCCAAATAACCAACCCATGCCTAAACAAAAAGAACAAATCTGGAGTCATCAAATTCCTTGACTTCAAATTACACTATGAGGCTATTGTTTTGAAAACAGCATGGTACTGGTATAAAGTAGATACATAGATCAATGGAAAAGAATAGAGCCCTCATAAATAAAGCCGAATATTCACAAACAACTGATCTTCCACAAAAGCATACAAAACCATAACTTGGGGAAAGGACACCTATTCAATAAACAGTGCTGGGAAACTGGATAACCACACATAGAATAATGAAACTGGATTCTTATCTCTCATCATATACAAAAATCAACACAAAATGGATCAAAGACTTAAATATAAGACCTGAAACTAAACAAAATCTAGAAGAAAATCTAGGAAAATCTCTTCTGGACATTGGCCTATGTAAAGAATTTATGACTAAGACCATGAAAGCAAATGCAACAAAAATAGAAATGAATATAAGGGATCTAATCAAGCTTAAAAGCTTCCACGCAGCAAAAAAAATTATTATTATTAGAGTAAACAGACTATCTACAAAATGGGAGAAAATATTTGCAAACTGTGCATCCAACAAATGACTAATATCCAGAATCTACAAGGAACTCACACAAATTAGTCAGAGAAAATCAAATGATTTCATCAAAAAGTGGGCAAATGACATGAGTAGACATGTCCCAAAAGAAGATGTACAATTGCAAGACATTTTCATAAGATCACTTGGCTAATAAGTGAAGTCAAGATACACAAAGCTTTTAGCCCACTTCACTGGGCTACATGAAAGAATAATATGAGGAAAAAGATCAAGGAAAGTTATCTTTCCAAATATAATACATTGTAAGGTGATAAGTATTAAAGTTATATAGTGTTGCTTCCAAATTGATCTATATGACAATATAGAAAATTCAGAATTGTACTCAAACACAAATAATGATTACATAATAATTTCCCATTAAATAAAGCAAGCTCCTCACAACAATAGGAAAGGCTTGTATTGATCTGATTGATACAATTGATCTATATACTTACAGTTCACAGATAAAGGCCAACTAGACAAAAATATTTCAATATTTTATAAGAATTGGTGAGTTATTATCTAGATTCAGTTCACTCTGCAAAATGACACAATATGAATTAATTTATTTTCCAAGTTAGTAGTAATATAGATATTGTACAGTAAATGGGCTGAATTTGATTTGCCCAAGTACTGGCATATATTTTAGAATTTTTAATAGATAGGCTTAATATAGCAGTTTTCTAGGTCTGCCTTAAAATTCCATAAATTGAATGGCTTCAACAACAGAAATGTACTGTCTCCCAGTTCTAGAGGCCAAAAGTCCAAGGTCAAGGTGTCGCCTGGGTTGGTTCTTCTGTAGGTCATAAGGAAGCATCTGTTACAGGCCTCTGTCCTGGGCTTCTCTCTATGCCTCTTCACATCATCTTTCTTCTATGCATGTTTCTGTGTTCCAACTGCCCTTTTTATAAGATCTTCTGTTAGACTGGATTAGGTTCAAACTGATGACCTTATTTTAATTTTATTTCCTTTGTAAAGACCCTATTTCCAAATAAGGTCACATTCTGGGGTCCTGAGGGTTAGAACCCCAACATGTCTTTTTTTGAAGGGGGATCACAATTCAATCCATAACACTTAATATTTGATTTTAAACCAAAGTAGCCACAGACACTTTCAAAAGCTTTTCTGTTGACCTCATTAATGTTTTCTAAAGCAGGTCCTACTTAATTAATAATGTGTGTCGAATTCCTCTATTAGAATTAGTTGAGGTATACGTATACTTAAAACCCCAGCTCAACATTCTTCTGAGTGACATCAGAGTCTCTCACTCATTTTGTATGGAGATAGATTTTATCAAGATGAACAAAACCCATTTCTTGGAACTAGCCCAATATTTCTGCAGTTGTATAAGAACAACCTTCGTGTTTTGAAAATTCCAATGCATGAAATAAGCACAGCAAGCTTATATAAGGCACACTCCTTCACAACAACATGGAAATCACAATGGGGAAACAACCACTTTGCATGCAAGGCAGAAGGAAATGGATTAGGGAAACAGAAATTGGGTGTGGATAAGAATCTGTGGAAATATGAAGGGAAGGTGGAATCTCTGTCCCGTAATCCCAAGATGTCTGGCCTCACAGTCTGTATTAGTCTGTTCTCATGATATTATAAGGGACTGCCAGAGACCGGGTAATTTATAAGGAAAAAAGTTGAATTGACTCACAGTTCTGCATGGTTGGGGAGGCCTCAGGAAACTTACAATCATGGTGGAGCAGGAAGCAAACACATCCTTTTTCACAAGGCAGCAGGAAGGCGAAGTGCCAAGCAAAAGAGGGAAAGGCCCCTTATAAAACCATCAGATCTCCTGAGAACCAACACACTATCAAGAGAATAGGATGGAGGAAACTGTCTCCATGATTCAATTATCTCCTCCGGGTCCCTCCCGTGACTTGTGGAGATTATGGGAGCTACAATTCAAGATGAGATTTGGGTGGGGACACAGCCAAACCATGTCACAGTCCAAGAGGCAATTTTGCCATACCCCAAAGCCCAAATAACACAACTCCTCACAATACTTAGTGGATTGTCTACCAGAACTTAAAAAACCTCCCTATGGTCAGCAAAGACATTCATCTGTTTATCACCCATCATAGAATCAGTAGCTCATTAGCTTTAACCTTCAGTCCAGAATTGTACTCAATCATAAATAATGATTATATTTAATCATTAATAAACCATGATTATTAATAATTATTTAATCACTAATTATTAATAATCATCTATTTCCATGCATCTCCATTATTGTCATATTTAGCCATCATCTCCTGTCTAGTTCACTACATATATTCCTATCTATAACTTCACAATAGTCTCAGGCTAATCTGTTTTTCACAGGGCAGCCACACACATGTTTGAAATGCTTCGAGGAGCTTTTCAATAAAATCCAATGTACTCACCGGAACCTGCATCATCTGGCCTTGTTTTCCTTTCATTTTATGTTACTCTTCCTCTTGACCTCTGGATTCAGTGTCCCTATCCTCCCTTTGGTCTCTCGCATATTCCAAAGAGTTTCTGCTCTCAGGGTCTTTATACACACTTTTCCCTCTTTCTTGAAACTGAGCTAACATTAGCCAGTATTCTATACAATCACACTGATTGTGAAAACAGTGAAATACCTCTCCATCCATTGATAAGTAAATGTAATGCCATGTTCCTACATGCCCCACATATGTTCATTTTGCTCATTTTCAGGGATCCCCTAGACCTCTACAACTACTGAGCAACTAAAGGAATAATGCCTCATCCTGTACAAGGCATATAGAACTCTGTATCAGTCAGGGTTCAACCAGAGAAACAAAATCTTTGAAAGATGTATATTATAGGATTCATTGCAAGAAATTGGTTTCCACTGTTGCAAGGGCTGGCAAGGCAAGTGGGAAATCTGTAGGAAGGAAAGGCTGGATATCTCAGGTTTCAGCTGAAGTGGTAATTCATAGCAGAATTTATTCTCTATGCTGTTCTTCCTTCTAAGGTTTAAGGTCTTTCAGCTGATTAAATAAGGTACATCAAGATTATCTGAAATAATCTCCTTCACTTAAAGTCAACTGGTTATGCACATGAGTCATATCTACAAAATACCTTCACAGCAATACCTAGATTAGTGTTTGAATAATTGGGGTTTGTAGCCTACCTAAATTGACAGATGAAACTTAACACAACAGACATTGTTCCAGTGCAGCAGCTGCCAGTGGTCTACCTTATTAGTAGTTCAGTATTTTTTAATGTTATCCCTTCCTGGAACCCCTCCCACAGCCTTGCTCTTCAGAGAGCAGGCTCCATTTTTCTTCCCATCCTTCAGGACCCCACTTAAATGTCACATTGTCACAGAGAGCTTTCCTCACTACCCTTTTTGAGTCGGTCCCTCCTCGGTCAGTTTCTATCACTGACCCTACTTCTTCCTCTTCACTGCACTTGCCACAAGTTGTTACTTACGTGATGCATTTTTCTGTCTTCCCCACAGAACTGTGTGTCTCATAAGCATAAAGGCTTTTGTTTATACAGTATAGTATATTGAGACTTAATTACCATAGCTGACACATAGTACCAGCTCAATGAATATTTGTCAATGGAGTCAATGTCATCAGAGGTTACTGTCATTTTAGTGAGGCACAAAGTGCTGGGCACTCACACATTCCCTACTTGTGTTGCCTGGAAGCCTTCCATCTTCAGAATCCCAGTTAACTAGAATTTTCTGGCAAAAGCACAGGTTCGATACAGACACATTGGAGGATCATTGCTTTGAGAAGAAATCACTTAGAAGTGGCTGATCTTACCTCAGATCCACAATGCGGGTTTCATATTTTTATTCATATACACAGACCCCAGTTTTATCTCTGAAGCTTAACCCATACCAGCTCTCACTGAAGTAAGGGGCATTTGTTGCAATTGTTGATTTGATGGTAAATGCTTGCCAAAAAGAGTAGACACAACTTATGAACCGTTGTTGAGGAGATAGTTCTCCTTCTTAGAAGGCCCTGGAGCAGAACAATGATCAAATAAAACGCGCAAGTGTAGAACCTCACAAATTGGCAAGTTCCCAAAGCTTACCCCTCACCAGTACATCTAACAGATTGGCAAGCATTCCCAAAGCTCACCCTTCATCTCACTCCAGGATGTGCAAAGGGATGTTCCAATTGCTCAGGACTTTATCCATTCCCACACTGCCCACTGCCTCCGATCTTTGTCCTCTCTTCTGACCCAATGGCATGTTTAAGAGATATCTACCCTTAGCTTCCCGGTTCTGTGCCTGAGGTATTGGACGGTAATGCCTGCTTGTATCAGTGGACTTTCTCATATGCTAAACAAGGGTTTTATCATAGTTCTCAATAAGTAGATATTTTCCTCTCTGTTACTTGCCAACAAATACATACCTTTTGAGTCACTAGTGAAACAGCCTTTAGGGGATTTGTGCATTTAAGAGGCTTTTCATTATTCTTACTTCCCAGGATAAAGTAAGGAGCTTATTAGACACTGTGGTAAAAGATCTTTATATATTGGGGTAAAAAGGGACAATTTCAAAAGGAGATAAAACTATTTCTGTCTGCAGCAGTTCTGTTGGCGACATAATGATGACCCTAGATAGAGAAGAGTAGAGTGTGGGTCAGAGCGAGGTGCTATGTCCAGGTTATCTGAAAGAAGCCATCAAGCAATAATATGCAAACAAAATTTTCTCCATACTTTTATTTTTTGCCAGTCATCTTTCCTTATTTGTTTACTCTGCTATGAGAGTATGGCTAAAGTCAACTACAAAAATTAACTTTAGCTTCTCTGTTTAGCTTTAAACAAAGTGTATTTGGGGAGCCCATAAAATATCCCATGAAAGCAAGCAAGACAGCTGAAACTCACAGAATATTGCATCTGCTGTGATACGTAGACACTTGCCTGAGCCAAAAGTTTGAAGTAAGGCCCCATGCAGTGGCTCATGCCTGCAATCCCAGCATTTTGAGAAGCTGAGGCAGGAGGATCACTTGAACCTGGGGGTTCAAGACCCGCCTGGATAACATAGTGAGATCTCATTTCTACACAAAATAATAAAAATTAGCCAGGTGTGGAGGTGGACACCTGTAGTCCCAGATGCTTGGAAGTCTAAGGTGGAGGATCACTTAAGCCCAGGAGGTCAAGGCTGCAGTGACCTATGATCACTCCCCTGCGCTCCAGCCTAGGTGACAGAGCAAGACCCTGTCTCTAGAAGAAAAAAAAAATATGAAGTAGGTAGTGTGAATTTAAGGCCTCTAGTCCATATAGGGACTGATTCTTCACTTCCAAGTGTTTATGTCTTCCCCTCGGATACAAAGGACTCTTTCCCTTCCAGATATAACTCAAATCCTGTATAATCCCACTCACAATTATTTTTCACTTTCTTAATTCCTATAACACAATGGGCTTCTTGTCATGCCAACTTGTCCCATTATTTTTCTTTATATGTTAATTTATTTGTTCCCAAATTCAATGATAAATTTCTGGAGAACGTGCCATCACTTTTCATGTCTTTATTTCTTTACATCACTTTGCACAAATACTTGGCAATATTTTGCAACCTAGTGGACTAATAATGAAGTTGTGGCAGAGATTACTAAGTTCACCAAGATTTTCTTTCTCTTCTTTTTAGTCACAGAGCTAGATGGCATTTCCCAGCCTCGTCAGCAGGGAAATGAAGCCTAGTGACTGACTGTGCCACTTTCAGGCTTGTTCCATATAAGCCTTTCCAGTTTCTCTCTCTCTGCCTCTTTTCCCTTCTTCTGGTAAAAATGAATCCTTACAGATTGGCACAGCCACATGATGAAAGGAGCTTAGGTCCTGAAATCACCTTGTTGAGGAAGCTGTCCACAGACCAGGACTGTGGTTGGACTATCAGCAATAAATAAATATTGATTGTATTTAAGCCAATACATATTCATGGGTCTACTTGTTGTAGCAGCTTGCGGTAATCTAGCACTACTAGTAATTCTAGTAGAAACAGCTTGAACTGGGCTTAATCCTTGGCTTACTACAATAACGAAACTATGATTTGTGCAAGTTATTTAATTTCTCTGAGACTCAGCTTCCTCATCTGTAAGATTTAGATAATGATGGCAACTATTTCAATCAGTTTGTTGTGAGAATTAAATAAGTGCATGCAACCACTTAAAAAGAGTTCTAGTATCTGATGGGCACTCAGTGAATATCAATTCAGTATCACTCATGTGTGTGTTTAGGATTAGTTCTTGACAAGAAGAAGCTGTAAGAGAGTGCAGAAAAATGGCATCCAGATTTATTTTTATTTTATAACTACAATAATTATAGTAGAAGTTCTTTCAAGATGAGAAATATGCTTGTAGATAGGGATAGTATTCAGCAGGAGGTATTGAGAAGGGTGAGGCAAGTTAAACAAGATTCCACTAGAATATTCAAAAATATTCTTTGAATTCTTAGAACGTCCCTCCTGGCAGATATTTGAGACTTAGGTTAGAGTATGTAAGAACTTTACACTAGGCCAGACTACATAGATTATTAGGAATAGACAACTATGTTGTTATTAGGTCAAAAGTACCATCCTTTCTAGGCTGGGCTATTCAGTACCTGGAGAGTTAGTCTGCTTCCCATTGAGTATTAATGATTAAATGCCCAGTTGTTCATCTAATCACTGGTTGCAAATATGCCAAAGCTGGGAGACGTTGACAATTGCTTGAATTTGTTTAAGTTTAGATGAAGGAATAAAGTAGTCATTATCTCTGCTGTTGGATTCCTATACTTCAGTTTATAATACACAGCAGGCCCTCATGCAGCACACAATAAGAAAAACTGAACAAGATAAAATTTAATTAGGCATATATGATAGGCTGCAAAAATTTTTGACATCTGCTTTTAGACAATTTTAGGCTGCTTGAATTAATGTATTCATTCCTATTTTAGTAACATTCTATCATCATTTTAAAAGTTTGAACATATACTTTATTATCATCTCATAAATTTATCCCTTTTATTTTCAGGTGAATTAACATTTTTCAAATGAGGGGGTTGGTGTGGGAGAGTGGGAATCTGCAGAAATGTGTCCTAAGATGCAGGTGGAGTATCTAGATAAAACTAAAAATGATTGGAAATCATGCTATATTCTGCTGCAATTTTCTATTAAGAAGATCACATAGATTAGGTATTATTTAATTTTTTACGTAAGGAATAAAATAACAGGTTTTGTCCTTACATAAGACCAACTTTCAAAATCTATTCCCTAAATCTGGAAACCAGGCAAGAAAAGATTTTTTAAATTCATCAAATGTAGAATGAATGTTTACTGCAGTCAGTATTGCTTGTATTTGCAACAATAAAAATAAATAAAAGCAAAAAACAACCACCCAATGGGCATCAGTAGGGAAACGGTTGGATAAATTATGCACATACACACAGTGGGATAATACTCAGCTATTGAAAAGAGTGAGATTGAACTGTATGTGGTGACTGGGAGAAATATCCCAAGATACATTGTTAAAAAAACAGCTGCAGAGTTATGTGTATAGTGTAAGTCCGTATTTGTAAGAATAAAAATTCAGACAAAAACAAAACAAGCTCCCTATATTTGTGAACATTTGTAGAAAAAAAATGTGAAAAAAGAAATACAAAAGCTTTCATATTGATTACTCAGAGACATGGGCCAGCAGCAATTGTGAGCGGAGTGTGTTCACTTTCTGTTGCTCCCTGTATTGGGTGACAGGTACAATAGGTTGGCAGAGCCAGCCCACCAACTGTGAATCTATCATATTGAGGGAGGAAAAGCATTAAAAATAAAAATACCACAATAAATATAATACAAATTAAAAATTAGCGTAATAATTATTTATATTAGATTAGATATTACAAGTAATTGCAGACAATTTAAAGTATTTGGGAGGATGTTCATAGGTTATATGCAAGTACTACCTCATTTTATATAACAGATTTAAGCATCTGGGGATTTTCGTATCTTCAGGGGTCCTGAAACCAATCCTCTAGGACACCAAAGGATGGTAGTATTACAGTTGCAGTTTTAAATAATCTATCAGGTTTTTTTTTTTTGTCTTTAAATATGGAAGGTACTCTTGACATGTGAGAGGACATGAGGAACCATAGAAACGGGTATTTTTATACTTCCTAGGATTTCACAAAGCTTCAGTACTGAATGTCATGTCTCACTGCCCTGAATTTACAAAATTTTCATGTAACTCACATTCTATCAGAAATAAGCCATGCTAGAAATGATTCTGGAAGCCACAGACACATTCCTTTCAAAAGTAATGTGAAATAGTATATTGCAAATTGGAAAATATAAAAACAGTTAAAAACAAGTTTATCTTAAATAAAGGAGAATAAACTTTTTGATTATTACTAAGAAGACGGACTCCATGTTCCATTAACTGAAAAGAAAGAAGAAGGAAAGGAAAGGAGGGAGAAAGGAAGAATATGATTCAGGGTAGTTTGACTGATATTTCTACTGCTGGGGGTTATGGGAGGTCTTAAGACATTAGGTCGAATGTAGGAGAGAGGCAGATGTGGTGGCAGCAGTGGAGAGTTCCAGAGCATCCACCCACACTAGGTGGAGTGTAGATTAAGAAGGATTTGAGTGTTTTCTTATTTCTCATTCCCTTCTCCCTTCACCAAAACATAATAAATTTAATTGGCACTAGGGCTCTAGAAATGCAATGGCCCTGCAATTGGGTTGATGGTTCTTCCCATTCATTAGAGATGTGGTCATAGCCCAGGGGCATTGTACAGGTACAAATAATACACCATCAGCTGGAGTGGAAAATTACAACGAGCTATATAAGATCCCAGGCACCCAGTGAGGTCATGAAGTGACTGTAGATGTCTCACTAATGGCATTCCTCATCTAATCACCCCAAATTTATGAGCTGCCACCAGTTGAAACTAGGTACATACTATAGAACTCCCCCACACTGCAGTGATAAAAGGAATACAGCCTACATTAAGAAGCAAAATGTAAGTTTGCCAAAGTGGAGCGGTAGGGAGGAGTGGTAGGAGTGAATCACAAAAAGAAGGGGTAGTTGTTCTGACTATTCAAAACAGTCTGAAAAGTAAGAGAGAATGTTAAATATGAATGATTTAAATTTGGGGAATGGTCTTAAGGAAGCCAATATTTCAGAAAGAAAGTAATGTGATTAAATAAATCAGTAAGGATTGTGATTTGAGCCTTGCATTTTGGATTGTTTGAAGGCAAAGCACATTTTAAATCAAGCGAGGGAGAAGACTGTTAGACCAAGCCTAAGAGGTGAATAATTTGTATTAACCTTTATATCTTGGTAAAGGAGAGATGGCCACATAAAGATAAGAAAAACGAGGGCTTTCAGAATAACAGGTTGGCAAGAAATTACGCCCTGTGGGAATTTTAGATTTCCTCTCCAAATCTCTGGTAAAATCCAACCTTTTGTTTTGAAACAATGCTCTATTCTCAAGTTCTTCTAAGGGGAACACTGTCTCTAGGATGGGCTTGACATCTCACAAAGTGAGCCCAAAAAAGTCTTCCCTGGAGTCACACAGAGTCAGAATCTTGTCATCAATTTTCTGGGGCTTTATTTTGACAACACAGCCTGAGTGCAGAACCCAGGGTCCCTGTGGCCCAACAGCCCAATCCGCAGGAAGGCTGGAGTCCAGCTGAGCATTGGCCAGAGTCTCCAGTGACCCTGTCCTCTTCCTCCCCAGTTCACAGAAGAGAAGCCTTTTATGAACGCTGGAAGAGAGGTCACCATTTTGACAGAGGTATTTGTATAATGTTTCCTAATCCCATGTTCATCTTGTCTTTTCAGATTTCTGTTTTGATAGCTCATTCGTATAGGCAATAGCATCCAATCGTTTTAAGTTGTCTATTTAGGTCCCAATGTAGATAGGAAAAATAATAATTAAAAAAATAAAAATCGTTGTTAAAAATAATGATATAAAAACAATGACCATATTGTTTTATGTTAACTAAGATTTTACATTTAAATTCTAATGAATGGGGGCATAAACCTTTATCAAAGGGTCCACTTTGAAGCAGGAGGAAATGTAGGCAAATATATATTAAGCTGAGATGTAAGAGTCAGTAAATATGACTGTCAGGTCACATATCAGGCCATAAGAACATTCTCCACTTAATCCTTCTTTCATCATTTCTCACCTAAAGTTCTTGTTAAATAACACAAAACTATTTTGAATTGATGTCCTTACCAAACAGGAAACTAAGGTTAAAGAGCATCTTTCTTTCTCTCTTTCTTTCCTTTTACATTACTTTCTTCCTCTCTCTCTTTTTCTCTCTCCCTCTCTTCCTTCCTTCCTTCCTCCCTCCCTCTGGCCCTCTCCTTCTCTTTCTCTGCTCCTTTCTTTTATTGAAACAAGGTCCTGCCCAGGCTGGACAGCAGTGTTGGGATCATAGCTCATTGCAGCCTCAACTTCCTGGGCTCCAGTGATCCTCCCACCTTAGCCTCCTGAGCAGCTGGGACTTATACAGGAGTGCACCACTGTACATACCATTTGTAAAAAATTTCTTTTGTAGAGGTGAGGTCTTGCTATGTTGCCCAGGGCTGGTCTCGAACTCCTGGCCTCAAGTGATCCTTTTGCCTTGGCCTATCAAAGTACTGGGATTACAATGTGATCCAGCCAGAGAGCTACTTTAAATTAAAATACTAAATCTACAAATGTGAAATTATTTAAAAAACATCTAACAGCAGTTAAACCAAAGGTGGCAAATGTTTTAGCACTAGGAAAAACTTGGAGAATTCACATAACTACTTTGCTCTGCAAATGTAAGTGACCTGTCCAAGATCTCACAGAGAAGATCTGAAACTAATAATTACTCTCCAACTTTCAAGCTAATATTCATTCTACTTATCTCTGTGGTATCAAGAAAAGTTATTCAATCTTTTCATGCTTCCATTTCCTCAACTATAAAATGGATATCATATTCATATCTAATTCATAGGGCTATTGTGAGAATTAAATATATTAATGCATTTAAAGTGCAAAGAAGAGTACCTGGCACATGGCAAATAGTCTGTAAATATTAGCTATTATTATTTACTGCACTGCCTTTCAATTAATTTACTACTTAAAACAACCTTTTAAATTAATGTTTTTGGCTGGACACAGTGGCTCATGCTTGTAATCCCAGCACTTTGGAAGGCCAAGGTGGGCGGATCACTTGAGGTCAGGAGTTTGAGACCAGTCTGGCCAACATGATGTATCCCCATCTCTGCTAAAAATACAAAAATTAGCCGGGCATGGTGGTACATTCCTGTGGTCTCAGCTCCTCAGAGGCTGAGGTAGAAGAATCACTTGAACCCAGGAGGCAGAGTTTGCAGTGAGCTGAGATGGCCCCACATCGCTCCAGCCTGGGCAACAGAGAGGGACTCTCTCAAAAATAAATAAATGAATTCATTAATTAATTAATGTTTATTAGTATTTAACTACTGCAAATGTAGGATTAGGAAGTAGTAAATCTTGGATAGGAATCAGAAATTTTTTCTTGTTTCTTTTCCTATTCCCAAAAATGATTCTGCAGACTGGCTCCCCTCTTCTACACCACATTACTTCTTAATCAATAAAGTTTGCAGTGATGAATATGAAAGAAGAAATACAATTTATCTCTCCTGTCTCAAATTAGACATGGAGCCTAGGGTGTGACATTCACTGCCATTTTAATTATCATGACAAACTCATCAGGAATATGTCGAACTGACAAATCAAACTAGGGAAAAATACATATTCCGAATGCAAGACCCTCTCAAGAAGCGTTATCTAATTCCACCCAACTGAATTAACTACCTTCTGTTCCATGTGCCAGGATAACTTTGTTTACACTTCCTTTTGAAACTAATCACATCAAGCTCCCGTATCGTTCTCATACTGCACTGCATTGTAAACTCTGGACAGCAAAGTCTGTGTCTTACTCATCTTCATTTACAGAATCCAGAACATCTTCCAGCAGGTAAAGGCGCTCACTGAGTATTTGTTGAATCCAATTCACAGAACTCACTTAGAAATAAGAACACACACTTCTTTAAAAATACCATTTTTTATTGAACACATATCATGGATCTAAACTTGGCTAAATACATCATGATCATGGGAAAATGCTGTCATCATTTTCATTTTAGAGATGAGAAAAATTGAGGTACATAATGTAAATCCCAATACTATTTGATATTGCTTGGATTAAACACTCGTTATTTTTATTATTTAATACCATATAATCCCTTCTGAAACAGGTTCTGATTTTAGGAATGCAGCCGCTTTAGGACCGTCAGTTGGTAATATCTTAACCCTTAGGGTCTTATGTGAATAACACCAACATTAAGAAGATTCCCAATACCATCTGCTATGGGGTAATATTGAAAATCCCACCACAGTTCCCTGTTGAAAAGTTCTTGTGAACAGATATGACTCTCTGGATTGGTCTGGTTTGGCTTTGTTTTGTTGCTGTCATTAACCTGCCTGATCTTCTGTTATGATACACCTTATGTAGGCTATCACAACATTGCCCATACCGGTAGAGCTTGTCCACGTATGCTCATGGGATTGGCCTCCAACTGCTTCTCCTCAGAACTGGAAGATGAACCAGCTGTTTTCCAGAGAGAACTCCAACCAGCCCTGCACGCAATGTGATGCATTAGTATCTGAGACAAGTCTGTTAAATTCCACTGTGACCTTTTGGAAAAGCGCACTGAGTCTTTTGAATATGCTGCTTCCCCCGGTTTTTTCAATCATATCATTTGTTTGTGATTCCTTTTCTTCTAATCTCTTAGCCATTTTATAACCTTCTGTTTCATTACCCTTTGCAGAGTCTCTGCAATATCTGACTTTTATAGCTTTCTCACAGTGAGAAGAATGGTGCCCATTTTAGTTACGAGTGTGTTGGGAGCTAGCAAAGCCGATAAATTATCTACATATTAGTAAATAAATCAAACTAGAGAGCATAATAATAGAATAAGTGTTTTAAAAATGAATTAGTCCCCTAATTGAATGTTACCGACTAGCCCATTGAAATACAACTTCTTTTCCTCTGAATCCATGGTTATCCACGGAAAAACAAATGAATGTTGAGAAATGTTGAAAGTTACAAAGAAGCCCTTTTAAACAAAAAAAAGCCTGGAGGATCTTCTATTTTCAGGGTAGAATCAGTGTGAAAAGTAGATAATCATGCCAAGAGAGTAATGGAAGATACCCTGGGGGAGAATGTAAGAGGATAGCCATTAAAAGCAACAGAGGAAATGTAAGGCATTCAGTATAAAACCCAGCACATGCCCCTTCAAACCAAAGTTAGTTTCTGAGTGCACAATTGTGGAACAGCTGGACAAGTGTCTCAGACTCCTACGCTGCCCCCTACTTCAGGGAACCCCAGATCAAGGCATTAACACTCACAGCAGAAGAGGAGGCCCCTGTCAATCCCACTCTTGTTTTTTCAGGGGGATTGTTCAGCTCCACTTCCCTGGAGATACCATATTCTCACAGGCTCGTGCTGTCAGCCTTTCCATGGTAGGGGTATGACATATTGATTGGCAGCATATTTATATGGCCTGTTGAGTGACTACCAGAGAATCTAGCAGGTGCTTTCCTGTGGATCATCCTCCCCAAGGAGACTGTTCTTATAGACCTTCAAATGCCAGGGGTATGAGAACATAACACTGAAGAGACTTTCCAAGGAAAAAGCATCAAAGACATTCCCTCTTGTCTTCCTGTTCCTGTAAGTATACATCATGTCTAGGTTTAATTTAGGGAAAGGAACAAAGCAAAGAAGGGAGGAAACAGAAAAAAATATGGTCAGAGGGTCCTAAACTACAAAAGCACTGTCCTTCAGATGGCAGCAATAAAGCAATGTTCTGGGAGATAGCAAAACACCTCTGGCCTTGGTCATTCTTAATCTGCCATAAATCTCTAAACTAGAAAGGTTTTTTTTTTTCTTAAAATTCCTTTATGTTTAGATATTACAGTTTACCAAATCTTGGAAGTGTGAGGTCTGTGAAGGCCACAAAGGTGTAGGCAAGGCCAAACGAAGCAAAGTCAGGTTTTGGATTCCAATTGCCACGTGGTAATTCTATAATTTTTAATTGCCTGATCACTATATGGCTGTCGGTATCTACATCTGTAAAAATGGAAGCGGCAAATGCATTCTATGGGTGTGAAGAAGCAATACAATTTGTTGCAGCATAAACAAGAATTATGTAAATAATGCATTTGAATAGGTGCACATCCAGACAATGAAAGACAGCTCTGGCAAATCCCGTAAAACTGTCCTAATTGCTTTTCCAACTGTGAGGACTTTTAGCATCTAAAATTCAGGAGGATAATGAACTAGACTGTTCAGAGCTGGGATGTGTGTATGTGCCTATTGTTATGGCTCCACACAGTGCTGAGAGCTCCATGAGTTTTGGTTCAGAGAAATTTAAATCACACTATTATGGTTTCCTTTCAACTTGACCATAGACGCCTTTCACTCCAGTCCACTCTCAGACAACTGCTGAATAACTTATCAGTTTTATAAGGGCAAGGCCCTTTACTTCATTTCATTTTTGCACTTAATTTTTATTTCACTTTTAGAATCAAAGACATCCTTGTATTCATTTTAATCCTATTCAGACATGCACACTCTTCAGCTCCATCGGTGCACACACACATGCTCCGCTTAGTCCTGTGCAAGTGCATGCTGCCTCAGGGGTGCCTTTACTTGAGATAGATATTAAGAAGCAGGTTAGAACATCATGACTCAAGAGACATTTTTATCCTAAGGTGCCTGCTCTTGACATATTCAGACCTAATCTATTTCAGTACCTTCCTGGTATGCGGGAGCAGTTAAGTTCCAGAGTGACAGATGTCATACGATTGCTTAAAGAGATAATTGATTTGAAATAGGTGGCCACTTTTTTATTTTTGGTAGCACTGAGTTGGCTGCTCTTAAAACATCCAGGTAATACTTGGTGAGTATGACAAGGAGCCAAGAGGTCTATAATAGTATGGGCTCCATTGCATGAGAAAGACTCATTAGAAACAGAAATGTGGGGGAGGGCCTCCTTATCCTCACTGTCCCTGAGCTGTCCTGCCCAGCAGGTGCCACCTCCTACTCAATTGCAAACAAGGAGCTCACAATAGCTCTCCAGTAGCAACTCTGTTGTCATAATCACCAAGAGAGGATTGGAGCGAAGCAACCCAAATGCCATTCTAAATTTGTAAAAGGCTCAGGTATACATCAGATGGAGGTGATCCTGCAAAAGTCAGCACACAGGCTCTGCCAACATGAGGCAGGGGAAGCTCCAGATGTAGCTCATAAGAATTGGCTATGCAGAATCCCTTAAGGATGATGAGAACTACGTTGATATAATCAGTTGGGAGAAAGACAGGGTAATGATCCTGAGCAGATTTATCCATTTTCTTGATTAATCAGTTCACAAGGCTGAGTTACATTCTTCATAATATCTCTACACCATGCATCACTCCTTTTTATCTTTCATAAACTGTTAATTGTTGCTGTGTTTTAATACACTGCTTCAAAACTGATTTGGCTACCTTATAGAGTCAGATACTACCAACTAGAGTCAGATACTACAACTGAATATGTTCAAGCTTCTTAAACATAGATGTGTGCATTTACTTAAAATTATTCAGAGTTCCATAAAGTGGAATAAAAACAAACAGAGAATGTGTGAAAAGTTGTTTTGGTCATTTGTTTACTCTGTCACTATGACAAATTTTGCCATTTGGCTATTTTAGGGGCTTTTATTCTCTGTGCAAAACCAGCCAAGCAGCTTACTGTATTTTCTTGATTTATGGGCATATTTTTTCAATATTTTAATAATTTTAAAATCAGGTGTTTATTGTGTAATTAAATAAAAAGCAATTTGTCAGCTCCAAAACCACAATTTATGCTTTGTGGTAACTGCCTGAATACATGCAAATTTAACTGTGTCTAAAGGTATCAGACCATGTGTTATCACCTCTACTGAGATATTTGTAATTGCAGTACTACCTGTGGTTGAATTTTAATCAAAATTGTGATTCCCTAATTGCCATTTTAAATGCCTTAAAATTAGTATAACAGAGCAGAATAACGAGAGGCTATTAAGCATATAAGGTTGTCATCTGCCAGGCAGTGTGAAAACAAGTCGTGGAAACCACCACTCAAAATAGAGCACAGAATTTCCAAAGCTTGGCGAAGTTGATAGGACCCGTCAAATGCTGGTTAGGATCCTCATCAAGGGATTTTTCAATGCCAGTGATTTCTGACTGAAGTTAAAGAGAAGCTGTTTAAAATACCAGAATTGTATGTTAGTTAAACACCAACCAACCATGTTCAACAAAATAGGAAAAGCAAGTAAAAACACATGTAGCCAAATGTTCATAGTTAAATTCTAACGGGGCTAAGAATGTCAAGATTATGAACACAGGTTATAGTAAGTACAGAGTAAGTTTTAAAAGTGTCTTAATATTAACAGTATATCTTAAAGTCCTGTAAATAAGAATAGGAGAACGGAATGAGAGTCCATTCATAACACCTTGTTTGATAATGGTGGTGAAAATGATAAGATTATAATCTCTCTTTTGGTTTGGCATCCAAGATGAGTCGCTAATGTATTCTTTCAGGCATGAGTGAGAATGTACTTCTTCTGCTCCGTATTTCATCTTTCTATATACATCTCAGTTGAGTTAACTGATCTCAAATTCTGCCAAAGATCCTCATAGAGTTTCAGCGATAGCCCAGGGTTTGGTTAAGTAAGCAGAAGAAAATAGGGGCATCCTACATGTCCCATTCCTCTGTTGTCCTGAGTCTTTGACCAAACAACTAGAGCAATTCATAGGCATAGATTTTGTTTTTTAAAAAAATAATGTATGGCTTTGTGGAGGAGAATATGTGATTCTCTGTCACCCCTCCCACTTAAAATGCATATCTGAATTACTGAACTGTGTCTCCCAGCCCATCTGCTCATACATGGGGTAATCTACAGTCTCAATTTTCCAGGGGCAGTCCCACAATGTGTCTGTTGTCCAAGTGTCTATTGTATTTTAGCATTTTCTTAGACAAAAGCTTCCCTGATTGGATAATGAATTGTATGATCACTCTATTCCTACATAATATGCTAAGTAGACTAAAGAATTTTTAAAAATTAATCTTCAGCAGACACAGGCCAATTCATTCAAATTCCTTATATATGGAGTCAACCAACTGCCCAGAGAAAAATTGTAGATACAAATCTTACATATCAACATTGCTTTCAAAGCATAAATACAAAACACTTGACTATTTCCAAATCCTGGTCAAACTTTTGGTGATGAAATGTATACTTAGTTGTATGTTGTATGGAATTCAATTTAGTAGACAAGGTCAATTTCCATGAATCATCACCCATAACCTGACTAGGTGTGTATAAGACCAAGAACTCAAAGCCAGCCGGGATACTGAAGGTGGTGTAATCCAGACTCATTCACTCCTTTAGATGACACATACATTGTTGAAAAAAGGCAACAATAGAGTGCAAATCTGTCATATTCCTGCCTAAGGACACCAAATATAAACAGCAATCCAAGGCCCCAATACCGCTATTCCTTTTAAAGAGGATATACTTTCTTCTACATAGAACTATTAAAACACTTTCCTATCAACAGTAATATCAGCAAGGTATCTTGTACCCAAATCCATTTCCAAACAGAAACTCTTCTGTTGAGCTACTAGCACAAGTGTAATACAGAAACACTAATCTAGATTACCCTGTAGGGAAGAGAGGAAGAGAAGAGCAAATGCCTCACATTGTTCCAGGAATTTCATTTATCTTAGTGATATCATCACTTCACTGGGCAATCATTTCTCTCAGTACAAAATTAAATTTTGGTAATGCATTTCTGTCTTTTGTCACCGAGGTAATTTTATTTGCATGCACTTGCTCTTTGAGTCACATAGCTTTATCTTATCAATTAGTTTGGGTGGGTAGTTGTTTGTTTCAGATTTTTTTTTCATCTTTTATCCCATCACCACATATGATAACTAGAACCTAAAAATTGCATGTTACTGGCAAATTTTAGACATGCTGATTTTGTTTAAGTGGGTAGCTGGTGTTTGAAGAAAGCAAGTTTACTCACTACTCCCTGTTGTTCCCTCCAGAGAAAAAGCTGGGTTGCATGCAAATGGAGCCAAACCTCCACTCTCTTACCCTTTCTCAGTGCCAGATCATTCAGATTGACTTTTGCTCCTTGCCCAGATCAGGACATGGCCCCTGAGAGCAGGATTAGAAAGAGGTAGAAAGCACAAGGCTAGGCAATTCTGCACTAACATGCCTCAGAATTTTAACCTCTTCCTCGCCCACCCTGTCCCAAATAACCCCACCGTTCACATTCACCCTGGCTTGGCATTTTTAATGTCTATAGGATTTTCCATTGCCTGTATGGCTGATACAGAACTATTAGGTATCTGCCAAATCCCTCATACCCTAAAAGGGCTTAAGGATCAAATATAGAAAGGGGAGTATAAAGGAAGTTCCCCTCTGCACTGAAAAGGTATTTTATAAAAGAATAGAATTAGATGCCCATAAAGGACATTTTCAAATCCAGAATTCTAGTTAGTAAGGTGGCTGTAAATTTTACATTCTCTTTCATCCTCAAATAAGCATACAAGATGGATAGGACTTCAAAATCTCTTAAGAATTTTTCAATTTGAAGATGTATTGACTCTCATACATTTTCTACACAGTGATTCTTTTTTTCTGAGCATCTTATTATGCTAGATAGTGTTGATAATACTCTAATTTTGATCCAAACCTGGGATCTAAAAAAATAGTTTTAGACATTTAGACTAGAACCAAGAAAGGAGAGCTTAAGTTCTTCATGTCTTGTTTGTGCAGTAACTCAAGCCCATGCTGGATATGTCCCTCACCTCCTGATGAAAAATGAACAACTTCCGAGCTGCGGTTATACAGTAGTAGATTTTGCCCTATATTTCTGCTAAATAGGAGAACCAAAGGCCACTTTCTGAAAGGAATGAGACAAGAACAGATACCTACAATAGCAAAGGAATTATTCCTTTGGTGGTAATTATACCAGATATACCACATTCCTTGGCCTAAGACTGGTAGAAGATTTTAGGAATGGTTCCTAGAGCATATATATACTTCTTGAACTAGGTTCCTTTAACTATAGGTCTCTGAATTTTTTCCTTGAAAAAAACTGAACTAAATTCCTTTAACTATAGGTCTCTTATTTTTTTCCTTGGAAAAAATTGGATGTTATAATCAAATAAAGATTCAAAATATTATATCTGGAATTGAAATGAGCATGCTATTCTAAAATGTTGATTTAAAGCAACTTGCAAACTTGGGTTTATTGATTGTTTAAAGCTTTAACCTAAGTAGACCTGCTTTTGTAATTGCAAATTGCTCTTAAAAAGTTATAATTATCATGAAATTTAAAAAAATACAGTTTTCAGAGGAATAGGTACTTACTTCCTAAAACATTTGAAATTAACTCACCTTACTTATTGTAACAGAAATTCTAAACTAGGATTTCTCAACATCAACACAATTGACATTTTTTGTTGAATAATTTATTTTATTTTCTATTTATTTATTTATTGAGATGGAGTCTCACTCTGTTGCCAGGATGGAGTGCAGTGGCACGATCTCAGCTCACTACATGCGTACACCAACATGCCCAGTTAATTTTTGTATTTTTAGTAGAGACAGGGTTTCACCATGTTGGCAAGAATGGTCTCGATCTCTTGATCTTGTGATCTGCCCACCTCATCCTCCTAAAATGCTGGGATTACAGGCGTGAGCCACCACGCCCAGTCTGAATAATATTTTTTATTGTACCTGTGCATTGGAGAATACTCAGCAGCATTGTTCACCTCTACCCATGAGATACAAGTAACACAACTCCCTGCGCCCATCAGGTGCAACTATCAAAACTGTCTGCAGACATCAACATGATGGACATGATAATGATGTGTTGCATGGGGCATTATGTGAGCACAGAGGATGGATGAAGATGGACAAAAAGTTGGTGAGAAGAGCATTAGCTAGGGTACAGAGGCAAGAAATGGCATGATATGAATATTATATCATGAGGCGAGAAATGGCATGATATGATCGTATTCAGTGTGACGGGCATCTAAAGATCATGGCCATGAGTAGTAACAGATAAGGGTCAGATCATAAAAGACAAACTTCTGTTTGCTCCTTGAGAAATAAATTTACCTCACACCACACCTTAGTTGCAGCATTTAAAAAGCATCACATAAAAGAATATGGTTACATGTTGCAATAGAATACCAGGAGCATATTTGTAGAAGATGAATTAAATCATATTTATGGATCAAGTATATTCCTTTGCCCAAATACATTTAGTTAAATCATTTTTCCCAATATTGAAAATGCATTGATTTCTTTGAAATCTACTTGGCATATGCCCATATCCTCACTTCATCATAAATTCTTGCCCCAAAGATTTTTTTTCTCAACAGGTATATTGGCATCTTTGTTAATTTCTAGCTGTGCTTGGTATTACATCAAATCCTGGCTTTGAGCAGTGCCTGAGAGAAGAGATTTATCCATCTGCATTCTATTTCAGGCAGAGCCATTGACTCACAGAGTGAGACATTTGACCTACTTGTGGCTCACTTAGGCCCAGCAGGAGAACTGCAAAAGCTCAGCCTTCTGATTCCAACAGCATCAGCACTGACGTTTCCTGGGAAAAAGATTTAAATTTAAATCAAATAGGGCTCCAACGTCACCATTTTGTTATTTTCTCTTGGGTGAGTTAGTCCTGTGGCAGTATTGTTAAAGCAAGTAAAGCTTCAAAATGCACAACAGGAAGCAGAGTCTGTGAGATTCTGAAACAACCTTCCTTTTTTCTCCACCAAAATTAAACCCTTGATAGGAGGACCCCTGTCTACTCCTTTGTTGAAAGATACAGGAAAACCATTCAGTTTCACAAATATTTATTACAACCACACTGAGCTAAGTGCTTGACTATGAATATAACCTAACAGATCAAAAGTTGACTAAGACCTGATAAAGAGGAGGATCCAAATGGACAGGTCATTTTGAATCATTGTAATAAATGCACCACTGGAGGAAAACACAAAAAGGAACTAACTAAGCCAGTAGGGGTAGTTTGAAGTGAAGAATCTTTCGGAAAGAGATGCAAAGCATCTGTATTAGTCTGTTTGCATGTTGCTAATAAAGACATACCTGAGACTGGGTAATTCACAAAGAAAAAGAGGTTTAATGAACTCACAGCTCCACATGGCTTGGAAGGCCTCACAATCATGGCTGGGAAGGCCTCACAATCATGGCAGAAGGCAAGGAGGAGCAAGTTACATCTTACGTGGTGGCAGACAAGAGAGGATGAGAGCCAAGCGAAAGGGATTTTCCCATATAAAGCCATCAGATCTCGTAAGACTTATTCACTACCACGAGAACAGTATAGGGGAAACTGCCCCTAGGATTCAATTATCTCCCACCAGATCCCTTCCACATGTGGGAAGTATGGGAGCTACAATTCCAGATGAGATTTTCATGGGGACATAGTCAAAGCATATTAGCATCCTAGAAGAAATATTCTGTGAGTTAACCCTGCAAAGGTGACAGGTCATTAACCAGGTGAAGAAGAGGGCAAAGGTTGTGATGGAGAGAAGAACAAGCAATGGGACATCAATGAAAAGCTGCAAGGCGTATGCAGAAGATTAAGCTGAACTTGAGGAAGGCATGGTGGGTAGGAAACGACGTTAGAAGGTCTGTAGTAAGGAATGGTGCTTTATCCCATAGGTACTAGGGAGGTACTGAAGGTCTCTAAGCAAGTGTATGATAAAGGCAGATTGGTGTTTTAGAGCAATCAGTATAGGACCTGGGTGATAAATTAATTTAAAACTGCTACAACTAGAAGTAAGGACACCAGTTAGTGGTTTACAGCTGTGCAGGTGAGGGATGACATGGGACTGGACTCACAAAGTGACAGTCGGGATAATACGATGATGGGAACAGTTTTGAGAACTATTAAGGCAGCCTGGCTTCATGGCGGGATAATCTTTAAGATCTTAGAGACTTAGTAGGAGAAAAGGTAGAAAGAGGACTTCTAATTGAAGTTGTTATCATTGTTCTACCTGAAAAATAACAGTCCATAACATTAGATAAGCACTCAGTAAACATCCAGGAGTTAAGGTAACTCAGGGGTGGGGGTGGGGCGAAGCTGGGGAAAAACAGTAAGAAACTATAATATAGGGTTTTTTAAAAAATAGGAGTTTAAAATAAAGGAGAAAAGCTATATACTGGAAGTGAGTCCATACCAGTGATACAAATATGATTTTTACTATGCTTGCCAACTAAATCAATGTGGGGCATGTGTGCAAAGCTTGCTCCTGTTTCATATGGAACAGTGCTGTGCCTATTAAAAGCCTGTGCACAGGGTAGGGCTTAGTACATTCTCACCGACAAGAAGACTGAATGCAAAGTATAAAACCAGAGAAAGAGATGAAGGTGTGTTCACAGGGAAGCAGCCCAAATAGCGATCAGTTTGAAGAAAGATGTAAAGAAACATTTCTCAATAATGAGGATTATCAGACATTGAAAAATGGGATTCACTCTAGTACGGTGGTCAACAGCTCGGATACTGGCTCCCTACTGCCTAGGTTGAAATCCTGATACTACACGTTACTTGCTATATGAACTTCGGTAACTTCTTTATTTTTAACTATTTTTCCCTTTTGTTTTTAGTTGACAATGATTATTCGTAATTATGGGATACAGAATGACACTTCCATGCGTGTATACAGTATGTAATCCTCAGATTAGGCTAATTAGTATGTCTCATCACCACAAATATTTATCAATTATTTGTGTTGTGAACAATCAAAATTCTCTCTTCTATCTTTTTGAAAATATAGGATATAATTAACCATATTCACCTTACAGTAATGCAGAACACCAGAACTCACACCTCCTGTATAACTATAATTTTTTATTCATTAACCAACTTCTCCCCATTCTCCCATCCCCACTTTCCTAGAATTGTAGAGTACAATTCTAATCTCTACTTCCGTTAGCTCAAAATTTTTGTGGAAGAATGAAAACAGACCCCTATCTTTCACCATATTAAAAAAATCAAGATGGATGGATTAAATCAAGACATAAATGTAAGATCTAAGTCTACAAAACATAAAAGAAAACAAGGAGAAATGTTTCAGGACAAAGATTTTAATGACTAAGACTTTAAAAGCACAGACAGTAACAAAAATAGACCAATCAGATTATATTAAACTAAAAAGCTTCTGCACAGCAAAGGAAACCATCAACAAAGTGAAGAGACAACCTGTAGAATAAGAGAAAACCTTAGACAACTTCTTTACCTTTTACTGCTCTGAGCCTCATCCTCCCCATATGTAAAATGGGGGAAAATATTAGGGTAGTCTCTATAAGATGGGGCTTTGTAAGAATTAAATGAGTTTATACATATAAAATATTTAGTACAATACCTGGTGCAAAGCAAGCATTATTTAATGTTAGCTGATATTAATATTATAGAGCTGGAATTTGTTGAAGATGATAATGTCAGAGGTGTTCAAACCAGAGCGGCTCCATCTTGTATTGGGGCTGAGTAAAATAAGTCTGATACCTACGGGGCTGCATTCCCAGGATGTGAAGGGATCCTTAGTCACAGGATGAGATAGGAGGTCAGCGTAAGATATAGACCATAAAGACTTCGCTGATGAAACATTTTGCAGTAAAGAAGCTGGCCAAAACCCACTAAAACCGAGATGGTGATGAGAGTGACCTCTGGTCGACCTCGCTGCTCATTATACTTTAATTGTAATACATTAGCATGTTAAAAGACACTCCCACCAGTTCCACGACAGTTTATAAACGCCCTGACAACGTCAGGAAGCTACCCTATGTGGTCTAAAAACAGAAGGAATCCTCAGTTCCGGGAATTGTCCACTCCTTTCCTGGAAAACTGATGAATAAGCCACCCCTGTTTAGCATATAATCAGGAAATAACCATAAAAGTGGATAGCCAGGAGCCCTCGGGGATGCTTTACCTATGGAATAGCCAATCTTTATTCCTTTACTTTTTTAATAAACTTGCTTTTGTTTACTCTATGGACTTGCCCTGAATTATTTCTTGACTGAAATCCAAGAACCCTCTCTTGGGGTCTGGATTGGGGCCCCTTTCTTGTAACAATAATACCTGTTTTTGTTGCTATTGTTATTGGTTGTTTTTCTTAGCAGTATGGGGATAGGAATATACTTCTGTTCTTTTTTAGGATCAAGCCAGTGGTTTTGAGAAACTTATTATTCGTGGAATTGATTTATAAAGAAAGCCATCTGACAATCTCACCCATTACTTCCAGTCAAAAGGTACAGATATTTTGAAGTGACAGGCAACCCACCAGGACTGCTATGGCTCACAGCAGGGTCCTTGATGCAAGAGAGGCCACTTGTTTACCTGTAGGAAATCTACTTCTTTCCCAGGCATTTTTTGCAACTACAGCTATAGGACAGAGAAGGGTTAGGAGCCACTGTCTGTAGGTGCCTTGGTTTTTTGAAAAAACAATGTGGTATTCCTCCAAACAACCAATCCAAATACAATCACCATAGTTTTGCTGAATTGGATTTAGCCCAATTTAGCTCAGTGTCAAGAAAAGATCATTTTTGGCAGCCGCAGAGTTCAAAATATTAGGACATAGAAGACTAATTTTAATTCAGTTACATGGAATTTGCATATTGTTATTTGCCTTTGAAATGATCCCTGGAAATGGCTGCCAGACACATGCAAATAACCCAGTTCAATGCGATTATTTCTCCTCTGAAAGATCATCAACACAAGTGTTTGCTTTAGTGAGTGTAATTATCTTAAAAGAAGCAACAATAGGAAAGGAAAGCAGGCATTTTGTGGCATTTACAATCCACAACACAAGAGAAATTATGCTTTCTGTCTAATGGGCTCTTTTAAACAGAAAAAACAGGAGAATACACATTTCCAGCTGCAATTTGCCTTCACCGGTACATGCTTCAATAAATGCAGCTAGAGAAATACCTTTAAATAATGAGGTTTTAGCAACGAAACAACTGCTTGTTTTGGCAGCAGATGCAATTAAAGATGCTGATTGAAGATGCGATTTTCTATGGACTACACTCCTTTCTCCCGAGTTCTTAACCAACTATGGTGCTTTAAGAAGCTAAAAGCCGAAGAAGTCCATACTTAACCATAAAATGTAATATTCTAAATTCTACTAAAGCTTTAGGGTGTGTGTGCGTGTGTAATGTGATTTGTGCTTAGCTTATGGTAGTATCACATAGGATCCTTCCTTTTACTATATTTTTTGGGAGGCTAGGGAGATAATCACACGGCCAAAAAAGGTGGGGGAACTCAAGTTTATGAGTTTCCACAAATGTAGATATGAGTGTGCATGTGTACTGCTTGCTTCTAATAACTTAGGCACTCCTATAGGCTATCAAAGCAAAGGCATTTTATGCAGTTAAAATAGTTTCTAGCACTTATATTAGAATGCTTTTTTATTTCAGCAGCTAACCCCTTATTCTTTTATTCTTTTTCTTTTTTTTTTTTTTGAGACAGAGTCTCACTCTGTCACCCAGGTTGGAGTGCAGTGGCTTGATCTCAGCTCACTGCAACCTCCGCCTGCCAAGTTCAAGCAATTCTCCTGCCTCAGACTCCTGAGTAGCTAGGGCTGTAGGCGCATACCACTATGCCTGGCTAATTCTTTGTGTTTTCAGTAGTGACAGGGTTCCACCATGCTGGCCAAGCTGGTCTCAAACTCCTGACCTTATGATCTGCCCACCTCGGCCTCCTAAAGTGCTGGGATCACAGGTGTGAGCCACCGTGCCTGGCCCACTCACCCCTTATTCTAAAGCAAACAACCATAAATTTCCCCTCTACTTGGGATCATCTGATTCCTTCAACTGCCTGTCCCCTACTCTTTTCTTCTTTACCACCACTTCTCCTTTACCCTATTATATCTAGTTTGTTCAAGGCTCCATAGGTATAGTTTAAAAGCATTTGTTTCTCTAATCTGACAGAGCCTTCCAAAGTCCTAGCAATCAATAATATTTACAGAGATCCCACATTGTGCCCAATACTTCTCAGTGTTCTACAGAATAATCCTTGTGCTCAAGGTGTTTACAGACTGAAAAGAAAAATATAACATATGTTGAATCACAAAATGTCAGAGTTGAAAGGGCCTGAGAAGTTATCTAATCAAACATATTACTCCATGGAGATATCTTCTCTGCATTATACTGATAAATAGTGACTCCAACATACTTACAAGTGGTGAGTCAGTCCATGCTCTCATGCTTCCTAGAGTGGGGCAATCACTGCCATTGATAGATTTCGTTATTATATATTTCTCCTGAATAATGGCATAAGAGCAGATTTCCTCTACCTTTTCCAATTGGTCCTAGTCATGCTAAATTAATTCTTCTCCCACACTGGGCTTTTCAAATATTGGAAGATATATAATTATATCAAGACTGGGTCCTATGCTATTCCTTCTCACTCTATATACTTTTACTGAGGGGTCTTATCTATCCTGTGCCTTTACAGCTTTCAATAATGACTTCCAAATGTTTATCTATAGCTGAGATCTGTCTCTTGAGCACGAGATGTGAGTATCCCTTGATTTGCTATCTCAATGATTCAAGAGCCCCTCAAACTCAATTGCCTTCATTATCCCCTTCTGGTCCCAAACTAGTCTCTCTTCTGGAACCCCTTAGTTGGTGACACTTTCACACACCTAGTTGCTCAAACCTCAGGCTCTCCTCATTACCTCTCACTTCCATAATAGGAACGGAGAGCCGTTAAGGGCTTTTAAATATCTGAGTGGCATAACAAAATGAATTGCATAAGTAAAAACAGTATGTAGATCTATATCAAGCATATTGGAGATTGATAGAATCAACAAAAAGATAGCAAAAAGAAAGCAGGTTTTACAGGCAATAACAAAGGGGTAAATGGATGAATGTTTGAACAAGAGTTTTGGAAATGAAAAAGAAAGAGACAAATGAGAAGATATTATAAAGAAAGAAGCAATAAAAAATTTACACAAGAGTATAATATAAAGGAATGTTATAAACTAAATTTGACTGACTCCAAACCAAAGTGGAGGGTCTTATATTTAAAATCTTATCATGAGCCATTTTAACTTTTCCTTTGTTAGAACCTCATATTTACAATCAGTAAGATTCCTTTTCACACTCTGCTGCTTATTCTCCTAATAATTGGAATAGTAAAAAATAGGAATAGTATTTGCATTCTCATTTTCTGAGACCTACATCAGGTTATTTCCTACAGTACATGACTAGAGATAGTCCTAAGTTTATAGGATATAAGTTTCAATGGTACTAATACTTCACCTTGAAGATAATTGTATATGCAAGTATTCGCATGGGTAGGAAACTCTATCATGTATTCAGACTGCATACTTCATGAGAACGAAATAATCTTGATAAACAAACAGCATTGGTTAAATAATGATCCCTGCTAGATGCAATATATTTAGCTAAAGGAGTCTTCAAAGAATTATACAAGAAAACCGAGAGTTGATCATAATTTATAGGCTGAGAACAACAGAGTGTAGTGTAATTGTCAGATAGGGTGTGACAAGACAGGAACTGTCAGAGTCATTCAAACCAGAGTAAATCCCTCTTGAATAGGGGCTGGGTAAAATAAGGCTGAGAACTACTGGGCTGCATTCCTAGATGGTTAGGCATTCTAAGTCACAGGATCACATAAGAGGCCAGCACAAGATACAGGTCATAAAGACCTTGCTAATGAGACAGCTTGCAGAAAAGAAGCGAGCTAAAACCTACCAAGATTAAGATGGTGATGAGAGGGACCCCTGGTTGTCCTCACTGCTGCATTCCCACCAGCTTCATAAGTTTACAAATGCCATGGCAATGTCAGGAAGTTATTCTATATGGTCTAAAAAGGAGAAGAACCCTCGTTCTGGGAATTGCCCATCCCTTTCCCAGAAAATTCATGAATAATCCACCCTTGTTTAGCATATAACCAAGAAATAACCATGAAAATGGGCAACCAGCAGCTTTTGGGACTGGTCTGCCTATGGAGTAGCCATTCCTTATTCCTTTACTTTCTAATAAACTTGCATGGACTCATCCCAAATTCTTCCTTGTATGAGATCCAAGAACTCTAGAACTCCATCCTGGGGTCTGGATTGGGACCTCTTTCTGGTGACCATAGAGGGACAATACTGAGGAGACCCCAGCCCCAAAGGAAATAGCCTATAGCACCAATTAGCTAGCTTTGTGTAAGTGGTAGAATACCCAGGCAAAGGATAGAATTGGGTCTGAGGTTCAATTTAGGGGAGTTAGAGTCTCTCCAAAGACAGAGTGGGTTTAAGGGGCCTATTAAAATAGGCAAGAATGCTTGACTGAACTTGGGTTTGAGGCCCAACTTAGGAAAGTTACAGTCTTTCCTAAGATTTAAGGGATTAGAGGCCTGATATGGTTAGGTTTTGTATCTCCACCGAAATCTCATTTTGAATCAAAATTTCCAGATTCCTCATAATCCCCACATGTCAAGGGAGAGACCAGGTGGAGGCAATTGAATCATGGGGGCAGTTTCCGCCATGCTGTTCTCCTGACAGCGAGTGAGTTCTCACGCGATCTGATGGTTTTATAAGTGTTTGGCAAGTTCCTCCTTCACTCACTTTTCTCTCTCCTGCTGCCATATGAGAAGGTCCAAGCTTGTTTCCCCTTTGTTTTCTGCTACGACTGTAAGTTTCCCAAGGCCTCCTCAGCCATGCTGAACTGTGAGTCAATTAAACCTCTTTCCTTTATAAATTACCCAGTCTCGGGTGGTATTTTCACAACAGTATGAGAATGGATTAACACAAAACACCATTCAGTAAAATCCCTTTCAGCTAAGAATGAGTTTGGCACCAAGGGATGTTAACTGATGTTCTCTCTGGATAAATCTGCTTTGTACTCTTTGGTGACAGCTATGGGTGACAGGATTATGCATCTACAGGACCAGGGGACATGGGAGCTTTTTCCTCCCTAAAAGAGGAAACTGGAGAGCTGATGGGACTGCTAGTAAATTCCTTCTCAACCAACAAGCAGCTGCCTTGCTGGTTGATTCTGTGTCGCTGGGGTGAATGGATCTTTCTCTGGCCTCCCTGAACTCTTTGCTTTCCCTGCCCTACTACAGGCAATGCTTTCCTCCCTTTCTTTCCTTTGTCTTTCTTATCTTTTCTATTTCTCAAGGAGACCATCTTGCCCAGAAACCGTATGTTAAACCTCCTGGTCAGGGGTTGGATTAATGATGACAGCACCTAACCAGGTGCAAGTTTGAGCCTTGCCAGTTTGATATTGGGTGCTGAGAGGAGTGGCTAATGTCTATGTTTTGTCGTATGTATTTGCTCTGGTCAGAACGGGAAAAGATCATTTTCCTTTGTGTTGCAGCTTGGCCCCCAGGGCTGTGGTGCAGTAAGCCAGGTCACTAGGACCACACAGGGAAAGGGAACCCAGAAGCCTGGAATACCAGCAAAAGGGTCAGAATTTCTTAACAGTCAGAACTTCTGGCCTCTCTCTCTCTGTGCTGTTTGAACGAGTGATAAAATTCACTGTTTATCTCCTGTAAAGTTTTGATTAGTGGGAAAAATGATTTGCGAGTCTAGTCTTAAGTTGCAGCAAATCTGATGCGCTTTGTGTGCCTTTCAGTATTGTTTGGTCATAAAAAGGGGTACATGAGAATAGAATGCCAGCCTAGGATACCTATAAGCTCACTGTTCAAAATGGCCAGTTATAAAATTTGCTGCAGATCCCTGGAAAAAAAAAAAAAAAACTGGATGAAGTTTGCCTTTCAGCTCGTGTTATGTCCTTAGAAGCTTGAAATGTAACCATGTGGTGGTACTTCCTCTTGGTTCCCACTATCTAGTGCACGCAAATTTTCGGGTTCATGTTACAGTTAGCCCTAAAAATTATCTTGAGCAGTTAAAAGCTTTTGCAAGCTCAAAACTGGCTGCTCTAGGCTCCTTCTGGGAAGGGCAATTGAAACTGCCCAAACTGTAACTCAGCAATTAGGGCTTTGCCATTTAACAACAGCAGCCTGTGTAAAGAGTTGATATTATTGACATAGTAATTCCAACTTAATTTACAAATTCCATGCAACAAGGTATTTTTGTAGAGCTGTTTTATAATGCTATTTTCTGCCAAAGCTGATCATAAAGTTGAATTTTATAATGTATTTTCTTATACAAATGTTACTGTTTTTTTTTTTTTTTTTTTTCCTGAAAATTTATTGCCAACACCTTGAATTCTGGTGGAAACCGCGAATGTTTTGGACAAATGTTACTGTTTTTAATGTAGTCATTCTTTTCATCTATGATTTGTGATTTCTATATTGTTTAATGCCTTTCCCTATCCTGAGGTGATAAAAATAGTCTCTATGTCCTTTTCAGAAGGACTTCCCTTTTTTCCTTTCATTATTAACTGCGACCTCACGAAACTTAGTAAACAGGCTTCAGGTTACAAGATGGAATTCTACAGAACACATAGATGGAATATGTCCCCTAAATCCTCTTCAAGACCTTATGAGTAGAGAAAATACAAGCTGTTTCTAATCGGGTTCTCAGGAAGGCCGTTTGCTTAGCTCAGGCAGCCAACATTAGCCTATGCTGGGATAAGTAGAGAACCTCGTGTTATGTTTATTAGACAGGAAGCTTGGGCTCAGGGAGACACAGCGGCTGCTCCTCCACACCCCTCCAACTCTCCTTCGGAACTCTATCTTTGCTATGAGTATTTCAGAATTGAGGCTACACTATGTCAGCTCCCATTTTCATTTTTCGCAAACAACCTCTTTCTCCTTAGGCTCTACCATGCTTTTTTTTTTTTAATCCCTTAATAATTCTCTAAACATCAAGTTTTAGTCATCCTCTTCAGTAATTGTCTCTTTAATTGCTCCTTAAGAAATCAGATTTTTTGGCTGGGCGTGGTGGCATGACAGTTTGGGAGGCCAAGGCGGGTGGATCACCTGAGGTCAGGAGTTCAAGACCAGTCTGGTCAACATGGCGAAACCCTGTCTCTACTAAAAATACAAAAATTAGCTGAGCGTGATGGTGCATTTCTATAATTCCAGCTACTCAGAAAGCTGAGGCAGGAGAATCACTTGAACCCAGAGGATGGGGGTTGCAGTAAGCAGAGATCCCACTACTGCAGTCCAGCCTGGGTGATAGAGCCAGACTCCCTGCCCGACCCCCGCCACCCTTCGACACCACCACCCCAGGCAAAAAAAAGAAATCCAATTTTTAAAAAATTGTTTTTGTTCATTTTGGTCCCTTAACTCTTCTTATTTCTGTTGACAATTATAGAAACAACTACTGAGGCTGCCTCCAGAAATATTCTGAGGCTTCCAAGCTCCTCTTTAGGAAATACTGATTGGCAGAACTGGCTCTTGGCAGCATTTATGAGAAAGGGTTTTGCTCTTACCCCTGCTGTGTTTTTCAGCAACTATTCATTCTTACTGCTTCCCCACCCCAGGTTTCCTGGGGCACAGCTCTCAGCCTCCACCTCTCTTCACCTCAAAATGCAGCAGTCCATCTTCCATTCCCTGTCTGAATCACTCTGCTAAGCTAATCTGATAAGCCAATCTGCATTGATTTGTGGTGCTGGGGAGAAAAAGATCTTCTGTCTTGCTCCTTCTCCTTGATATGTTTGCATTTTAAAGATAATTTTAAGCAGTCCTCACTCATACTAATAAGTGACTTTAATATGGAAATAAAATGTCTTATTCAGAGCAGGTAGAGGGAGGGTAAAGTCAGATCATGCATGTGAAAAGTGTGTGAAAAATAATAAAGCCCCCGATAGATTTAAACAGTGATTGTTTTTATTTCTCTCACTGGCAAGCAAAGGAGGGGGCTTTTTGCTCAGATGCTTCTTATGCCCCTCAAGGCACATCATTTAGGTGTTGCCTATTTCAGCACAGGGAGCTGGGATTATACGGGCTGTTCTAATTCCAGGAAAACTGTGATGGCAGGAAAATTAAAACAAGGAGGGAAGATAGAACACAAGATATGGCCGGGCATGGTAGCTCACGCCTGTAATCCAAGCACTTTGGAGGCCAAGGCGGGCGGATCACCTGAGGTCGGGAGTTCAAGACCAGCCTGACCAACATGGTGAAACCCCGTCTTTAAAAAAAAAAAAAAAAAAGAACTCAAGATATATGCCTAGAGACCTCAAACATTAGAACATTAGTCTGGGAAAGAAGTTTGAAATAATCAGCATGGTTTTATGGCATGGATTATTATGGATACAAAAGTGATCACCCAGGCAGCATGTGAGAAGGGAGGAGGACTTGCTACCTTCTCAGCCTGATTCCTAGAATGATTATACAGGGGCTTTACCTGAGTTCTGAGAAGGGAGGAAAACTCTGACCGGAATACTGGGAAGCAGCTATATATATGTAAGAATCAGGCCACAGAAGAGCAGCTTGCAAGGAATATGTTCAGAGAGGTGGGAAGAGAACCGGCAAATAACAGCACTACCAAAATCACCTGTCATTTATTGGCACTTTCTGTGTTAATCTTTTCACATGCATTTTTTTTTCTCCTAGTTTCCTCCTAGTTATCACAGCAACCCTGTGAGATAGGAATTATTATCTCTCTCAAACAGACATAAGTCAGAAAGAATAAGTAGTTTGCCTAATTCACAGAATTGAGAATCATCCTGTTGGGGTTGTATGGATTAAACTATTGGCTCCACTTCACAACTCCCTGTATTCACACCTTCTGCCATGTGACTTTGTGGTCCCTCCCACTGGAGGGAAGGGGTACTCCCTCATCCCTTGACTGACTTTGAGCTTGGTCATTTGAGTTTTATAGTCAAAAGGAATGTCGGCAGAGATAACAATGTACCTGTTTCAAAATAGGACTTAGGAGGCATGCCAGGCTTCCACTTGCTCTCTTGTGTTTCTAGATCATTCCAAGCTTGCTGCCTCCTCAGGCTGGTTCCTAGAATGATTATCCAGGGAGCTTACCTGAGTTTCATCTGCAGCTAGCTGAATCTGTAGCTTGAGGTATACTCACCTAGCAAACAGCAGCTTGAGGTACACTCAAGCTTGCAATCCCTGACATGACTATGATATGAGGAAGCTTACAACCAATCCTAACCACCACCCCCCAAAAAAAAGCTAAAGGAGAAAAAAATTAATGAAAAATTTTATCAGAATTGGATCTAAGCAGATCCCCAGCTGATCCACATGACTAAATCTGGCTGAGGATCCCAGCTGATGTTCTGACTTATGAGAAATGACTTATTATTATTGTAGTCCATGAAGAGTGTATGGTTGTTTGTTACACAGCATTTTTGAGGCAATAGCTAACTGATGCAGCAATGAACTCTGACAGTATGATTCCAGAGTCCTGTGCTCTTTCTGAACCTTAAAGATGTCAGGGATATCAGAAAAGCTGAATTTAAAGAGAGGAAGAGTAGCCATCGTGGCCATTTGCTACAAGATTAAATAAGTTACTTGTAAAATGTAGAATTTCAGAGCATTTTTTTCTACACATAGGTTTGAATTACAGTGCGATACTTCAGCCAAACCACACACAAGCAGCAGGTACAGAAGTTTCACACAAGAACAGTGTGACAGGCAAGCAGATGTCTCCAGAAAGAAAAGTCTGTTTGAACAACTGGCAGACATGAATTCTAGCTCTAATGCTGGAACTTCTGGCAAAGAAGCCTTGAGGGGAGGTAACTAAGTAACAAGTATGGAAATCAGGTATAAGCTAATTTGCTGTCCATTAACACTGTTACCTAGAAAGTTTACCTTTGATGATGTGTGATCCACATCCAATCACCATAGAGAGCAAGGCATAAACATAATCAGACAATTTAGGTCTTATTATTCTGTCCTTTTTTATTAGATCATTTTTATTAGACATAGCTACATAATGATCATTTTGAATTTACTCCAGTTTTATTTTAATCTTTCAAATACAATCAGTAATATAAGATATTGCCAAAACGGATAATTTCCTATTTGATCCACAGAAAATGTGTATATATTGATCTTAGTCAAAGGCCATGAGGCAAGAGGAGCCAGAGAGAGCATCTGGATACTTGAACTTGAACGTTGTCCTTGACAGTCACAAGCACTGTACCTGACCTTACTCTGAACTGCACATATCTCATCTACAAAAGGAAAGTAAATCAATCATAATAGGTGCTTCCAACCTAGATTACTTATACAACAGCCTCTCAGCTCTAAAATTAAAGAAATCTCTTAAATATCACATAGAACTCTTGTGATTAACTTCTTAGAACATGTTACTGGAAGAATGTTAGGAATTCTTTAAAGAAGGAAACTTGCAATCCCTGACAAGACTGTAATATGAGGAAGCTTACAACCAGTCCTCACCGCCACCACCCCAAAAAAAGCTAAAGAAAAAAATTTTTTAATGAAAAACTTTCCTCAGAATTGGATCTCAGGAACTGTGACAACCCTTTACCACAAAAGTTGAGGATTTTCGTTAGATGGAGTGTATTTGGAATAATATGAAAGGCTGACTCACAAATCCTCTTTTCAAAAGAATGGAGCAATATTATAGAGAATAAACAAAGGCAACCCCAGGAATGAAAACCCTGGCAGAATATTCCAGAAGGCTTTCCTTTGGAGGGCTTGGCCAAGCCCCAAGGGTACTAGAGAATAAAGCATCGCCGCCATGGATTAGCAGCAGCGTGAGTCTCCAGGAGCAGCATTCTGAGAAACAGCAGCAGCCATATCCAGTGAACACCATGAGAGAAGTGTGAGTCTTTATGATCCAGCTTCTCAGCAGAGTCAATAACTGATTCCAACACGAGATGGCACTTTCAAAAATGGAGACAAATACCCTAGTCTGAAGGAGGGAAGGCTAAAGATGATGCTAGACTGCAGAGGTGGGAACCAGCTTACCCAGAGCTGCTGTGGTTGAACAGCATTCAGGAGCAGGGGTGCTGAAGGGGGATGAGATCACTGCTTCTCTGCAACTGGGCTTCCTCCCCAGTGTGACCAATTTGCTCTGACCTGGGAGGACCATTTTTAAAAAATAGAGAGATCCCTGGTGGAAGAGAGAATCCTCCCCTTCAATCGGAAATCTACAGCCTCCTTGAGGGAGATCCAGAAAAACATAGCCACACTTTGTATCTGGAGTAGAGGCTGGGCCAAATTGAGAGTCAGAGACAGAAAGCTGGTCCCTGGTGCAGGGGTCTCAACCGATATTTTTTAAAAAACATGCAGAGCGAAAATTGCCTTCCTGAGACTCTACACCCCATCCTCACTCTCATTTCCCCTCCAACTATAGACACCCAAGTTCTGAATTGGTAATATAAAGATTTTTTTCCTTAATTTTTATTCAGGATTCCAAGTTAATTTTGAAAAGGAAGGTCTTGATGGAGCCCAGGGAAACCAGGAAGAAACCATAGGAATCAGCATAGATTATTTGGGGACATCTACTAAGCCTAGATAAGCTTGTCCTTATTCAAGAATGAGTAACCAGAAGACGAAGAAGAAGAGAAAACCACTTTTAAGTCTATGATTGGATTCTGCAACACAAAAAAAGTCAAACAGAGAGCATGAAAAGATCAGGTGAAGAGTGTTAGCTGAAGAATGACGAGGTTTAGAAATTTGGAAAGAAGAACTTTATTTCTCATAAAAGGTTGCAGCCTGCCGGGTGGCTGTTCTGACAGGCTGGAAAGCATAGCCTCAGCCGAAGCTGGGAAGGGGCAAGAGGAATAGGAATTTATAGGAACAAGATGGACAAATATACATATTCAATAAGCTACAGGAGGAGTTGTTAATATTTATGAGATGAGAAATGTGCACATACTCAGTGGAGTTCAATGCCCCTTCATGGGTCCCATGTACAAAAATGAATGCATTAGCATCATCTGAGGGTGGCATTTTCAGTCCTTAGATATCAAAGGCGAAGCAAAGGACACAAAAACCCTTACTGCACATTCTCCATAGACTGACCAGAATCACTCTGTGGTTGGTGATCTCTTACCAGGCAGAAAAGAAGGGGCAGTGCCAGCTGGTTGGTTGATATCAGTGGTGGACTCTTGAGAGGGCTGGTTTCTGTTCAGCCCTTAGAGAAGAAAGCCTCTTCCTGGTTAGCAAGGGAGGAGGTACAGTGAGGCGTGTCTGACCTCCCAACCTCTCATGGCTGACAACTTAGTTTTCAAGGTTACTCTGGGGTTCTGTTGGCCGAGGGATGGTCTATTCAGTCCATTGAAGAGCTGAAAAGTTTATTTTTATTTCTCAAGAGTATACTTCTAAAGATTTACTCAAGGAAACAGAAGTGAATTTTTAGGTCTGAAAATGCTTTGGCTTCTCAGAGAAATTAAAGAAAACATGGTACAATTTAAAAAAAGATAATAACATACAGTCTTGAGATGAAGTGAGAGCAGGCAGGGCTGAGATGAAGTCTTAAAAAGCAGAACCAATGCAGAATTCTCAATAATATTCATAGAAAACACAATCTACACTGCAGAAAATTAAAGTACCGATAAATACTGTCGGGAAAACAATCACTTAGATTTCATAGGAATGAATATAAAGAGATTGTGGGAACATCAGAGAAAAGATGATAAACATAAAAAACAGTAAAAATATAGAAATAGTTTGCTTTTCTAAAAATATTAGAATAAATGATATGAAAATAATATGAAAAGCTATAGTAGAATCCCAGCCCTCAATCTGATAAAAGAATCCTGTGGTTGAAAAGAAGACTCTTCATATCAGGTAAATTTTACAGTAATCAGTTGACATCTAAACAAAACTTAGGAAAATCAGTGAATATATAGGATCAAGAAAAATAAAGGTTCATACAAACACCTGCATGTAAAAAAGAACACCTGCGTATCATCAGAGCGGAAAAAAACAACCAGACACGTCATGTAGAACATCAGATACCAGAAGACAATAGAGCAATATGCAGAGTTTTGAGAAGAAAAGATTAGGATCTGAAAATTTTATGTTCATTCAAGTTACAGTTTCTGTGTATAAGCAACAGAAAGACATTCCTGTACTTGCAAAGACTCCAGAAGGAAACTTCAATATCTGGGACAAAAATTCAGCCCCAAAAAGTGGGTAAAATTAAATACTCACAAATGGCATAACTGAAGAAGAAGTAGTGTTGAACACAAAAATCATGTAAATTGCCTTTAAAAATAAAGTTACCGATAGAATGCACTCACATATTTCTTTTGTAAAACAAGGCGAACAGCATAGTATTTATAAGAATGTAACAATAATTATTTGGCACAAAGACTCCAGAATTTATAATAGTCAAAAATGGGAGTGAGTGTGTGGGGAAGAGATATTTAAGTATGCTACTTTCTTCATCTTAACTAGTCAGGCAATAACACATACATTTCATTCCCGGCATTGATAACCGAAGTCATTTAGATTAGTAGATTATATAGGAATCTTCGTTTTCTTTTGTACCAGTATTTTCTTTCTTTGGTGAGGATAATCAAGTAATTGACTTTTGAGTTTGCCTTCTAGAATACAGTTTGTTCTGGGCCAAGAATAAATTTCAGCCATGAAACCTGAAATCAGTTTCTTGAGAAGTATGAATTCTTGATGCACAGTGAAGCATAATCCATGATTACTGCCAAAAGATGTGCTTTGTTATCATTACCATTAATTTCTAAGGCATAAAAAATGCAAGTATTTTTGAAATTTCCTAAGTATTCTTCATATGACTTGCTGAAAAAGATTAATGTTAATTTAGCCAACTAGAAGATAAGAAAAGAGAAAAGAAATGAAAGCAGGAGTGTTAAATATGTAAATTATGTGTATGCCTTTAATAGAAATTCATCTCTAATCTTGTTCAAAAATGTCTTCCAGAATGTCAGATAAAACCCTCTCATTTGGCCCCTCTCCCATTTTTGCCCCTCTCCATTTTGCCTAGCTATAGAACTTAGAGAAGGTAGCTATGAAACACCAGGGATAACACGCTGCAGTTTCTAGCTTTTGCCTTTGAACTCTCACATGTCAAGGTCAGGCAGTAGGCACAGTAAAGGTGCTCAAAGAAATTCAGGTGATCATGCAAACTCCAAACCAGGTCATACTACTCCACATTCACCCAAGCACACTTATACCTGAACAGAGACTTTGCATTACCAAATATGTCCTGGAGTATCTTAAATGTTCCATAGGGCAGCTGATCTTATTGCATTACATAATGGCCGTTAGAGGCACACTGTTGCTGACAAGCAACCTTACCAGAGTTCAGAAGCAAGAAATACTCTTCCTGAGTAACAGGAAAGGAACAACCATAAAACACTATTCTTGGCACTTTACTCCACCTATAGCCAATGCCAGAAGAAGAGAAGTAAATTGGAAGAGGAAAGAAAAGAGTGGAGTATCACTTTTGAAATAATAGTAGACCCTGCTTAATGAATAAAAATGAAGCTCAGAGTAGTTAACTTGTCCAGGTCAACATATTAAGTGATAACACCAGGATTTCAATCCAAGTCTGATTCCAAAGCCTAGCACTTAGCACTATAATCATCTACCTCTTAAATTTGCTAGGGATTAAAATTTAAATTTAAAAACAAGTCACAAAAGATATTATTTTCGTACTCTACTAATAATTCCTGGAAAGGAAGAAATTTTCAAAATATGGAAATAGGGTTTATATTTGACTTAGGCCCTTCGAAGTGGAAATCATTTGGTTTGGACTTGCTTTGAAATTGTAGAATGGACATTTGAAATGTTTTGTGTTTAACTCCATTGATTAATTGAAACTACATGCACATCATTAAATAAGGTTCTGAATCAGCAGTCCTCTAATTACATTAAAGCATATACATCAGGTAAGAGAAATTTTGCTGAATTTGGTTTTAAGCAACTTTATCTACTCTATTAATCAGATTAACCAAATTACCATGAATTTACTACTTTACTCTGTGATAAACAGATTGCTGGGCATAGTCCCCAATTCACCTCCTGGACCCTACGCGGCATTTTTCATGTGTTATATCCAATTAGGCACCAAGTTATATTCATTTTACTTCCATATACATAGAAAATATGTGTTTTCCTATTATATCCACAATCCTCTGTCTCCTAAGCTATAGTAATATCCTCCTAATTACACTCCTGGTAATTGCTCTTGCATTACTTCTAGTCTATTTTTTATACATCAAGGTAATAGTTTTATAAAGAAAACATGATCATGTGATCATGCTTAAAGCATATTACATCCCTTAAGGAAAAAGAAAATCCAAATCTGTTTATTAGCCCCTCCTCATTTCCCAGCTAACACTTACTCACCTTTCAGGTCTCAGATTTCCTCTGGGAAGCCTTTCCTCTCCGGCAGTTAAGTCCCTACCCAACATTCCCAAACATGCTGCTTTCTACATTGAAGTTGATCCTTGTTACACTGATGACTGCTTATTCAATATTTGTCTTCCTGACCAGACTATAAGCTCCAAGAAGGCAGGGATCTCTTTAGTCTTGTTACTCCTCTGTTTTCAGCCCTTCAGGCAATTCTTGGTGCTCAATAAATATTTATTGATTTGATTGATTTAATTACGTATGTACTTACAGCTTATACAAATCTGAGAATAAGCAGATGAGTAGCTATTATCTGGGATTCTCATTTAAAGATCAGAGGGGTCCTTGAGCTTTATTTTTTACAAATAGTGGTCAGTTTTATTGCTGGTTAACAAGGCATGAAGTACTATAAAAATCAAGGCTGTAAGTAAACGCCCTTTAAAGCAGTTGAAATTCCAAGTAATCTACACAGTTTTTATTCAAGTGACCAAAACACTTTCAACAACCTCAGGACAAATCTACCTATGCCAACAATTAGATTAAAATGAGCTATTTCCAGAGTGTTGACTTTCTGCATGCTCTAAATTCTGCCAGGAATTGATCATTCCAACAGAACTATTTGTCCTGAAGAGAAGCATGGATACTCTGATAATGTGCTTAGAACAGATTGTGGAAAAACAAATAAACATCCAGGTCACGGCCCTCACTTTTTCCATTCAGGTTATTTATGTGCCAATGTTTCAACTACAAGTTTTATGAATTTGTAAATTTATTTGGCAATTGCCACCACAATTTCTTTTGAAAACACGTTAATTGTACTATGAATAAGAAAGACAGGCCAGGCCATTGGCTCATGCCTGTAATCCCAGCACTTCGAGAGGCTGAGGCAGGAGGATTCCTTAAGGCCAAAAGTACAAGAGCAGCCTGGGCAACTTAGCGAGACCTTGTCTCTACAAAAAATAAAGAAATACATGTTAGAATCCTCACATGTACCTTGGTAAAGAATGAGAACTGGGAAGAAACATAGAATGAAATTACTATCCAATCTAATTCTGATTATTCAAGGTTGGTGAAGAGAAACATTAATGCAGAAAATATAAAGCTGGAGAATTCACCTACCTGTTTTGGGTTGGCACCATACCACCCTAACCCTTTAGTAGATGGCCGTAGTCATTGCTTCATGGACAGTCCACATATTGAAGTCATGAGCATCACCTGATCTTGTTGTAAAGCTGAGAGGAAGGCCTCTTCCTCTAGCGGCAGGCTAGATTTGGTTCTGGTCAGTGATCCTTTAGGTCAAAGCAAATATTTATTGAATGTGTTCTATGTACCAGATATACTCACAAGTTGTATTAATATTGATACCCCAAACAACCGTAAATTATATAAGTCAGCTATATCTCAGAAACAGGCCAAATGATAGGTTCCAGGTGACAGACAAATTGAGAGAGAGCCAGGGTTGGCACCCCAGCCTTTAGGCTCCCCTGAACCATGACCACTCAGGGTCTGACCTCAGCTGTCAGCATCTCATAGATCCCTGGAGCAGTAGCGTTCTTCAAGAATGGTCTGGAAGCCTGCCAGGATTTATCACAGAGGTGATATTCAGTGAGCAGGAGTCTTGGCAGCAGGGAGGTTTTTATATATCCCACACTGAAGAAGGGACAGAACTTCTTCCTCTGCCCACGGTTCTGGAGCTCCCACAGGGCTCTTATGTTTCACCAGGTTCCAGGGACCAGAAACCAGCTCTTTCCAGTGGCTCTGCTGTTCAGGGCCTCTGACTGCAGCTGCCCCCTTGGGCATGGCTTAATGAGACCCCTTCCTGTATACCCTGTCCCTGAGAAAAAACCTAAAGGTATAAGGAGAGCATTTTTCCAGTACACCTGAGCCAACCCCTGCCTTGGCAAAAATATGAAAACAGGAAAAATGGGTTTCTTTTCCATAATCAAGATTTCTTATAACTGCACTTTCCCAAAATTCTGAGAGTTAAGGGTGTAGGACTCATGCGTAGGTGTTAAGAGGCTTAAAAATCAAACTTCTGATGAGCTTCATAGCAGGCACAGTGCCTCACTTACCTTTTCTTTTCTTATCCTGCAGAGTAACTATTGAAAACTTTTGAATTGCGTCAATAAACAAACACCTGAATGTTAGCATGCTTGTTTTAGAATTAATGACAGATAAATCGAGCAGATAGATGAGGAAAACCCCAGAGAACAGATAATGATTTGGTTTTGCTTCATTTTGTCTTTCTCTCCATCAGTTTTTCCATGCATTAAAATGGCATCGTGTTTAAACTGTAGATTACACCAGCCCCTCAAATATCATTACAAAGTTCTCCCACCATGCCCTCTCTTCACTCACATCCAATAGTCCCCAAACCAGTGTCATTATGTACTTGAAAGAGAGCAAGACCCCCAGAATTACACAACTAGTTAGGGAGTCATTCTTTACAGAAATTCAGAGTGAAGGTGAAGAGGCAGGGCAGAAGAACAACTGGTACAAACGAGTAAATCCCAGGAAGAGGGAATAAAAAAACTGCAGAAAGAAAAGGGAGGTTCTCCTGTTGTTAATGAGTTGTTACAAAATTCATTTTGTCAAATATGTGTTATTAAGCTGTTTTACTTTATATGCATGTAGCTGTCATGGAAAATTAACTACTTATATATAGTGAGTAATGAAAAACACTTCTTGGTTCCTTACATTTGTGCCAGCTAGAGAAGTAGAAGTGACCCAGCATAGCCCTGAATGAAAAAGAAGAAATAAAGGATCTAAACATTTCGACTCTTACTAGACCTCTGTCAGGATCAAATAGCCTCCCGCTAAGTCACGTCTTGGCTTTATTTTCAAAGACATTTGCTTTACTAGTCCTACATTCATGTCTTGGAGAAAATCTTAAGGAGTTAGGTAATTTTATTTCCTGTGTTGTTAAGTGCTTATTTAAAATACCTGTGGACTTTGCTGGCTACCTCTGGAAAGCCTAGATTTCCCCCAAAGAAAATATGACATAAAACCACACAGTTTAACGGTGGATCCTTTTCCAGTACTCTTTCAGCTTTTTTCTTTTTAATACTTTCAGTTGGTACTATTTAGTTAATTCTGTTAGGCTACTTTTGAGACCTGTTTGTTCAGGGTGACTCTCTTAGAATTAAGGCCACTATTGCACAACTGCAGAGGGTGCCATGCACTTGGAAGATTCCTGATCTCCAAGCTGTGGAGTCAATGAATTTCTTTACAGTTTTATACAACTCTCCACAAATTGTTTACAGGACCTCCTTCCCCAAAGTTTCATTGGAATGCGGTTCTTAAACTATCAACCTAAATACCTACTAGAAAACCTCAGCAAATTTAAATTTTTATTTGCATACAGATAAAGAAGCAGCTTGGTGTTCGATGCTCTTCTGGGCCTCCTAAATCTCTGACTCGTATAATGAGCATTGGCCACCAGTAGGAGGGAAAACATATTCTATGAGAACTACAAAAACATTGCCACTGTTCTGGGAATAATTCCTGGGAGGAAGCCTTTAACAGGTTATCCCCAAATTGGGCATTCTTCTGTGTATTTTTCTGTACTCGGCAGTCCTGGAGAGTACCAATGTGGATGAGCTCATATCATCTATTCAGCTCGAAGGACAGCAGCTCAGTCAGTGACCCAGGCAGACATCCAGATATTACAGGACTGGTAGACTCTTCTCGTAAGCCTTTTAGGCACAAAGAGGAAATATAGTCCCTTATAATTGTTGTGACTCTAGAAAATCAGACTGATACAGATCTTATATTTGCCTATCCAAAGGAAATTTAAACATTTAAAAGTCACAAAGTTTTATGAGTAGCAATAGATTCATACTGTAAAACTGTAGCTGCGTAATGAGACATGCCAGGACATGAACCACTGTGAAATAATTCAAATATCTCCGTGCTCAAATCTCTAATGGAAAGAATGTATGTGACATGAATACAGCTCTATTGTATAAATATATAGGTGTGGAACCCTTAAAAACATGTGTGGTAAAAAATGCTGTATACACCTAACTGAAACCTTTTAGGAGCATAATAGTAATAAACATTTCTTATGTTCTACACCTCCCCGCCCCACCATACTCTCAAAAAAAAAAAAAAAGCCTGTTTAGATTCGTGCTTTTATCTGCATAAAAAATTTCCCTATTTAACACATGTTTATCTGTGTTGGTATCATATATTCTTTTGTATGTCTTTTCATCAAATGGTATTTCAAAGACTACCGCTATTTGCATGGAAATAAGTGTATGCAGTTATTATCAGATTGCAAACAAGTGATTACCTGGTTTTGGCACAAGAAGGTACAGATACAGTGTGATCCACCATGTTAGAAAATGTCACATTTTACTCTCCTGATGTTTACTTTTTAATTACTTGAAGAGGTTTAAACAATTAATTTGCTGATAAAAATAAGGCTGCTTAGATACTGTCATTTTGACTAAGAAAACAAACTATCTGCCAACTAGAATACTCAAAGCTCCACCCAACGGTAATCATCACTTTGTAGGTTGACACAGTGTTTTACTGGAAAGATGAGATGATTGTCTGCTGCACGGAATAGTCTTTTTGAAATGTGAATTTCATATGGTTTTATCAATAGAGGTTCAACCATTTAAGCAACACATGATTCAAAGGAAGTCAGGTAAGGCTATCAAACCAAGTACACTTCTGTCAATTGCAATGGTAAACGTTTGGTGAATGGAGAAAAGAAAAATGGCCATTGGTAGCTCTTCAACTCCAATTCTGGATGGAAACTTGTAATCAATTTATAATGGTGGAACTGGCAATGGAGATAGTTCTCCCAATCCACATTACAAAACACAAAATCCAGTAGAACAGCTTTTGAAGGCTCTTAGAAATAATAAGTTTTTCTGGGGATGTTTTCTTAAAATCAAGGAATGGGAAACTGGTTAGCATCCTCACAGCTGACTTTGGCAAGCTGAGGAGCCCTAGCTTGTCAGGGAGCTTTACCCTTGCCTGCCTGTGCAGGCAATCGCTGACTTCAGTGAGGAAATAGATAATGCCTGCAGCAGGGGAAGAACCAGCTATTCAGTCTTTCTCTCTTCATTCTTATTTCCACTCCCTTCTCCTTTCTCAACTTTCCCTACTGCCAATAAAAGCATGTGCATGAGGCAACAGTAAAGTAACTCAACGACTGAGGTAGGAATGGCAGTGGTGGGTATGGATATCAGAGGGGGAAAAATTATATAAGATCACTGTTTTACAGTCTTGATGTTTTCCCTTCCACTAAAAAGATTCAGAATAAAGCATTTGCTTTAACCCCTAAGCTAAGGAGATAATTGCTGTAATATGGAAAGTACCCAAACCCAACTGGATGATCCCTTCCTGGGTCACAGAAAGAGCATCTTAGTGACTTTGTGAGATGTCTGCATGTCAACTTGCATCTGTTAGCCCTTCTCTTAAGTTGAGCTGAAGACTTTGGGATCTATAACTAAATTTCAGAAGTTTGGCTCTTCACTTTCTCTCTGCCTTTTTGACACACTCTTGTGTTATTTTTATTATGGCTACTTAAGACTTCCTAAGCATTAGCAGTAGCAGACTGAGAGCTATGCCAGACTCTTCTGCTCTTCCACAGCTGACCTGCTCACCACATTATGCATTTAGTGGATTAAAGTTTGAGTACATTCGTTTGCCTTTATGAGGTCCATCACTTATGGTGTAAAAGAGATTTTTAGACATTCATCCAGCTCTATGATTCCATGACAGGTGATATTGATTCTTCACTTGAAAATTAAATAATTCCATAATGAGTTCCATTACAGGAAGATACTATCAGAGATAAATTTGTGAAATTAAGAGGGACAAAAAGGGGTTATGTGAATGACCGAAAACTCCAAAGACACTAAGTGGTAGAGGCAGGAATTGATGCTGGATTTCTGTTTTGTTATCCAGGTCATGTATTTGCATTTAACTAATATTCTTGGAATCAAAATTCCTTAACATTAAAGAAAGTTTCTAATAATGTAATGGCAGGTCTGAGACACACATGTGGCTGGCAGGGGAGTTTTCTGAAATCCCTGAAGACCTATAACAAGCCAGCAACCCACTCTGTCTCACTAAAGGATCCAACACTGCCCTGCAGCCTTGCTTTGCAAGCATGTGGTGGAAATTTAGGCCTTTTTGTCTGCAGTGTTACCTGATTCATTGAAGAAAATGACTTGGTCAACGGATGTCTAAGAATTCACCTTGATGACCAGAGCTCCTTATTGTTTTGCAAATCTCATCTCAACTAGAATGTTGGAAAAGAGTTTATTACCGTATTTCCTGTTGCACTTCTGAGTCAGCAAAAATCTTGTAACATTAGGTGCAGCCTACTTTCTCCAAACATTGTTTTAGGTTGATTACTAATGTGATTACAATGGTTACCTTTCCTTTCACAAGTGTACCCTATGTCACACCTATGTAAATACCTTAAAACAATCATGCTAATAACATTTTTTAACATTTGAGTCATATTTTAAATGCTTTAGATAATTCCACTGTTTAAGAAAGTCTCTACTGAAAACCTCTTTCCAAGAAGGAAATGGATTCCTAATTCATCAATTTTGCCAATTATGTTTTCATACGTTGTATTTTTGTTAAGGAGGATTAGAATTATTTGGAGAAAGGTTCCATGCATACTCTAGATCTTATTGTGGTGATGACTTCAAGATACACATTTCTTTTGTTGAACTAGAAAGATTTCTTCGGTAAATAATTTGTATCAAAGGGTTTTCTGCTCTTGCCTTTTGTTACTCTTAACAAGAAAAAGTAAGAATATTGGCAGCTACTAGTGTAACTACAGACACTTTGCAAAACTAAAAGTGATTAGTCAGCATGGCATCAGCAAAGGGCAGAGGAAATTAGGGACTGGAATGCAGGGCTGCGGCTAGAAGACAGAAGGATGGTAAATGGGGAGGGGCTGGAGGGATTTTCACAGTGCGAAATCAGATGAAGTCCATGGATATATGTGAGTGAAAGCCACAAACGAGGCTGAGAACACCTTTTTCCATCCCCAAACTAACCACCCCCTTTTCTGTAAGTGTATTTCCATCAATCAAAGAATGTTCTTCCAACCACCCAAGCTTGCAATCTTGAGTCATCTTTGAGTCAGAGATGCCAGGAACTTCAGAGCTGGGTAAAGTCTTCAAGGATGCCTAATCTGATTCTTTACTTTGCAGACAGGGCCATGCAGTTTCAAGAAATCCTGCTTTCTGCAAATTCCCATTACAAACAGAACGAGGCCTGACACTCGGTCCCAGAAGTTCATATCAAGTCTTCCTTTCACTGCTCAACCCGGTTCTTCCCCTTTCTTCATCGGTTATTCAGTCGGACACCAATTCTGCAGACTCTTCTTTAGGAATGTCTCTGACATCAATCCCTTTCCATTACCACCACCCTGATCTAGGCTGTACTCTGAAATGACTTCCTAAAAATGCTCCATGCTTCTAGGCTCTCTGCTCCAGTTCATCATAGATACTTTAATCTTCCTGGGACACTAATTTCATGATATTTCTGAAGAGCCCCCTATTTAAATTCTACTGTCTTGGGACGGCAAAAAGTGTTCATGTTTTGGACTCAGATAAACTTAGGTTCAAATGCCTTATCTACCTGTAAACTTGGATAAGTTACTTAACGTCTCTGAAATTCATTTTCCTTATCAGTAAAATGAGAACAATGATATTGAATTTAAAAATAAAACCGGTGACTACAGTGCAGATGGAATGACTTAATGTATGTTAAATTGCTTAGCAGATAAAAGATGTTCAAAACATATAAATTTTCTTCCTGGAATTCATACTCTTCTGCAGTTTGGCTCCTACCTACCTTCCAGTCTTGTCTTTTACTATCTCACCAGACAAGTTTTTTGCCTCAGCCAGAATGGTGTATTCATTGCCTCCTAAACATGCTGTTCTCAGTTTTAACTGCTGGAGTTTTTCCTGCTTCCTAAAGATGTCCAACCCTTTTTTATTGTTTGTATTATACAAAGCTTTCTGATTTATCACAGCCTGTGTTTTTTCAATTATTACTTTTCCGCTCTGGGAAAAAAAAGAAAAAAAAAAAAGATTGTTCAAACAGGAAACATGGGAAAGAATCTAAAGTCTTCAATGTTGAGCTCCCAAACATGCTTCTCTGTTCTGGCAGAAGACTGTGGGGTCACATGGGTTTCAGATGGAACCATGTCACCCTCTCTCTGCCAGCGATCCCAATGCTTGCTCCCTAATCCCAACAGTCACTCGTCCTCACCCTAGCCACCCTTCCTGTGTGGCACTGTGTAGTTTCTGTAGCTTTCATCCCCAGAGTGGCCCTTGGTACTCCTTCCTTAGTCTGTTTCCTTCTCATTGTCATGTATACTGACAATAAATAATCCCAGGGAAATTTGGAGTCCACAGATGATGTGTGAATATAAGTCCATGCTCCTCATATCTTGATCTTTTCTGTTCTAGACATATCAATCTAGCGAAAGGGAAAAATGGCTACAGTGATACAACCCTCACTATTCTATGAATGTCCCACCATCCTCTTTCTGAGGACAGTAGTGTGAAAGGAAAATAAATCTCAGGACCCCAAAGTCACTAAGCCAAGAGAAAAATCAAGCTGGACACTATGTCAGGCAAACCTACCTCCCATTTTATTCCTAAGTAAGATAGCTACGAAGATGAGAAGTTACATACCACCCTCACCATTTGTCCGCAGGAAATTCCTTGTGGACAAAGGACAGACAGAACTCAAAATCCTCCCTCTGAGGCTCACCTGAGACAAATGTTCATGTGATTGCTTCTTCTGCTCTATTGTTTATGTAAAAATGCAGATTCACTGAACCAAACTAAATTGTGTATTCAGTGGAAGGCTGATCAAGGACTCAAAAGAATGCAACCTTTTGTCTCTTATCTACTTCTAGCCTGGAAGCCCCCACTTCCAGTTGACCCGCCTTACCCAACCAAACCCATGTACATCTTACACATATTGATTGATGTCTCATATCTCCCTAAAACATATAAAAACACTGTACTCCTGACCACCTTGGGTGCATATCGTCAGGACTTCCTGAGGCTGTGTCGCAGGTGCGTCCTTAACTTTGGCAAAATGAATTTTCTAAATTGACTGAGACCTGTCTCAGATATTTGGGGTTCATAGCAGGAACTGTTGTTAACACCTCTTTTATTAGGCTTGCTTTCTCAGTTTGTCACAAATCCTGCTCCTTTCCTCCCATGATTGTAAAATCTGTGCCTGAGTGCATATGCATTTCTAACTCTGCTAAATGTTCCAGGAAAATACCGAGATTGCTGAGGTGGGCCAGGTGCAGTGGCCCACGCTGTTATCCCAGCACTCTGGGAGGCCGAGGTGGGCAGATCATGAGGTCAGGAGTTTGAGACCAGCCTGGCCAACATAGTGAAATCCCGTCTCTACTAAAAATGTAAAAAAAAGTACCTGCGTGTGGTGGTGGGCATCTGTAATCCAAGCTACTTGGGAGGCTGAGGCAAGGACAATCCCTTGAAACTGGGAGGCAGAGGTTGCAATGAGCCGAGATCACGCCACTACACTCCAGCCTAGGAGACAGTGCGAGACTTGGTCAAAAAAAAAGATTGCTGAGCTGGTAGAAGATAGTTTTCTTCTATTGCAGGGTAAGTTCTCAGCAAAACTGGGGCCCTACCCTGGAAACTAGAAAGCCCCCTTGGCCCTTCTTCTTCACCACCCACCCCCTTAGGCAAGTTATTTAAGCTCACTATGCTTCCAATAATAGTTCTCAAGTCATAAAGTTTTCGCTGTCTCAATTAAGTGAGTTAATCCACTGAAAGCCCTTCACACCATGTATGAATATGTCCATTGCACTCTGAAGCAGGGTGCTTTGCTGAGGGAAAATATTGAGCCTAACATGGGGATGGGACTTGATCTGCTCAGAAGGTGAGGCACCTTTCAAATATCTGGTACTATTGCTTGTCAAGCCCTACACCCACCACCTAGAGAGCTTTTTTCCAAGATACATGGAGGCTCCTGTGGGCCAGTAAGACCATGCTAGGACATGGTCAGTGTTTGATAAATTCTGGTTATTTTAACTGTTATTACTGAGTCCAAAGAGTGACTTCCTTGTAGAGTCTGTTTCAGAACAAAATACTGAACTACCAAGTCGACAGGGCTTTAAGTTGATGGAAACATCCAGCAGACAACCAAAAAGAAGTGCATTGTAATCTAACCAAATAGTCTCTCATGGATCCTATTTTTATTGCCAATAAACTAGCTAGAAATAAGTCCTTGTTATGGTTGTCTTTATTCAAGCTTTTAAAACAAGAATCTTCCTTTAAAGATAATCTATTCCTTATTTTAATTTTAAAACATAATATCTCTGACTTACTCATCTGCCAATTTAGATGACTGTCTCTAAGTCATATGGGCATCTCAGAGTAACAATCGGGCAGAAAGTACATTTATTTTAGGCAAATGAGAAATAGTATGGTGTTTTATACAAAGAGGAACAAGAAAAAAAATACTTCCCTTCCCACTGTAAATGCTGTACAATGGAATTCTCAGACATGACATCATCAGTTTCTGGTTTCACAATGTAGAGTCCCTAGTTGATAGAGCCGGTCAGAGAATGAGGAGCAGATGCAACCAGTATCAGACGATGCAACTTCTTTAGCACATAAAATTGTTAAACTCTGGAGAACTGTTACTTTTTAAAAATAGCCACTTGAAATAAGCTCTTCAAAAATTCTAGAATCTTTTTGTGAAAACAAAGAGGTAATTAAAGTGGTAGGTTTAAGAAAAGCAAGGTACTTCAAAGTCATCTAATTTTAATATGTGATTATAATAAAAACATAGAATATTATGTTCTCTTCCAAGACTTTAACTTCAAGGAAACTGGTCATCAAACAGGTTTAAAGAAATGCCTAATGCCTATTGATGAACATTTGTAAGTAAATTTTTTCACTTTCAAAGTCCTGAAGAAAGGAGATAGAATATTTCAGTTTTGAAAAGCAGTTTAAAACATTTAGTTAAACATATGCATTAAGACTGAAGGATTTTGAGAGACATCATTAAGGGAGTACAAAACTGCAATTCCATGACAGACACAGCATACATCAAGTAAGAGAGACTTATGACCAACTTTACTGCTCACAGTGCAGATATGACTTAAGAAAAAAATGTGGAGAAAATATGAGACCAATCTGTAAGCCAATTGTATAATGAAATATTTCTAATCCTGTAGTAAATTTAGTTGCTTGGCACCTCAAAATACATTCAACACTTGAGCTGAGAAAATGCAGTTACCATAACTTTAAACTGCTTGAATGGATTTTCAGAACCCTCTGTGACCTAATAAACAAATAAGGTGTGGTGGGAACCAAAGTGGAAAATCAGGATCTCAGCCACCACCTAATAGCATGTTCTCTGCAATGGGATACACTAAGCCGATCTCAACCAAAACACAGCAAAAAGTACAGGAGACTAACCTTGACTAAGAATAACTCTAATGTCTTGCCACAGAGTTAGCAGAAATGAGGAGTCTTGTTTTTCCTGACCTCTGGGTGGGAAGGAGAGCCATTTCTTTCTCTCTGTTGAGTACAACAAGATGTATATCTGTCCCGAATGCATCCTGCTTTAAACAACAAAAACTCTAACCAAGCAATGGCTTAAACAGTTTAAGGGTTTTCCTTTCTTCGTGTAATAACATGTCCAGTGACAGCCAGCCCAGGGTTGGTACAGCAGCTCCACAATGTCATTCAGGTACTAAGGCTTCTTTGACCCTTCTGTTTGGCCATTTTAGCAGAGGGCTTTTATCCTCACACTTGTTGCACTGTGGTTGCAAGATATCTCTGTCCAAGCAGGAAAGAGAAAAGGAGACAGAAGGTAAAAAACTCTTGCCAAGTGAGGCTGCCACTGTAAAGAACTTTCCCAACCAGAGGCTTCCGTGTGTATCTCATTGGCCAGAATGATGTCACATGACCACTTCTTGCTGCATGGGAGGCTGGAAATACACTTCTGTATATGAGCGTATTACTTCCTTTTGCTAAATAGTGAGCAAGAAAGAGGGGAAGGGATAATCGGCAAGCAGCAATCACTGTCTACCACACCCTGGTACCCAGCACTCAGCCAGTCATTACCAAAAGCAGACAGTTCAGTTTGTGTGGACCAACAGCCAGCCTCAAGCCTGTCTAACCAACTCCAGGCAAGTTCTCCTGATGGAATGCTACAAAGTCTAGCACTTTGCAACTGTGTAGTACAACAGCATGAGCCCTCCAACACAACTTGGAAAAGTAGGAGGAAAAGAGAAAGTCCAGAGAATATTTCTATCTGCAATTGCAGATACTGTTATTTTCTACTCAGTAACCCCCACCCCTTTTCCTTGCTAATAGTTAATTCCCAATTTGACTTGGCAGCGGTGCACCAAGTTCTAGGTTAAATGTTAGCAAATTACAGCTACAGGTCAAATCCTCTCCACTGTTTGTTTTGTTTTTTTATGTTTGTTTGTTTGCTTGCTTGTTTGTTTGTTTTGAGACAGGATGTCACTCTGTCATCCAGGCTGGAGTGCAGTGGCACAATGACTGCTCACTTCACTCTCGACCTCCCGGGCTCAAGAGATCCCCTCAGCTCAGCCTACCAAGTATCTGAGATCACAGGTGTGCACCACTACCCATGGTTAATTTCTGTATTTTTTGTAGTGATAGGGTCTCACCATGTTGCTCAGACTAGTCTTGAACTCCTGGGCTCAAGTGATTTGCCCACCTCAGCCTCACAAAGCACTGGGATTACAGGCAGGAGCCACATGCTGGCCTTCCCCTGATTGTTTTTGTAAACAAAGTTTCCCTCTTTCTTTTTTTTGTTTGGACACAGAGGAGCTAATTCATTTACACATTGTTTATGGGCTCCTTTTCCACTGCAATAGTTGAGTAGCTGCTACAGAGACATCTAAACTGCAAAGCCTAAAATACTTACTAAGTGGCCCTTTACAAGTGGATTGATTCATGCCCTCGATGATGGGCCATTATTGGACTGACTTAATCATCACGACTTTGTTTTTCACTTCTCACCCCCCTTACATCTAAGGGTGGCCATGAGAACACATGATTAGGCATCTGCTGGGGCTCCCCACTTTAGGGAGATCTTTATTTTTCCTGATAAAAGAGAAATCATAGCTGCTCTATCTCCTACCAACCCTTTCTTCTTACCTTGAATGGAGGCATAAAAGCTAGAACTGCAGCGGAAAACTTTGGACCATGGGAGAAAAGCCAATAAATCACAAAGGCATTGAACCTGACATTCTTAAGCCACTACATTAATGCTGAGAACAACCTACCTTCAGATCTTTTGTTTTGTGAGAAATATAAATTCCTGTTTGTGTAAGCACTGTTATTGGACCTTCTGTTCACTACAGCTGAATGTTTCCCTAATGATATAGCTTATGTCCAGAAGGGTCTTCCTGATAACTCTTAACTAAGCCTTCATGAGACATGAAACCCAGCACATACTATACAGTATTATATTATTCAAAGGGCTGTCCATTTTTTAAACCATGAATTTCATAATGTTATGGAATCAAGTGCAATACAGTACATTAAACACTAAGTATCTGAGCTCTGCTTGGGCTGAGCACTGTCTCTGTTTACTATTATATTACTTTGACTAGTTATTTGACTTATCTAGAAATTTCCTCATCTGTAAAATGGGAAAAACAATACTTCCTCATATGATTTTTGTGAAAGTTAAACTGAATTATGACTATTGTACTCAGCTAGAATTATTTAAATTATTGCTATCTGATTAATAAACTAATTTTAATTATTTTGGATATCTTGATTCTTCCATCCTTAAGAAAACAGTGTATTTAAGAAATTACAGGTATCTGAGACTAATTTAAGCACAGGACAAAAAGTCATTTTTAGTTTGCTCTGAAAGAAAAAAAGGGCATCTTTAAAAGACCTTACATTTGGAAGCCTCACCTCTTAGAATTCTACCTCCTCAAAACTTTACTCTTCTGGAAAATCTATTGTGTTCTGTCACCTTAAAGATACATCTTTTTCTCTCCACATTTTCATTTATCCATTCATGCCTCATCTTCTTTGCTTCCAGCTCTATTACTCAATTATAAATCATTGCCAACAGCATACATTGACCATCTATTATATTTAGTACATAAAAAAGAGATCCCTTATAAAAGACATAAGAAAAGAGGCATTTCAATTCTTCTTTAAGAAAGAAGCCATACTTCTGTTGATGATTATGTCTTCTCTCAACACTGGCCTGTAACCCGACAGCTGACACTACGCATCTGACAATTTGAGAGCCAGATATTTTTGTACTATGTGATTTTGTGGAATTTTTGAATCTTAATACATCACATTTACCAAATGTTACAAAGAATCCTCAGCAGTGATCCATCAGAGCTCTAGGGTATCATCTTATAATTACCACACTACTACATTAAAATATGCTAATACTCACTCCGAGAGAAATGAACAAACATTATAAATAGACTTGTGTCAATTCATTTCAACATTTGCTGCCAAATGACTCAGGCCAAGTAAGGTTTTGTCACCAAACAAGCTACAGAAAACTTTTCATTTTTTCAGATCTTTTGAATTTCAGAATTGGAGGAAAGGAATTGAAGACTTGTAACCAGACATTTCCATAAGATGTAATGCCATCTAGACAGACGAGCAAGCCAAAATGGCATTTCTTTCAATAATCTTTTGATTATATAAACTAAGCCAAGATCAGACAGACATGTGCTCAACTCCCTTTTTGCAAACTATATAAAAGAAACTCAACCAGAAAGTTCCTTTTTTATGTGTTATTCGATATTCTGCTCCCTGACTGCAAATTTCATCTTTGGAAAATCTCAGCTCCAACAGCTTGGAAGGAAAGCCTGTGTTCTACTGAGAAGAGAATGTATAAACAAATGTGACAAATACCTACTCTTATAGTTTGGAAGAAGCCAAAGTAATATTTTTTCTTCCTTTTTTGTGGTCTTAAAATTGTGGCCTGAATGAGTAGAATAGGGGCTCCTGTCCATTCATCTCTTTCTCCTCTGCTTTTTGGAAATGTAATGGATGTATGTCCAGTGCCCAGGAAACATGAGAAGAACCAATTTCAAACATTCCTTCCCCCATAACTAGTGTAATTTTAAATTCATCTGGAAATTTGGAATGGTAATCTATCCTTAGAAGGATATGTACCAAGCATAACAGCTTTGATGATCTCTTAAACCCAGCAGTTATAAAGCTAGGAAACAGAATATTGTTGATATCAATTAGTAATTGTAAATCAAGGTAAGATAACATTTGGTAGAGTTGCTCTAGGCTACACTAGAGTTGAAGTCAACATAATAGACTTACTGGAAAACTTTTAAGTCCATATATTGGCCCCAATCTATAAAACGCATTGAATAAACCTGTCATTTGATTAAAAATATCATTTCTGACAGTCTATTCTACATAAATACTATTAAAGGTGTGAGTCGACTGAAGGGTATACTGATGCCATTATTCATTTCAGACTTGACCTTGAATCTCTGGCTTTAATGATCTGCTTTAGGATTCAGAGCAAATTACCATATTTTTGGAGTGTGTTTTGATGGCACTTTTGTGCAAATCACAAAGTGCTACTAACTGCAGGAGGGTGAATTTGAACAGAAATGAGGGCAGGATGTCCACCCTCACCTACCTCCTTAGCGGAGCACCCCTGTGCAGAGCACAAACCCACCATTCTGTATGGGGCCCAGTGGAACTGTCATCAAAATGATAAACTTGCTGACGGTGATGACTTCACAATTCAATCCATTTTTATAAATCGTTATTTAAAGTCTTTATGTTCTCTATTTTAAGGCCCTGGGACAAAGCATTTGCTTTTCTACCTTAATTACTGGCACTAGCATCACCCTATACTTCAGCTCGGCTTCCCCCACCCAACCGTATCAATTATTGAGATTGTGTCTGCTGTGCTGGTCCTTACCCCCTCCAGATCTACCTTCCATCATTCTATGCCCTGCTTCTGGCTCCAAAGGGCTCACCTTTTCTGATTGTGTCATCCAGGTCCCCTGAGATGAGAGTTTGACCAATGAGAGATGAAAAGGCTGGAAGTAAAAGAGAGATATAGGTATTGATTCCCACCCCACCTCTCACATAGCTTCTTTCTGCTTGCCTGTTTGCTGGATTCTGGTGGTTTTCTAGGATTATACCTTTTGAACTCCCAGGTGGTTTCACCTCATGTCTCTAGGTCTTCAGCTCTCTTGGGATCTAGTAACACTTCTTCCACTTGCCTCCCACTCCCCATCCCATCTATGCTAATGTTTTTCCACTGTTGCCATTTCCTGAGAGCTTTGCCATCCACTGCTTCTTTCCTTAACTCAGCCACACCTCTGCAAGGAGTAGAGTTTATTCATGAATCTCTCTTCAATTAAACCCTTTGAGTGTGCCAGCATGCTCTCTGCCTCTTCTCTCCGTCACAGAAAGACTCAAATTCGTCCCAGTCTTTTCTTTTCCAGGGCCCCTCATGGCCTCATGTTCTCTCTCCTAAACATCCCTGAATATCTGAATGTAACTGCTTTTTAGCAACCAGTTCTCATTAACACTGTATCAAAATGAAACTCCAAGTATATTAGATGGGCAGTGGCATCATTGAGAATGTGCTAGAAAATTTACACAATAAAAAAATACAAGTTTTGATTTAAGGAACACTTTTTTTAAAAGGCTATTTATTTAACCAATACCTACTGAAGGTCTTTTCTAGGTGCTCATAACAAAATTATGAGCACCAATAGACATAATTCCAGTTCCTACTATAACAGAATTTATAGTCTAGTAGAGAAAGAGATTTCAGCCAAATTTTACTTAACATTTATGTATTTCTTACTTACTGTATGTCAGTCACTATGCTAAGAAGTTTACAATGTTTAGTTTATGCAATCCTTTTAATAAATCTGTGGAAAATTGCTGTTATTACCCTCATTTCACAGATAATACAACTAAGACACAGTGCTTCAAATTACCTTGCTATGCTATAACATCTACACCGGAAGTGATCAATTACAAAAGCATCCCAAAATATATTTTAGTGGTCGTGAGAAACTTGAGTCAATGGTGGAGAATAAATTTCCTCTTATTCCAGACTTAAGACCTGTCTAAAACACACCATTATCATATTTACCAGTTGAACCAAAATGTGCTGCCTGCTGGTATGTACCAGACACTATCCTAGATGGTGGAAACACAGAGGAAAGAGAGTCCTTGAATTTAAAATTGGTGGGAGGTGAGAAGGATGTTGAGGGATGCATAAAAACACATGGCAGTTGACTCATATGTCAATACGAATCGGTCTTTTCTGAGGCCCAAAATTTCTTTTTCTCCAAGGACCTACCCTACTCTCAGTGACCCTACTGATAATAAGGCAGAATGAGAGAGTGGGAGAGGGCAATTACAATAAAATGTGATCAGTCCTATCTAACATATGCACTACCAGTGAATGAAACAGAGAGGAGGGACACAGACCCAGTGGAGTGGGTCAGAGAGCACTACTGGGAGCTGTTGAGGAATGAACCCGACTTGCAGAACAGGCAAAATTAGAAGAAGTCGGGGAGAACAAGTGTCCGCAGGTTCTGTCTAAACATACCTCATCTGATTTGTTTAAACTTCCTAGTAGATTTCAATACTAGATCAGGTGCAGATACAGCCTTAGCTCTTACGGCTCGTATTAGAGATGATGGTTAGAATAGCCACTTCACTAGAGGCATTATAAATAGCGGTGAAGAGCTTACATTTTAGATTCATATAGACCGGGATGTGAGTCTCACTCCGTCATTTTTAGCTGTGTGACTGAGTAAATTGATTTTCCTTTCCTGAGACTTGATTTTCTTATCTGTGAAAATGTAATTCTAACCACAGCATGTGCTTCGCAAAGCTGTTGTAAAGGCTTCGTGCCATAACACAAGAAATATGCTTAGCACAGTTCTTGAACTATACCCATCTAGACACTTATCAAGACTTCCAGTTAGTACATGGATCTTTTCCTTTGACAAAAAGCAATAGGGAAAACATCAAACAGTGCCTTTAAATATGAAAAAGGCCCTATTCTGCAATTAGGCTTTGCAGATATTTAATATATTCTAATCACAATATTTTTGACCTTAGTGTTTGAGTGTGGCTTCCTGCTCCTTTAGGCTTCTTCTTGCCTTTCCATGGCATTGAGGCTTGGGTCCTAACTGTCATGGAATAGTTCTCCATACTAGGATGTGACCTCGGCAAATTCCACAAACTAGTAGTACTCACTATGTGTTCCTGATGCCTGTGGAACCTAAAGCTTACCTCTTCGGTGAATCAATATTCACACTGGTAAATGTCACTTGACTCCAGACATTTTTCTAAAACTTTGGAAATGCGAAGCATAACACAGAAATCGTTATCTTGAATAATTTCCTTTTTTTTTTTTTTTTTTTTGAGATGGAGTTTTGCTCTTGTTACCCCGGCTGGAGTGCAATGGCGCCATCTCAGCTCACTGCAACCTCCGCCTCCTGGGTTCAAGCAATTCTCCTGCCTCAGCCTGCAGAGTAGCTGGGACTACAGGTGTGTGCCACCATGCCCAGCTAATTTTTTTGTATTTTCAGTAGAGACGGGGTTTCACCATGTTGACCAGGATGGTCTCGATTTCTTGACCTCGTGATCCACCCGCCTTGGCCTCCCAAATAATTTCCATTTTTGATCATGTTGTCAATACATTTATGGTTGCATCATCTTTATTAGGATTCTTTCTTCACTTTTAAAATCATTATTATTATTAATATTTTGCTCACCCCATCTTCAGCTATTTTGAAAACTTAGTAAACTTATACTATAAGTATTACCACTGAAGCCTGATAGGAAAATTTATATTGTGTGTAGAACTCTGGCAGCTAACTAGAAGTTGGTATATCATTTTTGTATTAATACAAACTCAATTAATGCAAGTTTCACTTTACAAGTGGCATGTATTTATTTCAGCAGATTAATCTAGCAAGAGAAGTGAGGACCATATTCTAAAGGTATTTTTGTCTTCAATTCATAATTAAATCATCATTCTACTTTCAGGTTATCAATTCTGATCTAAAATACCCCAGAAAAGAAGATTTTGCATTCTTTTGGTCAGTATGCTCGTGCTGAGTACACAATATTTTTAAAGATTGAAACTGAATTCCTTTATCTGTCTTGCAATCTAATGAACTTCATTGTAACAATAGCTTTCAATATCATGAGTTTTGTAACTTCATATTATCATGAACCCTTAAATTGCATCTTTTTAATGTATAAGTACATTTAAATAAATTTATGATCCATATTTTTATATATAAAACATTTATATGATTCAATAATAAATATTTTATCATAATGGTAACTTGCATAATTCATTCTCACAGCTATGCCTTTAAAGTTCTAGACTAGAAGGGAAGATGATGGAAACTATGCCAGTTCATCATAAGCAATTTCATTTCATTTTTTTCCATTGTATATATTGAGATAATATTTCCCAGGTGCCTTTTGTAGTTATATTTGGCCTTGTAAACTAATTTCCAGGCTATGACATGTGAGCAGAAACTATGTGTACATCTTAGAAGTTTAAAAGTTTAAATGTGAACACACCTTCTACACTATCTTTCTCATTGTTTGCTGATCAGCGGAAGTCCCCAAGAATCTAGACTAAGGTAAAGACACAAAATGGAAGGAGCTTGGGCCCCTGAATCGTTAGCACTGGACTTCTACCTGAGAAGGGGAAATTGGAGCTTTTAAGTTAAGTGTGTTGGGAAATCATTGGAAGGTCGTAAGCAGGGAGTGCTATAATCCCCGTGGTAGAAAATGGGTTGCAAGGTGATGTGGTAGCCATTCTCCATCGTGTCCCTAATGTCTCCCACTTCCAGGAGTTCATACTCTGGGGATTCCCCTCCCACATTGTACCAGAGTTGATCTGCATAACCAGTAGAATACAGCTGAAATGATGGGATGGCATGTCCAACATTAGGTATTAAAGACACTGTGTTCCCATCTTGGTCACTCTCACTCCCTTGATCACTCATTCTGGAGAATGTCAGTTGTCATGCCAAGAGCAGCCCTACAGGGAGACTCGCATGGTATGGGACAACCACATGAGTATCTCTCTTGGAAAAGAATCTAACCCTGGTTAAGTTTTCAGATGACTGCAGTGCTGACCGGCAGTGTGACTGCAACCTCATGAGTTATCCTCAGCCAAACTCGCCCAGCTCAACCTCTCCTGGATTCCTGACCCACCATACACTGAGTGGTATAATCACTGCTTGTCGTTTTCACCTGCTTAGTTTTAGAGTAATTCGTTTCATAGCAATAAATAAATAATATAAGAGACAAGAGTAGAAACAGGATGATCAGGCATCAAGACTATTACAGTGCTCCAGAGAAGAGATGGCTCTAACATTAATGAAGATAAATAAGAAGATTATTAATTTGCTTTGAGAAAGTCTGGGTTGATATCAGCATATGTGAAAGGACCTGGGAAACCTCATCCCTCTCCATTCAAGATATTGATGCAATTTGAGGGCAGAGAAAGTCAATTGAAGCTTCGCCAAAACAAAAGAGTGACAATATCGATCAGAAAGTGATTCTTCTGTTCCTTGCACTGAGTGGGCCATTCTTGGAGCAATTTGTCCAATTCTTGGTGATACACTTACAAATAGAAATTAAGAAACAAGGCCTCATGCAGCGGATGCTCCAAAATTGTAGAGTGGTACAGTCATTATGGAAAACAATATGAAGACAACTCAAAAAACAAAAAATAGAACTGCTGTATAATTCAGCTATCTCACTTCTGGGTATATATCCAAAGGAAATGAAACCAGGCTCTTAAAGAAATGTCTGCACTCCCATCCTCATTGCAGCATTAGTCACAAAAGTGAAGGCATGGAAGCAATTTAAGTGTCTATCAATGGATGGATAAAGAAAATGTGGTGTAAGTACACAATGGAATCCTATTCTGCCCTAAAAAAGAAGGAAACCCTTTCATGTGTGACTACATAGATTGACCTAGATGACATTGTGTTCTGTGAGATAAGTCAGGCACAGAATGACAGATGCTACATGGTCTCACTCATAGGTGGAATCTTATAAAAGAGTACAATTCATAGTAAAAGAAAATAGAATAGTGGTTGGTTACCAGAGGCTGGGGTTTAGGGAAAGTGGGGGAATCTGGATGAAAGGGTAAAAGCTTTCAATTATACGATGCATAAGTTTTGAAGACCTGATGTACAACATGATAACTATAGCTAAGAAGAATGTGCCGGGTGCGGTGGCTCGCGCCTGTAATCCCAGCACTGTGGGAGGCGGAGGCGGGTGGATCACGAGGTCAAGAGATCGAGACCATCCTGGTCAACATGGTGAAACCCCGTCTCTACTAAAAATACAAAAAATTAGCTGGGCATGGTGGTGTGTGCCTGTAATCCCAGCTACTCAGGAGGCTGAGGCAGGAGAATTGCCTGAACCCAGGAGGCGGAGGTTGCGGTGAGCCGAGATTGCGCCATTGCACTCCAGCCTGGGTAACAAGAGCGAAACTCCGTCTCAAAAAAAAAAAAAAAAAAGAAGAAGAAGAATGTATTGTTTATACTTGAAATTTGCTAACACTGTAGATCTTAAGTGTTTCTATAGATACACACAAAGTAAACATGTGAGATGATGGATAGGTTAATTAGCTTGACTGGGGGAAACATTTCACAATGTATTCCTATATCAAAACATCACATTGGGCATCTTGAATGTACCCAGTGTTAATCTGTCAACCACACATTGATTTTTTTTTAAAGAATGGTAGAGATGCAGACAGATTAACATGAGATACTAACTTGAGAGAATAATTTAAGAGATGTATTAGACAGTTGTACTCTTTGCTCTAAAAACTAGTGGTAATTAGATAGATATTTTGTTCTAACATTGTGACTTTATTTTTAATTTGTGTTCTTTGGTACAAAATTATTGCAGGCTTTCTCTCATCATTTATAGAAAGTTCTAAAATGACTTTTTTCTCAATAGACAAAGGTTTTGTGTTCTGTTTCATATTAGTGTAGAACCGTTTATTCCAGAGAGGCAAGGATTCATTAATATAACTCCCAGGAAGTAGGCAGGCATCACAAGCTGGGTGATGAGAAGGGTCACATGGAAAGAAGTGGATGGAGTTGTTGTATAAGTATTCTATGTGTGAAAGAGAGAAGGTGTCAAGGATGGCTTTGAGCTTTCAGACTAACACAACTGATTGGAAAGGCTAGCCACTGAGAAATGGAATAATAAAATAGGTATGGGAATTAGGCAAGAAGGTCATAAGTTCAGATTTGGATATGTTGAATTTCATCTAATTTGGGGGCTCTAAGATGACTTTTCAAATAAATAGTTAAATATATAGGTATGAAGCTCAGAAAAAGATCAGATCTGGAGAGCACTGCTGTGAGTTGTCTGTGCATGTATGTAATAATTGAAGCAGGAGTGGAGATGTGTGAATCTTGGGCTACATCTTAAAGGACTCCAATATTTAAAGATGAGACAGAGAATCAGGTCTTGAAAGGAACACTGGGAAGGAACAGCCAAGAGGATAGGTAGAAAATCAGGACTGAATGTTGGGTTTTAGAAGTCAAGGAGAAAGATTGTTTTAAGGACGAAGTTGTCATTGGGTTAACCACTGGTGAAAGATACACTGGGAAGAAAACATGAAGAATAGATTCTTCTGTGCTAAATAGAAAGGATTCATAAAGCTTCTCTTCCAGAGGAATTTGGTTCTATTTTACTGATTCCCTGCATCACATTTTTATGAGAAGGCTAAGAAGATTTTTAACCTCTTGGGAAATCATGGAAGACCACAGGAGGCTCAGTATGATATATTCAGATTCAGAAGGATGTACAGTATTATTTTTCCCAAATGTAGAAATTAGTACTTGCAGATTATGATTTTATTCAATCATTTACTTTAAATGTTTAAGGGCCCCATAATCATCATACTGATTTCATGTTGAAAATGTAGGTAAAGATGAGCCTGATATTTCTAAAAGTTCTAATAATTACAGAAACAATTTTAATAGTGTGGGTAGGAAAATGAAGGGGAGAGAGAAAGCTGAAGAATGACCGCAGGAAAATATATCATCAAAAGACTCTAGATCATCCCTATCTGTTTTCTTTTATTCGTTGTGAGGTATTGGGATGTATTGCATAGCTTAACTTATTCCTGGTGCTCAATGCTTATAACACAGTGCTTTTTTAATAATGGAAAAGAGGCTGGTAGTGTTGGCCCACACCTGTAATCCCAGCACTTTGGGTGGCCGAGGCAGGTGGATCACCTGAGGTCAGAGTTCAAGACCAACCTGACCAATATGGTGAAACCCCATCTTTACTAAAAATACAAAATTCGCTGGGCATGGTGGTGGGCACCTGTAATCCCAGCTACTTGGGAGGCTGAGGCAGGAGAATCGCTGGAACCCGGGAGGCAGAGGTTGCAGTGAGTTGAGATCGTACCATAGCACTCCAGCCTGGGCAGCAAGAGTGAAACTCCATCTCAAAAAGTAATAATAATGATAATGAAAAAGAACATGCAAACCTGAATCAGAGAAATCAGAATATATATGGAAAGCAATTAAAAATGTATATTTCATCTTCAAAAGAAATACTAAGCCACTCTTTCCAACTACATGACAAATGATATTTGGAAATAATTTTGATATGTTTCTTATTGCATAGGGTATTTCCTGATCCTCGTCTTTCTTTTTCACTTATTTTTATACCAGTATATATAAATACTCTATCTACTCTTTCGGCCAGGAACAACCTCTTCCATGGAGTGAGGAAGAACAGGGCCAGGGAGCCACATTATTCGAAAAGCTGCCTGACAGCAAGAACAGAGCTACTTTCTGATGGACACCTCATTTAATCCTCATGAAAAACTCATGAAGTTAGTCTTAGTCTCCCTCATCTCACAGATACAGAAAGTGAGATTCTGAATGGAATTTGGCTCCAGGAGGAACAGTAGCTGTTTTCACCTCTGAGCCAGAGTTCACACAACTTGTTCTATATCACGCTGTCTACGCAGAGCCTCAAGGATGCCTGGAAGAATGTTCTTTCACCTCAAATACCATCTTTACTTGGTTATTAAAGTCTGAGTTATTCTATATGAGGTATACATGTTCATTCTAAATTAGACTTAAAGAGGTAATGCATTTGGGTGTAAAAGCATGACATTGGATTGTTTCCTATGAGCAGATTAAAATAAGATAGATAAAATGTCATTGGGCATCTGAGAGAGACAGGACACGGAATAAGTGAAGAGAGGATCAAGAAGGACCTTGGAATACCCAAGACAATTTCCTCAAATTTTGCCTTCAGCTGGCACTGTTGAGGGCAGAGTCACTGTGTTATTGATGGAACATTCTTTCCACCTGGAACAATTAGCAAGTTAGTACCAATATTTTCCCTTCGCACAGTGTCCAAAATAATTTTTCTCCATTTCTGAAGCTACAACTTTAATCCAAGGAATAATGATTCCTGGGTAAGGTGCCTTTGATAAGAGTGCAAGTTCCACAGACAGGAACAATCGAGTCCACAATCCATTCATTAACTCTGAACTAGAACAATCCAGTCCACAATCCATTCATTAACTCTGAACTAGAACAATCCAGTCCACAATCCATTCATTAACTCTGAACTACATTGATTTTTCCAATGTTATGGTTAAAAAATAAAAAGAGCAGAATAAGTTCATGACCACAGAATGTCAGTTCTAGCTAATGTTTTTTCCTCAGAATTTCCCAAATGGAACCTCCAAAAACAGTCGCCCTCTACCCAACAAAATTTGATTTGGAAATTAACACCTGTCTCATTGAAGAGTTTTAGTTCCATAGGAAAAGATATTAGAGAGGTAGCTGTAAATTGCACTTCTACAGTTCTCAAATGTGTGACTGCTTCTGAACTACAATAGACTGTTCTGCCTTGTACATAGCATGGCAATTTCAAAAGAACATGGCATCCTTCAAGGGACTTCACTGTGTTTTTAAAATACAGTATCATCATGTAAGTCAGTAAAGCTACAAAGCTAGATATGTGATTCAGTGACTCATCTGCAATGCTCTCACATAACCCCAGGCTTGTTCTACTAATTAACCTGAACTCAGCACTTCACTTTTTTTATGTAGCTTTGCAGTCCCTAGAATGAGAGATAGAGGCTGGAGAGGCCCTGAGAACCTTCTAATCCACTACAGTTGCTTGGGGAAGAGGCTGTCAGATAGCCATTACTACACGTTGCTGCTCAATCTCTCTAAACATTTCAATATTTGTTTTAAATACTTTGGTTTCATTTAAAACGTTGAAAAACATTTAAAGTACTTTTCAGAGGTTATTAAAGAGACCGCTCAATTTTTCTGAGTGATTTTTTTTCTTTTTGTCTCCTTCAGAGTTTAAATTGTGCTTAATTGTAACTTCCCATAAATATCAAACAATAAAGGACTAAAAATAGGAATAGGATATGTTAACATACTCATTGGTTTAATAAATATGTAGTAAGAATCTGTTGTGTTCTGGCACTGTTCTAAATTTCTAGATCCTTATGTGTCATGAGAGATACTCCACATTCACAAATAGCTATGATATAAGTTCCCATGTTAAGTTCAAAAAATGGGGCATGAAGGAGATGCTTTACTATTTTAGAGACGTGGCTGGGCTGATGACTACTTAAGAAGAACAGAATGTGTATTGTCGATTGGCAGCCTAGATCATTTTCTGTTCTCTTCTGTTGTTACTCTGCATTTCAGGGCCTAGAAAACTAGGAGCTCTATTTTCCTGAATCCCTTGCTAGCAAGGTTTTAGGTTAGTCTCTGCCAGTGACAGGAATATATGCAAAATTCGGAGGCAAAAGAGACACAAAACCATATTATTGTTCCTTTGACAGTAGCAAGCTGTGGGGTGAGCTACACTATAGCTGAGGTTTTTTAGTGACTTTAGGCATTTTTTTGAGAATTATCTGTTTTCCCACTCCAGGCAGCAGTGAACTTCACTGGCAATTTTCTCTGGTTCTTTGAACTTCCTGATTTTATAAATGTTAATAGCAAACCTAATAACTAGCAATAGCTTTCCTTGACCTTTGCTTCCTACAGTCCTTTCAAGCACCTATACCCTTTTCTACCTAAATTCCTACACATGGCTTTAGCTGAACTTAAAGCAGGAAGGCAAATTTGGGAATGGGCGGCAGAGTAGACAGTGAGCGAGGGCAGGGTTGTCTAAAGCCCTGCATGAGCACCAGTGCATCCTCTTATCATATTTCCCATCACTATCTTCACTGCCACTATTTAGAGTGTTTTCTCTATGTGTCACGTACTGTTCTGGGTACACATGAACTCATTTAATCCTTAAAACAATGATTTATAGGTGCTATTACTGTAAAAAATGAGAAAATAGATGCCAAGAGGGGCTAATACAACTTGCCTAAAATCACAGAATGACCAAGCAATAAAACCAGAAGCCATCATGTTTAGATGAGAAAGAGTTCTCCTAAAATTATTGGAGATATGGCCAGAGAAATTGAGCCAAAACATTGTAGGTGGTCTTAAATATTGTGAATGAATACTTTTCTTAAAACTTTTTGTTTAAACTATCTATACACTTAGAGGAAGTTTCCAAAAAAGACATTAAAAAAAGTAGCAGAGAAGTGTTCCCTTCCCCCAGCTTCCCCCAGTGGTAACATCTTAGTAATTATAGCATAATAGCAAAACCAGGACATTGACCTTGGCACATACCTATAAACTAGGCAATAGATCTTATTCAGATTTCATCAATTTTTAGATTCACTCTTATGTGGGGGCTAGGGAGAATGTGATAAAATCAATTCCCATTTTTAAACCCAGAAATTTAACTCCACAATGTTAGCATGGTCTAATAGATTTTCAACGGAGAGATGTTTGTCTGATATAAACTCATTTTGATTTAATAATATAACATAATCACTGAAAGTGTTCTTAGGTAGCCTTAATATCACTATGGTACGCATTGCTTAGATCCCAGCTCAAGAACTGTGCTCATTTGGACCAAAAGAAACAAGACAAAGACTCCCAGAGAAAGGCAGCTAGGTGTTAAAGGGTGATAATCAAGAGTCTGAAATCCCTGCTGTACCAAGGAAGGTTGAGAGAACAGGCAATGTTTACCTCTGAGATGATGTAGGCAGACATGATGTCAAGCTGCCTATTCAATTCTATGTCTTACATTTACATATCACACTTAGTTAAACCAAGTATCCACCAAATCATGAACATCTATACCTTCCTTACATAAAAAGCCCTATTTTCAGAAATTCTTCCAAGATTTTTATTAATCCTTTCTTGAGTATACATGGCATTTACCAAATGACCAAATAATTTAGCCTAGTGGTTTTCAAAGAGTGATGTAGGATCAGCAGCCTTAGCATCACCTGGAAATTTGTTAGAAATGTAAAATCTTGAGCCCCAACTCAGACTTACTGAAACTCTAAGGGTGAGGACCAGAAATCTGTATTGTAACAAGCCATTGGATAAGCTTATGTACACTAAGTTTCCAGATACTGGTGTAGCTCTTCACCACTTGAGTTATTGTTATTTTGTATGTGAATATCATCTCCTCACAACTGTTGTTCTGTTACATCTGTACATACTCTCACCTGACCATCTATGACAAGATCATGGCCAAGGAAACATATTGTTCCCTCACCATGTAGCTCCTTTAGCTGGCTTCCCTATCAAAGCTCAGGTCAGAGAGTACTGGACTGTGTTTTTCATTCCTAGTCTATCCTCTGCTTTCTAAGAAACTGGAACTGAATGCTTCCATCAGAAATCAACAATCTTGTTTTCACAAAATCAATAAGTATTTATTAAGTAACTGTTTCTTAGTGGCAAAAGACATGGCCCCTACTCTTAAAGAATTATTTTTAGGGACATCAAGGGGCATCTGAGATTAGTTCAAGGAAAAATTCTTCTGCCTCCCTTCCTCTCTCTACCTCCCTAAATCGACAAGCCATAAGCAGTGAAGGCCAGGCACTCATGCCTGGGTAATACTTTTGTGTATGATTCCATGTTTCCTGAAGGGGTCTCTAGCCTTCTTCCCTGGCTAATGAGGCAAGATCAGTGGGTCTCAAACTCTTGTGTACCTGAGAATCACCTGGGAATGTGTTAAATTTGTGCCAGGGTCACTGCACAGAAATTCTGATTTAGTACATCTGAGATGAAGCTGGGAAATCTACAATTTTAGCAAGTGCCCAGGGTGACTCTGATATAGGTATGCAAATGACACCTGAACAAATTGCAAGCAGAACAGCAACACTTAGAGTATTTAACACAGCCTGATTCCCCAATGAAGAGGCAGAAAGTAGAGATGGCCGTAAGTCTGTTTTCACATCTTACCAGCCAGTCTTCAGCATTAGTGATGTGGTGTCACCACTTAGTGACAATGCATGGCCTGCATCATAACATATACCTTAAATATTATTCAAGTTTTTCAGCGAATCTCACTCCACACATTATGGGCCAGGTCCTGTGCCAGGTGCTGGGGTTACTGGGAGAATTAAGAGATGACAGTTTCTCCATTCAGGGAAACAGAGACAATTGTTAACTTTGCCCGTATTAAGGAGGTATTACAAAAGGAATATTGTAATCTGAAGAAACAAAGAATAGAATTAACCTAGTGGCCAGGGTTGAAGGGACAAGGGATAATACTTCATTTACTTAAATGACTTTCTCCCTCTAAGTAAGGAAAACTTTTGAGACATGCAGAAACTCACATTGTTATTGGCCTCTTCCTTTGGAAACACAGTCTGAAGCAATGTAAAGTCCTCTCAAACCAATGGCCAAAAGAAATGTTTCAAGTTTTTATAAAACATACAGCCACGGAACAAATATGTGTATGGACATATACATTTGTTTAAAAATAAAGATTATATAGATAAATACAACTGGAGAATTCAGCATAGTTTTGATCTCTGGGATTTATGATTACTGATGATTTCTAAGTTTTTGATACTTTATGTTTTTCAAATTATAATAAGTATGCATTTTTGGAATCAGATAAAAATATTATTAGAAACCAAGCTAAGGCAGATTCTACAAGAAAAGTCAAAGGCATTCATAAAAGACAAGTATGGAAAAATGCATTGAGGCAAAATGCATTTTTTTAAGTGTTTCCTATGTAGATACTAAAATTCCCAGAACCGTAAGCTGTAGATCTTCAGGTTACCAGTTGCGTGGTGTTGGATAAATTACTATATCCCTGTGCATCCATTTCTTCACCTGTAAAGTAGCTCAATTGCATCTATTTGGTTGGTGTGACAATTAGATGAAATAATGCTTGTTAAGTAGTTAGAACAGAACTTTGAATAGAAGCTGATAAGCCCTCAGTAAATGTTAGCCACAACTATTATTGCTGTTATATAAATAATTATTGTGTCATTCGATCAGGGAGTCACCAGGCTCTTATAGAATACGATTTGAGAACATGAGCACTTCACTTTCTACGATAGTTTTTAGGTTATTAAACAAGTCTGCTTATTGACAAGCTCTGCCCTATGCTGAGATGAAATATGCTTCCTTGGAGTTTCCATTGGACACTCTTCCTTCCATTACAGCACAATATTGCAAACTACTACCACTTTTTCTCTCAGACTTTTCCTCTGCTTGGTAAACAACTCCTCAAATGGCAAAACAGCAAGAGCAGTAACACTTGTCTTATACTTTATAAAGCTCTATCACATATATTATGTCATTTGAGCCTCTCAGCACATAGGATAAATATTACCACAATCATCATTTTATAGGTCAATAAATTCAGGCTTGAAAAGGTAATTGACTGATGAAATAGCATGTCTAGAAGGTGGTGGTGTTGAGAACTAAACACAGATGTCTAGTCCAGGTCTCTTTCTTCTATACCACTTCTGTTTAAAGTGCCTACCTTAAGTGCAACACTGCAGTTGCACACTGAAGGAGTCTCCCATGTCTTCAACTGCATTCTTTTGTGGCTGTCAATTAAGTTTATTATTAGTCAGAATTCAGCCATGAAAAATAAAAATCACTCTACAACTTCCAAACCTGGGAACCATACAAGGAACTTGGTTACATATGTGGTGAAAGAGTTGAGAAGCCAAACAGGGGATGCACAGACTATCAAGAGATTAGCAAAAGCAGGAGCTCATTACCACCCGTAAGACACAGAAGTTGAGTCCAGGAACAAGGGCTACACAATGGAAGCTGCAAAGTAAGACCTAGCACAGCCTGCCTGTGAGCTTGATGGCCACAAGAAACAGATGCAGGGATTAGAAATGCTCTTGCTGCTCCTCCCCTTCTGCCCTCCAATCCTCAGTCAGGTCTGGCATTGGCTGAACATAACTGGAAATCAGAGTCCAAGGAACTTAGGAAATATGGTTCCTGAATTACAGAGCAGAGGCAAGGGATAGTGACAAGTGGATCTGAGCACAACCTAACTCTGTTGGGGGCACAATTTCTTGATGACCACATCATATTCCTAATTTATATTAAGTTCACTGTTAAGTTAGACCTAGGCCATTTTTCATATGAACTCTTTTTCTTTCTTTTCTTTTTTTTAATTGTACTTTAGGTTCTGGGGTACATGTGCAGATCATGCAGGATTGTTGCATAAGTACATACACGGCAATGTAGTTTGCTGCCTCCATCCCCCTGTCACTTATATCTGGCATTTCTCTTTATTTTATCCCTCCCCAACCTCCCCACCACCTGCTGTCCCTCCCCTACCCCCTCAACTGATCCCAGTATGTGATGCTTCCCTCCCTATATCCATGTGTTCTCACTGTTCAACACCTGCCTATAAGTGAGAACATGTGGTGTTTGATTTTCTGTTCTTGTGTCAGTTTGCTGAGAATGATGGTTTCCAGATTCATCCATGTACCTACAAAGGAAACGAACTCATCCTTTTTTATGGCTACATAGTATTCCGTAGTGTATATTTGCCATATTTTCCTTGTCCAGTCTATCATCGATGGACATTTGGGTTGGTTCCAGGTCTTTGCTATTGAAGACAGTGCTGCAAGAACATACATGTGCATGTGTCTTTATAATAGAACAATTTATAATCCTTTGGGTATATATCCAGTAATGGGATTGCTGGATCAAATGGAATTTCTATTTCTAGGTCCTTGAGGGATTGCCACACTGTCCTCCACAATGGTTGAACTACTTTACACTCCCACCAACAGTGTAAAAGTGTTTCTGTTTCTCCACATCCTCTCCAGCATCTGTTGTCTCCTGATTTTTTTTTAATGATAGCCATTCTAACTGGTGTGAGATGGTATTTCTATGTGGTTTTCATTTGCATTTCTCTAATGACCAGTGATGATGAGCATTTTTTCATATGTTTGTTGGCCTTATATATGTCTTCTTTTGAAAAGTGTCTGTTCATGTCCTTTGCCCAATTTTGAATGAGTTTGTTTTTTTCTTGTAAATCTGTTTTAGTTCTTTGTAGATTCTGGATATTAGCCCTTCGTCAAATGGGTAGATTGTGAAAATTTTTTCCCATTCTGTTGGTTGCTGATTCACTCTGATTATTGCTTTTGCTGCACAGATGCTCTGGAGTTTAATTAGATCCCATTTGTCTATTTTGGCAAACTTTTTTTTTCTATTTTCTGATTGACTTTTTGAATGTAAGTATGGGTTTTACTTCGTCTTGCTTGATTCCATCATTTGACATTCGGTCAGGCTTTTAAATGTTGTTATCCTTTCTCAATCTATACTTGGATAACCTAGAAATTAATCAACATAATTTGTACACATATTCAAATTATTATTAAATATTTTGAACAGGGTAAGGTTTGTAGTCAGTAACTATAGAGTGGCTAGGGTGAGACAGGTGAGGTACTCTCCTCAGGAGCGAAATGTGAGGGGGTGCCAAAAAACATAATAATCAAGATAAATATTTCCATGCAATTTTTAAAAAATCAAAATTATTACAAAATTTCATGATGAACAAAATATTGAAAATACAAGTAAAGACAGGACCCACAAGTGATGAATGTTTATCAATTTTTAAGCCTGTTGCACATTCTTCACTTTATACCCTCATTTACCCCATAATTTCCACTGATTGCTGAAGAATATCATTTTTAAAACTTTGTCAAATCAAATATCTTTCAAATATTTTGAAACATTTTGTTCTAGAATCTAGAACACCAATTGATTAACAGTGTAGAGAAAGAGAGCAAACTCAGCATCAGATTTGGAAGCTTGTACAAATTGGGGCTATGTGTTTAAGAAAATAATTCAAAGTTGCTGTGAACCATGTATGTACAACCATTTTATGCTAAACATATCCCCATATCAACATCCTTCGCCAGATCCACCAAATGTGGTGACTCCAATCCTGCCTGACAAGATGGAAAAGATAACACAGGCAAAGTAGAGGTGGAAAGGGTGTCCTTAAGTGATTGTGGTTAAAGTATTTTGCAAACTTTATGAAACATGCATTCACATGATCACCTTATGCCACTGCCAAGGCTGTGGAAAGGGCCCTTACTAGTGAATCTTAATTAATTTCAACTCTGAATTTAGACTAACCTTCAAGTCGAATTTCATTTGAGTAAAACAAATTCCAGCAGTAGCTTCCATTGTGCATGATCACACAGAGCTGATTTCTTCCTATATCAAATGACACCTTCTGAACAAAATTACTTGCCTACACATGAATAGATAGGAGCCAATGGTTTTAAAGATGTTTTAATTTTAACATCCTGCTCCACTTCGTAAAATACGAGCTGGCTATTTCAGTGTTAGTATAGAACAAAAGTGAGAGTCAACTTTCCCAGCATAGGTTCTATAGAAGGAAGTCTGAACATAAAGCATCTTTATATTGCAAAATGTCTCGTTTACAAAAATATTGTCTCAATTTAAAAAAAGAGCTAAATTCACAGTCAATTTTTACTAAAAGAAATGAATATCTTGGTATAGTTTACCAGTACAGATAACAAAAGTAACCGAGCTTTAAATTTCCAAGAGTTGGCCTCACCATTAACATTTACTCAAGGAGAACATGTCTGAAAATAAGCTCAAGTCGCTGGATAAGATTGGGTTTTTAAAAGAAATGATTCAAAAATGCTAATATGGATGCTGTAAATCAAACCCATAAATGTCTTAAGTTAATATTTTTAAATGAATTGTCTTCTAAAATAGGATCATTACTTTTTCAGTAAGTCGAACACAGAGAATGGCAAAATCCTCCACAATGAACATCTCAGTCAATGTGGTAGGAGGTATGATAAGTGATAAGAAGAGCTGAACAAAATGATTTATATGTATGAAAGAGATGATCTGGCCTTTAATCTTGGAAATGGTAAATACCCATTTTAGAACAAGAGATGCAGTCTGACTCAGAAAATCTGAGTACATCTTCTTATCACTCTGTTAAAACCACCCACAAACAAGAGACAGATCTCCTTTGCTCAAATCATAATAGTTTCTATTTAGACTTGTGAAAGTGACAGTTGACTCTAATAAAATACAATCAGTATAATTTCCCACTGCTTAATACAAAAGCACTAAATCTGATTATTTAATTGACAATGATTTTTGAACCTCAAAATTTTAAAGATAATTGAAATATTAAGACAATCATTTAGAAGCATGTATTTGGCCCCTACAATCCATGGTAAAAAAAATAAAAATAATGTAAAATGTACATCATTCTATAAAAAGTATGGTGTTATTTTGACAAGGACTTTTTTTTTTCAGTATCATGTAGAGAATATTTTTTACTTGTTATTCATTCTAACAAATGTTATCTATTATTTTGATAAAATTTATAATTATTCATTTGTTCATATTATTTCTATCATTCAGTCTTCTTAGTTGTTTCCAATAACATCTCAAAATCTTATCAGATTAAGTATAAACAACTTGGTTTCATTTTTTTCTGTATAGAATTGTATCTTTCAATGGTAAATATCAGTGGTTTTTATGTAGCTCATGACATCCTATCTTAAATTCCTATAACCGCAATTGTAACAAAAAGTAGGAAGAATTTATAATATGAGTTTTGATATTAGCAAATACCATGTAATGATTTCAGCTGGCCCTAAAGGAGGAAAAATTGACATTGTACAAATGTACATTAACAGTCTGATTCCACGTGGTCTTGTTTATGCAAAAGAGGTCCAGAAAATCTGTAACAACTCACGCAATTCAGCATTCACAATTTAATGATGAAGTAGTTTATGTCTGCAAGATATCCAGTTACTTCTTGATAGAAACAAAAATTTATATTAGCATATTCATCATTATACTTGGAAATAAGTTTTGGCACTCATTACTCATGAATAAAAGAATACTGATGCAATAAAATCCTCAGAGGCAATTTTCATAACACAAGGGTTTGTTTGTTCAACCAAAACCTTCCACTGTTGAGCCACATTTGGGAAACTAAAGTTTATGCTTCAGAGTACCTATTTGAAAAATCAGATGAAATTTAATTTTGAAGCTTATTGGTTCTTAAATCTTTATTTCATGGATTTCTCCTTGAAAAGATATTGCATATATAATTCAGAAGATAAAAAATAACTCTGGTTTGTTATATACAAATAGAAATGTCTAAATTCTCATTCTGACCACAGCTCATATCTTCTAGTATACATGAAAAAAGATTATATTTCAAGCCTGTCTTAAGCACAAGGTAATTTTCTATCTTCTATAATATAAATTAGTTTACTGAAAATGCTTATATGGGGGATAAGACGAGGTTCTCAATGCTCAATGTTGTCCCTATCATACATCCTCATTATTTACAGAGCATTTTGCACTTTGAAATACTTTGTTAAACTTTACTAGTCATTTCTTATTGTATTCTTTGCAGTTGTATCATTACACTCATTTGATACACAAAGGAAAGCTTAAATAGAAGTATTAAGGCTATAGTTTAATCTGTGCCAAAAATACTCATTTCATTCTGTCAGTGCAGCTCATCTGGTCATACAAGAAAAAAAATCCCTGCTTAATCAAGACATTTGTCACTACATAGACAACAAAGAAAACCAAACAGAAAGTAAATATAAACAGAAAACCTGTTTATAGAGATTACCTAAATTAACTGACTATGACTACCATATGTAAGTTGTTTGTTACAACAATGTTTCAGACGCAGCTTCTGCCCAGCATATGAATTAACTCCTGGGGAAAAGTTAGCTACATTTTTCTCCCTGAAGATATAAGTTATCATTTTCATTAGTGCATACAAAAAACTCTACAAAAGGAGTTTTTACTATGTTCATTTGAAGTTTGTTTATCTTAACTTTTTCACATTAAGAATTATATTTCCCTCAATTGTTAACATTTTAAAGAAAAATGATAGTTAATATTTTTGGAATCACTCACATGAGTCATTATATTTAATCCTCAGAGAGTTCATAGTCCTATGACATGGATTTTTATGTCTTATTTGTAGGGATCATGATAAGGACCAGAGAGAGAAGTCAAGTAACTTGCTAAAAATAAAGAAACTAGTTAGGATATATCTGGGTCTTGGACTCAGTGGTCTGACCTTAGAATGTGCATACTCTAACAGAGTTCAGCACAAATGTCTGTCACTTGGATTTGCCCCAACTCTGACACCATAGACTCATGACTTGGTCCCAGGTAGAGAGAATGCTGTGAGTAAAACTTAAAATAGTTGCTTTCACTAAAATCTCATAAAACAGCAGTACTTTGATATTCACATGACACCATGCCAGACAAAACAAAGATGAGTGCTTCTTCCTCCCGCTTCTGTTTACAAGGAACCCTTTGCATCACGTCTTCAGCCATTGAAGTTTCTGGAATATATACTCTCAATTTGACATCTGGAAAATTTTGATATGAGAGCAGGATATTGCTTGATGGTACCTAGGAGCAGTAGTACTGTGTAGATGGGCGTTGTGGAAGCCTGGGCATTCTTCTAGAGGATGGAAGAGCAGAAGAAGCAAAATGGTTTGTAGCTAAAGCAACTAGCTGTGAACTCATTCCTGCAAACCCTTTTTGTAACACCATTAATCCATTCACAGAGGTGGAGACATCGTGACACACCTTTCGAAAAGCTCTACCTTTCAAAATCACTGTTTTAGGTACCAAATTCCCACACATGAATTCTGGAGGACATATGCCAGTGAGATATCCCTGCAGACTTTAAAAATAAGTGGAAAGAAGCATTCTGCTGGAAGATAAAAGTTCTTCAGTAACAAGTATGAGTGAGAACCTAGAAAACCAACATCGTAACTGCTGATCGCATTCTATTTTTACTTTCCCTCCCTCCCTCAAGACTCAAAGCAACATAAGAAAACACAAACTACACAAAAAGTGGCTTTCATCTCTGCAATGGTGTGAGTATGTCCCTCAGAATTCGTGTGCTGAAAACCTGATACCCAGAACAGTTATGTTGAGAGTTAGGACTTTTCGAAAGATGTGTCGTAATGGGTCCACGTTTGTGGATGGATTAATGGTGTTATAAAAAGAGCTTGCAGAAGTGGGTTCACTCTATCATGCCCTTCTACCATGTAAGGACACAGAAGACTTAGCTTTTAAGGCACTATGTGGAAACAAACAATAGCCTTTATCAGATACCAATATCTTGATTTTGGACTTCCCATCCTCTAAAATCATGATAAATAAATTTCTGTTTTTTAATAAATTACCTAATCTGTGGTATTCTCTTACAGCCACAAAATACATGTATGGCATATCTTGGTGATATGGCAGGTTCAGTTCCAGACCACTGCAAAAAAGTAAATATTACAATAAAGGAACTTTTTTTTGTTTCCTAGTACATATAAAAGTTATGTTTACACTATTCTGTAGTTTATTAAGTAGAATACAATAGCATTATGTCTAAAAACAATGTACATATCTTCTAAAATATTTATTGTTAAAAATGCCAATGTTGTTTTAGCCTTCAGCAAGTCATAATCTATTTGCTGGTACGGGATCTTGTTTGATGTTGATGGCTGCTGACTGATCAGGGTAGTGGTTGCTGAAGGCTGGGGTAGTTGTGGTAATTTTCTAAAATAAGGCAACAGTGAAGTTTGCCACATCAATTGACTCTTTCATGAAAGAGAAGTCTTTCATGAAAATGATTTCTCTGTGCATGCAGTGCTGTTTTGTAGCATTTCACTGACAGTCGAACTTTCTTCAAAATTGAAGTCAGTCCTCTCAAATCCCACTGATGCTTTGTCAACTAAGTTTATGTAATATTATAAATCCGTTGTTGTAATTTCAATGATGTTTGCAGCATCTTCACCGGGAATAGATTCCATTGTAAGCAACTTTTTTTTTTTTTTTTTTTTGTTCATCTATAAGAAGCAGCTCTTCATCTGTTCAAGTTCTATCATGAGATTGCAGCAATTCAGTCACATCTTCGGGCTCCACTTCTAATTCTAGTTCTCTTGCAGTTTCCACCACATCTGCAGTAACTTCCTCTACGGAAGTCATGAACACTTCAAAGTTATTCTTGAGAGTTGAAATTAATTTCTTCTAAATCCCTATTAATGTTGATGTTTTGACCTCCTGTCATGAATTGTGAATATTCTTAGTGAAATCTAGAATGGTGAATCCTTTTCAGAGGGTTTCAGTTTACATTGCCCAGATACATCAGAGGACTCACTATCTATGTCAGCAATAGCTTTATGAAATGCATTTCTTAAATAAGAAGACCTAAAAGTCAAAATTATTTCTTGACCCACAGGCAATGGAATGAATGTTGTTTGAGCAGGTATTGATCTCCCTGTACATCTCCATCAGAGCTCATGGGTCACTAAGTGCATTGTCAATGAGTAGTAATATTTTGAAAGGTATCTTTTTTTCTGAGCAGTAGGTCTCAGCATGGAACTTAAAATATTCAGTAAGACATGTCATAAACAGATGAAGTGTCATCCAGTCTTTGTTCCATTTATAGAGCACAGGCAGAATAGATTTAGCAAAATTCTTAAGGGCCCTAAAATTTTCAAAATGGTCAATGAGTATTGGCTTCAACTTAAAGTCACGATCTGAATTACCTCCCAACAAGAGAATCAGCCTGTCTTTCGAAGCTTCGAAACCAGAAATTGTCTTTTCCTCCCTAGATATGTAAGTTCTTAATAGTCTCTTCTTCCAAGATAAGGCTGTTTCATCTACACTGAAAAATCATTGTATGTAGCCACTCTTATTAGTGATCTTAACTAGATCCCTGGATAGCTTGTTGCAGTTCCCACAGCAGTAATTGCTGCTTCTCCCTGTACTTTTATGTCATGAAGACAGCTTCTTTCTCTAGACCTCAAGAACAAACCTCTACTAGCTTCAAACTTTTCTTTATGCAACTTTTTCACCTCGCTCAACCTTTATAGAATTGGAGGGAGTTACGGTCCTGCTCTAGATTAGACTCTGGATTAACAACATCCCGTAACTGGTTGGATCTTCTGTCAAGGCCACTAAAACTTTTTCCATATCAATAACGTTGTTTTGCTTTCTTATTGTTTCTGTGTTCACTGAAATAGTACTTTTTTTTTTTTTTTTCAGGCAGGGACTCACTCTGTCACCCAGACTGGAGTGCAGTGGTGTGATCTCAGCTCACTGCAACCTCCACCTCCTGGGCTCCAGCAATCCTCTATCCTCAGCCTCCCAAGTAGCTTGGACTACAGGAATGTATCACCACACCTCAATTTTTGCACTTTTTTTGTAGAGGCAGAGTTTCACCGTGTTGCCCAGGCTGGTCTTGAACCTGGGCTCAAGTGATCCCAGGTCAGGGCCTGCCTGGGCCGCCCAAAGTGCTGGGATTACAGTGGCTAAAATACTGAGCCTAAAATAGTAATTTTCATTTCCTTCAAGATCTTTTCCTTTGTAGTCACAACTTGACTAACTCTTTGACAAAAGAGGCCTAGCTTTGGGTCTGTTTCGGCTTACAACATGCCTTCCTCACTGAACTTCATTATTTCTGGCTTTTGATTTAAAGTGAGAGACGTGACTCTTCCTTTCACTTCAACACTTAAAGGCTATTGTAGGGTTTGTAATGGCCTAATTTCAATACTGTTGTGTCTCAGGAAATAAGGAGGCCCAAGGAGAGGGAGAGAGATGGGGGAATGGCTTATTGGTGGAGCAGTCAGCACACATATATTAATCAAATAAATGTGCTGTCTAATATGAGCATGGTTCATGGCACCTCCAAAAAATTATGATAGTAACATCCAAGATCACTGATCATAGATCACCATACAGATACAATTATAAAGAAAAATTTGAAAGATTGCAAGAATAATCAAAATCTGACACAGAAACACAGAGAGAGCACATGCTATTGGAAAAGTGGCACCAATAGACTTGCTTAACTTGGGGTTGCCATAACCTTCAATTTGTAAAAAGGGCAATATCTACAAAGTATGATAAAATGAGGTATATGGCCAGGCACAGTGGCTCACGCCTGCAATCCCAGAAGCTTGGGAGGCCGAGGCGGGAGGATCATAAGGTCAGGAGTTCGAGACCAGCCTGATCAACATGGTAAAACTCCATTTCTACTAAAAATACAAAAATTAGTCAGGCGTGCTGGCACACACCTGTAATCCCAGCTACTCAGGAGGCTGAGGCAGGAGAATCGCTTGAATCCGGGAGACAGAGGTTGCAGTGAGCCAAGATCGTTCCACTGCACTCCAGCCTGGGGAACAGAGCGAGACTCCATCTCAAAAAAAAAAAAAAAAAGAAAAAGAAAAAGAGATATATATGTATGTGTGTATTTGTGTGTGTGTGTGTGTGTGTGTATATCTTCTCAAAAATGTCTTTTATATACCATCTGATAGTGTTTTAAATATTTTTCACTCTACTCTTGATTTTTTTGATTTCCAGTTTTTCATTATATGTAGGTTCACTGTGTATTTCAGTGGTAAATCATACTATGAATGACAAGGCATGAGTTTTCTCCTTAATACAGCATGAAATTGTCTCCAGCCAAAGTAGCCGATTGACATTGTGATTACATTCAAAGTTAATACATAGGCTTAGGAAGTAATCCAAAGAAAACAGGTCAACACAAAAGCAGCTACATACGTGCCAGGAAGGGGCTACACAGGAGCTGTTACCCAAACGTTACTTTTTTTTTGTTTTGTTTTGTGTTGTGTTTTGCTTTTCAGTTTCATGCTTCTGATATCTTTAGGGGCCTATGGATGAGAACCTTTATTATGGCTGTTCAGGGCGATGACTATTTCTGGGATTCTTAATAATAAGAAGAAAGTACAGGCATAGCCTGAAGGATTTTGCTTTCAAGTCCAAAATTATAGGCAGATTGTAACAAGACACATTGAGGAGAATAATCACAGGATACCTGCATGCGCACACATTCATACGCATGAATGGTTTATGTGTCTTGGAAGGGGGCAGGCAGCTTTCTTAGCTTGGTGTCAGGAGTACCAGAGTGGCATGCTGCTCATGATAGGCAGCTGAGACAAAGGAACCCAAAGAGAGTTTTCTGAGATCCCAGGAATAATGCCGAGGCTCAGAGTCTCCACAGGTATGGAAGTGAGGGTCTGGGATTTACCTTAGATCCACACTACCCGCCCATGTACTTCCCTTGAATGAGGCCTGGCCAAGGAAAAATGACCCTGCCCCACCTGGCCCAGCCTTTTTTTGACCCTAATGGAGGCATGAACTTTGGATCCCCCATGGCTCTGTAAAGATATCTTCACATTAGATCCCTTAATAGAAGAAGTTTCTGCCTACTTTAACTTTGCTTGTGATGATCATAATAAGCATTATTAACTGTACCTCATTTTGGTAGAATGCTTTGCATTCTACAAAATATTTCAAACCTGGTATCCAATCCAATCCTCACAATACCCCTGATGTAAAGTTAGGGTGGTATTATGTTTACTTGCAGTTGAGGATACAGACCCAGGAAGGAACTTGGCTTAGGTCAAACAGCTTGTGAGTGGCAAAGCAGCTCTCAGACTTCCAGAGACTTCCCTTGCCAAAGTCCTATGCTTCCCCTCTAACTGTGGGCAAGCTTCTAAAAAAATGAATATCTAAGCTGCAGGGAGAAGTCATCTATATGCTTTGTTCATCCCAATGAATTCATGACAGTATGTTCTCTTCAAAAATTTTTGGATGAAATGAACAAAGAGATAGACTCTGTTTATTCACACTCTTTGTCTCCAGGTTCTGTTTACCTCTGACTCTGCAATGATGAATAAATTGTTCACTTCTCTGTTTGTCAATGTCTGCCTTTAAAATGGAGAGGATAATACTTGCCACCCACTACCATCACTAGAATGAAGGAACTAATGCTTCTAAAATGTTGTGAAGGAGATGCTCTAGAAATAGAAATTTGAGACTTTTATTGAACTTGTATCTGTTTATGATGACAGCCCATCTGTTTATGACATTTAAATGTAATTTTTAACTGAAATTATGGTTTCACCAAAGATTCTTGCCACACTGAACTAATCACAATTTATATTATTATTATTACTATTTTTTCTGTTTTACTTTAAATGCCAATGCAGGAAATAGACTTTCCAATTTTATAGATCTTGCCATTTTACAGACCACTGCTGAGGGCTGCAATCCTCTTATCTTGTGCCGTCCACCCAAGCTTTGTTTTACCTAACTTGTACTAGCTATCACTATAAACATTAACCATTTTGCTCTACATAGGTAACAACATATTCTATAGAAACTGGCTCAGAAAATTGCATAAAATGATGAAACAGGCTTTGCTTTGACACTAAAAGCGTCACTTTGCTACATAACCCAGAAATGGCACAACAGGATTGCTGGACCTGGTGACTGTCTTCATTAGTCAGGCTGGCTGGCAGGCTTTCTGTGCAGGGGAACTGGAGAGTTTGTAAGCTCTCCAAATAGTGCCTGAGGTACAGCAGCCAGACAGCTGAGGTCTTCCTAATGAATGACTACTTCAACAAGCCAGAGTTCTCAGGGATAAAACCATTAAGCCACAGAGACAGCTATGGCTTGTAAATTTCATGTGGTATGCTAACTTTTGAGAAGACATTTTAAGATAAGAAATGCAAACTTTCACATTGGGTTGGATTGTCCAAAGCACCTGAACAAACAAAATGTTTTTGGCTATCAAAGTTGACTTTGAAATGATACAAAATCATTTTTCTCAAAGAATCTGAAATTCACAAATAAGAATTTTTATGACTATTATACTTTATCAACTATTTCATGGGAAGTAATTTTTTTCTAAATTTAACTAGTATTTCGCTTGTCTTTCTCTTGTTTTAAGGAAAACAATAAGTTAATACACTTTTAAAAATCTTCTAAGAAATAATTATATTTACTCTGCAAAGCAACTGTCAAAGTTCTTTGCTGAGTTGTAATAAGCAGTGTCTAAAACACACACACACACACACACACACACACACAAACAGTTCATTCCTCAAAGGATTTTATTTGTTAACTTTCTTAAAAGCAGGAAGTTCTAGCTTAAATGATTTTAAAATGTTCATTCTTTCTCATGGCACCAGTCATATTTTGGATGCTTTGGTTAGAGATGTGCTTTTTGTGCTGTTTTTTTTTTGTTCTATTTTATAAAGTGAGTAATATTCTTCCATTAACCTGTCAAGAAACTGTCCTTTTGTTCATCTCATGTCCATGAAAACAAGCACACAATGTTTGGAAAACAATCTACAATAATTTCAACTGGGGTCAGTACGTTGGAATGTAACCAAACATTGAGATTCTCTCTAATTTACTGACCTAAAATTCCTTCAGGGTCACAAGACAGTTGCCCCTACAGACATTTGGTGTGTTTTAGTATCAGACTGGTACTGTAGCAAGAGTGCTAGGTCAAATATCGACATGTGTAATACTGTTTCTGAAAAGCTCATTGCGCTTCACTGAAAAAAGTTATTCAAACACACAGAGAAATTAAGACCATGCCTGTGTAAGTGAAATAAATGATATGTTTTTAAAAAACAGTTACTTTAGTCATTTCAATGCTGAACTCACTAATGGCACAGAAGAATGAGAGGTTAAGTCTCCTTTACAGGAATCTGGGGTACTGTGATATAACCTATAGTATCTGCTATTTTTTAAATCACGAACTTTACAATTTTCAATAAATATATTGATATATCCTAAAGATATTTAATATTATATTTTTGATTATTAATTGGAAATCTTTAAATACACATAATAAAAGTCTCATTTTCAGTTGTTAAAGTACCCAATCTTCATTTCTGTTTTTTTTTTTTTCTCACAAATAAAATGTAACTTCAAGAAATCATAATATATCATTCTTATGCCATGAGTGCTAAGAGGAAAGCCACTTAGAATCAGGGAAGACCAAATGAATATTTCAAATTGTGATGTACTACACTAGTGTATTCTCTACATCACTATAGCAAACCACCTGTTATATGCCTGGCATAAAGCACATTCTTACTTTTACTTCTTAAGGAAGCCCATAAAATTTATCAATTTGATTGCAATTCTAAATGTATTAGCAAATTGACAGTGTTACTAAGTTCAAGGTGAAATTCTTTTGAAGTACCTAGGAACCCAGAAGAACATTATTTTACAACTTCCTTTCCTGGATAAATAATTATGACATCTTGGTGTGTTTAGTTAGCGTTGGCATTTCAGCTAATATTGACCAAAGAAGGTAGTGTGGCTATATTTAAACTCTTATCTCTGTCAGAGTTTCACCACCACGTCACAGCACATTTTAAGTATCTTATAATGAATGAGACCTATTATTCCCAGAGCACGCTTCAAATTCATTCATTTCTCCTCTCAAATTATTTTTCTAGTTATGTCCGCCTAAACTGTAGGAGATCCTTTTATCTGAAACAAGAATTTCATATTTCTATTTCAGTCCTTCCTCTATGAAGCCAGGATGAAATAATGTTGCTATGTAATACAACAAAACATATACTTCCAAGCTGAAATGACAAGGAGTTGATTATGACTCAGAGTCTGCAAAAGATTAGTGATTAGAGAAACTATACCCTGCCCAAATACATATCTTTCATTCTCATATGCCAGATGGTACCTGTGTCACTGACTGTCATCAACAATTTTTACCACCACAGTCACAGTGGTCAACAAAACAGAAAAAGTGAAAAATAATATAAGGGGTAGTAGGATCTGAATGAATGTACATAGCCTGCATTCATTTTTCTGCTGTTCTCCTTAATAAATCACAAAAATAAGGTCATACATGGTTATAGCATGAAAAAATTTGAATCTGTCTTTTATAGGAGAAGCAATTGAAATCAAAGATGTGGTAACATGAGAAGTGGATCATGCTAAATGCATCTTAGCTACATTAAACTCACATGGGCTAGCAATGAATATTTCATGGTATAACCATATAATTCTTCTTAGAAATACAGACTGTTTTAGAGATGGGGTCTCTCTCTGTCCTCCAAGCTGCAGTACAGTGGTGTGATCCTGGCTCACTGTGGCCTTGATCTCCTGGGCTCAAGCAGTCCTTTCACTTCGGCCTCCTGAGTAGCTGGGACTACAGATGCACATGAGTTGCACACCCAGGTAATTTTTGTTTTTTGTTTTTTTTTTTTTTTTGGTAGAGACAGCATCTCACTATGTTGCCCAGGCTGGTTTTGAACTTCTGGGTTCAAGCGAATCTCCCACCTGAGCCTCCCACAGTGCTGAGATTACAAGAGGAGACTACCACCACCCCCAGCCAAATACAGAGATTTTTAACTGAGACAAAGCATGGCTAAGAGTTTCCCAGGTAAACAGATGTGCAGTCACCATCCATAATACATGCATTGTATCTTTGGCACTACACAGCTGTTCAACACTAGTGAGAAATAAAATGGACTGTTTTATCAACAGCAAGTCTAACATGTTCCAAACCATGTAGTGGACATGGAAGGATGCATCTCAGTTGAATTGAACTGTGAAGTTATGTTTTATAAATTTGTATAAGAAACAGTTTAAAAATTATTCATTTAAGTTTTCTTCGATATTTTTGGTTTGTTTTTTTTTTTTTTTACCAAATTTTGTTTCTATGTCACTTCTGGACATAGAGGAGGAATAACTCCTTTCCTCACTGTGCAATTCAAATAAATCAATTGAAGCATACTCTACCTATTTTAAATTTTAACTTTAAAAATCTTATTTTCATCACTTCTTGGCCTTTTGGCTAAGATCAAGTGTAAAGGTCTTGCTCTAATGTACTCAATGTGGTATAGCCTCATGCTTTGTTAGTTAGGTTCTCCCCCAAAAGTGGCCTGTGAAGAAACAGCTCTGGAATCACAATGCAATGGTTTGAATAAGTCCTCCAAATTTCATACGTTGGAAACCTAAAATTGGTATGTTAATTAGAGGTGGGGACTTTGGGAGGTACTTAGGATTAGATAAGGTCATCAGGATGGGACCCCATGGTGAACCTGATTGCTTTAAAGAAGAAGAAGAGAGATCTGAGCTCATATGCATGCTCTTGCTCTCCTACCATGTGATGCCTTCTACATCTTATGACACAGAACGAAGACTCTCGCCAGATGCTAGCATCATGCTCTTGGACTCCCCAGCCTCCAGGACTGTAAGAAGTAACTTTCTTTTCTTTGTAAATTACCCAGTCTGCAATATCCTATTATAGTAATGCAAAAGAGACTAAGACATATGATGTCAAAATTGGTGCTAAATTTCCTAGTTACCTAATTATTGTCCTACTACAAGAAAAATCTGAGCTGGCACCCCAATCTATTTGACAGATTCAGGATCTTTTTAAATTAAATGTACCTTGTATAAGACAATTACTTACATATATTGACAAAATCTTTCAGGGAATATTCTTTGTGATCTTAAAAGTTATTTTGAAGAAAAATAATGTGTCAGTGTGTAAGTTTGGAAAAACCTTCACACTCTATTTCTCTCTTGGAGATTCATAATGCAGATTTAGGATATGGAAGTTCTAGAAAAATCTTGATTTAAAGAAAAATGTTTATTTTATTTAAACCAGCATTTCCCAAAAGAATTTGCCAGTTAGTATGTTTTTCAGGAAATATTTTATAATATCAAAGAAATTTGGTATTCCTGGAAATACAGTTGGGGAAAATTTTTAAAGGTACAAGTTGAGAAGGGACAACAATAAGAAAAAGCAACATAAAAAGAGTCAAAATGTAGGAAACATTTATGTGACTTACCTTTGATTTTGTCAGTCATAAGAGAGTAAATTGGCTGGGTGTGGTGGCTCACACCTATAATCCCAGCATTTTAGGAGGCTGAGGCAGTTGATCACCTGAGGTCAGAAGTTCCAGATCAGGCTAGCCAACATGGCAAAACCCCATTTCTACTAAAAATACAAAAATTAGCACGATGTGGTGGCATGCACCTGTAATCCCAGATACTTGGGAGGCTGAGGCACAAGAATTGCTTGGACCCAGGAGGCAGAGGCTACAGTGAGCCGAGATCATGCCTCTGCACTCCAGTCTGGTCAACAGAGTGAGACACAGTCTCAGGAAAAAAAAAAAAAAAAAGAGTAAATTGCTCACACTTTGGGACACTCTCCAATTTGGTTTCCCCAAAAGCATGATGAAGGAAGCAATTAATAATTTAAAAGCTCTAATAATAGGTTAAGTATAAGATACTGAATGACAACAGTATAACATGACATAAATATCAATAACTACTGATGTCAATATAAAACAAAGAGTTAATATGTATAGAGAAATATTAATAAAGATATAATATTAAAATAATTAGAGAGGGGAGGAAACTTACTAATTTCTCCTCTTGCTATTCTTTCAAATAAGAAAGGGTTTTTGTTGTAGGTCAAAAATGGTCAAATACTCACAATATTATATTGTTCTAGCTAATGAATTCTAAGACAGTTTTTATTATTATCTTTGTTTTACAGAAAAGAAAAAATAGGATCAGTGTCATGTTCATGATTGTTCACCAAGCAATTGGCCCAGTTTCTTCAATCTTGATATATCTGATTAAAATTCCAAACATTTTCTGCTATATGGTTTTAACTTGAATAGGATAATTGACTTAAAATAAGCGTGTGTGTGTGTGTGTGTGTGTGTGTGTGTGTACCCCTGGGGGAGGAAAAATCTGAGAGGAATATGTCAGAGTTGACAAAACTCAACTGTTATTTTTTCTTTAGTATCTAGGTAGAGAGTTGTATTTGGAGGAAGATTTAATTGCTTCAACCCAGAGTATATTATTTATTTAAATTCAAAAAGCCTAGTGCTTCTCTTGGGCCTATTGTCAGCCACTGGCCCATCCCTATGACTAATCTGTATTGTGGATATCTGGAGCTTAATCCTGAGTCACTCTGTAGCAAAACTGCCAGGCATACCTGCCAGATAGTGAATAGAAAGGTTTGTCTCACTAAAGAATTCACGAGGTTAAGTCCACATGTAGCACGTGCAACTTGCTGCTATAGCTGCCCCTTTGCCACCCATATATGTTGCTCTTCCTCAAATGATTATGTTATTCCCTCTCCCAATGTGGTAAAAGAAATAGAGATTAGCCACATAAGCTTACACAAGTCCCGATATTTCAGAATCAGTAAAGTCAGTCTATTCACAAGCCTAACAAAGGACATGAGGATAGATTATGGCAACTGCTGATGAAATTGATATTTCAACCAACAATACAATTGAGGGATGATCTCTTGTTCCTAGTTAACTAAACTGCCAAATTCACCTTTATCCAAAATTTTATTATGAATTTAAGAGAATGATGTGAGTTGATAACCTTATGTGGATCAGGTGAAAATCCATGTAGAAAAGAAACCATCTACATCGCGGTGGAAACCTTGGCTTATGAAAACTGGTAGGTCTTCTATTGTCAGACTTATTCTTCTATTTCTTTTCAGTGCTACTGCAACGGGAAAAGGTCCCTTGTTCCCCTCACAGGGCATGTGATGGGGGTGTGGTCTGCTTCTTTGGTCAAATCTCTATGGGGAGCATGCAGACAGGCTGTGGGCCTCTGACCTCATGGCAGCAACTAGGGTGAATGTTTACCGCTCCTGAAGCTCCAGTGGGCATGTGGTACCATGTGCTCTTTCAGTTTTGCCAGCTGTAGGCGGCTTGTATTTATCAACTGAATTAGACCCCTTGCCTTACTGCAAGGACAGAGGGCTTTCTGTATCCCAGGGTTTCTTGCCTTGGTGTACCAGAAGAATCAAATCACACGTGGGCTTGGAGAAAGAGTGCAAGGCTTTTTGAGTGAAAGTAGCTCTCAGCAGAGGGGGGAGCCAGAAGCGAGATGGAGTGGGAAGGTGGTTTTCCTGTAGAGTCGGGCCATTCAGCGGCTCTCCTCCGACAGCCCTGGCCAAACTCCAAATCATTCTGCCGCTCCATGGCCTGTCATCCTCTGCCGGTGCCTGTCGATGTTTTCTTCCCTGGTGCGTTCTTCTCGATGTCCAGCTGCTTATGTCTTCTTCCACCACTGTATTCCCCCTCCACATCCAGCTGCTTGTGTGGGACCCGCCAGGGTCTCCAGGTTTTTTAGGCACATGATAGGGGCGTAGAGGGCTAGGGTGGTCTCGGAAAATGCAACATTGGGCAGGAAAACAGAAGTGCCAGTCCTCACCTAGGTCCGTGGGCACAGGCCCAGGCGTAGAGCCCTAGCCAAAATCCCGCCTTTCTCCACCCAGCACTTCCCTGCCCCACTCTAGAGTCATTACCTGACCTTTAACTCCACTTAAACCAATAACACTTAAAATGCCAGAAAATAGCTTTGGATGAAGCCCACACTTTCCCTAAAATCATCTATATACTTTTTGGAACTAAAATCAGCTTTCCTAAACAGAACTTGGAAATAGACAGGCTCCCTGAATATTTCACCTGACTCCATGCACTAGGCTCACCTTCAAACATCTGAGGAACCAGTTGAGTGAATCCGTCAAGCAAGGTCCCTGGAGAGGGTTGCCTCTTCTCTGAGGCAGGTGCTTCTCAGCTCCAGCTGATTGTTGATATATAGAAATGTCTGATCATATTGTCTGATCATGAAGTTTTGCAAAAGAAGTTAGAAATTTTCATTTTTATCTGAAAGCTCCCAATGACTAAGTGATGACAATTGCTTGAAAATATTTTAAAACCCACTCTAAAACTCGCTGTTCTCAGCTCTAAAGGTTTGCCTAATTCTCTACATGAATTCATCTTTGCCTTTCATTTCTACTCATGTCATGTTCTCAGAAGAATATTCCTGGAATAAAATTACATGCTTTTATCAGAAAATTATATTGACATTCATGTACAAACAGAAATTCCCAGGAAAGCAGATAGCCAATGAGTTGTCTTTTGTTTTTTGGTTTTTTTTTTTTTTTTTTGAGATTGACTTTCATGCTCAGAAGTGGATTTGGTTTTCAAATCCAAATGTTTGGACATTCAGTGTACTTAAACATCTAGTTCTTCTTTGTATTTTTAAGTTTAATTTTAAAAATTTATATTGTTTCTATATTTCAACAAGAGACTTTAAGAGGACTTTATTATAGGATCCTAGTTAAAACTTAATTAAATTCTCTTTAATATTTTATATTACATTTAAAATATGCTTGACTTCCTTTTAATATACTGTTTTGCAATTGTCTGCTATAACAAATACTCCTAAGTATGTAAACGTTCTAAGTTGAATAAATTAAGCTTTTAAGATAATAAATTTAAGTGATCATATAATACTAAATTTAAATGTCATAAGGCTTTTATCATATAATACTAAATTTAAACGTCATAAGGCTTCAGTTTAAATTTCTAAGGCCATATCAGCTACTAAAATTTCAGGTTTTAATTGGGATTATAGTACTAATACATTACTGTATGTGAAAATTAACATAGAGTTTCAATGTTAGGGCTAAAATGTAGACATTCTTTCTGTAACAAAAATTATTAATTCCATGATTCAGATTATCTTAAATACTTATGTGCTTATTACTAAGTCTTCTTGAAATTAAATGGTATTTCACTACTAAATAAACTGTTATATTATCTAAATTAAAATTTTTGTTTGTAACCTAGGCTGGCTGAGATTTTACATACACAACCACAGCTGTAGACCAAGATATCTACTGCAGTGCTGTCTGAGATGTTAAAAAATGTATACCAAGCCCTGTTATTCAGAATATAGGGGTGCTATCCTACTTCTCAGACCACATGTAATTCACATCCCCAGGTTCAAATTATTATTGTAAACTGGAGCTGGTTTATAAAGGTTTGTGAGAAGTGATGGTTAAAATATCAGGAATCATGTGAGCCAACTGTTAACACAGCCATTATGTATTTATATAGACTTACAATTATATAAATTATGTTTAAAACAAAGACAATAAATACTTTAAACTCTCTGCTGATTGTCTCCCTACATTTTGTTATTATACTTGATCTTAGCCAAAAGGCCAAGAAGTGATATACATTTTATTATTATCTATTTTTTGAGGTTATTTTTGTCTGTTATATCTGTATGCTGGAAATACTTTATAACGATGTGCTGCTATGCATCTCTTTCCAAATCCACATTCAGTGACATCGCTCTGGTAGGGAGAAGTCCATCATGGTAAAAGAAATTATACCACAGAAATCTGCAAATGCAGTAAATCAGGGTTCTAGCTGATTTACATTCAGCCAGAATGTAAATCTGGCTGGTATGAATGTTTTGGCTGCTAAACATTCATTGGTACACCAGTAGTTATGTTATTATCGAATTCTCTGTCTGCACTCCCCTCCAGGATACCCTATCACTTGTTTGGATTTCACATTTGTTTATCTCTTGAAATATTTGAAGATCTTCCATGTGGTCCCAAAGTGTGCACCTATCACATTTTTTCTATTTAGTAGGATCACATAGGTCACATAATAAATTTACATCTCAATGAAACTATTTGACATGTCTATATGATCATACTTTTGAAATCTGCTGCCACAGATTTCAAAGAGGTGTAAAAGGAAGGCATTTTTTGCTTACTTCATTGAAGTCTGATGCCTTATTTTTTTTGTCTGTTTGTTTATTTATAGAGATGGGGTCTTGCTCTGTCACTCAGGTTGTAGTGCAGTGGTGTGATCACTGCTCAGTGTGGCCTTAACCTCCTGGGCTCAAACAAATCCTCCTGCCTCAGACTCTCAAGTAGCTGGGACTATAAGCATGCCCCACCATGCCCAGCTAATTTTTAAATTCTATAGCAAGATGGAGTCTCACTGTGTTGCCCATGCTGGTCTTGAACTCCTGGCCTCAAGTGATCCTACCACCTCCCAAAGTGCTGATATTACAAGCAGGAGCCACCACCCCTAGCCTAGGCCTGTTGCCTGATTTCGTGAAGAACTGATTTTTTTATAGGCTTGGAACAGAGAATGTGTTCTAACTTGCATGGCTAGGTTAAAATATCTAATCATTTAGTATTTCATAGCAGAGATAGATTGGTAGTTTGTTATTTTATCTCACCTTAGAAGTAAAGTTTTTGTACCTCAATCATTAAAATCAATTTTGTTTTACATATAAATGTATTATCAGGCTAATCCTAGAGGCAAAATCTATTTATTCTATTCAATTGAATTTTAGACATCGATGAACCATGATATTATTTTCTAACACTGCATACGAAAGTTTACCTTTTTAATTTGAGTTCACTAATATAATTAAATTGTGACAATTCAAACAAAGAAATATCTTTCATTACTAAAGTTAATAAGATACAAAGAAGAGCTAGAACAAAGCATGAATCTGACCAAATATAAACCAGAATCTCTTCCAAGTTGGGAAAAATAAAGTGGAATCTACAGGTTTCTGGTTAAAGAAGAGTTTATTACAAGGTTTAGAAATATACTGATTGTCTCATGGATGGATAATCATTCTCTCATGCAGCATTGGTTTTTCTGTGTACCTTATGAAGATGCAGCTATTCATTTTTAGTCACACGTATTTTCAGTAGATTAAAATCTCTATAATGTATAAACGGTCTGATGATGTTACAGAACACAGAGGCCTCAAGCGGGAATGACTCCATTCTTCATGCCCACCCATGCATGTTGTTCCTTCTCCAACCTTCCACTGCCTGTCATCCTGCTGCCTAGCTAACTACAGCTCTTAGCAATTATTTCACTTTGGTATTTAAGAGGAGAAGATAGAAGTGGTACAAAATTAATGGAAGATAAAAACTAAGAAAGGAAGGTAGGCCATTAATATGCTGACTAAGGCTCAGATCCATTCTCTGCCCTTCATCTTCTTTATTTTGCGATACTACAATGACCTGACAACTATATTTCTGAGGTTTTTTTTTTTTTTTCTACTGCCTTCCAGCTCATTTGGTCAATCAGAGATTGGAGGGCAAAAGCAAGAAATAATCCAAAACATTTTGTCCCTTTTTTTTTCTCATCCAAATAGGCGTAGGAGTCATCTCAAGCAATGATGACATTTGTTCCATGATTTCAAAATCCTGGTAAGCAGTGACCATCATGATTCTAGTTTCGGCCAGAAGACTCAGTTCTGGGCTCTGGTAACATGACTTTTTCTCTGGATCTCTCTAGCCATTGGCATAGTAGCGCCTTCTGCTGCTGTGAGTCTCTGGGTTGCCTCACTACTGAGCTCTTCCATCATCTGTATGACCAACAATCACCATTAGGTTCTTCCTCCCTGAAGGTCCCAAAATGATCCCAACTGGATCTCAACTTACACAGAACTGAAGACCCGATTACAACTTACATAGAACTGAAAGTGGGAGAAACAAGAATGAGACAGTTATTTTATATTCTAGATAATTAGGGTTCCTGCCGTTACAGATGTGGAAAGAGGCAGAAGAAACAAAACAAGAACAGGAACAAACACTTACTGTGTACCTTTGATGTGCAAGTATTTTATTTTCATTTTAACTTCACAGATGAGAAAACTGAAGCTTGGAGAGATTAGGTGTTTACTGAAGATCGCATTAATAACATGTGGTTGAACAGAAATTTGGACTCAAGACTTGACTCCACAGCTTTTCCACTGGAGTAACCTTCCTCCCTAGCTGACATGAGGTTACATTCAGAAACAGTTCTTGAAGGGTTGATGGGACTAAGAGATAAAAGTCTTAAATGTCAAATAATCTGAGAGATCAAGGTTAATATCATGACCACACTAAGTTTAGTTGAAGGTATCTGTTATTTTCTTTTTAGGAAACAAGGTCTCCCTCTGTCACCCAGACTAGAGTACAGTGGCATGGTCATAACTTATTGCAATCTCAAACCTCTGGGCTCAAGCCTCCTGCCTCAGCCTCCCCCATAGCTGGGACATGTAACAAAACTACAAAATCTTTAAACATTGCTTTTTTTTTTCTCAGCCTATAGACTGTTAGGATTTGTGAGGGCTAATGGAGAAGTGTTCCTGGGGATCAAAGGTGTTCATTAAAGAAATCTAGAGGTTTTGGGGTTTTTTTTTTGTGGAATTCAGGGTCCCCTTATTTGGAAGGGTAATTTACTTGGGAATTTTTTATTCTCCTTCCCCCATGGCAAAGACTTATCAACACATATTTTATGGAGATAGCCTCTGTACTCCTCCCCCAAAAATGCAGTTGGGAAGGGGAGACAGAGGTATCCTTATGTGTTCTCATCCACTCCCAAGATATTCTCCAAAACCTGGTTACTTCCAAATGTTGCTTTCTCTTGAGATATAGACCTGCATATCCACGTGTTTTCTGGACCTTTGTGGGCATCCTTATACAAGTCTGATTTGATATGTCTAAAACTCCCTATATTTCCCGTCAAGCTCTTCCTTCTTATTCCTAATGTACTAGAGTTAATGGCCCAAGAATGCAACCCTTCCACCACTGACTGCCTCAGCCAATCTTTCTACACCTCACATTCTTTCTTAGGCATCACATTCAACCAGCCTCCAGATCCTGTTAAAATCAACTTTCTAAGTCCCTCCCAAATCAATCTTCATTTACTCATTCGTTTGAGAGTTGCCTGTCCCGTACCAGATCTGGTGCTCTGTGCTGGAACATTGAAATGAATCAGGTGGGCCAAATGAGATATTGCCTAACTCTTCCTTTGCTCCTTTTCATTAAGTCTCAGATCCTTTCTCAACTGAATCACAACGTTAATATTTTTACTGTTTGGGCTGTTTCCTTCTTGTTCCCCACTCCTATCTCCTATGCTCCCAGAATAAATTTTAGGAACCTGAAATACTATGTCACTTTTCCTCCTTGAAATTTTTCAGTACTTTGGCATAGCCTTCAAATGCAGCCTAAAAGTGATGGGTTGCACAATTCATGTCTTACAGCCTTTACCTGTAATACTTCAGACTTGCACACTCACATCTGTGAACTCTTTCATCCTCCAGGCTTCTGTACGTGCTATTCCCACTGCGTGTAACAGTCTTCCCCATCACATACTTCTGTTTACCCCACACTAGTCTTTCAAACCCAATAAAAACAAATTTCTTCTCTGGAATCTATTCACTGAGTCCAGCCCATGCCTGGGGCTTCTTCCTCATGATTCCTGCTGTGAATTCCCACAACACCCAGTACATACCTTTATCATAAAATCACAGCTGTTATCACCCTAATAGTAAATGCACTGTCTCCTCCACTCCACGGTGACTTCCTTGATGGTGGGGTGGGGGGGCAGGTGGCTCGGGTTTACTCTTTGTCTCCAATGCCAGGCCCTGGATGTGGTATACAGCAGATGCTCAGTACATATAAGAATGGGTAAATGTGTATTTTGGAACCATGAGGTAATATACAATCTTCTACTGTGAAACTCAAAAGAAAGGAACATTTTTTTTCCACTGTTTGGAAACTATTGTTTCTTCTCTGCTCATAAAAATACAACTGGATTCTACCTTTGCACAGCCAGCTGTTAATATTCAGTTTCCTTCAGCTATAAGCCATTTAAAGAAAACTGAATTTGTATACATGGCCAGAGAACTCCAGCCAGCAGGAGTTAATCTAGGACGTGTGAAATACTCATAACATATTCCCTGGATTTGGCTTTTATTAATACAATATACAAAGTGGAGTTTTAACAACTTTAGAAAAATGTAAAAATGCAACTAGCATCTCTATACTATGCTGTTCAGGATCACAATGTAAACACAGCCTTTACAAGCCAAAGCACTTCTTTCCATAGGACAGTATTTTTCTTATAGTGGGATCACAATTGAACAAAAAATATTTACATCTTATGCAGATCCCTGTAAGTTCAGAGTAACAGGATAAGCAGCTTTCCTTTACTACACCTATCAAAGAGTAGATTCCACTGAAAAAGAAAACCTCAGATTTACCTCATAGGTAACTTAATAGTTTAAAAGATGGGCCCCAAACTGTAAGTTGGTTCCCATACCACTCCTCAACTACCATGCACCAGAAGGAATATAAAATGACTTATTCACAAAGTATTTCTCACTACTAGAATCAAGTGCTAGTACTGCCAGAGGCACTAGAAGTGTTTAGGCAGGTTTATGCTGAGTAACATGTTTAGCTGGTGCACACATTCTAATTCAGTTTTGCCCATATTAAGATAAACTTCCTGTGCCTATTGACACTTAATAACAGACATCTGTTTACTCTGGCTTTACCTCCAAGCTATGCAAGTCTTGAAGAAATACTTCAGAGAGAAATTGGATTTGCATTTTGTAGGAGGCTTATATTTTGGTTGTAACTAGAATGGTGTTCTTAAGCTAGATCTACCCTGAAAGTTTATGATTGTACTTCAGGTATTAGACATCCTAGAAACTGTAGTTAGAAAAAAATTGAAGATCTAAATTTCTAGTATGCTTCTATCCTCAATGGCTTCTTGGCACTGCTTGGCATAACCTTATCAAAAAATGCCACAATGTGGTGATGAGTTCTACTAAAGACAAGAGAACATTATTTCTGCTTTTTCATACTCTTTATTGCCAACAGTTTAAAATGATCAACATAAAAAAAAGACATCTTGATAATAAATACTGCTCTTTGGGCTGTAATAAATAAAAAGTTTATTAACAAGGAATGCACTTTTCCAGCCACAAGTATCTTCAAAAATTAATGAAAAAAAAAATTATATATGGCCATAGTTCACAGTTACGCAGCCAAAAGCTGCTCCAATTACAGCCGTTAAACAACGTGGGAGCTTCCTCCCTTCTCCCTCCCCTTCAGGAAGTATATTCACAGTTCCAAGTCCTCTGGCTGAAATGCTCTCAACAGAGAGAATTTAAGAATCAATGCACCTTTCTGCAAAATTTTCTTTAAAAACCTTTTAAAACAGGTATCTCAAGGAAAACTGCATCCTGGTTCACTCTTGGACTGTCCACAGTCAAGAACTGGATGCCCTGGCCTCTTCTGGTTCCACCCAGTCCAGCAGGCCACAGAGGAATTGTTTTCGTACCACCATATGTCCATCTTCTTCAACATGCTCTAGATCATTCTACTGCCTTCCCTGTAGATCTCACAGTGGAAAAGAGGAGTCCCATAGGGTCTGTTCAAAAAGTCTTTTAGTTACATCTCTGTAAGAGCATGTTTAGGGCATATTCCATTCGATTTTTTAATTCTGATGAACAGCCAGACATCAGCAGAGTTGTCAATCTGAAAGTTGTAGATATCCTATCCTCATTGATGTAAGTGAGAAGGTATTCTTCATTTTGGCTACAGATGATTATTTTTGTATGATCATGGTAGAAATTCACCTTAAAAAAATAAACACGGACATTAGATCTCTTGAAATAGTCAAGAATTAGAAAAGTTCAGTCAATTACTAAACTGCCTAGGTACAAATCTTTTTGTTTAGGACCTAAACATGCACTGTCCTGCAGAGTTCACTTACCTGAAAGGTGCCATCATTAAAGAGCATCATCAAGGCCTTATCAGATTTTAGCCACTGAAGGAGGTAGAGCCGAGGTCTTCGAATATCAGTAACACTAGGCAGATCTCCACCCTGGAAGAGATGAGTGAGTTAGTGCCTACAAAGATTTTGTAGCATGTACTCTATTCTTATTCTAAGAAAATCTTTTCAAACTTAAGCAAGCATCAGAATGGCCTTGAAAATCTCTGCCTCCATCTCTCAGAGATTCTGATTCAGTAAATCAGGGGTAGGACAGGCGAATCTCTAGTTCTAACAAGCTTCAAAGTGATTCAGATGCTATTGGTTTGTGGACTACCCTTCAAAAGCCACAAAACTTACATCCATTAGGTTCTCCTCCATGTAATGAGAAAAGTATTTCAGCACCGTCACTTGACTAATAAATTGCTCAGGAGCATCTGTTGCTGAGAAAACAGAGCACTGGCCAAGCTCTGCGTAATAGTGAACTGTTCTATAAAAACAGGAACGACAGGGAGAAAAGAGGAAAAAAAATAGAAGCAGTTAATCACTGTTTTTAGATTTCTTTAGTCCAAGACTAGAGAACTGACAGTATTTCATTAATCAATACACTTACTTTTTATCTGGAAGGAGGCTCATGTGAGCACCATTATTGAAAAGGACACCCACGGTGTGGTCTGAGAGCTGGTACCCAAAGCCGTATTTGTTAGAGTAATCAACCCATTTGGTGACCCATTGAAAGGATGTGCTCAGCTGCTCTTTGGGAATGCAGTCAGCTTCCGGCATGTTTTCCAGACATCCCCGAAGAACTCTTGCCACTGTGTCTGCAACACTTCCCATAGTGCTGTCTTCAAGGCCTAAAAAAGTCAGACAGAAATGTTTTAAGGTAAACAATATTTTAGCAATAAAACCTCAGGCTTTGGTAGACATTAAGTTTCACTCCATTAATTCTGAAGACATAGAACTTAGGATTATTTTCCAATTCCTATAACCTTGCTGCTTCTATGTTAAATTAAGCTACAGTGTAAATTGACTTAAATTACTATGTATTTAGCACTGGCATTTAGAGTTTCATTATTTAAAATGAGACTGACAACTACTTACATTCACTGCTGCTGCTGCAGCTGCCAAGAGTCCCTCTGACTATCATCCGAATAGCATCCCCGATCTGCTGCTTGTTTTCTACTGCGGGTGTTCCAGACCTGACAACCGTGGTGGTAGGTGGCTGGAGCTCCTAGGAAGAGAGGAAAGTTATGGAATGAGTCAAGCATCGAAAATCATTTAAGGTTGAGAATTCCAGATTAAGATGAGAGTCAGGTAGCTGCTGTGAAAGCTTATCAAAAAGCAATGGACACAAGCCAGATAAAAGATAATGCAGTAACTCACTTGCATGCACTATAAAACTAAAAGCCAATAACTTCCCTTTCAGAGGGTTTGAAGAAAAACTTGAGGTAAATACGGCCATGATAATTTGAACCATGATAATCATAGTTCAAGTCCTAATTCATAAAGAGTGGAAATAATGTGAAGCATGAATATCTACTTTACTCTTCCCCAACACACCTCATCTGTCCTGTGTTTGCTGGGTTGCTGAGTTATTGAAGTCTTTTTCAAATCATGCCTAAGCTTGTAGATGTCTTCATCTTCTTTAGACACTCGATCTGCATATCAAGGAATAAAATTACAAACATTAATCTATCTTAACAAGGAAGGAAAAGGGTTAGCCACATTTCCTCATTCTTGCATTATTCACCAGCTTATGAGCATCCAAGGCAAAATAGCATTTTACCTTTGCCATTAGCTGCAACTAGCCCAAAAACCCCTCTTTAATGTTTGCAAAATGAAATGCTATCAATCACAATTCAAGGTATGGATTTATTACGCTATAAATATCAACGTTTAAGAATATGTGAATCTGGCTAGTTATATTAATATAAAATTCCCTTTTAACTAATGTACCAAATTTAAATATAATATTGGATACGAAAAAGGAAAAGAAGTCTTATTAACTTACTATGTGTGTCAATATATCTTGCTTTGTCTTTTTTGCCACCAAAAAGAGCAGCAGCAGCTTTCTTAAAGAAATTCTTAGCTGGGCTCGATAAGTGGAAATCTGGAACTGTGTGACAACAGCTAGAAGACAGTCTGTCCGGAGTGAAGCCCTGTGGAATATTAGAAAAGGCCTTCAGTAACCTGCCAGGTAACTGGGATCAATAGCATGGAATTTAAAAAAAAAAAAAAAAAAGGAAGATAGCAACCAACCTGCAAAAAAAAGTCATGTCGAATGATGTCATCCAAACTGGGACGATCCTCTGGGTTTTTGGATAACATACTAGCTATTAAGTGCTTGGCAGGAGCCAGCAATGAGGATGGCATTGTATACCTTGCTTCTCTTATGCACCTATAAGTTTCTTTGAGATTTGTAGTTTCAAATGGGGGCCTCCCTAGTAGCATTGTATACCTGTGTGCAAAGAAACACATCTTTAGCAATGGTCATAAAGCAACTCTTTTCAGGTGTTAACATCTAAATCTGAATTTGCTTTTTAATTATTCTGTTGTATTTACTTACATTACACAGCCCAAGGCCCAAATGTCTGATTCACAGCCGTGTCCTTGTTTGTTGAGGACTTCAGGAGAGAGATAATTTGGGGTACCACATATCGTTCTGGAAAGACAAAAATCGAGATCTTGTTAGGAACTATTTCACTATTTAAACTTAGTTCTCTTGATGTGACTTGATGGGAAACAAAATCTTATCATCTATGCTGAATTTCTATTTGGAAACATTTGACTTTTAGCATCTGAACAATTGAGGTCTGGCCAAGTGAGTTTTGGTAATTTTTTTTACATACACAAACAGTGTTTTAGCCCACAGGTCAAAATGTTGTTAACCAACTAAAACCAGGGACATTGTGGCATTTTATACATTTCAGGCCCAGAAAAGATGTCGTTGACTGCTTTCATAATCAGTTTAGAGGCACAGGGGGCTCTGTCTAGTACACAGTGGGCATTTAGTATTTCTTTAACATTGCTATGGTTTATAGATTTTATCACCTGACCTCTAAAACATCAACTGCAAAATAATGAAGGCACATTTGGTCTCCAGGAAACCCTCCCATGATGCATCTTTCTGACTCTTACCTCCTTCTGTGTTCCAAGGGTTCCAGCCTGGCTGCCAAACCGAAGTCCCCAACTTTTAGTTCCATGGCTTCATTAATAAAAAAGTTCCCTAAATGATAAACAAAACAAAAAGTGAATCCCTTTGAAAACGCATTCTAACCAAGTACACACATATCCACTTTGGACCCAGGCAGCCAATTGTTATATCAAAGTCGTCCATTCAAAAGCTAAATTGCAGAAGCTAGATCCCAATAGATTCCAATTAAGAATGTTAATATGTAAAAAAAAAAAAAAGTAGGGAGAGAAAAAAGAACTATCTCTAACACAAAACTCAGCTTTTGGTGTCAAGGACTCACCTAGTTTGAGATCTCTGTGCAAGATTTCTTGTTCATGAAGGTACTTCAGTCCAGACACAATCTGCCTGAGGTAGTATCGGACTTCCGGCTCTGTCAACACCTTTCTTGCTTTCAAAATATGAGCCATTGACTAGGGAGAGGAAAATGAAAAAAAAGAAGCTGTCAAACAGTTATCAAAATCACTGGTTTCCCTTTGCAGGATGAGCAATGAAAGTTAACGTTGCAGTATGAGTACTGACACAGCTAAAATCCCAGATAAAATACTCTTTGAATGCCATGTTAATTCAAAGTAAATGTTCTCAAATAGGATTTGACACTTACCCTTCTACTGCAGTATTCCAAGAGAATGTAAATGTTTTCTTTGTCCTCAAAGTAGTTGTAAAACTGCACTACATGTTTATGATGAAGAATTCGGTGAAGCTCTATTTCTTTGTCAATCTACATGAAAAAGTAAGGTAGGGTTTGTTAGCCTCCAGTCACCTCGGAAAAGCCAGTGATTACACAGGCAGAAGACATTTTCCTAACAGGGAAGGGCCATCCGTGCACACAAAGAAAATACTTTACTCAAGAGTCATACACACCTTTTCCCTTTGATGAGGTTTAGCTACCCTGCTGTGAGGAATAATTTTTGCGGCGTAGACTTTGTTATTTGTCAAATCTGTCATCTCGTAACATTTTGCAAAGCCACCCTGAAAGGAAACAAAGCCGAGACGGAATTGAGTATGGCACAAAAATGGACGGCAGATATTTTAAATAAATAAATAAATAGCAAGAAAAAAAACCAAAAAAAAAAAAAAAAAAAGGAATGGAGAAGAGTGGACAGAGAGATGCATTCTAACTCCGTTAAAGCTCCCTCGTGAAGAGAAACGCATTGCTGGAAACAGCAAGTCCAGTTTCTCTTCTTCCTTTACAAATGGGAGATTTATGGAGGGTCGGGGCGGGGAGACATGAAAAATAATGTCTGATGAGACTTGTCAGGAAAATTCTCTGGGAGCAGGTGGAGGGAGAGAGGTCTGAAATAGAAAGCCCTCGCTTCTTTCAAGATGCATTTCTCTGGGCTGCGGGAGGCACACAGTTCTGAGGCTAAGATTGCAAAGCCGAGATCGCCTGTGCTGCTGGCGCACAAAAGCCACAGGACAGGTGTGGAGGCCACCTCGCGCTGGGATCGGACCCCCTAGAAACCCGGAAGCGGCGGGCGCGGGACCCCGCGGGCCCGCCCAGCTTGGGGTCGCCCGGGCAGACCTCCCGCCCGCCCGGCAGCCCGGCGCCCTCCGCTAGTCACCTTTCCCAGCACTTTGCCCCGGCAGTAGCGCTTTCCCGTCGTGGGGTCGACGATAATCCGCGAGATCTCGGGCCCCGAGTGCGAGTGGTGGTGATGGTGGTGCGGGGCCGCGGGCGGCACCTGCGCCTGGGACTGCGGCGCCTGCGATTCTTCTGGGGGCTGAGGCGGCCGCTTCTTCTTCGAGTCCCCTCCGCAACCCTTGCCCAGCGCCTGCTCGCACATTTTGGTGCTGGCGGCCGGCTGGTAGGTGATAGTCCGCAAAAGCTCCATGGTCGCCTCGCCGCCCCGCACTGCCCGCTGCCGCCCCCTCCCTAGGCGCGGTCACACGTCCGAGCCGGCCGTGGCCCTCGCACCCCTGCCTCTGCTGCCGACGCGCACCCGACAGCCCGGTCCACTTGTGCGAGTGAGAATGCTCGGGGAAGTCTTATATACCGGCCGGCGACAAGGGGGCGGAGACTCGAAACGCGACACCACATCACGGCCGACGCCCCGCCCCACGGCCTCCCTAAGCACGCAGGGCCGAGAAGCCGGTCTTGTCCCGCTTCCGAACGGAGCCGCGCGCCTCGAACTCCGGCCGCTGAGAGTTCTCGCGGCCACGAGGAGGCCATCGCGGCGTCCGTGGGCCCTGCCGCCGGTTCTTCGAAGGCTCCAAGCCTTAGCGAGGAAAACAAACCCGAGGTCAAGCGACTGGCCCCACCCCAGCCCCAACCGCCGGGAGGCGAGGCAGTGCAGTGACCTGAGCGAGCTGGGCGCGGGTGCAGACGCAGCCCTTCCCGCGCGCAGCCCTTCCCCCCCGCACAGCCCTTCCCCCCGCACAGCCCTTCCCGGCCGCCCCGCCCCCAGCGCCTTCTGTGTCTAGGTGTCAGGGTGCCCGGAGCCCGCCGAACGTGCACGCAAGGCCTCCCCCGGCCGTGTGACAGGACTCGGTTGCCGCTGCCCCGCGACGCCTGCCGGCGCTGTGACGAGCTCGCTGGTGTCTAGCAGGGGCAGTGCCCAGAGGCCGTGCCGGGGGAGAGGCCGTGGTTCGTGGAGCCGGGCATTCGAGCTCACCCCGCATCGCGCTGGGGCGGACTCCGGCCCGCAGGCTGGGGTCCCGGGCCGATAGGCCCACCGAGCCAGGATCCCCCTCGAGGCCCGTCAGACCCCCGCCCATCCCCCCACAGCGAGCCTCTGTCCGAGGTCAGGCCCTGAACCCTGGAGAGCGAGGTCGGCGCCCAGGCAAGGCGTCCTCCGCCGGTGTGCCGAAGATTGAAAAGCAAGGGCGCCATCTTGTGGAGTATTCCGGAAGTGCCCTTAGGTGTCGGAGTGGGCCGCCTTTGAGGACTGTGGGCCTTTGACAGTTACTGGTATTAACAATCGATGCCGATTAAGAGTTTGGAATCAGAGTCATCTATGACTTCTTCCGAATGCATCTGTTGAGATGCCTCATGAGCTGCCCCGGCTCATGGAGAGTCAATCTGAGACTTCCTGGGATGGGGGATTGGGAGGATGAAGTAGGATCATAGGCCAGTGAGTGCAAACACGACTTAGTTTCCTGTTTCCAGATTTACTGTGCAGTTTTACTAACCTAGGAACACGTTTAATTTTTCTTCCTCTAATTATGATAGTGTACATTTATTGAGAACTGTGCAGTATTTTGAAATGCCTTATTTAATCCTACAACAATTCTGAGTGAGAAATGTTGTAAGGAAGGAAAAATAATTTTCTACCTTTCAAAGTTTTGGCCTGGATCCATGTAACCAGACAGATTAACAAGAAAACAAGAAAGTTTATTAACAGGTATGTCTCCTATATACATGGGAGATAACCCATGAAATGGCTGAAAATCGGGCTTAAATACCATCTTTAGCTAAACCAAAAGAAAAGAGTATGGGGTGGGCAAGTTAAGGAAGCATTACCAGGAAATGTATAGTAAATAGGAGTGGGGTTTCTTATTTCTTCACTGATAAGAGTTTTTCATGATTTAGAGTCAAACTTTTCTTCCTGGCACAGAGAAGACACTCTTACAAATGGAGTTTTATGGGGGTTTTTTGTTTTTGTTTTAGTAAATGTAAGTTTCCCTTACAAAAGGGTAATATGCCATTTTTAGAGCATCTCCTGGGTCGGCTAGTTCTCAAAATAATTATCTCTAAATAATCCTTATCCCAGAGCCATATTTGGGGTGGCAATTTCTGGTCTTCTACATTATTATTCCCATTTTATACATGAGACTTGGAGAATTTAACTGTATTTTTAGTAGATCATCGAAGTTAGATTAATTAGCACACTTGAATCTTTTTATCTATGTTACCAAGATATGGTAAACAGTTTTTAGAAGCGAAATTCCAGAGACATTTGGAATATCAGATTATTGAATCCCTGGAAGGTATGTGCAAAAAGGGTTGCTGCAGTCCACTGTCAAATTTAGGTGTGCGTGGTATCAACATGAATCAAACATTTACAAAGATACTGTGACTCAAATACTTCCAGCATAATGTTGAAAAGAGGCTCATTGCCGTTACAGAGGAGAAAGGGAAAGTCTTTGCCATTACAGAGGAGAAAGGAAAAGTGCTTTCTGTGGCTTCTGTTTTTAATTCTTTAAAGAGTACAGGGCAAGTCCAGGCATGTTTCTCATAAGTGACAATAGACTTTAATCCCAATATTGTCAGGGATGGAGTAAGGGGTGGGGCTTAGGGGTGGGAATTCAGAATTACGTAATCATCCTCTTTATTCATAAACCTAGGGTGACCTTTGCTTCCCAGATTTATGCAAACCTACTTTCTAAGATTTTGAAGGTTTTCGGTTTTAGAAAATATTACTAGAATTTCTCGAAGCTAGTTTTACACACCATGTCTTTATTGGTTGATAATAAAGTTTAAATGTATACATATATATACACACACACGCATATATGTGTATGTGCATATGTATTTCTTTGTGCCTAAGATAAAGACTATGAAAAATAGATTGTCATAATTTTTAAAAATTATTTCAATTACTTTGATTAGCATTCACAATGGTGTGTGTCTTTACCAAATGGACTTCAGTATTTGATAAACTATTGAACATTCCATATGAAATTCAGGTCTGTTTTCCACAACATGGAGGCATTTAATGAAATATTAACACTGTGTAGATCTTATGGTGTCTTCCTTCCAATTGAGAAAATGATTTTTTTGGGTTGTGGTGCCATCATGTGGACAGAACCAAAATTGTAGTTCATAGGACAAAAAAGGAAATAAATGTACTTTCTATTAAGTAGAATAATTACTAAATATCATGGGGTTGATTTGGTAACCAGTAGGAAGGAAAAAATGGACGCATACTTCATATGTGGCTTAATTTCAAACAGATGAAAGTTTGAAATGTAAAATGTGACCTCAGAAGACAATGTGAGAGAGTTCCTTCATAGCTTTTGAGTGTGGCAGATCTTTCAACTATTTAGAAAATCTAGAATCCCTAAAAAAAAAAAAAAAAATTCGTTAGTGTAACTGTATAAAAACAAAACCTTTTCATTGATTTAAAATAACAAAATGCCATAAATAAAGTCAAAGGATAAATAACACGCTGGAAAAATTATTTTCAACCCATCACAGAGAAAGAGCTTATCTTCCTATTATATAAAAACTCCCACAAATTGATAAAATACAAATTATCCAATAGAAAACAAATGGTTCTTACATTTGCTCAATTTCATTCATCAGAAGAGAAATTGAAATGAAAAATATACGGAGACACACTTTTCTACCTACAAAATTGGCAAAACCCTCAAAAGTTGGTGTGAACATGATGAATTGCTGAATATATGAAGCAGTACTCCATATATTGCTGTTGGGAATGAAAATTGATATAATCTCAGTGAAAGATAAGTTGGCTGAATCTATCAAATTTAGAAATGAATGTATGCTCTTAGGAATTTATCCTATGGATATAATCTTACATAAAATGGATATAATCTCATATAAAACGGATATAATCATATAAATTGATGCATGACACATCAACAAATGATAAAACCATAGCCAAATTAAGCCCAATTCTTATTTTTGTAAATAAGGTTTTATTAAAAACAGCCATGCTCATTTGCTTATGTAGATTGATTGTCTATGACTACTTTCATGCTACAATCACAGAGTTCAGCTGTTACAGACACCATATGGCCTACAATGCCTAAAATATTTACTATGTGGCCCTTTACAGAAACAGTTTGCTGACGCTTCATGTATAAGGTTCTTCACTGCAGTATTGCTTGTTGTAATTAAAGATTAGAAACAACCTAAGTGCCCATCAATAGAAAACTGGTTAAATAAATGCTGATATGTTCATACAGTGAAAATGTAGGAAGTCGTAAAAACAAAATGAAGTTTTAAGTATTGATATGAAAATATCTCCAAAATATGTACTGTGGAAAGCAAGTATAGGATAGTGTATGGTATAGTAAAATATGTTTCCTTGGAGTAAGAAATGAGGTGAAAATTACATAAATTTATAAGCTTAAATATGCATGAAGCAAAAAAATTTGGGAAGAACTAATAGCAAACTAATGATAGATTTTCTTCTATTTACTTGTTTACATATTTTTGTGAGCAGATTATTTATTTTTCTGATCGTTTTTATGTGTTTTAATGTCTGAACGAGAATACATTACTATTTAAAAATACATATAAAAATATTTTTTAATGATGCGATTTGACTCCTCAAAGAGAACTTTATGTTCAACTCTGTTATGCTCTGTCATCTAATCAAGGTTTGTGATACATACTTCACTTTATATTAATTAATTATTATTTTTCTTTCCCACAGGTATGAAAGCTTCATGAGGACAGGTAACATTTCTTAGTTCAATGCTATATTCCCCATGTCTTGAATAGTATATGACAGAGTAAAAACTCAATTATTTGTCAGATAAACATATTTATAAATAGAAAACTATTGAGAAAACAAGAACCTCTTAGATTTGATCTCGCACAAATTACTGAACCTCTCTGTGTCTCAGTTTCTTCTTCTGTAACAAGAGAATGACGATATTTTATAAAGTTGTTGCTATGATATGAATGTTTTTGTTCCCACAACATTCATTTGTTGAAATCCTCACCAATCACCTCTGCATCCTGATGGTATTAAGAGATGGGCCTTTGGGAGGTGATTAGGTTATGGGGGTAGAGCCCTCATAAATGGCATTAATACCTTCATAATAGAGACCCAAGAGATACATCTTGCCCCTTCCACCATGTGAGACCACAGTGAGAAAGTTCCATCTATGAGGAAGTTGGCTCTCACCAGATACCAAATCTGCTAGCAACTTGATCTTGGATTTCCCAGCTCCTAGAACTGTTAGAAATAAATTTGTTCTTTATGAGCCACCAAGTTTTATGGTATTTTGTTATCGCAGTCCAGAGGTGCTAAGACAATTGTTATAATGATTAAACAACCCAATGCATAGAATGTGCTTAGAACAGTGCCTGTCACATGGTGGGAAATCTATAATATTAGTTACTATTTAATATTCAAGAGAAAGGAAGGGGCAAGAAGAAAAACTACCAAGGGCAGGAGAGATGGACAAGAAGGAGCTGAACCCAAAGCAGAGTGGAGAGATACTATCTCCAGCATCTGGCTTACAGAAAGGAATTCAACAGAACTGAATGGAGCTGACAAGGAGGAACAACGACAAATAAGCACTGTTTTTGTTTGCCTTTTTTAAAATTTGTTTTTGACTTGGGGAATTGACAAGAGAGAGACAGCGAGAGAACAAATACCTAGGAGGCTGTCACCACCAGGCAATGAAGAAGACGGCTCAGTTCTGGACCTCGAAAGTGAAGAAAGCTGCCTCGTGGCTGCTGAGGGAAGGGGAGGGGCTGTTGTGCTACTCTCAGTCTCTGCTTAGGAGGCCACAGCGGTACAGGCTTCTGAGTGAGCCTTAAAGAACATCTGGCCATGAGTAGGTCCTGTGAATGGTTGTGTGGGTAGGAAGTATGAAAGGAAAATAAATCTTGGGGCCCCCAAATTACTAAGCCAAGGAGAAATATCAAGCTGGGAACTGCTTCGGGCAAATCTGCCTCTCATTTTACTCCTAAATAAGATAACTACAGAGATTAAAAAAAAAAAAAAAAAAAGCTGCATACCTCCCTCACAATTTTCCCACTAGGAAATTCCGTGTAAATCCCAAGATCTTTCCCTTATATCAGTTTTGTTAAATTTTGCCCTGACAATGTAAATTGATAGCTTATCTTCAGAGGTGCAGCACAGAAAGTTATCCCTCTGCTCACCTGAGACAAATGCATATCTGATTGCTTCCTCTGATGTAAAAAATGTATATTCACTGAGCTAGATAAGGCAGAAGTGACTATTCCTCTACGTCCCTTTCACATGTAAATTGTATATTCAGTGAAAGGCTGATCACAGACTCAAAAGAATGCAACCACTTGTCTCTTATCTGCCCATGCCTCTTAAAAATTTCTTCCCTTTTCCTCAGTGTCTACCCTTTCTTCTTTAAATGTTAAAGCCCTCAAAATCATCTTTGGCGAAAGGCACAGATCTGCCTCCCAGGTGCATGTCCTTAACCCTGGCAAAATAAACTTTCTAAATCGATAAAGACCTGCCTCCGATACTTTTTGGTTTAATAGGTGTGACGTGCTGTACCTGGGAAACCCAAACACACTCTGCCCAAACAATGTCCCCCGCTTCCTTCCATGTCCACTCCCAACTGAGTCTCTGGGACTTCAGGACTACAAAGACCAAACAGAAATGTGGGAAAGGGTGGCATTCTGAGGATGGCAATGACTTGGGCTTGGCAGAGGTTGAAAGAATGGGCTGCTGTATCTTCACAGTAACAAAGATGAGCAGCAATGACAAGAAGGCAGGATAGAGGCTGTAAAAATTCTGAAAATTGTTAAAATGTATAAGAAAATTGAAAGAAGGATGCAGTGAATATTCATATATCCATCCCCCAAACTCAACAATTCTCTCTCTCCTCATTTAAACATATGTTACAAACATCATAACATGTTATTCCCAAATACTTCAGCATGCATCTCTTAAAACAAGATTTTCATATAACGATAATACCTTTTACACACCTTGTATTAATAAACAATAATTTCTGAATATCTAATACCTAGTTCTTATTCACATATTCACCACTTGTTCCCAAAGTCCTTTATGTAACTGATTTCTCAGAGCCAATGGAGGATCTAGACTGCATTCTGTTATGACTCCTCACTCAATCTGCAAGAGTCACTACTCCCTGCTTTTGACTTTTCAAAGAGACTAGGCCAGATATCTTGCAAAATGTCCATTTTCTGGATTTGTTTTATTGCTTTCTGTTGGTTTAACTTAATGTATTCTTTTGTCTTCTGTTTGTCTTTTAAACTTTTAGTTAGAAATGGAGAATGATTTAGATTTGGGTTAAGCATGTTTTAGTAAGAATATGTCATAGAGAACACTGTATAATTCCCACAGCATCCCATCAGGAAGCATATGGTGTCTCACTATTCCTGATAGTCAGTTTGACTACTGTGTTAGGATGGTGGCAGCCATATCTGACACTATAGATGTACAGTGCCCCCATTGGTATTGGCAAGTAATATGTGGGCTAATGTGGAAAAATGTTTCCATGGACCATTCATCCAATGACTTGATCCCATGTTGACATTCTTAATGGAAACAGTTATTTCATTTGTGGTTGCAAAATGGTAATTTTCTGATACTGTCCATTTATTACTTAGTTTTCTTCCATAAAAGTATTTCCTCATCAACTGAGGCTATTTTATTACCTGCACTGCAAGTAGAATGCATGTTTAATTCACTCCTTTTAATCACCAATTTTTCGAATAAAGATTGGTGTAATAGTCATCGCCAATGTGGGCAAGGAAATTTTTGTTTTCACATTTACTGCTTTTTTAATATCATTGTGGCTTCATGGATTTTTATATTTTACAAGTATTTTAATAAACTATATTCACTATTTTTTAGTTCAAGCCCATTCAGAAAACAGAAATAGGAAGTATATTTTTTATATTTTTATTTTAAATTTTTGGGGGTACATAGTAGGTACCCATATTAATAGGGCACATAATACATTTTGGTACACGGAATGTAATGTGTAATAATCATATCATGGAAAATGGGGTTTCCATACCCTCAAGCATTTATCCTTTGCATAACAATCCAGTATACTCTTTTATTTATTTTTAAATGTGCAATTAAATTATTATTGACTATAGTCCCCTGATATGCTATCAAATACTAGAATACTACATCTTATTCATTCTTCCTATTTTTTGTACCCATTAACCATGCCCACCTTCCCCCAACTCCTCGTATCCCCCCACTACCCTTGGTAGCCTCTGACAACCATCATTCTATTCTTTATCTCCATGAATTCAATGAATTTGAGTTTTAGATCCCACAAATGAGAACATGTGACGTATCTCTTTCTGTGCTTGATTTATTTCACTTAACATAATGATCTCCAGTTCCGTCTCTGTTGTTGCAAATGACAGAGTCTCATTCTTTTTTATGGCAGAATAGTACTTCATTGTTTATGAGTATCACATTTTCTTTATCCATTCATCTATTGAGGGACACCTAGGTTGCTTCCAAATCTTGGCTGCTGTGAGCAGTACTGCAACAAGAGCACATAGACATCTCTTTGATATATTGATTTCCTTTTTGGGGGGTATATACGGAGAAGTAGGATTGCCGGATCATATGGTAGCTGTAATTTTAGTTTTTTGAGGAACTGCCAAACCGTTCTTCATAGTAGTTGTACTACTTTACATTCCCACCCACAGTGTATAAGACTTCCTTTTTCTCCACATCCTTGGTAGCATTTGTTACTGTCTGTCTTTCAGATATTCGCTATCTTAACGGACGAGCTGATACCTCATGGTAGTTGTGTTATCCATTTCTCTGATGACCAGTGATGTTAAGTATCTTTTCATATGCCTGTTTACCATTTGTATGTCTTCTTTTGCGAAATGTCTATTCAAATATTTGGCCCATTTTTAAATCGGATTACTAGATTTTTTTCCTATAGAGTTATTTGAGCTCCTTCTATATTCTGGTTATTAATCCCTTGTCAGATGGGTAGTTTGCAAACATTTTCTCCAATTCTGTGATTTGTTTCTTCACTTTGTTGATTGTTTACTTTGCTGTGCAGAGGTTTTCAACTTGATGTGATCCCCCGTTTGTCCATTTTTTATTTGGTTGCCTGTACTTGTGGAGCATTACTCAAGAAATTTTTTCCCAGACCAAGGTCCTGCAGATTTTCCCCAATGTTTTCTTATAGTATTTTCATAATTTAAGGTCTTAGATTAAGTCTTTAATCCATTTTGATTTGATTTTTGTATAAGGTGAGAGGTAGGGATCAAGTTTCATTCTTCCACATATGGATATCCAGTTTTCCCAGTACCATTTATTGAAGACAATGTCTTTTCTCTAATGTATGTTCTTGGCACTTTTGCCTAAAATCAGTTCACTGTAAGGGTGTGGATTTGTTTCTGGGTGTTCTGTTCTGTTCATTGGTCATTGTGTCTGTTCTTATGCCAGCACCATGCTGTTTATTTTCAATAGATCTGTAGGAGGTACTTTTTTTTAAATAGGATTTAAATTGGTATTTGTCAGTTCAAATTTGGCTTATAGAATTTTATTTAATTATTTTGATTGTTTTTACTATCTCTTAAAATGAAAATTTTATTTTATAATAATAGTGACAATCATTTATTTGCTTTATCTATATACTATACATAAACCGATTTCAAAATAACAATGTCAATATCATTATTATCAATACAACTACTGAATTTAAAGCTCTTTCTGTCCTTAGACTATATAAGTTTACAAGAGTTTTCAGAAAGAATACCATTTTCTAGATTCATCTAAAGTAATTATTCTGTATGATTATGTTAAATTTTGATATACAGTTAGTGTCTTCTTTTAATATTTTTAATTGTATTGTTTTTTTGGAATAAGTAAAATATTTACATACTTAAGTCAAAGTTGCATAAAAGTGTACTCCAAGAAGTCTTGCTTTCATTTCTGGTCACTTAATCTGTTCCCACCTCCATTCCCAACCAGCAAGTATTTCTATTACTTTCTGGTCTACCTTCCAGTTTTGTTTTGTTTTGTTTTTCCTGCAAATATAAGCAGATTTACCACTATACCTCTGCCTATTTACTTACCTGTATGTATATATATTATACTCATATACATATACTTTTATTATTTCTCCTCCTTTCTTACACACAAGTAACATATCTATTAGTCACTCTGCATCTTCCTGAGGCTCATTCTTGAGTCACTCAGAGGTTGTTCAGAGACAGAAGGGCCTGTTTAAAGATTGGGATTTTGTCCTTGTGTTAGTTTGCTTGTACTACGGTAACAAGATATACAGACTGTGTAACTTATAAACAATAGAAATTTACTTCTCACAGTTCTGGAGACTGGAAAGGCCAATATCAAGGCACTGGTAGGTTCAGTGTCTGGTGAAAATCACTCTATGTTTCCAAGATGGTGCAATGTTGCTGCATCTTCTGGAGGGGAGGAAAACTGTGTTCTCACATGATGGAGAGGCAGAAGAGGACAAACCTACTCCCTCAAGTGCTTTTATAAGGGCCTTAATGCCTTGAGGGCTGTACCTACATGACATAACCACCTCCTAAAGGCACCACCTATAAATACTATCACAGTCGCAATTAAGTTGCAACAGAGGACTTTTGGGGGACACATTCAAACTATGCAATACTTATTCCAGTGCAGCTTCAAGCAAGAGATAATTAAGTTGTTGGTGCTATAGTTAAATTTTATCTCAGGCTGATGGGACTTGAAGAACACCTTTCCACAAAAATTATAGATTTTATTATGCTGACTATGGGATGAAAGTCTGCAGTTAAATGTGAGATGTTCAAGTAGCAATATCTTGTTGGTACTTTTATTTTTTTATTGTTTTTGAGATGGAGTCCACCTTGTCACCCAGGTTAGAGTGCAGGAGCATGATCTCGGCTCACTGCAATCTCTGCTTCCCAGGTTCAAGTGATTCTCTTGTCTCAGCCTCCTAGGTACTTGGGATTACAGGCACACACCACCACATCCAGCTAATTTTTGTATTTTTAGCAGAAACAAGGTTTCACCATGTTGGCTAGGCTGAACTTAAATCCCTGACCTCAAGCAATCCATCTGCCTCAGAGTCCCAAAGTACTGGGGTTACAGGCCTGGGCCACTACAGACAGGCATTGGTGCTTTTAAATGCGGGAAAGAATCAGTAGATTTCTAAGTTTTACCTAGAGGTGATAATTAAGTTTCTGAAACTGAGTTAATTCCCCAAGAAAAAAAATACAGAGAAAAGAACAAGAGGCCAGATGCGGTGGCTAATGCCTGTAATTCCAGCACTTTGGGAGCCTCGGGTGGGCAGATCGCGAGGTCAGGAGTTTGAGACCAGCCTGACCAACATGGTGAAACCCCATCTCTGCTAAAAATACAGAAATTAGTTGGGCAAGGTGGTGCGTGCCTGTACTCCCAGCTACTCAGGAGTCTGAGGCAGGAGAATTGCTTGAACCCAGGAGGCAGAGATTGGGCTGAATAAAGAGAAAGAAACTATTTTTGCAAAAAATTCCCTTCAAATGAAGCTATGCACACCCCTGAAAATGTTTCAAAGAGTACTGGGCTCCACAGAGATGTCTAAGGGAATCAATTTACAGATACATCGGCTGTTACATATTCTTTTCTGAAACTAATCTGTTGATACCACAGGTCTACTTGTTCTCCTTTTCCAGTTTCTTTTCCATGGTTATCCTTCTTTCATTTTAAAAATGGAGAGCATACCTTTCATCTACCCATACATCAGTTCATCCATCCAGTCATTCATCCATCTATTCATTGAAATATACGAAAGTTTTCTCTGGTGAATTTTCACCAGCTATAAACACCACTGGAACCCCCAGAACAAAGGGAAAATTTGAGACTGCAGAGCTTCTTTAAGAAATATCAAAGTGCATGGCTCTTACTTCCTCTGAGTGACAAACCCATAGCAAGACTTCCTGCTTTATTCTTTGTTTTGTTTTGTTTTGTTGTTGTTGTTGTTGTTAATCCTTTCTTCCCCCCACCAGCACAAAATTTGGCAACAATATGTTTGTCACAGTTATAGATATTAACACATTTGTTTTAGTTGAAACACAAAGTCGTATTTTCTGATTGATTAGTTTGACAATGAAGGTTATGTTTGTCAATTAAGTTATACAGTGGAAATTGTTCATAAACTGAAGGTGCATCTCCATTGTTTTCAGGAAAATTATATTTAAGAGGCATATATAATTTTCACCACATCAGATACATTTTTTGTTGCTCTTTATATTAGTCAGTTCTCCCACTACTAATAAAGACATACCAGAGACTGGGTAATTTATAAAGAAAGCAGGTTTAATTGACTCACAGTCCCACATGGCTGGGGAGGCCTCACAATCATGGTGGAAGGCAAATGAAAAGCAAACTCATATCTTACATGAGAAAAGGCAAGAGAGCATGTGCAAGGAAACTGCACCTTATAAAAACATCAGATCTTGTGAGACTTATTCACTATCATGAGAATAGCATGGGAAAGACCTGCCCCTGTGATTTAATTACCTCCCACTGGGTCCCTCTCAGCACATGTGGGAATTAGGGGAACTACAATTCAAGATGAGATTTGGGTGGGAACACAGCCAAACCATATTATTTTGCCCCTTCCAAATCTCACCTCTTCACATTTCAAAACCAATCATGCCTTCCTAACAGTTCCTCAAGGTCTTAACTCATTTCACCATTAACTCAAAAGTCCATAGTCCAAAGCTTCATCTGAAACAAGACAAGACCATTCTGTCTATGAGCCTGTAAAATGAAAAGCAAGTTAGTTACTTCCCAGATACAATGTGAGTACTGGCATTGAGTAAATACAGCTATTCCAAATGGGAGAAATTATCCAGAAAAAGGGCTACAGGCCCATGTAAGTCCAAAATCCAATAGGGCAGTCATTAAACTTTTAAGTTCCAAAATGATCTCCTTTGACTCCATGTCCCATATCCAGATCACCCTGGTGCAAGAGGTTGACTCCCACAGCCTTGGACAGCTCCACCCTGTGGCTTTGCAGGAAACAGCCCCCCTCCCAGCTGCTTTCTCATCTGGCATTGAGTTTCAGCAGCTTTTTCAGGAACATGGTACAAACTGTCAGTGGATCTACCATTCTGAGGTCTGGAGGATAGCAGCCCTCTTCTCAAAGCTCCAGGAGGCAGTGCCCTAGTAGGGACTCTGTGTGAGGGCTTGCACCCCACATTTCCCTTCCACACTGCTCTAGTTGAGGTTCTCCATGAGGGCCTGACCCCTACAAAAAAATTCTGCCTGGACATCCAGGAGCTTCCATACATCTTCTGAAATCTAGTCAGACGTTCTGTACACCCCCAGGCTCAATACTGCTTGGAAGCTGCCAAAGCTTAAGGCTTGCACCCTCTGAAGCCATGGCCCAAGCTGGACCTTTGTGTCTTTTATCCATGGCTGGAGCTGTTAGGATGCAGGACACCCAATTCCCTAGGCTGCACACAACAAGAGGGTGCTGAGGCCAGCCCAGGAAATCATTTTTTCCTCCTAGGCCTCTGGGCCTGTAATGGGAGGAGTGGCTACAAAGCTCTCTGACATGCCCTGGAGACATTTTTTCCCATTGTCTTGGTGATTAACATTTGGCTCCTTGTTAATTATGCAAATTTCTGAAGCCAGCTTGAATTTCTCCTTAGAAAATGTTTTTTTCTTCTCTATTACATCATTAGGCTGCAAATTTTCCAAAGTTTTATGATCTGCTTTCTCTTGAATGCTTCTTCACTGCTTGGAAATTTCTAAGTGTCTTTTAGATACTCTAAATCATCTCTCTCTGGTTCAAAGTTCCACAGATCTCTAGGGCAGAGGAAAAATGCCATCAGTCTCTTTGCATAGCAAGAGTGACCTTTACTCCAGTTCCCAAGAAGTTCCTCATTTCCATCTGAGACCACCTCCTCCTGGACCTTACTGACCATATCACTATCAGCATTTTGCTCAAAGCCATTCAACAAGTCTTTAGGAAGTGCAAAACGTTCCCACACCTTCCTATATTCTGAGCCCTTCAAGTATCTAGGAATTTCCAAACATTCCCACATTTTCCTGTCTTCTTAGCTCTCCAAACTGTTCTAACCTCTATCTGTTATCCAATTCCAAAATCTCTTCCACATTTTCAAGTATCTTTATAGCAGCAACCACTCTACCGGTACCAATTTACTGTGTTAGTTTGTTCACACAACTGCTAATAAAGACATGCCCAAGACTGGTAATTTATGAAGAAAAGAGGTTTAATTGACTTACAGTTTCACATGGCTGAGGAGGCTTCATAATCATGGGAGAGGGCAAATGAGGAGCAAAGTCATGTCTTACATGCTAGCAAGCAGGAGAGTACGTGCAGGGGAACTCTCGTTTATAAAATCATCAGATCTTGGGAGACTTATTTACCACCATAAGAACAACATGGGAAAGACCTACCCTCATGATTCAATTACCTTCCACTGGGTCCCTCCAAGGACACATGGGAATTATAAGAGCTACAATTCAAGATGAGATTTGGGTGGGGACACAGCCGAACCATATCACTCTTAATCTTATAATAAAATGTACATGCCAACTTAAAAGTGTGTGAAGTGGTACATAATTTTCAAAAGTATTTTATTAGAGAGTCCAGTAAACAAAACGTGTAAAGTTCTGTGAGTTAGAAGACAGGAAGAGACAAAAAATGTCAAAGGCATAAAAAGAGAATCAGAAGAGATGGCAGAAAAGACCCCAGGAAATAAAGTGTCAAATGTTGCAGGAAGGTCAAAGAGAACAATGATTAGAGGATAATCTGTGTCAGTGCAGTTTTTGTAAGTAGAACAGAGTGAACAGTCTATTTAAGTCATTCAAGAAGTTGGGGAGTGATGGTGAGGAAAATAGAACACTATCTAGAATATTATCCAGCAAGATCTATTTTAACTAGTTAAAATAGAAAAAGCACTTCAAGATATTGAAAAGTGAGGACTATTGAAGGAATATAATCTGGGGGGCTGGGCAAAAGAAAAGAATTCACCTTTGGGACAATGAAGACGGCTGTTCTCTGAAGCTGACAATGAGAAGAGGACTTTGGAGATAGCTGGAGAGGAAAGAAGGAGCCAGAGCTTCCACCACAAGGTGACCATCTTCTCAGTAAAGCACAAAATGAAGTCATGTGCTGAGAGTAGCTATTTGGGTGGAGAGCAGAGAAGGAGTGAAGGAACTATTTGGAAGAGCTTGCCAAGAAATCCATAATAGGGGAGTTGGAGAGAGAGCCACTTCAGGATCATTGCCCATCTTAGCTTTCCGATGAGTTCCTAAAGCAAAATTGTATCAATACTTCAAGGTGAAGTATTGATATTTGTCCAGTTTCCTATAGTAAACAAGGAAGAAATATATATATATATATATATATATATATATATATATATTTTTTTTTTTTTTTTCAAAATAAAGGCTCCTCACCCTCACCAAAGAAAAAAAATCGAAGAAGGTGCAGACAAACAATGTCATGAACAAGTTCTCTTGGTACTCTAATGTAAAGGAAGAGTTTATTGCATTTATATGGACTAACTCAATATTTTTCAGTTTGTTTAGTCAGTCTTAAATGCTTATAGAGATGTCCTTTTAAATTATAGACTAGAACCTTCAGGCAGTCTATTCATAGCCGAGCAAACAAGCTAGAAGGATCAGCCGTTCGATCTTACTTTAATTGTATTGGTCAAGAGTATGACAGTTTCTAAAGATCAGTTGCATAGAAGTCATGTTTATAACAAAGACACTAGTAACTGGGCATGCATACAAAAATAGGGGGTGAGAAATTTAAAAAAAAAAAAAAACGAATACAAAAACAAAACTACACACACACATTGCCAAACCAAGATTTTTAAGCAGTAGAGGGCAGCCTTCTCCAGGTTTCGGTTTTAGAACATTTGCTCCCAAAACATGCTGGCACTGACCTTCTACAGTAGCATTTTTTTTTTCCTTGCAGGTGATATAGATGTCAAAGATAAACAACACTTGGCACTAGTAAAATTAAAAACACAGATTTTTAATCAGTAATATATTATCACAATGAGAAAAGGAGCTCAGCATGAACTGAGGTCAAGTTCTATTTGTACAAAGGTAATTCATCATCTTAAAGGGAGAATGAGGGAATAAGGAGGGAGTGAGCAGAGGCTCCATAGAATCAGGAAAGGGAAAAAATTACAAAAAGTAGGAATAGGGAAGTTGGTCCATGTGAAACCCATCTGAGTTTGCTACTGACATTATCAAGGTTGAGCTCCTACCCTTCCATAGAGACTGGGAGACAAGGGCCCCATCTTCAGGTGTTAGCTGGAACAAACAGTGAATTCTTTTGGTAGCTTTGAGGTTTTTCAGGCAAGCAATTTAAGGGGCAACTAGAGTCATCCTAGGGATGTGGCCCTGAGCTGTGAGAAACTGTTAGTGTTTGTTCCAGTCTGCATAGGCCAAGGTTGGTGCTTAGTAGAGAAAAGACCCAGCAAATCCTGGGGAGAGTTTGGTCAAGAATAGAGTCTTTGTCACAGTGGAGAGTATCAATACTAGTTTTATTGACAAAAGTATAAATCCATTATTTCCTTCAACCAATAGGACAATTTGGTGCTTCTTGATGACTTATTAATAGTAATTCTGCTTAGGGGCTGCCTTAGGTCCTCAACAGAATTTGGGAGACAACTTGAGAAATGGCTGTTATCTCTCTCTTAAGGGAACTGTTTGTCTTGCCCTTGTCCCTTGAAACAGTCCTCAAGAATTGAAGTGGTCACCTGTGTTTCTCCTGTCCAGCATCCCTTCACCTTCTTAAAGTCAAAATATCATTGCTAGCCATTGACAAACCATGCTTTGGAGTAGGGAGGAGTGATTGGCCTCATTCCTTAGCCCCAGGGTGGGTGTGTGCCTGGCTCAACCCATCAGAGCATCACACATGTCGAGCCACAGGGTGTTTCAGTAGTTGGCTAAGGCCAGTGGTCAACTCTAGGACTTCTGGAAATGTAAAGAGGACAAGCATTCTTGCTACTAACCTGCCAGTGTGTGGAGCCTGGAGCTGCAGGGGCTTCCTAGAGGAAAGGGAACCACCCAAAAGAAGGAGAGACCAAGACCTGATGACACTTCTGAAACCCTGGATCCAGCCATTTCATGTTTGTTTTATGTTAGTTTATTATGAAATGTTTCAGATATCCAAGAGGAGTATTATAATGAATACCCATGTATTCACCAGGCAGTTTGAGAAATAAGATTGCCAATGAATCTAGCACATAGACTCTTCAGTTAGATATGTCAGTAAATCCACTTTGTGTAAGTCAGTTTGAGTTGTGGCTCTGTCCCTGGAAACAAAAGAGCTCAAACAGAATTTATATGTATCCAATAAAACCCTTCCTAAAGACAATCTAGAGGCAAAGTATAAAACTGAATAAATATTAAATGAATCAATCAATCAAAGCATAGGGTATCAGACAGCTTTTTATTGCAAATAATGCACCCTATTCAAGCTAACTTTGCACTTTTTTAAACCTAAGGACAGAATATCCCAGTGAGCCTGGCCCCTATACCTGCCTACAATTGTCTTATCTTGACAGTCTTCTGCCTGGATCAGCTGAAAACCCTCCTCCCTTTACAGAAATGTCTTTTTTTTTTTTTTTTTTTTTGACCAACCCTAATGGCCATACTTAGGAGCAGAAAATATGTAACAACCCTGGCTCTGACCTTATCTGTCTCCATCAGCCATCCAGTGTCTGGTCCACTCTAGAGCCCTGCTAGCTGCCAGACAAGCTGGGTATTTTTCATGGCACTTTCCGCACCTGTTCCAATGACATCTGAGCCCCCCAGAAGGGACTTTGTAAGTTCTCAACAAGCTGGTCTCATGGCTCAGTGTGAATTCTCTCCTCCTGAGAGCCTCATCAAAGAGTGAAGATCTTGCCATTTCTGTATTAGCTGAGCCTGCACTCCTACACTTGGTGTCTATCTAGATTCCCAAAAGAATTTACAAGCACACACTTAGATGATCAAATTCTTTTTTTTTTTTTTTTTTTTTGGACACAGAGTTTCGCTCTTGTTACCCAGGCTGGAGTGCAATGGTGTGATCTCGGCTCACCGCAACCTCCGCCTCCTGGGTTCAAGCAATTCTCCTGCCTCAGCCTCCCGAGTAGCTGGGACTACAGGCATGCACCGCCATGCCCAGCTAATTTTTTTTTGTAGAGACGGGGTTTCACCATGTTGACCAGGATGATCTCGATCTCTTGACCTTGTGATCCGCCCGCCTTGGCCTCCCAAAGTGCTGGGTTTACAGGCGTGAGCCACCGCACCTGGCCCAAATTCTTAAAAAGAACAAGAATGTTTAACAAAAACAAACCAAGGTGATGGTTACTTTTGAGATGAAGAATGAGAACATCATGGGGTGGGGCAAATCGAGGTTTCCAAAATAGTGGTGATTTTCAATTTCTTTACCTTAGTGTACTTATTTGCCATCCTCTAAACTATATATGTATATTTGTATGTGTGCAAAATTTGTGCGTGTGTGTGTATGTGTGTGTATATATATATATATTTATATATATAAATAATACACATACAAGTGCTGCATATACTGTGTGATAGATATTTATATTTAACATCATAAAGTCTATTGTTTTAGCCCGAGATTACTCTTCCAGAATAATTCCTACTTTTTTCATTTATTAATACACAACATTTATTGAACCCCTTTTACATGACATGACAGACACTGATAAATAAGACAGCAGTGAACAAGAACCATAACCCATCTTCTCATGAATTCAGCACTACATTTAGGAGGGAGAAGAGTAACACAAAATATCAAAGTATTAGATAGTGCTATGAGCTATTATGAAAATGGAACAAGTTGATATGAAAGTGAGCATCAGTGTGTGTGGGATAACTGGAAGTGCCAGCGTGTGCAGGGTGACAGTGAGAGCATGTGCGAAGAAGAGAGTAAAGATGTGTGTAAGGGTGACATGACTGTGCATAGGGCTAACAATGATAATGGACATAGAGATAAAGTAAGAGCACGTGTAGGTGTGACAGTGCATGACAGTATGTATAGGGGTTACAGTAAGTGAGTGTGTGCAGAGGAAACAGTGAGTGACAATGTGTGCAGTGGTGAGAGCATTGTAGCTGTGACAAAGTGACAGTGTGTGTAAGGTGGCTGTGTGTGACTGTGTATGGGGTGACAGTGACAATTTGTGTAGGGGTGACAGTGAAAGCATGTGTAGGCATGACAATGAATGACAATATATGTAGGGTGAAAGTGAGTAAGAGCATGTGTATGGGTGACAGTCAGTGACAATATATGTCAAGGTGACAGTGAGAAAAAAATGTGTGTGCAAGCAACAGTGCATGAGAGAATGTGTAGGAGTTAAAGCAAATGATAATGTGTGTAGAAGTGACAGTGAGTGACAGCATGTGTAGGGGTGACAGTGAGAGCATGTGTAGGAGTGAGTGTGTGATAGCCTGTGTAGGGATGACAATGAGTAACAGGATGTGTAGAGATGACAATGAGTGACAGCATGTGTAGGGGTGACAATGAGTGACAGCATGTGTAAAAGTGACAGTGAGGACATGTGTAGGGGTGACAGTGAGTGATAGCATGTGTAGGGGTGACAGGGCATGTCGAGGAGTGACAATGAGTGACAGCATGTGTGGGGGTGACAATGATTGACAGTATGTGTAAAAGTGACAGTGAGGGCATGTGTAGGGGTGACAGTGAGTGATTGCATGTGTAGGGGTGACAACGAGGGTATGTTGAGGAGTGACAATGAGTGACAGCATGTGCAGAGGTGACAATGAGTGACAGTATGTGTAAAAGTGACAGTGAGGGCATGTGTAGGGGTGACAGTGAGTGATAGCATGTGTAGGGGTGACAGCGAGGGCATGTTGAGGAGTGACAATGAGTGACAGCATGTGCGGGGGTGACAATGAGTGMCAGTATGTGTAAAAGTGACAGTGAGGGCATGTGTAGGGGTGACAGTGAGTGATAGCATGTGTAGGGGTGACAGTGGGGGGCCTATTGAGGAGTGACAGTGAGTGACATGTGTGGGGGTGACAATGAGTTACAGCATGTGTGGTGGTGACAATGAGTGACACCATGTGTAAAAGTGACAGTGAGGGCATGTCTAGGGGTGACAGTGATAGTATGTGTAGGGGTGACAGTGAGGTCATGTCGAGGGATGACAGTGAATGACAGCATGTGTAGGGGTGACAGTCAGTGACAGCATGTATAAAAGTGACAGGGCATGTCTAGGGGTAACAGTGAGGGAAAGTATACATGGGATGACAGTGAGGGGAAGCATATGTAGAATTGACAGTCAAAACGTGTAGGAGTGACAGTAAATGACAGCATGTATGGGGTGACAGTGAGGGGCATCATGTGTAGGGATGACAGTGAGGGATAATATATTTAGGAATGACAGTGAGTGACAACATGTAGGACTGATAGTGAGGGACAGCATGTATAAAGGTGACAGTGAAAACATGTGTAGGAGTGACAGTGAATAACAGTATGTGTAGGTGTGACAGTGAAGGACAGTATGTTTAGGGGTGACAGTGAGAAACAGTATGTGTAGAGGTGACAGTGAGGGACAGTATGTTTATAAATGACAGTAAGGAACAGCATGTGTAGGGGTGACAGTGAGTGGCAGCATGTGTAGGGGTGACAGTGAGTGAAAACGTGTAGAGTGACAGTGAATGACAGCATGTGTAGGGGTGACAGTGAGGAGCAGCATGTGTAGGAGTGACAGGGAGTGACAGCATGTGCAGAGGTGACAGTGAGGGGCTCATGTGAAGAGGTGACAGTGAAGGACAGAATATGTGGAGTGACAGTGAGGGACAGCACGTGTAGGTGTGATAGTGAGTGACAGCATGTGTAGGGGTGACAGGAGGCTAGAGATCTGGGCGGACACAGCAGGAAATCATAGCAAGAGGCAGCTGCCAGAGCATGGAGAGCTTTATAGCCTGTATTAGGGGTCAGGGTTTAATTCTAAGACTATAGGTAGTCAGTAAAGGGCCTTGTGCAGGGTGCTGATGTGATCTGGTTTATAATTTGGGAAATACGACTCTATCAGCTGAAGGATGAAGTATTGCAGGATCGTCAGTGTAGGAAGACCAGGAAGAGGCTACTGCAGTTGTTCAGGCAAGAGATGGTGTGATCTGGAGTACAGACATGTCCTTGCATATGTGGGGACATGGGCCACCTCTAATTTGAAGCCACTCACTAAGGGCCCAGTCAGAGGTAACCATGAGGTCATTTCCATCATTCTGCATAATAGTAACAAGGGTCGCTATTCTTAAGCCCTGTTTTGAGCATGTCACTCCCCAACTGGGAACTGTAGGAAAGAAAAATTCTAATCATGAGCTTCATGATCTTACAGCTTAGCCTCTCGTTTTTATAGCTCCTCAATTACTTCTTAAAACCTCTCATGGTTTCCAAAACCTAGGCAAGAGCTCTGTTCTAGTCTATCAATATTCCACAGTCAGGGCACTGTCTTTAGCTCTGATCAGATGGTGTGAGATAAGTAGGAATTTGACTTTATCTCCTTTGGAATAAAACAGATTTTAATCTGGGACTTCATCACAGGAATTTAGATAAACAAAGTAAAAATAATAAGGTAGTTCACAGTACTGCCGAGGTTAAAAGCACAGGCTCTAGACTCAAATTTTGTGAACTAAGTTGGAATTTAAGCCCTGGCATAAGCCATATAAACTTGGGTTGGTAATTCAACTGATCTGTCAGTTTCCTCATCTCCAAACTCGGGAATAATACTCACCCATATGCTTGTTGTGGGGATTAAAAAAGAAAACCCATGTAAAGCAATAGAGAAATGTTTGCCATATTTTCAGCACCCAATAAATGTGAATTATTAGTAATATTTTAGCCAGTATACAAATTACTGGGTTCTTTCTTTTTCTTTTTCTTTTCTTTTCTTTTTTTTTTTTTTTTGAGATGGAATTTCACTTTGTTACCCAGGCTGGAGTGCAATGGTGGGATCTCCCCTCACTGCAACCACCACCTCCTGGGTTCAAACAAATCTCTTGCCTCTGCCTCCCGAGTAGCTGGATTACAAGTGACCTCCACCAAGCCCGGCTAATTTTTTTTTTTTTTTTTGATATTTTTAGTGGAGATAGAGTTTCACCATGTTGGCCAGGCTGGTCTTGAACTCCTGACCTCAGGTGATCCACCCACCTCGGCCTCCCAAAGTGCTGGAATTACAAGCATGAGCCACCGCACCCAGCCCTGGGTTCTTTCTTTCTAGTGATACATATTCCTCTGATGAACTTTAAGCACTTTGCAGATTGTTTTCTCTTGCAACACTGTCTCTCAAGTTCCCTTTTCATGTGAAGAAACCCAAAGTAGAGAGTTAGGTGGTTTGCTGAAGAGGATAGGGCAGAAAGTCACAGAATATTAGTTCAAGAAAGCTCTGAGTGTTCAATACTGGCTAGCAGGGGACATCTACATACCCAGGGAACTTTTTTTTTTTTTTTTTGAGACAGAGTTTCACTCATGTTACCCAGGCTGGAGTGCAATGGCGCGATCTCGGCTCACCGCAACCTCCGCCTCCTGGGTTCAGGCAATTCTCCTGCCTCAGCCTCCTGAGTAGCTGGGATTACAGGCACGCACCACCATGCCCAGCTAATTTTTTTTTTTTTTTTGTATTTTTAGTAGAGACAAGTTTTCACCATGTTGACCAGGATGGTCTCGATCTCTTGACCTCGTGATCCACCCGCCTTGGCCTCCCAAAGTGCTGGGATTACAGGCTTGAGCCACCGTGCCCGGCCAGGGAACTTTTAAAAAATATATTAATGCTGGCCAGGTGCAGTGGCTCACACGTGTAATCCCAGCACTTTGGGAGACTGAGGTGGGTGGATCACAATGTCAGGAGTTTGAGACCAGCCTGGCTAAGAAGGTGAAATTCGGTCTCTACTAAAAATACAAAAAGTAGCCAGGTGTGGTGGCGGGCATCTGTAATCCCAGCTACTCAGGACGCTGAGGCAGGAGAATTGCTTGAACTTGGGAGGTGGAGGTTGAAGTGAGCCGAGATTGTGCCACTGCACTCTAGCCTGGGTGACAGAGCAAAACTCCGTCTCAAAAAAAAATACTAATGCTTGAGTTACACCCTTGGAGATTTTGCTTTAATTTTTATGGCCTGGAATCTAAGCATCCATATTTTTAAAAATTCTTCAGGAGATTCCAGTGAGCAACTGAACCTAAGAATCATTGACTTCTTAAAATCCATTTTACAGATGAGGAAATTGTGATTCTCTGTGACTGAATGACTGGCCCAAATTAATCAATGTCAGAGATAGAAATATACTCTGAGGACAACACAGAGATAGACTTAAAATTCTAATAAATTAATAAAAGGAAAATATCATAGTAAGTGATAACGTCTCTTAGGAAAGAATGTTGTGACTTTAGCCTAATCTATAGTTAACATGTCCAAGGAGAAGGTGATATCTACTTGGAAGCACAGAGCAGGTTTAGCAGCAGCATCACACTGTCTTACCTGAGGTCATGAACCATTAATGCCCTACACCAGTGCTCTCAAGTTCTGGGTGAATGTTAATCAGTGTTCATGTAAAGATAAATTGGCTTTCAAAGCATGTTTCCCATGGGAGAATAAAAGGCGGAGGCCTGATTATGAGGACCCATTTAGACAGGTCCCCTGCCCCACCCATTCTTTCAGTGTTTGTTTTCTTATTTTCTTCACCCTCTACTTCTCCTTATTGAAATAGATTTATGCAGGGCACCATCCCATTCTGTAAAAAGAATGGATCTAAAGCTGTTACTTCTCCCTGCCTCCTTTTCACTGATTCTCAGAATCAGTGTACACTTGAGATCATGCAGGATCTTAAAGCAAAGGGCTTAGGGTAGTATTTTCCTTTAATGAGGTAGCCCCCAAATGCAGCCAGTTTTGAAATGGTAATAGTGATTGACACTGTCCATGGGAGAAAATTTCTATGAATCCAGTAGTTTTCTCATCTAGCCTGACTACATGCACAATTTCAAAACATACCTAGTTATTCAAAAATTATACTATGTGGCCGGGTGCAGTGGCTTAAGCCTGTAATTTCAGCACTTCGAGAGACCAAAGTGGGCCGACCGTTTGAATCCAGGAGTTCTAGACCAGCCTTGGCAACATAGTGAAACCCTTTCTCTACAAAAATTATAAAAATTAGCCAGGCACGGTGTCTCATGCCTGTAGTCCCAGCTACTTAGGAAGCTGAGGCAGGAGGACAATTTGAGCCTCAAATGCAGAGGTTGCAATGAGCTGAGATCATGCCTTTGCATTCCAGTCTGGGTACAGCAGGAGAGCCTGTCTAAAAAAAAAAATAATAATATGTTATACTAGGCCTTTCGACATTTACTGAAGAAGTTAGCAGAATCAAACAATGACTAAGTTGGTGTCTTAGGTACTAGTTCACAGTACTCTTCTCAAATGAACAAAAAATCTTCCCATTGTAATAGTTTATGGGCTATATGACTTGTGAAATTTTATACATAGTCTGAGATAAATGGTGTATCTGATATAGGCATACTGAATGATGCAGTTTTCAGTTGTATTCACGAAGAAGAAAAATGTTTCAATTTATTTTCATATTAAATGGTTATTTGATTTCTTCAAAATGTGCATTTAGTTTTATCTGAAGAAATAAAAGGAGAAATAATAAAGGAAGAAGAGACAGTGTTGTTCAACTAAAGTTGAAGCAAGCCTCATGCCTTGTTATCTGATTTGCATAGCAATTAGGAAAGACTTATGCAAAAAAAAAAAAGAGTTGGACTAAAGGGAAGTATACACTAAACACGAAAATCAATTTCAAACGTTCTGTTCTGACGACAATTTTTTTCATCTGTACTTAGTAGATTTGAAGGAACCTCAGGGATAACCTCATCCATTGCTACCTCATGGACAAAGAAAGCAAGATTCACAGTTGTGTTACTTAATCAAGATGAAAAACAAATAGGTATAAATTGCTTTATACCTATGTGTTTTTAGGTTGTACATAATCTTGAGGGAACACATCCTGTGAGTAAGTCAAAGTATGTGTGATCATATTTTTTATCTCAGAAAATAGGACCCTTTGCTTTGACTGGGTTGAAGCTCAAGATTCATTAATAACTCATTAATAATTCATCTTCATGCCAGCCTCACCAAGCCTGAGGCTCGGGAAGTTCCAAATAAAGTTAGAATTCAAATAGTTTAAAGTCTACCTCAAATTTAGCAAAGAATTCCTTCCCTCAAACTAGTAGACCAGCTTGCCAAATAATATGGTAATCTGAACGAATAAAAATATGTATATAATTATCTCCATTGTTATAACATGAAAGAATTCTTTTATTATTTATTCCCAGTATCTTTTTTAATCAAGATACAATTTATATACAGTTCACAAATTTTGAATGGACAGCTTAATGAACGGTTACATAAAATACATCTCATAACCACCACAAAGATCAAGATATAGAACTTTTCTAGCATCCAAGAAGGCTCCATGGTGCACCACCAGATCTGTAGTAACCACAGCTCTTCTGACCTCTGTCATATATCCATTGATAAGTTTTATGTGATTTTGATCTCATATAAAGGGAATCATACAGTATATACTATTGTGTATGTGGCTCCTTTAATTCTGCATTGCTTGTAAGCTTCATATTAGGAATATAGTTTGTTTCTTTTTCATTGCTGTGTAGTATTCCATCACATAAATTTACCATGCTCTTTACCCACTCGTTTTACTATTGATGGAACTTTGGGTTATTTCTAGAGCTTTGAGTTATTATGCCTAAAGCCGTTATAAAGAGAAGTGATACTTATTTCTATTGACTGTGTACACTCAATGAATTGAATTCCTGGGTCTTTTTACTTTTGCTTTCGATGTCTTCTCTTTTAGTCCCAGACCATAATTTAACCTTTCTAAGTTTGTCAAATGAATCATAACAACGCTTATCATTTTAGGCCAGAGAAGTGATCCAGGTGAAGAATTTCATGTCTTCAAAGGGTCCACCAATAGGGCTATGCCTTTCTTAGTTCATTCCTGTGGGACCCCTAATGGATTTTCCTCTCCCTTTTCCTTCTCCCCAACTTTTTGTTATTTGTGTCTAAACATACATCTTCCCAACTCCTCATGATGTGAGAAGAAGAAGAAAAAAAAGATAGACGATTGAAGGGGACATCTAAGGACTTCTTTCTCATCTATTCCTCACTGAGATAGTGCTGTGGTACAACAGAAGTGCTGGGTCAGAATGAAGGTACTGTATTTTTAAATCCAGACCAGGCTTCTGCTTTCTAGGCTAAAGGCTGTGGATTGAATCACATCACTTATCTGCACTTCAGCCAGGGTGTTCATTTCTATCAATGGTTCCCAAACATGGCTGCAAATCAGAATCACCTGGGGAGGCTTTAAAGTTTGTTATAATAGTGGTACATGTTAATGGAAAAGATCAAATAACACAAGAGACTGTGAAATAAAGTGTAAACATCTCTCCCCTCATAGTCTGTATAATATCCCCTTTTCCTACCCATAAATTCCTGGATGTTGTTCTAAGGTTTTAAAATAAAAATCTCTGGGCCCCACTCCAGACCTAATGAAGCAGAATCCCTGAGGTCCTAGAAATTTACATATTTGTTTAGAACTTCATAAATGATTTTGATAAACATTCAAGTTTGGGAATGAATCTCTTGACTGGTATCTGAGATCCCTTTCAGTAAAATCCATCCCCTATACTCTACAAATTATGTGATTTAAGTTTGCCAGCTGCTAATGGGATTGGCCCTAGGCATAACTAAAGCAACAATGCCATTAAAGCAATTTTATTTTTACCTCTTTCTATTCATGCTTTCTCTCTTCATCTTTAGCTGCTCTTTCTTCTTTCTTTTTTTTTTTTTTTGAAACGGAGTTTTGCTCTTGTTGCCCATGCTGGAGTGCAATGACGCGATCTCGGCTCACTGCAACCTCTGCCTCCTGGGTTCAAGCGATTCTCCTGCCTCATCCTCCCGAGTAGCTGGGATTACAGGCATATGCCACCATGCTTGGCTAATCTTGAATTTTTAGTAGAGAGGGGAATTTCTCCATGTTGATCAGGCTGGTCTCGAATTCTTGACCTCCGGTGATCCACCTGCCTAGGCCTCCCAAAGTGCTGGGATTACAGGCGTGAGACACTGCACCTGGCCCTTTAAAATTTTTCTAACTCTTTGGGCCACAGAGTGTAAAACTTCTAGTTGGAAGGTACTGACACATTCTTTTAAAACTCTAGCTCCTTTTTGGTTAGTCCCATAAACTAATCAGTGTTAATAAGTTTGTTAGCTACTAAATATATTACCTTTCCCAGGTGACGTAATGCCTTATGCTGAAATGTAAATTTCCCTAATACCCTTAACAAGTCGCATGGGGTTTGGGGGCTCCTTCCAGAATAGCCAGAAAGATGCTTTTTGTCTAGCAAGCTTTCAAATAAAATTCACGTGCACAACATTTGTTCATTTTTACCATCACTAATATACTCAGTTCAAGTATCCGAAAAAGGGCATGGGTTAAAAGAAATAGATACCAACTGACACAGAAATTGTGAGGAACTTAAATCACAATCAGGCAAAGTGGTTACTATCATCAATTAATAGGAGAAGAAGATTTACTTAGATGAAGGATCCGGTCCAAATTACTCTAGAACAATAAACTGCCTCCTAAGCCCTTTACTACCCAAACCATATAACTGTAGAAGAAAAATCAGGGAAAGGAAACTTGGACATAATTGCTGTGATTAAAAAGGAGCTCAAAGAAGACAATAAGAAATGTACTTTGTGCGGCCAAAGATTGGGAAGTAGGAAAATATAGAATTCAAGACATAAAACCTAATCCCTACTACTAATAATAATCCAATAATTCTATTTTGAATATATACAGCATTTCTTTTATAAACTTTAAGAATAGTTATATCTATTACCTCAAAAAAAAATTCTATTTGAAGAGAGTGCCAGACAATATCCCTGCATTTTATTTATCCATAGAAAAACTAATCAGGGGTTAAACAACTTTTTTTCTTTCTTTCTTGTATTATTATTATTATAGTTATACTTTAAGTTCTGGGGTATATGTGCAGAATGTGCAGGTTTGTTACATAGGTATACACGTGCCATGGTGGTTTGCTGCACCCATCACCCTGTCATCTACATTAGGTACTTCTTCTAATGCTATCCCTCTCCTATCCTCCCACCTCCCAACAGGCCTCAGTGTATGATGTTCCCCTCCCTGTGTCCATGTGTTCAACAACGACTTATGAATGAGAATATTCGGTCTTTGGTTTTCTGTTCTTGTGACAGTTTGCTAAGAATGATGGTTTCTAGCTTAATCCATGTCCCTGCAAAGGACATGAACTCATCCTTTTTTATGGCTGCATAGTATTCTGTGGTGTATATGTGCCACATTTTCTTTATCCAGTCTATCACTGATGGGCATTTGGGTTGGTTCCAAGTCTTTGCTATTGTGAACAGTGCTGCAATAAACATACGTGTGCATATGTCTTTATATTAGAATGATTTACAATCCTTTGGGTATATACCTAGTAATGGGGTTGCTGGGTCAAATGGTATTTCTTGTTCTAGGTCCTTGAGGAATCACCACACTATCTTCTACAATGGTTGAACTAATTTACACTCCCATCAACAGTGTAAACGCGTTTCTATTTCTCCACATCCTCTCCAGCATCTGTTGTCTCCTGATTTTTTATTGACTGCCATTCTAACTGGCGTGAGATGATCTCACTGTGGTTTTGATTAAGTTCAAAGGGCAAAACGTGAATGAGCATCAGTCGTCCTGCCTTCTAGAGAAAATCACATAATTTTACAGAAACATTGTATAAATTGCTTTTCTTGCAGATGTGTGCCTAGGCAGGAGAGTGTGTATATTATTTGAAGGGGTGGCTAATACTGCAGTTAAACATACTGGTGGAGCACATCAAGTTCATAACTTCACAACTTCATAATTTCCTTCACTATGAGATCTTTGTTCAGGACACCCCTATTCTGCCTTAACACCTTATTCTATGAAACTTAGCTCATGTCTTGCCTTCCCTGAGCAACCTCTGAGCTGGCTGCCTCTTTCTTTATCTCCACTGTCCCTGTCCATAATCATGTCTTTCTTAGGCCTTACCACCTTGATCTGAAATGTTCTATGGGTGCAGCAGCCTCCCACTCGGTTGTAGGTGGTGCAGGGAGCTTATTCACGCTTGCATCCTCATCACTTAGCACAATGCCTGGCATAATGTCAGTGCTCAACAGGGGTTGATAATACATCCTGTCCTTCCAATGTCCAGTAGTTATTTCAGTAACTAAATCCTCTTTTTAAAAACCACCTTATGCAAAGTTAATCCTTTGTGGTTCAAAAAGTTCCAATACGACTTAAAAGACAAATTTTCCATTACTTTGTCATCTCATCTGTCGAATTCATCTGTACTTTGTGTAATTCAGGATCTCCCACTGTGTGTGTTCCCATGGAGTTGGAGTCCAAGAGATGCTGTTAGTAAGAGTTTCTGTGTGGGAGACACGTTACTCAATCTAGCAAGGCAGCCAGTGCAGCAGTTTAGCACACAGGTTCTGGGGGCACACAGCAGGCTCTGTCGGGCAAGTGATTATTTTACTTCTATGTGCTTCTATTTCCTCTTCTGTAAACTAGGACTAACAGTTTTTCTCCCTTATAGGGTTGTTGCCAAGATTTGCTGAGTATTACACAAAAGGTTTGGAGTACTTAGTGCTAAGAACATACTGACTACTATTATTAAGCAAAGTTAAACAATTTCTTTTTCTTATTTAGTTTAGTGCTTTTTTTTTTTTTTTTTTTTTTGCTTGCTGTAGGACTACTGAGAGCCTTTACCATGCTGATATATCCATGAATCTCCAGGGACACAGTATTCCCCACATTTACTTAATAGAAGAGCTACTAACATACCCCATAGGTAATGGGCCTCAAAATATACCTTAGGAAATTCTTACTTAATAAATTTAAAAGAGCGTTAACATTTTCTGAACCCAAATTGGGACACTGATTTGATCAGTATGGCTATAACTTGGGAGCATTTGTACATAATATTAATATTTGAAGAGGGGACTGGTCTAGCAAAACAAGTAAATAATAATAATGAAAAACTCAAGACCTATGTGTTACCACATTTAAAATATTTCTTTTTTAAAAAGAATTAAAATACAAGTGAAATGACTTTTATTAATAATAAAGTGGGAACTGCAAATATGGCCCAAATAAATACATAGGCTTTACATATTATTTTCTGACACAGTTAAAAAATTATTGCTGATAAAGATGAAAGGCCAGACTTCCTTATTCAAAAACTCAGGCCATTTATCTTAATTCTGCTACATCTGATACGAACTTCCTCTAGAGCCAGGAAACTTTGCAAGTATTAAATAACGTGAAAGAAGGAGAGAAAGAAGGAAGTAAGTGGCCAAAGTGACAAAAGAGGAACAAGTTCTAAGCCAATGCATGTTTAAAACATAACCAAAAGAACAAAAGAGAGAGCTTGACACACCAATCTAGAGGTAAGTAAGAACCTGTTTTAAGGTATTTGGGTAATGAAAAACTGTAAGAAACAAGTTTGTATTTAATTAATCAATGATTTTTATCTTATCACAGTTTTTAGAAAAAATGTCTTAGGTAGTCATAAGGAGGGAACCCAATTTACAAACTGAGAGTAACATTAATGCTCCTTTACAATATGATTATGCTTTGCTGTTACCTTGTTTCCAAACAGAACTGCATTTTCTGACATGAAAATTCCTGAAGTTTCTTAACAAATTTCAATTTTTAAAAACATGCTAAATTATTAGTAACTCTGTTGGAACTGCTTTCCAAAATGAAAACAGAGTCTTCTTTCAAACTGGGTAAACATTATTTAGGTGTTAAACTACATTCGAAGGGTTATTGTTTAAAATATGTTTTTTATTACAGTAGGTCTTTGTTTATGTCTCACAGGATTTTTTCCTATAATATTATTTTGAAGAAAAGGACGCATTTCTTTTTCTGTAAAAAGTCTTCTTGTCTTTATCTCAGTAAATACCTCTTAGACAAACAATTTTAATATTTTGGATGTGCCAGAATGTCTACTCTACACAGAATAACATAGATGGTAAAAATACCTTTTCTTCTTAAAAGTTAAGAGGGCAATTTATTGCCTTATCCTCAGCTGTGGAGGGGACGATAGTTAGCATTCCTCAGCCCTCACCCCCACTTCTGTTGCAGGCCTAGTATCTTTCCAAAAGTTGATTAACTTCAATCAATATTTAAAGCTTGTTTTGTAAATTTATTTCAAATATTCTAGCAAATAATTTTTTAAATCAGTAACCATATATACCGTAAAATATCTTGCAGATAATTGGTGCTCATCTGTTTCAGACAGAAAATGAGATCCTAATGAATAAAGTCATTTGGCTAAATTTTTGCCCTTGAACGTAAGCGTGGCTGGCCTTATACAAGAGGGACCCTATGGCTTGCAAAGCTTATGTGGCCGACCATACAGTTCTCAACCTCAATGTTACTCCCCAAAATTCCAAGAAGATTAAAAAGTTTCTACATCTGGGGTGCTTGTCCCTATATTTTTATCAAAAAACTTTTATCAATTACTGCACATCTTAATTTTGTTACACAAAATGTCAAATTAAATATTTGCACATTAATATATTCTAACCTTGGAAAAATTTATGAAAGTTCATTACCATTGAACTTTTCATGAATACTCACTGAAAGCAGAGCACCACTTTGTGAATGTCTATTTTTCTTCTTCATTTTTCTGTTATTAGCCTATAAGAAGATTACTTCATTCATTAATAAACATTTAATAGATCGGTCATTCTGTGTCTAATGCTGGTGTTGGTATTACAAAGGTAAATAATATATGATTTACAGCCTTCAAGAACCTCTGAGCTAATCAATCTATACAAATTTAGTGACTGATTAGCACGCTGCAGATATTTGGATAAATAATATTTGGGGGAACTTTTTACTTGAATCCTCATTCAGTCACATTTTAGTTGTAAGGAAGTTAGTTAACTTCTTTAACTCTCTTTTCTTATCTATAAAATGATGCTACAAAGAGTACCTTGTACATATAGCAGCTATAGGATTAAATGAGATAATCCTTGTAACAGTGTTTAAAAGCTGAAGCTCTTAACTAAATATTATTGAGAATGACATTCCATAGATGATGATGATCACCCCACAAGCACTATTGAATCTATTTCTGTATCTAGACTGAAAATATACAGTAATAATGTTTTGTTGCTAAAACCACAATGGAACATGCAGCCCAGCTGAACACCTCCCCTGCTTTTTTCCTTGCCATTTTAAAGCATCAACAGAAAACAATGTAAAATCTTGGGTGAAAGTTATTTTCTGAAAGCTATGAGAAAACCTGTGATATGAAGACTTTGAAAATATATTGGTTTACTTTAAAGATCTCTTTTCATGTTTTAAGTATAAACTACGCCCTTGAGTTTTAAACCATGATGTTAAGCAATTAGATGCTGAAATATGGAGTCATTTTTAAATGCATTCTTTCATTCAATAAATATTAATTGGATGCATTTTCTGTGCCAGGTATTGTGCTGTACTCTAGGAATATACAGATGAAATGACCCGAATCCTGCCGACCATTTAACCAAGTAAGAAGACATACAATTCTCTCTCATTTAGGTTATCACACTATAATAGAGAATGGACTCATTAATGTAGGATTGCAGAGGAAGCAATGGTTAAGGAAAGGACATGGACTCTGTCTGTGCCAAAGGAGGATAGGCAGGGCTTCACAGAAGAGGTGACAGGTAATGAAGTTGATTGCGTGTGTCTGCATGTGTCCCATTCCTTCTAAATGTGCTCAGAACATTATCTTTCACCTGAAAATTGTTATCCTAATTGTCAAAAGCTATGTGGATATCTAAGTGATAAAACCACTCAGGCTTGGTCAGAGACAGGATTTTTCTAACTCTTTGTCCTTTCATCACAATAGGTAGTGTATTCTATATTGAAAGTAGAAGCTCACTGTATGCTGGTGTTCAATGCATTGGTGAAAATCAGTAATTTTTCTATGTTACATAGTAAATATGCAATTAACCTATTTTTAATTTATAGCAGGTTTCTGTATGGCAGATCATTCAACCTTCTTTTTCTTGAGTTTTCTACTCTGCTGTCATCTTCCACTCATTTCTGCTTCATTTTGTGATTCATTAACAGGAAAGGAGTGGAATGGAATGAAATCCCCCTGATACAGTACAATTACACATTCATGGCTGTAATGTGAAGAGCAACACACACGAAGAGAGCCGTCTTCCAAAAATAAGTATATACGCTCTTTCCCCTAATCACATCAGGGCTTTACCAGATAATGTTCTTTCAGATCTGAAAAGGAAATGCCTGAAAGAGCTTCCAAGCTCCTTTTTGAATAATACTAGGCTACAAGGAATTACATTGGTCTGTTCCTGTGAATTTGCTAAGGTTAACACTAAACCACTAAAGAGCACTGTTTGTACAGAAATGTTGAAAAGCTGTGGAAATAATTTAGCGGCCATTTCTGTAGGAATTATGCTTCTTTTACTCTTAGTGGTTTGTGGAATCGGGTGTGTTTGGCGCTATAAACACCATGTTGTCACACGATTTACCTTACCGAGGTTTTTGCAAAGGAGAAGCAGCAGGAGAAAAGTCTGTACTAAAACATTCTTGGGCCCCCGCATCATTGGCTTAAGGCATAAAATCTCAGTTGAAACCCAAGACCACAGATCTGCTGTCAGGGGAAATGACATACACAGCAACTATGAAAATGTGGAAGCGGGTCCTCCCAAAGCTAAAGGAGAAACCGATAAGGAACTATATGAAAACACACAGCAGTCTAATTTCAAGGAGCATCTCTATGGAAATGAGACATCTTCTGACTATTATAACTTCCAGAAGCCTCTTCCTTCTGAAGTTCCTCAAGACGAAGACATATACATTCTTCCAGATTCATATTAGCTTTTCAAAATATTGACTTTTGTTATTGGATGATAAATATTCACTGTAATTTTTCAATAGCAAAGGAATGGAATCAAACTAAATGTTTATCAATAGTAGACTGGATAAAGAAAATGTGGTACACATACACCATGGACTATTATGCAGCCATAAAAAAGAACAGGATCATACCCTTTGCAGAAACATGTCTTTAGCAAACTAACACAGGAACAGAAAATCAAATGCCACCTATTCTCACTTAGAAATGGGAGCCAAATAATAAGAACACATGGAAAGAAAGAGAGGAACAACAGACACTGGGACCTACTTGAGGGAGGATGGTGGGAGGAGGGAGAGGTTCAGGAAAAAACAAAAACTATTGGTACTGTGTGTGATGAAATAATCTTTACACCAAACCCCCAAGTCACACGTGTTCCTATATAACAAACCTGCACGTGTACCCCTGAACATAAAATAAAAATTAAAATATTAAAAATAATTCACTGTGGTTTTTATTGTACTGATGTCATTATTAATCAAGTTCTGATAAGGAGGTGGTCTCTGCTCTATCTTCACCCTTCTGAATCCTATGTGTATCACTGTGGATTAATTCTAGATATCTTCTCCTCCCTCCTCGCCCCAGATTAAATATGTATTATATGATATTGATTCTTCCTTCTAAATGTTACCTGTTATCTCTTTCCTTGATTTCTACCATGATCTTTATCTAGTTTCAGAATTATTGTCACAGGCTCCTAACTGGTCTTCCTGCTTCTAGTTTCTACCAACTCCATCAATTACCCACGGTATTGCCAGATTTATCTTCAGAAAATATTCCCAGCAGCCACATCATTTCTTTTGCTTAAAATGTTTTAATGCCCCCTCTTTGCAAAAGACATTATACCCATAATTTGAACTCCAAAATTTATGGTTTTCCACAGTTGGTTCCAATTCACTTTTCCAATGACTTCTCCTACTATCTCTCATTTCTTTGCTTTCATCAGAATCATCCCAAAACCTGCCAAACTTATCCTGCCTTCACAGCTTTGCTTTTCTCCCTTCTCTCTCAAGTCTGCTTCAGATCATAAGCTTTCCACGCGTCTCCTGAATCACTCCAAACCCGCATTTACCTTTTTATTTTCTGATAGAAGTTTTGATGCCTCTTCAATTCTTAGGACATTTAAACATGAATGTTGCCACAGCATTTTATTACGTAGATTTATATGAAAATGTCTTAAATTCCTACCTAAATAAAAAGGAACTGCTTCATGTGATGTTCTAGCAATTTTTAACACAAATGCCTAGAACATAAGGCATTAAAAGCCTCATATTCCACTGACAAGAATTGAATTGTACATTTTGCTAAGCAGTTTTGAGAAAAAAATCTAATAAATTCATCTATTGTTCATCCATACAAGGAAGTTGAGTGTCTTCTGTCTACTGGTTATTGTGCTGTGCACATGGGGGACATGGGTTGGTGGAGGAGTTACAATAATAAAAAGAGAGTCACGGATTCTGAATACATGCAGCCTAGTAGGAAAGAAAAGATAATAAACAAATGGATACAATACTGGTCATAAAGCTATGAATAGCTCATCTCTAAATCCACTCTTTCATTTGCTCCTCTGAATTGCTTGGTCTCAGCCTCTGCAAACATTTCTTATGCCAGGTGGATTCATTGTAGTCTCTACCAATAGGGCGCACTAAAGACGTCCAAAAGGCAACAGGAAGCAACAGGGACTTGCTCCTGCCAGTTCCCGCTGGTGCCCCCACAGGAATTATGGTCATGTGGTTTATTACAGCATCGCTGGTGGTTTGCTGCTTTCTAGTTTCTTCCATCACTCCCAGGACCAGCTTCCCTGCAACCTGTCAGAAGTGTCAGCACCGGCCAGGTGGCACCCTCCTTTAGACTCTGACAGCCAGAACCCGCCTGAAGTAGTGCAGGAGACAAGTGGCACCCTCAGAGTTCTGAGTCCCAGCCTGGCAGGGCTCCTCTTGTGAGGTCTGGTAACTGTCAGCCAAGATTGCTACAGTTACTGTCTCTGTGGTGCCTATGTCCCCTTTGTGTTTTCTCGTCCTGCCAATGTCTGTTTAGCCAATTATCTCTATTAAATTCTCTCTGTCAAAACAAACTGATATGGTTTCTATATCCCTAAATGGACCCTGAATGAGACATATCAAAATAATAGTAGGTGCTTTATAAAACATTCTTTCTGTTTTTGAAAGCAATGGGGTTGAGTAGGAAAGAGTATTTTGGTTTTAATAGGCTGGTCAAAGGAGGCCTCACTAGAGACACACTTAAGCTGAGACTTGAAGGTAGAAGGAAGTTATAATAAATGTGATGGGCTAAAGGTAAGAATGGGACCCACAAGTAAAAAGAATCTAGCACATAAGAGAATATATGGTACTCTGGGAACTTAGACAGCCATTGTGGATGGAGCTTCCTGAGGAAGGGTTAAAGTGACACCGGCTGGGTTGGTGAAGGAGGGAATAGGAGACCATGAGCTTCTCATAAGTCTTAGTTTGTGGCTTTGACTCTATTATAGGTGCAACAGGAATCAGTAAAATGTTTTAAGCAGAGAAGTGATGATGACATTAGCATTTCTTAAAAGTTTTACTGGGTTGAGAAGTGACTGGAAAGAGGCAAAAATGGAAGTGGGTAGGGCAGCTAAGAAGCTTCTGCATTTAAGTTAGACTAGAGTGGCTGCAGTGCAGAGCAGCACATTGACAGTGTTGCCCCTCCTTCAAGGAGATGGCACACGACTTACTGACAGACTCAGCATGTGTGCTTGGTCGGGGAGGGGTAAGACTGAGAGCGTGGGAAAGAGAAGAGTCTAAACAGGGATAATTGCTAAGTACTTTTTGAGATGAATGAGTTGGGCTGCTAATGATAGAAAACCACACTCCAGGGGCTTGAACAATGATAGTTCCATTTATTTCACCTGAGCAGGAAGCTACAGTTGGGCATTTGATGGCTAACATTAGCTCAATGATGCCATAGAGAAAGACCCAGGCTCTTTATTTTCTCCCTGCCACCCTTAGTGTTTCAACTTTTATCTTCGTATCTATTGCCTCATTGCCACTATATGGCTGCTGAATCTTTAAGCCTTCTATTTGTGCTTCAGCCATGAAGAAGAAATGAGGAGAAAGAGCGGCACCAGGAGATACCTATTTATCTCATTGCTCAGAAGTGTGTCACACAGACACCACCAGGTGCAGGAGTGCATGGGCAATTGAATTTTACCTCAGTACCCTCATAGAGTGGGCAGAAGAAGGAAAGGGGAGTTAAAAATTGAATGTGACTCAGTCTCTAATTTTTGCCACAGGGGCAAAACTCAGTTTTGAACATGTTTATTTTGACATTTCCTGAAATATGTCCTGAGACCCAAGCAGAAATAATCTAGTCTGCCATTTTATGTGCACATTTGGATTTTGGAGGAGAGGTCCTAGCTGGAGTTGCAAATCTAATAGTCATGAGCATTTAGGTGGTATTTACAGGAATAAGAATGGATGCCATCTCTTGGGAAGAGACCAGAGGGAGTGCAGAGTAGGGAATCAAGAAAGGAGGAAGGGGAAGAATCTAGAAGTTTTCTAGAACTTACAATCTTTTGGGGATAAATTATTGAGGAGACTATGGTAAAGGTGGCTGAGAAAGAGTGACCAGCGAGGAGATCTCTATATGGCATCATTGAGCTGACATTAGCCATCAAAAGCCTATCTAGAGGCTCATTTTTAGGTGAAATGAGTGGACTATCAGTGTCATTGACAGCTCAACTCATTCCTAATACAGCCTCCAAACCTATTTCTTCTGTAAGTCTTCCTCATCTCTGTAAAGTACTTTGCAATTATCCTGTAGACTCTTTTCTTTCCCACACTCCCAGTCTTACCCCTTCCCTACCACACACACAACTGAATTCATCAGTAAGTCCCGTGCCATTTCCCTGAATGTGTTTATCTGCACTGTAGCCACTGTGGTCTAATGTAAATGTAAAAGCTTAAATGTAAAAAAGGAAATTCCGATGATCTCTAAGAATGGTGGTTTATATTGTCAATATCTGATATATTGACATTTGTCCATTATAATTGATTATCCAAAGTGTCAAAGATGAAATTTCAATGGATTAAGTTTAAAGATTGAAGTGGTTTTATTAGCAATTCATAAATCCGACAGCATCCCATTTAAAGATTTAAACAGGTACTCCATTGGGCATGGCAGACAGTCAATTTTTATAAGACAACTTAAGCAAGGACAGTAAAATAGTATAATACACAAAGAGGATTGGTTAACATTAGGTCACTTTAGGTGACTTTCCTTGTAATTACTAAAGCACAGGGGACTTCCTTATCATGCAGGCTAAAACCGGTCTGTTTGGGGATTTGGCTATTATCTCTCTCTCGTGATTTATTAGAAGGTCAAATAAACAATTTGCAGATAAACAGCAAATTTCAGTTTGGTGGCATGAAACTTTGGCCTGAGTGACTCCATTTGGATTTGTTCTGTTGGAATCCAGTGTGGAAGCTCAGTCCAAATCAATGGACTCCCACAAATTTTATTTAACAAGAGATGTCGTGAATGTTTGACCTTTGTTTATTCTCTTTGATCAGAAAAAGATAATAAAAGAAGTATTTAGTCAATGATTCTTTGCCTAATTTTTACCTTGACTTCCTTTTTAAATTAATTGTAAGCTCTTTATCAATTGCTGAGAATAAAGAAGAACATCATTCAAGTTTCTCTTTTTACTGTACATACCCTTTATTCTTCATCCCTTCTCCTATCCTCTCTTCTCTCCCTCCCTCTCTCATTTCTCCTTCCCTCATCAATATGCCTCCTCCTCCTCTTTCTTTTCTTCTAACTGTATCTTTCTCTCCCCTACAAATCCCTCTTATCTGCATTCTTTATTATAGCATTTCTTTTCTTTTTCAAAATCTCAAAAGCAAAAATTGTTCACAAGAGGTAAAATGAATAAAATCTGTCTGCATCAGTTGAAAGCAGCAGTTGGTGTTTGGGTTATATCATTTAAAAAAGGAACCACATGCACACAATTTAAAAGGAAGGACGTTGGGGGTGGGGGAAAGCAGACAGTAGCTACTGAGATGATTTTGTTAAATACATGCTTGTAGGGGTGTTCACATTCCATGACTTGCAGCCACTCTAAGACTGGCCAGCATCCAGCGACAATGAGCACCTGATGTCTTGACCTTGCTTTCAACCTCCAACTTGAAACATTTTGCTGCAATTTGCCTTACATTTCGCTTCTTACGCTACTATTGATCTCCACAGCAATTGGGCCCCTGATAAGCCCATTAAAAGCCTTGCTTTACAACTTCCCAGTTACTGCTTTGATAAGGGTCTGTGGGGAGACTGGGATATTGAGCTCCAAGGAGGAGAGCTAGAAGAAAGAAATCAAAAAGGGGAGGTGATGCTTGTATCCACAATGTTATGGGCTGAATGTTTGTGTTCTCTGAAATTCATACATTGAAGCATTACTTCCCAATGTGATGGTATTTGGAGGTGGGGTTTGGGAGGAATTAATAATTAGGTTTAGATGAGGTCATGAGGGTAGAATCCTCATGATGGAATTAGTGCTCTTATGAGAGAACAGAGTTCTCTCTGTCTCTCCCTCTCTCTGTCTCTCTCCCTCCCTCCCTCTTTCTCCACACACCCCTCACTCCCGCTTCCCACACCATGTGAGGACACAACAAGAAAGCAGCCATCTGCAAGCCAGGAAGTGGGTATTTACCAAAAAACAAATCAGCTAACACCTTGACCTTGGACTTTAGACTACAGACTCCGGAACTGAAATAAATAAATGTCTATGGTTTTAAGAACCGAGTCTGTGGTCTTTAGTTATAGCAACCTAAGCAAACACATGTTCAACTGCTATTCTAAGCCATTATAACTTTTTCTTAAATTCAGAGAGTGACAAGTCCAATATTTACTTTTTAGTGCTTACTTTATATGATCACTTTCCAGCAGTGTACCCTTACTCCCTCTTTTTCCCCACTTAACATCCTTTAAAGCTTCCTTTTCTCTTGTACAACCTTCAGTTGCACAAGAGTGGTTCTTCATGATCTTTCCTTGGTTCCCAACTCCTTTTCCTATCACTCTGTCCCTCAGTGATCAAGACATTTATACTTGAACTCTTCTGCTCCAATCTTTTTGAAGCATTTAATCATACAGCTCAGCATGTACTACCTATTTCTATCTGATGTCCTGCAGACATCTGAAATCCAACATGGGTATTTGTTTATTCTCTTTGACCAGAAAAGATAGTAAAGGAAGTATTTAGTCAACTAACTGATTGGGGTCAAGATTGGAGTGTCACTCAGAAATAGAGATAGAACCATGATGGAATAGAAGACTCAGAGATAAAGGAAGGATATCATTGCATAGATCACTTGATAATAATTTTAAAAACCTAACCATTCAAAATGTTCAAGTGTCGAAGACATCAACCTCAAAATATCATGGTATCAGTGTACCAAGTATGGTAGTCTCCCTTATTTATGGGGAAAACATTTCTGCACTTTCAGTGGATGCCCTATATACACTAAATTTTTCTATATGTTCTCATCTATGATAAAGTTTAATTTATAAACTAGGTACAGTAAGAAATTGACATTAATAATAAAATGGAACAATTATGACAATACACTGTTCAAAACTTCACGGGTAGAAATTCATTTTTACCATCAACCTTAGCTAACTCAGCATACAGTTTTTTTTCTTGCCTTAAGTCAAGAACTTTTACCTTTCACTGAAAAAGAAGCACTTTACAGCTTCTCTTTGCCATGTCTGAGTTGCCAACATCCCTCCTCTTGTGCATTATGTGATTTTAAATTAAAGTAAGGGTGAATCAAACAGCAACACTGTAAAACCGTGACGGTCGATCTGATAACCGAATCTATCACTCAGTGACAAAGGGGCAGGGAGCATCTACAGCACGGAGATGCTGGACAGAGGGATGATTCACATCCCAGGCAGGACAAAGTGAGATGAGGCAAGATTTCATCGCATAATGTAGCACAGCACACAATTGAGAACTTATTAAAGTGTTTATTTGAAATTTTCCACTTAATACATATGGACCATTGTTGACCTGATAGCTGAAACCTAGGAACGTGAAACCACAGGTGAGAGGGGACTGCCGTCCTGAGCAGCGGCTTCTTCAACATCAATACCTGGCTCAAACAGTGTGTCACTGTGATTCCCAGTCCCTGAAACCAGGTGATGTTACATTTGGAAAACAGTGTGTCTTTCCTGTCCCCTGGCTTCTGAGTGAGGAGCTCTAAAATGCACCACTGTGTATGTAGTAGCAAGAAGGGGTCCAGGAATGGCTAGGCGGCAGGCTATAGGAATTGTATGACCACTACAGGTGCATGGCTCAGTAATGCCATTTGTTTTACTGAATGCAACACTTTCATTTACCACTTCTTTTTAAATCTTCTTAGGATAGTTACATTAAACAGAATCTAAAAATTGATGTTTAATGGAATATGTTATGAAAAAGAAACAACCAAGAATTTTGGAATTTTTTCACTTTGAGCGACTGTGAATATCGCAGATATCAGTCGAAAGATAGGCAGACTGCAAATATATCTTGAGTGAAAAGCACATTCTAGTGGATACCTGTAGGGGGATGGAAAGGAGATTGCAGAATATCAAGATTATGAGATTTACAGCATGTGGCTTAGATGATCTAGCAGGAAAAAGTACTTTCAGTTATGTAACAAATATTCATCAAATGCCCGTGCCTGTGAGGGAACTGGGAATTTAACAGTAGGGTTATTGGGTGAAGAGTGGAGAAACAGACACTGCCCAATACTCAGAGAGTTCACAAGCTACAAAAGAGGTCTGATATTTACAGAGGCTACTGAAGTACAATAATGGTGTGATAGGGAAGCATATGGTGTAACAAAAGACCAAAGCCAGGGTGTAGGAAAGCTTTCCTGTGGACAGTGACACCTAAACTGACGTCTGAAGGACAAGTAGGAAATAGGCAAAGGCTGAAGGAATGGTGCTCCAAAAAGAGAGGACAACATACGAGGGTCCAGAGCATAGGGCTTGTTCAAGAACCTGAAAGAGGCTGGGCGCGGTGGTTCACACCTGTAATCCCAGCACTTTGGGAGGCTGAGGCGGGCGGATCACGAGGTCAAGAGATCAAGACCATCCTGGTCAACATAGTGAAACCCCGTCTCTACTAAAAATACAAAAATTAGCTGGGCGTGGTGGTGTGCGCCTGTAGTCCCAGCTACTCGGGAGGCTGAGGCAGGAGAATTGCTTGAAGCCGGGAGGCGGAGGTTGCAGTGAGCCAAGATCGTGCCACTGCACTCCAGCCTGGCGCCTGGCAACAGAGCGAGACTCTCTCAAAAAAAGAAAGAACCTGAAAGAAAGTAAACATTTGAGCATTGTATGTAAAAGAAGAGTAAGAGAAAGGCAGTAAGCTGCCAGTAAAGTTCAGATGATTCAGGGCTTTGAATAATAGGGTGAGGAATTTGGACTTTATCCTAGTAATCCTGACATTCATGATATCAGAATATGGCCTGAGAAGGCAGAAATGCTGCTGATTTTTCCAACACACACACACACACACACACACACACACACACACACACACACACACACGGCATTGCAAGCAAAGAATTTCTGAGCTGCAATAGAATATGGGAAGCAACATTTTGAAGTTGAGGACATAAGACTTGATGTAATGAGTTATAAGATAAATAGTGCTCTCCAGAGGTGTGCTTTTTTTTAAACCTCTGCAGCTTTCTATTTAAATTCAGCTCCTGTAGTTTTACATTTTAAGATTCTCCCAATAGAGAAGGAAATTAAGCAAATGAGAGAGGCTCAAACAAAAGGAAACACAGAAGACGGTAAATTGCCAAATGCAATCAAGGCTAGTGAAGGTGTGACTGCAGCTATTGACCCACATTGTTGCCATGGAAACCAAAGCTCGGTGGTCCTGGAGTGTTTTCCCTTTGAAAGGACAGATTGGCTTTGGAGAATAGTTAAGACTCTGCAAATTATGGATGTTGGATCATCCATTGTCACATATATTCTAAATTCTTGTTAGTGACGAAGACAAAGGCTACCTGGGTCTGAGGTGAACTCCCCAGCAGCCAAAAGGCTGTCAAAGGCATAAGACGGAGACTCAGTGAAGGACAGAGTTTAGCCGCTGCCTCAGGCTCACCTCCCCAGCTCCACCCTAGACTAAACTGACTGGACTGACATATTAATTGTAAATGATAGCCAGAATTTAAGAAGAGGAATACAATGAACTATGTTTGCTCTGTCAACAAATAGTTTTTAAAATGTCATATTAGGAGATACGAAACTCTTTAAAAAACACAAATTTATGTTTGGTGTTTTTCTTCCTAGGTATTTTCAAGAAGACTATAGAGCATATTAAACGCCTAACATTGGAGTGCCCTCTGCACACCAAGCACTATATTTAGGCTTTATGTGAATTATCTTTCTTAGTTTACCAACAACGCCATCTCATAGATAGTATTAATATTCACATTTTACAGGAGAGATGATTTGAACTTAAGCAAGTTAAAACTGGACCAAAGATCTTAGAGTGAATAAAAAATAGAGGCCATATTTCAACCCAGTCATTCTGACGGGATTGACTTACTCAGGTTGTTTTTTTATAGTATTACTAGTTGATAATATTATCTTTTGTCTTAGTATCATGGAATTTCAATTCCATGATGAAAATCTAGAAAATAACTTGGAACTCATCTAGATCGACTTCCTAATTTTGAAAATGATAACAATGAGTGCCATAAAATTTATGTGACTTTCCTAAGTTCACACACTGAATTAATGACTAACCCAGATCAGAATTCAGCGTTCCTGGAAAAAGGAATGCCGTTGCACTATTGGTGGGAATGTAAATTAGTTTAACCTCTATGGGAAACAGTATGGAACTAAACATAGAACTACCACTGGAACCAGCAATCTTATTACTGAGTAATTACTCAAAAAGAAGAAGAATTCAGGGCTCCTGGCTCCAAGGTAATTTTCAGTACATTTTGCTGCCACTCTGTTGACTGTTTCTGTTTTGTTTTGTTTGTTTGTTGTTTTTAAACTCAAGTCTTCCTCAAAGCAACCCTTTGAATCTCCTTTCTTAGGACCTTTGTTTTTTATCTACTCTATTTTAGCTGGACATTTTCTTCTCTGCACCTAGAAATGATGCTGATTTTTCCAAATGTTAAGTAAGGATAGTCCTAGGAAAGCAGAGTATACAGATTTCTTAGTGCATGCAGCTCTCGTGTTGCTGGAGCTATGTAATGAAGGCAATCAATCAGGAGTGGAGTGGTGTGCAACATGTCCTCTTCTGGTCATTATTTCTTAAAATGTACTCCTTTGTCATCTTGTCTCATCTGGCAGTATTTGTCTAGACTATGTACACTTTAAACTCAATTATCTGATAAGAGAAAAACATAACCAACAGAAGAGGAACATTCCTGGTAAGAAGAGGGAGGAGTGCGAGTATGTTTATAACAACTGCATTGCAATAAGAGCACTGAAGAGCATATTCGAACAAACAGTTAGTGACAAAGTAAATATCCTCTCAAGCTGGCATGAAGAAGGTCTGAAAGCTACCTTCATTCTCTTTGTTGCAGACAAAAATCAAGGAGGATATTGTGACATGCCCAGGCAAATCTCCTTTTAAAATGAAATGATGAAAACACAATAGTAAAGCAATAATTTCTGTTTAATTTACTAGAACAGTCAATTAAAGCTTAGAGCAAAAGTTTGAGGGGTGACAGGAAAAGTGAACGGGAGGGTGAAAATTTAGAAAAAGACAAATGAATAGATGTACAAATAAAGAAGGCTTTGATGAGGTCACATAACCTCTTTGGTGGTAATCAAAGAGGGAAAATTCTGTCAAAAATTAAAAACTCAGACATCTACATGAGCTAGGCAGGGGACATACGGTTATGAATGAGGCCTGCCAAAAGGCACTGGTGCAAAGAATCTTGCATGCTGCGCAGGTGAAACAGCTGCCCTAGTTGTATTATCTTTTCAGATATTATGCAAGCCAAACAGTAATCAAACAAATATGTACCTTAGCTCTATCCAAGGTGTACTTAATTGTTTCTTTCATTCCTAATGCGTCATGCAGGTCTGTAGAAAGAGTAAATATGGTCTGCGCAAGGTGCCTGATGCCTATAATCTCAGTGCTTTGGGAGGCAAAGGAGGGAGGATTCTTTGAGACCAGGAGTTTGAGACCAGCCTGTGCAACACAGAGAGACCTCCTTTCTACAAAAACAAACAAATGAGCTGGGCACCATGGCTCATGCTTGTAATCTCAGTACTTTGGGATGCCAAGGCAGGAGGGTCACTTGAGGCCAGGAGTTCCAGACCAATTTGGGCAACATAGAGACAGCCCATCTCTATAAAATAAAAAACTTAGCCAAACATGGTGAGGCATGCCAGCAGTCCTAGCTACTTGGGAGGCTGAGATGGGAGGATTGCCTGGGCCCAAGAGTTTAAGCTTCTGTGAGCAGTGATCATGCCACTGCACTCTGGCTTAGATGCCCCACCTCACTCTCTCTTAAAAAAAAAAAAAAAAAAAGCAAGAAGGAAAACACAAAAAGGTGAATACAGTTTTAATTTAACCTTCTAGTAAAAGTCATTTGTAATGAAACATTTTAGAATTCAAAGATACATAGCGTTAAAGGAAACCAGAGGGGAAGTGAGGTTCATTTAAGAACAATTTTCATTTCCTCTTTTAATTAGCTGCATTGCTTAATATAGCAATACCTTCTTCCACATATATTGAAAAAGAAAGCTTTGAGACTTGACTTAGAATGCATCTTCTTGGTTGAACTTAGTGGAAAAAAATGAAAACCATAATAAAGATTGTGTATTTTCAACACATATGTGGAGGTCTCACACTTGTTTCCTTTTCAAAGTCCAGATTAAATCCCAGCTCATTTATGAAGGCTTTGGCAAAACAGCAGTACAAATAACCTATTCCTTTTCTGATTTCTTTTTTTAATCTATCTATCCATTTTTTCCATGCATCTAGCCATCCACTCACCTAACAAATATTTATTGAGGAACTATTTGCTGTTAGACATTGTAATGGGGACTGAAGGCTCAAAGGTAAATAAGAACACATCATGCCAACAGCCTAGATAAAATATATGTTTAAAAAATCACACAAATAAATACATAATTAGAAGCATAAGTAAATGCTACGAAGAAAAGAGACCTGGTGGTATGAATGCTTTTAATAGAAAAATTTAAACTTTACTTATTCAAGCCATCACAGCAGGCTATTTAAACTGGATTACTAATGTATTAATTATATAAGCAGAATCTACCTAGAAAGAAAACAGGTATTAGTGACTGCTTGCTACAGGAAAGGCCCATTGTTATAGAACCTTATCATCTGTGTTGGCTTGTTTATTTAAAAGAAAGGGCAAAATCTCAAATTGCTTTGAAGGGTTTATAAACTGCTGCTAACAACAATTTGAAAGAAACAAAAAATATTGGTTGAGAAAATTTCACATAGACTAGTATTTTTTAAAGGTGTGAAGTTAAATATGTCGACGCAGTGTACAGAGTGGAAAAAATAAATGAATCACATATAGGAGATATAGCAGACCTATATTTGAATCACACTTCTGATGGATGTTAGCTATGCAGCCTTGCAAAAGTTATTTATCCTCTCTGAACTCTCTGAATCCACAGCTGAGAAATGGTAAAAGTAAGAACCTTGCCAGAGTACAGTAAAAATTGAATGAGATAATGTATGAAAATGCCTTAAACATTAATGTTATTCACAACTGAGATGCATGTAAAACATTTATTTCCTGTATTACTTGACCTATTGGACTTTTCACCACTAATGACTACCTTTTATGATTTTATTCTTCAAAGATTTTTTGCTTTCAAACGTTTTGCTTAATAAAATTGTAAGAAACACGCTCATTTGTTCAAATCCAAATAATGGGCTTAGAGGCATGAAGAACAGTGAAAGCGAGACTTTTAATAACAGTCTTGCAAGATCGGGTGTCTGGAAGACATGCACATCCAGGCAGTCACAGCAGATAATTTATCTCCTAGCACACAAGTCCCTCTCCTAGTCCCTCACTGGTTGGGTACTATGGGGTTAAAATCTTCCTGGCTGTCGCCTAAGCTTCCTTATCCCCCTTATAAGGTTATAAGTCTATACCCTGTCCCCTTCCCTGTTTCAGTTTTGATTTCCCAATAACAAAACTTTCTTCCCTTTTATAGGCTGACTCCTCCTCTACACTCTGTTCACTTATTGTGACCTTCTAGGAGCATGAGCCATGTGGTTTGTTAAATTTACAGACTGGCTACCAGTACTTAGATTTATCATGCCTTGAAAATAGACCATTTAAAATGTTTTCTCACAAATTGAACTTTAATATGTAATGTTTTTCAAAAATTTTTATAATTATGTAATTTTAACCAACAACCAGAGTTTATCAACATGATTACATTGACTTTAGACATTTTCACATTGAAAACAGAAGAACTACCTTTACTACTTCCAGTTTTTAAAAAATTCAAAATAACTACTCATGTTAATAGTCCCCTCAAAACAGGTCTTGTCCAAATTCCTTTCCAGGAAAAAAAAAATCTAGGGCAAGAATGCTGATGCAAGAACCAAGTTAAGGAACTTTGGGCTGAGATTGATGAGATAGGTGCTCCTCCAATAGCACTGAGGACCTCAGTTGGGTTCCAGTGCACAGTAGAGATCAGCTAAATCCTAGTTTCATTATGTGCAAACGGAAAATTATATGCATTTGAACTCAAAGCCGTATTCTTGGTTGTTTCTGAGGTTTCTCTAGATTCTACTGTTAGGTCATTGACTCAAATGTTTGGCCTGATTCCATTATAACAGTAAACTCTCACCTTCTGAAAATTGTCACATATTATTTTATGAGTTCCAACACAAACAATGTCAAAAATATCTGCAATTAGGTCGATATGTCTACCTAAAAGTCATCAGCTTTTTGTGTGCCTTGCTGCCTCTCCTTGGCTATTATGTGAGCTTCTCTTCTTGGAGCATTACTGAGTGCCTTGATAATTTCTCTTGATGGATATAGAAGTAATAAGCAAAGATAAAATAACCTTAAAAATTGTATCTGCCAACCCACAGAATGGGATAAAATATTTGCAAACTATGTGTCCGACGTAAGACTAGTATACAGAATCTACAAGGAACTCAGACAAATCAAGAAAAAAACAAATAGTCTCTACAAAGACTGGACAAAGGACATGAATAAATACATCTGAAAAGAAGATATACAAATTGCCAACAAACATTAACAAATCTTCAACATCGCTAATCATCAGGGAAGTGCAAATCAAAACCACAATGAGATATCATCATATTTCTGCAAGAATGGCTATTATTAAAAAGTCAAAAAACAGGAAATGTTGGCATGGGTGTGGAAAAAGGGGAACACTTATATGCTGCTGGTGGGAATGTAAATTAGTTCAGACTCTAGGAAAAACAGTATAGAGATTCTTTAAAGAACTAAAAGTAGATCTACCATTTGATCCAGCAATCCCACTCTAGGTATCTACCCAGAGGAAAATAAGTCATATGAAAAAGATGCTTGCACATGTATGTTAATAGCAGCATAATTCACAATTGCAGAGATGTGGGACCAACCTAAGTGCCCATCGACTACTGAGTGAATAAATAGAAAATGTAACTATACACCAGAATGCTGCTCAGCCATAAGTAGGAACCGAATGATGGTTTTTGCAGCAGCTTGGATGGAGCTGGAATCCATTATTCTAATTGAAGTAACACAGGAGTAAAAAACAAAAACAGTATGTTCTTACTCATAACTGGGAACCTAGCTATGAGTACACAAAGGCATACAGAGTGGTATCATGGATTTTAGAGACTTATAAAGGGGAGGGTAGAGAGGAGGATAGGAATTAAAAACTACATATTAGGTACAAAGTACACTACTCTGGTGACAAGTGCACTATAATTTCAGAATTCACCACTATATAATTCATCTATGTGACAAAAGACACTTGTATCCCCAAATCTATTGAAATAGCAATTTAAAAAATGTATCTGCCTTTATTTGGGTCACAACATGATGACATGAGACCTTTTTTCAATTACCAAAATTGATGACAATCTATTTTCCCCCTTGCTGACTTGCTACTGCGAGTGTGTGCACTTACCGATGAATAAGATTGGCAGAAGAGAATGTTGCCTGAGTCTAGGTGATTTACGGTGTCTAAAGTCCCACTTACCCATCCCTACTGCCTATCACAGAATCTGATACTCATGCCATTACAGAGTTTTCCTCCACTGCCAGGCATCTCCAGGAATTCTTTATTTAAATGTACATATTCTCATATGATGTGCTCCTTAACTATTACTCACAGCCTATTACTTTCAAGAGTTAATGTTTCAGGTAAGTTACAAGGATTTGGACAAGCAGAAACAACCATTTGAGAAGCAATTAACTGCTTTTTTCTAAGACAAATGATAGCTTAGTTCAGGGTTTCTGGAAGTCTGGTCTTGGTTAAGGGGAAGAATCCTATACAAGATTAGACGATTTGGGGTAAAAGATACTATCAAGGAAATTAGCTGAATGTCCTCATACTTCTTGGAAATTCTTGCCAGGGATTTTTTTTTTTTTAATCTTTGACTTTAGTGATTATGTCTGCCTAATTCACAGCATTCACCCTTGCAATTCCTCAGCACAGTATTAAGCTAAGGATACAGACAGGTGAAGGGCAAGTCTCTGTTCTTGAGGGTTTACAGTCTACCGAACCTTATATCATGGACTAATACTGCCACCCATCATCTGATTTGCACTGTTAAGCCTGCAAACTGTTGGAGCCCAGTGGCATTCTAGTACAACACGCATACAATTATGCATATGCCAGGGACCATTCTAGGCTATAGTCACACAAAGATAATCTCAAATAACTCATAGATGACTGAAATATCATATAAATAAACCAACAGTTTTAGTGCAATGTAATAAATGTTATCTTTAGTAGAATTGCAAACTCATAGCTTCATGAGCAAAGATGAGGTAATCTAATTCTGTCTGAAGAGTAAAATATGTCTTCAGAAATAAATTCATGTTGAGCTGAGTTTGGGGTACAACAAAAAACTTTATCACCTTTGAAGTTCCTGGAAATATGAAAGAAAAGATACACATCTTTTATTATTATTATTATTATTATTTTGAGACAGAATCTCACTCTGTTGCCCAGGCTAGAGTGCAGTGGTGCCATCATGGCTCACTGCAGGTTCCATCTCGCAGGTTTAAGTGATTCTCCTGTCTCAGCCTAAGATACACATTTTTTGATATGAAAGATAATATAAGCATGGGAACTATGGACACCCATCAAAGCATCATGCACAAATAAGGTGTGTGATAATAAATTCTGGGCAGCTGGAGATCAGAGGGAGTTTTGAGGTTTGGAGAACACTAAGAGTGGGAAAGAGATTCAAGAAGAAGATGTGGGAAGCTGGTATAATAAATATTAATGCATATTTTTTCTTAGTATTTTGTAGAAGATGTACATGCATTTTAAATAAAGGAATTCGTTACAAGGGTGTTGGAGAATTGAGGGAACTAAAAGGAGAAGGTGAGTTTATTCAAAAGATCAAGAACTGAAAAAATCTTTTCCTTTCTATACAGCAGCAAGGAGAACTCAAGCAAAGTGGACATGCTCAGAGCCCACAGTTACCACGATCCTGAGACCGGGGCTCATGCAAGCAAGCTGCATGAGAGGGAACCTAGGAAGTAACAGGCATCAGTCGCCACTATTGCTGCCATCGCCACAGGGAATGCCAACAGAAAGCAGAACTAATGGCTTCTTACTTCTAATCTAACAAAAAGCCAACTGTCAAAGGAGTTTGAGAAATATAGTTTGTAGGCGCCCACCTCCAGTGGCAGACAAGAAGACATAGAAAAATGATTGTGGAGCCAAGAGATAATAGACAATATGTAGTAGCCACGTGTCCTGACTTAAGAATCCACTTCCCTTACCTCCCTTCTCACCTCCCTCCAGGTATCCATCAACAAAGAACAAGACAGGGGGCGCACACACACTGGTTTTTATTTTCATAACTATTTACCTACATAGTCATGTCTGTCTGTAAGAAATAGAAATCATTCTAAGTGTTTACTGGAAATAAATTAGGAAAAGTTTAAACAAATAGGAGAGATACTGTTAAAGAGTAAACCTTTAAACACAAGTAGTGAAGTCTAGTAAAAATTATTTCAGAAAAATAATAGTCTCCTCCATTCCCAACCTGTTTACTGACACAAATTTAAAAAAACAGTTTGCTTCTTTTATAAATTTATGTTCCCTTTTTCATTCTCTAGGTCACCACATCTGCTTAGCTTACACCGTTAAAAATTTGCATAGAAAATAAGTTATAGTTCTCCATATTTTCCAACCCAACTATATCTGATAATAAAATGTGATGAAGTTAAACCTAATAAGCAGCAATACAGATTATTCAAGTATGCTTGATTGTACATATTGATATAGAAAAATAAGATGCATTTGTTTCAAAAGAAGATTAAATGGCTAAAGATTAGAACATAATAACAACTGCAAAACTCAGTTGAAGAACAATATAGATTATACAGCCAAAGAAAGAAGTTTGGGTTTTCAATTTAATTTATGAAAGAGTTCTGCTTTTAAAATAAATAATTACATTTGTTGGTATTTAAAAGATTAATTTTAAAAGTTAAAGTGAAAACAATAAAAAAATTTTATGCTAATACATTATGTTTCTATTTCCTTGGTGTAACGTAATTTTTTAAAAAGTGACAGCACACTAATGGTACACAACTATACAGTATTCTTTTGGATATTTAAAAAATAACAATTGGTGCCACTTGACTGGAAGTTTAGCTTGAGAAATCAAGTGATGAAAGGACTTACTTAGAGAATAAAGCAAAAGTACTTACTTCCTTACATTACTTTGCAATGTTATAAAATCATCCTGTTGGATACTTGAGTGGCAATTTGCATGACATTGGCTTTTTTTTTTTCTTTTTTTGAGACAGAGTCTCTGTTGCCCAGGCTTGAGTGCAGTGGCACAATCTCGGCTCACTGCAACCTCCACCTCCCAGGTTCAAGCAATTATCCTGCCTCAGTCTCCTGAATTGCTGGGACTACAGGTGAATGCCACCATGCCCTGCTAATTTTTTGTATTTTTAGTAGAGATGGCGTTTCACCGTGTTAGCCAGATGGTCTTGATCTCCTGACCTCATGATCTGCCTGCCTTGGCCTCCCAAAGGACACTGACTTTTAATAGACATTTGATATGGTTTGGCTGTGTCCCTGCCCAAATCTCAACTTCAATTTTATCTTTCAGAATTCCCATGTGTTGTGGGAGGGACCCAGGAGGAGGTAATTGAATCACAGGGGCCAGTCTTTCCCATGCTGTTCTCATGATGTGAATAAGCCTCAGGAGATCTGATGGGTTTATCAGAGTTTCCACTTTTGTTTCTTCCTCATTTTTCTCTTGCTGCCACCATGTAAGAAGTGCCTTTTACCTCCCGCCATGATTCTGAGGCCTCCCCAGCCTTGTGGAACTGTAAGTCCAATTAAACCTCTTTATGTTCACAGTTTTGGGTATATCTTTATTAGCAGTGTGAAAATGAACTAATACAACCTTTTTAAGTAACTCACCATAATCTTATTTCTAAAAGCGACTTCACAAATTGAAGAAGAGTGTCTTTCAGGCCTTTTAACTAGCTATTTCTTCTTCCTGGAGTGTTCTGCCTAGGTATCTGTCTAGACTATTCTGTCACTTTGTTCAAGGTCAGTGGCCTATTGGCTAGACTGCTTCATTCACTTCATAACAGTAACACTTACGTGACATACAAAGAATCATTACACATCAATTGACTAAAAGGGACATTTTAAGAGATTAAAATTTAAATTTTAACTGTTATATACTTACATGGTTCAAAATTCAAAAGGTACAATATAATTTATACTGAAGTTTTCTTTTAGCCCCATTCCATATTCCCACTTTCAGCTCTTGACACCAGCAAGAACATAACTCACACATCAGTGGCAAATCACATTAGTAGAAGAAGAAGCTCACAGATGTTTCTCTTTAAATAAAAATATGGAGAGTTTATATTATTACCTGCACTGTGACCTGTCACACAACTTAATGGACTATGATATTTCACTTTCTGTCTCATGTGGATAATTACTGAAAAAAAATCTCTAGAGCACTAAGACGTTACACTGTTATGTGACCTAAACATTATTTCTCTAGAGAGCAATAACCAATTATTTTTTAATTTTATTTTCCCCAAATTTTACATCTTTTAGTTATTTAAAATTTATTTAGGAGATTTATTTACAAGATGGTCAATCAGAAGCAGCTGCGAGCTGCAGCACTCACGGAGAGGAATGAAAGTAGTGAGTGAATTTAGCACTTCCAACTGAAATATCCAGGTTTTTGCACTGGGACTGACTAGGCAATCAACTCAACCCAGGAAGAATAAAGAAAAGCAGGGTGGGGCAATAGTTTACCTGGAAGCAGCACAGAGCTAAAGGAAGCCCCCCAGCCCAGGATAGTGGTGAATGATTGTGTGACCTTGCCTGGGAAACCATACTTCTCCCATGGATCTTTGCAACCCATGGATCAGGAGATCCCTCCTGAGCCCACACCACCAGGGACTCGGGTCTGATACACAGAATTATGTGGAGTTTAGGCAGAGCATCTGCTCAGGCACACACAGAGACCCAAAAGTTTTACATACTCTGGCCGTAGGATTCCCAGCAAGGTGACAGATTCATCTGTCCATTCCCCCAGGAAGATGGCTGAATCCAGGAGGATAAGTAACGTTGTTCTGTGGGCCCACTTCCACAGCACCTCACACGTTAAGACCCACTGGCTTGGAATCCCAGTAAGCTAATGGCAAAAGGCTGAGTCTGCCTGAAATGGGACTGGGGAGAAGGATGGTCACCATTTCTGTGGTTCAGTTGACTCAGCATTCCAGCCTGTTGGCTCTGGAGAGTCCAGGTGGTCCAGATGAGAAGTCGCCCAAAACATAGCACACCTACTTTGCCAGATTGTACCTTAACTGCTTCTTTAAGCGGGACCCCTATCCATTCCTCCTCATTAGGAGGGGTCTTCCTGCAGGGGTGGGGACTCCGCTCCTTTAGTTACTCCAGTCAGGCTTATATGGACTCTGATCTCTCCTGAAACTGAGCTCCCAGTGGGAGAGGCAGCCACCATCTCTGCAGTTTGGTAAACTCAACTGTTGTAGCTTGCTGGCTCTGGAGAGTCCAGGTTGTCTGGATGAGGAAGGGTTTCCCCAGTGCAGCACACCTGCTCTACTGAAAGCAGCCAGACTACTTCTGTAAGAGGGTCCCTTATTCCGTTCCTCCTGACTGGGTGAGACCTCCCAACAGGGGTCTCCAGACACCTCCTACAGGAGCATTTCAGCCAATAACAGGTCAGTTACCACCATGGGATGGAGATCCCAGAGGAAACAGTTGGCTGCCATCTTTGCTGTTTCTCAGTCTTCACTGGTGATACCTCCAGGTACGGGAAAAACCAAGGCAACTAGGGTCTGAAGCAGAACCCCCAGCAAATCACAGCAGCCCTATGATTGCTAACAGTCAGAGACATTACTGTTAAAAGAAAAACAAGCAAACAAACAGAAAACAACAACAAAGACCCCAAAAAACCCCATTCAAAGGTCAGCAATATCAAAGATTGAAGGTGGATGAGCCCATAATGATGGGAAGAAATCAAAGCAAAAACACTGAAAACTCGAAAAACCAGAGTGCCTTTTCTCCGCAAAATGACCACAACACCTCTCCAGCAAGGGCACAGAACTGGGCTGAGGCTGAGATGGCTGAATTGACAAAAGTAGGCTTCAGAAGGTGGTAATAATGAACTTTGCTGAGCTAAAGGAGCACGTTGTAACCCAAGTCAAAATGTGGTACATATATACCATCGGATACTGTGCAGCCATAAAAAGGAATGAGATCATGTTCTTTGCAGGGACATGGGTGAAGCTGGAAGCCGTTATCCTCAGCAAACTAACGCAGGAACAGAAAACTCAACACCACCGCATGTTCTTACCCGTAAGTGGGAACTGAACGATGAGAACACGTGGACACATGCGGGGAAACAACACACTCTGGGGTCTGTCGAGTATAGGATCAACAGATCACACATACAGATCTATCTCATTCTATTTTTTTAAAAAAAGCTTATATTTAAGATAAAGAGTACATGTAGCTCTATTATACATGTAAATTGCATGTCATGGGGTTTTGGTGTACAGATTATTTTTTCTCCCAGATAATAAGCATAGTATCTAATAAGTAGCTTTTCAATTCTCACCCTCCTCCCAGCTTCCACCCTCAATTAGGCCCCAGTGAATGACCAATTCTTTAACGTCTGAAGGGAGCACTTTATGGAGAAGGACACCCATGACTACTTATATTTGGTTTAATGGTCAATTTATAAAACATATATTTGATAAATAAAATTTTATAAAAACTCATAAATATTAAAATATAAATAACACAAATAATGAGGCTTCTTTTCACTTTAAAGTAGAAATTCAAACTTACTGTGACTGATTTTTTGGATACTTCAAACGAAAACGACAAAATTCACACACACACACACACACACACACACACACAAACTCAGCACATTTATTATTTGACTAACTCTTAAACCTATTCTACAGCTTCAATACTATGGGTTTAATTCATTCCTTTATTGTTTTACCCTTGATGTTAATATCTTCCTAGAGGTATAGCTATACCATTTTGTTAGATACCTAGAGCTGCGGTTATATTCTTTTTATAACTACTTGGGGTGAAGTAATTTTACCAGATCCAAAAGAAAAATAATACATTTTCAGACCAGCCAAGGATTTTCATTATCATGAAATGGGACAAAGAAGTTGGCTAACTTTTCCCAAAGTGAGGTTCCTCTGTGGAGACATTTTATTTATTATTTCATTACCTCTTTTTAAGTCATCATTTCTTATATAGGCATTATTATTACCATGATTTTGTCTCCTGACGTCTTCCCCCAGACATAATATGCTTTAAAACACTCACTTAGCTAGCATTATACAGCCCACTGTCTTGTCACTGTGATACATTGACCTGGTTTGTTCTGATGTATTCCTTGCTAGAATTTTATTACTATCAATGGTGCTATTTGGGGGCTTCACTTCTAGGAGATAAGAGATTAACTTTAGGTAGTCAGCTCCCCTTATTAAGAACATTGGTTTATTTGTTATCCTGAAAAAAACGTTAATATAGCTCTTTACCTGGGATTCTTTTCTGACCACTGATTGTGACTACCTGTTTTGTTCCCTTTACACCTAATTTTTGAGTTGGTTCACATGTACTGCTCATTCCTTCCTAGTTGTAGAACAGATTCAAAATTTTCCCAGAACTTCTTGGCTTTCCCCAAGCTTTCCTGTTTTTTCATTATGCACTGGTGGAAGCAAAATCAAATCTATTCGTTAGAAACAGACATAAAGAATTGTTAAATAAAAAATCAAAGGAAGCTGAGCACCTTTACGCATAGCAGTAACTTTTCTGTACTTGTTAAAATAAATGTGAAACTTATACTCTACTATAGTCACTATTTTTATACTCGGAGCATTTTTTAAATAAAGGTTATACAGATTATTCTCTTTGGAATGGCACTAAGAACTCATTGAATTTCACAGCAAACCTTGTTCAAATTAACACAACAGCAACTATTATTATTTAAAGTTCAAATGATCACAACTTGACCAGAAATCCTTTTATGCAGGCATTTTGTCCTTTAAGCACTGTCCTGCTTTTTGGTAATAATTGGATATACTAGATAGCTCTCTTCTCTTAGACGGGATATCCATTACCTTCCAATAATATCCCTTGGCTCTTAGTTGAGAATGGTAACAGAACAAAAAAATGGGCAGTAGAATTGGAGAAGAGTGTTGGTGGTTGGCAAAAGTGTTTCTTCTGCATATGATTCATTTTCATTAAACAGATAAAATGTGTGTATGTATCCATATGTGTATATACATATATGTACCCACATGTATAGTTCTTTTTAATGCATGATTTCACACTGATTTTTCTAATTAAACATAGAAAGGTTTATCCACAGCAAAAACATTCTTCTACAGTAACAAAATGACATTTTGATGTTCAAAAACCCTGATAGACACTATATATTAGAGAAGGAAAAGCTTAGGCTAATGACAATGTTCAGCATTTTACACTGTCCCGGCTAAATGATTAAGTCTAACCTTAATCCTAAGCAATTCATTTTTTTGATGTTGATGACTATATTCACAGAATGCATTTTTTCCCCCAGCATTTTAATCCCACCATTAGGGCATTCATGGGTGGCCCCGGTGTGCATTTGCTCCAGGCCTTATAAGCAGAAGACACTCACACTTGGTTTAAGCCTCTGTTGTTGTTCTCCTGGATGTTTGAATAATTTTATTTATTATGTTTCTAGAGATGAGGGTCTCATTCACCCAGGCTGGCTGGAGTGAGGCGGCACGATCATAGCCCATTGCAGCTTTGAACTCCTAAGCTCAAGTGATCATCCTTTCTCAGCCTCTCTGAGTAGTTCGAACTATAGGTATATGCGACCATGCCCAGCTAATAATCATTTTTAAACAAGAGGTTTCACATTTTCTTTTTGCACTGGTCTCTGCACATTATGTAGCTAGTCCTGCCTATAGTGTATAAGCTGTTAGATTAGAATTTAAGGTCCTGATTCCTTTATCCTTTTATTCATCCCACATAAGGAGCAAATTCTTAGCATGTGCCCTTCCAAATAATAGCACATTATATTAAATTCCAGAGACTCATAATTTCCCATTGTGATTCAAATCCTGTACAAAATGTCTCATCACAGACAGGTAAACCAGCCTATCATGAATACTTTAAATATTTGCCTCCTCACTAAAAGTCCCTGGGAGACTTAAAACTACAAATTTCTGAGCTACTCCCCAGACAGAATCCAAATCTTCTGGGCTGAAACAGAAATCTGTATTTTTAAAAAATTTCTTTCCCATTGTCTGTTTTTAAATGGTTGGGAGGATGAAGCAAGAGGCTTCATTAGACTGTTGAAATGTATGATATGAGAGGTTTGTGATGCCACATTTAGCTCCTGTTAGGTATTAATCTGATGTAGTTTCTGCCAGTTTCCTATCCACAAGCAGTGTACCTACCAAGAAGGTTAATAGCTGCTATTCCCATTTACCATGGATGTGAGACCTCTTAGCTCTTATAATCATGCTTAGCTAACACTTCTAAGAAAATATTGGCAGAATAAATCATTTCTAATTTCTAATTTTATCACACTTCCCAGTTGTTTCTCTATTTCCTGTGGTTATTATGTGGGCTTAATTCATTATAATTTATTCCCCTTTCCCTTTCCTGAATCTGATCTTAATTACAGCTGTTACTTTCTTTTGTTCAGCCTTGTCATTTTTGTGGGGGAGAAAGAAAACCCTAGCCAAGCAGAAGCAGAAATAGCATTTCATGTGGACACCTGTGAAGTTCCTGGTTTTCAGCTGACATGTATTCTGCATGTGTACCACACAAGGGATGGATTATTTCCTCCTGTGCACTTTCACAGCTTAGAATCTATGAGCTTTGCAAGGAATCAGGACCTTAGACAAACAACATAGGAAAGAAATATTGACTCTAAAATGCACCAAATAAAACTGCAAAATTAAGAACTAACTAAATATATATTAAATTTACTCTTTACTACTAATAGTCACAAAATTGCGTTACATTTGAATGTGATTTGTAATTTGTAGCTTAGCTTTTCCTCATTTTGCAAAAATTTTAGAGTATACATGATGATTACTGAGAAATGATAGCCAAATGTTAATTAAATGCATCACCTATAGCCAAATCATTTCAAAAACAACGTCATGAAATTCATTTTAGTTTTTTAATGCAAAAAATATATTTAGGGTATACGAAGCAAACTGAAAGAGCTCCCAGTGGCAAAAACAAACAAGTTGAACAACAAAATAAAATAGTATTAGATTATAATCTAAAGTATAAAATAAATACCCATGAGTCCACACTGACATAAGTCATTTATAAAAACACTAAAATACATTTAATGGCGAATGGATAATTTTAATATATGTCATATAATATGGTGACACCATCAAACTTAAGAATGTCAAAGTCCACTAATGTCTTCAAACATCCCCAGTAAGGCAAGCTTCCCTTAGGTTCACATCAGGGCTTTAATACAAGTTTGGAAAGTCAGATTTTGTTATATAGTAAACAATTCCCATGACCTTCTATGTGGTCATGGTAATTTCCAGTATTTTGCTCAGATAAAAATCTTATGCAGTACCCCAAAATCAAAAATATTTAAGCCCTGATAACATAGTAAGACCTTGTCTCTACAAAAAAATTAAAAAACATTAGCCAGGTGTGTGAGTGCACACCTGTAGTCCCAGCCACTCAGGAAGATGAGGTGGAAGGACTGCATGGGCCCAAGAGTTAGAGGCTGGAGGCTGAGTACACCGTGGTTGCACCACTGAGCTCCAGCCTGGGTCACAGAATGAGGCCTTGTCTCAAAAATAAATAAAATAAAACAAAATATGTAAATGGATAGACAGATCAACAGAGAGAGAGAGAGAGAGAGAGACAGGAAAGATGGAAGGCAGCAGAAATGCTCTGTCTCTTACCCACCTCAGCATCTTGGAACACCGCTGCAGAACTTGGGTGCTCTGTGGAACTCAATTTCTAATTTTTTGAGACAGTGAGAAAAGCTGAATCTTTGAAGGCAAGCTACAGAACCAGAGAAAATCATTGAAATATACTTATCAGATTAAGGGCAGTGCCCAGAACATATAATAAACTCTTACAACTCAATAAGAAGACGAAAATTGCAATTAAAAAATGGCAAAAGATGTGAAGAAACACTTCACCAGAGAAGATACGTGGATAACAAATAAGCACATAAAAAGTTTCACAACATTATTAGATGCTAGGGAAATACAAATTAAAACAAGTTACCCTACATGCCCACTAGAATTGATACAACTAAAAGGACTCCATACCAAGTGCTGGTGATACTGCTTCTCCCAACTAACTTTACTCTGATTAACATTTCTGATGTCCTGCCTAAATAATTACCCTCAGTGGCTTCAGCGTTCTCAAAAAGCTTCAAAGTGTGTTATTTTACAGAGATATCCAAATATGCAAAATTATGAAAACAGCAAGCAATTTTATGTTTGCTATTTCTTATCTTCCCTTTCCACATCAATATCTTTTTTTCCTTCCCCTAACTTCACCTTCCCATCTCTTTTCCGTCTCTTAACTCCTGATCCTGAATGCTAGCTCCCTCTATCAAATGTGTTTGTTTGCCACCAAGAAATACAATCTGCATTTGAAAAGGATTAAGCAACCAACTGTGGAATTTGGACATCTTTGACAACTTGGTAGAGAGTTAATAAGGAAAGGAAGAAGGAAAGGGTTGGGACCAGGGAAAAGGATGTGTCTTTCCTGGTTAAAATGTGTAGACTATTAGCTATTTCACCAACGCATTAGGAGGCTGGGCCCAATCCTGGCTAGATTCGTTTGAGAAGGGATTGAGATTGTCATTATAATACAAATGTGGCTAGAACAGATCATTTAAATATTTAATGTAAAAGCTCACCAATAAATGTATATAATGTAAAAAAAAAAATTCTTGAAAAAATTTGGTGATACTGTGCTATTATCCTGATTTGTTTCTTGTATATTTATTTCACTTCTCAAAATAAACTGAAACTCAGTATTTCTCTCTTTACTACCTCCATTGGATTTCTCTCTCATCCGCACTTAACTCCAGAGTTCCATTAGGAGGGCACAGCCTGTGTCTTCTCCTAATTGCCTATTTTGATCCATATTGCTTTTACTCGTATTTTAAGTTCATGCCATCCACTAAGGAAATCAAACAAACTTCTTTCTGTACAATGGGAGAAAATAAGCCGAATGGTTAAGACCATGAGTTTTGAAGTCAAACAGGCCTGGATTTAAGTGCCAGCCTAATCTTTCTTACCTGTGTAATTTGAGCCTATCATTTTACCTTGCCAAGCCTGTTTTCTCATCTATCTAAAACAGTGTTAGTAATACCGTATTTTCCACAGGTCTGTAAATGGTGGCTATAACAGTTCTCTACCAACTTCAAGACACTTCCAACTGCTAGGAAAATCTCAAAAATCTACCTAAAAACTTGGATTATGCAGGACAAAATATTGTTGGTGATAAAAGTACACCCTGAGTCCTGTATAATTTCCTTCAAATCTCTCCACACTCTTTCATTGCATGGTGTATGCTCCCTGAGGGCAGGGATTGCGCCTAGTTCAGCTAGTACCTACTTGAATCCAAACCACCAGACTCATCCTTCTCATCTTTCTGACTTCTCTATTTTCTGTCAATGATTCTGGAGGTCACAGAGAGAAGAGATATAGAGCGACTGGTGTGAATCGGAAAAGTTGGAGGGAAAAGGTGGTTTAAACAAGATTGGTTATTTAAGTTATTTTAATTGCGGAAGCTGAGTGACAAGTATATTGAGTCCACTATACCATTTTCTCTTCTTTTGTTATTTATTTGAAGTGTTTCATTGTATGCAATATAGACATATTTTACATGTAAATGCACATACACATGTATATGTACATTATGTATATGTATATGCAACAATAATAAAAAGTGGATTGTGTGTCTGTGTCAATAAAAGCAGCAGTACAATAGGAAAAACTGAGTGACCTCTTAATGTATAATTAGTTGTATAGCTCTGATTGTATCATTAGTGCAAAATAAATATCCTGATGGTGCCAACTTTATTGCTTCATTGTGTGTATATTTGGTAAGAAATTGTTGGGTTTCCAGGGGAGATAAAAATATCAGTCCCTTTCCTTATCCAAATTCTGAATTGATTAAGAAGGTCAGAAGAATAAGGAAGATAAAGAGTAAATTCCATCATTTATTACTGACATAGATTAGCTGGAAAAGTGGTGTGGGGTCTGTTAGTTGACTTGCTAACACTCTACCCACAAATTGGAAGATTTACACACCCAGTCACAAGCACAACTGGATATCCATCACTCTTCCTTGTAAGAACTTGCCCCTATAAACATTGGGCTTAGAAAAAGTAAAATGTGTGGTTCTCTGTGAGCAATTAGATCTTAAAGAGGAAAAAGAAAGGCCCTGAGACATTTATGTCCAGTTTCTCTTTCTCTGCTCACCAATATCCTTGGAAGAGTGAGTGAGAGGGTGGAAGGGAAGAACTAAGGAATTTCTACCCACAAAAAAGGAAAAATGAATGGGATATAAAAGTACCCCCATTAAATGACCAATGGAAGCTTTTACTTGAGAAGTCAAAAGAAATACAATTATCACTGTTTTAGCCATTGGTCTTGTTGTTAGAGTAGATGCTGTATTTATGTGACTAAATTTGAAGAGTCTTCTATCGAACTCACTAAAGGTACCTTGAATTTTGCTTAAAATCTTATCTCAGTGTCATGAGGAAGCTCTATGGCCTTAAAAAGAAAGATGCCATGGAAGTACGCTTTCCTTGAACCTGGTTAGAAGCTGGATTTACTTTTTGGTTCAGGCAGATTTGTTAATAGTTGATGTTTCAGAGAAGGTTTGTTTCTATTATATTGATTGTGGTTTTGAAAGAGTGTTTAAAAGTCCAACAGATATTCCTGGCATGAGAACTTTTACCGTCTATCATTATTTTGGCATATATTTTCAAAATTATTAATCATTTTTATATTTGCCTATAAGACGTCTTCAAATATTCTGCAGCCAGGCCTGGTTAAAAAATTGAGAAAAACACCCCTTTTCATAGAGATGTTTAACTGTTACATGGGTATCTTGTCCTGTGATGTCTCTGACTTTTAGCATGAGCTGTGTTAATAATTGACATATCGAGTTATTAACTTCCTGTGATCTCTTCCAGCACTCTGTTTGTACCTCTTTTGTGATACTGATTCATGGCTTGTCCTGTGCATACTGGAATCCATTCTTGCCAGTTCTATAAAATTACAGGTTTATAAAAGGCTGGGATCATTTCTAGGTCAACTTTTTTTTTTATCATCATAGCACCTGTCATAGAGTAAGTACACAACAAATGTCTTTTGAATGCCTGAATAATCACATGGCAAAAATGGAATTTCCTGTCATTTCTTTGTCCAGATTGTTTCCTGTGTTTTTCTCTTACTATTACTCTTTCCTACACCCATCTGTCTGCCACTAGACATTCTTGGCTTTCACATGTCCTTTTCTGACATAATCTTTGCTGACTGGTAAGCGATCCTGCTCTATGTCTATATCCTCTAACCTTCAGATTTCTAGACTTAAAATATAACAACAAAGAGAAAAAGAATTGCTCAGAAAAAATCTAATGACTTAAAATACTTTTTTGTATTGCTTTAAAATACCTACTGTATCAAAATAATATATGCAAAGTAGTTTTTTAAAAACCAAATTGTATAGAAGACCTTATGGTAAAAAAAAAATAATAATTGGCGCCACATGTTTTTCGCCAGCCCTATTTTCTCTCCCTACTTGCAACCACTTTTAACAGTTTTTACATCTTTTTATAGATACTGTCACATTTCTAAATATGCTGATACCACAATTAATTGGGTCTTCATATGATCAATGAGGTGCTATCTTACTTTGACTACCACCCATGATTCTCCTTTACCTTCCACATATATAGATGTTATTTAATATTAGGTTGGTGCAAAAGTAATTAACATTAAATGTCATGCTTTAACCTTTTATTATCTCACCAATAAATAGTACCTTTTAACATCTTTAAGTTAAGTGCCCCTATCATTACTGTGAACCTCAAAAATATTGAACAGGTCTTGGTTAACTTACAGAGTTTATTTTGCCAAGGTTGAGGATGTGCACCCATGACACAGCCTCAGGAGGTCCTCAAAGGTAGGACAATTAGGTAGATAAGAGATCAATGGTTGCATCCTTTTGAGTTTCTGATTAGCCTTACCAAGGAGGCAGTCAAATATGCATTTATCTCAGTGAGAAGAGTGGTGACTTTGAATAGAATGGGAGGCAGGCTTGCCTTAGTGATTTTGGGGACCCAATATTTATTCTCCCTTCACATTACTTTTACCTAAAGGTACCTATGAATATATATTGAATATTTGTGTCCATTGGGAAAGGATGCTGCTTCAGGTGGACTCAACCCATATGGGCATGGCTGATAGGTCTTTGATCTTTGGTACAATGAAAACATGTCTGATATGGTTTGGATATTTGTCCCTGCTGAAATCTCATGTTGAAATGTACTCCTTAAAGTTGAAGTTAGGGCCTGGAATTAGTCCATCCTCAAATTGCTATAAGGAAGAAGGCACCTCTTCTCAGGGCAGCCAGGAGAGAGAATGAGTGCCAGCCAGGTAAATGCCAGCTACTTATAAAACCATCAGATCTTGTAAGAATTCACTCAGTATCATAAAAACAGCATGGGGGAAACCATCCCTGCGATGTGATTACCTCATGCCAGGTCCCTCCCATGACATTTGGGGATTATAGGAATTACAATTCAAGATGACATTTGGGTGTGTACGCAGCCAAATCATATCAGGCCTGGTAGGAGGTGTTGGGTCATAGAGGCAAACCACTCATGACCTGGTGCTATCCTCATGACCTCGAGTGAGTTCTCATGAAACCTGGTTGTTTAAGTGTACGGCACCTGTCTCCACCCTCTCTTGCTCCCATTTTTTGCCATTTGAGATTCCTGCTCCCCCTTCACCTTCCACCATGATTGCAAACTTTCAGAGGCCTCCCCAGAAGCAGATATCAGTGCTATGTTTTCTCTACCGTGAGTCAGTTAAACCTCTTTTCTTATAAATTACCCATTCTCGGGTATTTCTTTTGTTGTTGTTGTTGTTGTTGTTTGTATGCCTTTTTTAAAAAATTGTATTTGGGCTCTGGGGTACATGTGCATGATCTGCATGCTGCAGGATTGTTGCAAAAGTACATACATGCCATGGTGGTTTGCTGTCTCCATCACCCACCTGATGTCGCCTGCATCAGGCATTTCTCCTGGTGTTATCCTTCCCCATTCTCCCTGTCCCTCCTGCTGTCCCCCCTCCCCTCCCCTCCACCCCCCAACATAGCCCTGTGAGTGTTGTTCCCTTCCCTGTGCCCAATGTTCACATTGTTCATTGCTGGCCTGTGAGTGAAAACATGTGGTGTTTGGTTTTCTGTTCCTGTGTCTGTTTGCTGAGAATGATGGTTTCTAGGTTCATCTCTCTACAAAGGATACAAACTCATCATTTTTTATGGCTGTATAGCATTCTATGGTGTATATGTGCCACATTTTTTTGTCCAGTCTATCATCAATGGGCATTTGGGTTCGTTCCAGGTCTTTGCTATCTTAAACAGCACTGCAATGAACATAGGTGTGCATGTGTCTTTATGATAGAATGATTTATAATCCTTTGAGTATATACCCAGTAATGGGATTGCTGGGTCAAATGGAATTTCTATTTCTAGATCCTTGAGGAAACTCCACACTGTCTTCCACAATGGTTGATCTAATTTAACTCCCACCAACAGTGTAAAAGTGTTCCTTTTCCTTCACATCCTCTCCAACATCTGTTGTCCCCAGATTTTTTAATGATCACCATTCTAACTGGCGTAAGATGGTATCTCAATGCGATTTTGATTTGCATTTCTCTAATCATGATGAGCTTTTTTTCATATGTTTGTTGGCTTCATATGTGTCTTCTTTCGAAACATGTCCGTTCATATCCTTCACCCACTTTTGGATGGGTTTGTTTGTTTTCTTCTTGTAAATCTGCTTTAGTTCATTGTAGATTCTGGATATTAGCCCTTTGTCAGATGGGTAGATTGCAAAAAATTTTTCCCATTCTGTTGGTTGCCAGTTTATTCTAATGATTATTACTTTCACTGTGCAGAAGCTCTTAAGTTTAATTAGGTCCCATTTGTCTAGTTTGGCTTTTGTTGCCATTGCTTTTGGTGTTTTAGTCATGAAGTCCTTGCCTGTGCCTATGTACTGAATGGTTTTGCCTAGGTTTTCTTCTAGGGTTTGTATGGTGTTAGTTCTTATGTTTAAATATTTAATCTGTCTGGAGTTAATCTGTCTGGTGTAAGGAAGGGGCCCAGTTTCAGCTTCCTGCATATGGCTAGCCAGTTTTCCCAGCACCATTTATTAAACAGGGAATCCTTTCCCCATTGCTTGTTTTTGTCCAATTTGTCAAAGATCAGATGGTTGTAGATGTGTGACATTGCTTCAGAGGACTCTGTTCTGTTCTATTTGTCTATATGTCTGTTTTGGTACCAGTACCATGCTGTTTTGATTACTGTAGCCTTATGGTATAGTTTGAAGTCAGGTAATGTGATGCCTCCAGCTTTGTTCTTTTTGCTTAGGATTGTCTTGGCTATGTGGGCTCTCTTTTGGTTCCATATGAAGTTTAAAGTGGCTTTTTCCAGTTCTGTGAAGAAGATCAATGGTAGCTTGATGGGGATAACATTGAATCTATAAATTACTGTGGGCAGTATGGCCATTTTCACAACATTGATTCTTCCTAACCATGAGCATGGAATGTGTTTCCATCTGTTTGTGTCCTCTCTTATTTCCTTGATCAGTGGTTTGTAGTTCTCCTTGAAGAGATCTTTTACCTGCTTCGTTAGTTGTATTCCTAGGTATTTTATTCTCTTTGTAGTAATTGTAAATGGGAGTTCACTCATGATTTGGCTCTATTTAAGTCTGTTATTGGAGTATAAGAATGTTTGTGATTTCTGCACATTGATTTTGTATCCTGAGACTTCGCCCAAGTTGCCCATCAGCTTAAGGAAGTTTTGGGCCGAGAAGATGGGGTCTTCTAAATATATGATCATGTTGTCTGTAAATAGGGACAATTTGACTTCTTCTTTTCCTAATTGAATGTCTTTTATTTCTTTTTCTTGTCTACTTGTTCTGGCTAGAACTTCCAATACTATATTGAATAGGAGTGGTGAGAGAAGGCATCCTTGTCTAGTGCCAGTTTTTAAAGGGAATGCTTCTAATTTTTGCCCATTCAGTATGATATTGGTTGTGGGCTTGTCATAAATAGCTTTTATTGCTTTGAGATATGTTCCATAGATACCTAGTTTATTGAAAGTTTTTAGCATAAAGGGCTGTTCAGTTTTGCTGAAGGCTTCTGCATCTATTGAGATAATCATGTGGTTTTTGTCTTTGGTTCTGTTTATTTGGTGAATTACATTTATAGTTTTGTGTATGTTGAACCAGCCTTGCATCCCCAGTATGAAGCCCACTTGATTGTGATGGATAAACTTTTTGATGTGCTGTTGGATCCAGTTTGCCAGTATTTTATTGAACATTTTTGCATCAATATTCATCATGGATATTGGCCTGTAGTCTTTTTTTTTTAGTTGTGTCTCTGCTGCCAGATTTTGGTACCAGGATGATGTTGGTCTCATAGAAAGAGTTAGGGAGGATTCTCTTTTTGTATTGGTTGGAATAGTTTCAACAGGAATGGTACCAGCTCCTCTTTGTATGTCTGGTAGAATTCAGCTGTGAACCCATCTGGACCTGGACTTTTTTTTGGTAGGTAAGCTATTAATTGCTGCCTTGACTTCAAACCTTGGTTTTGGTCTACTCAGGGTTTCAACTTCTTGGCTTAGTCTTAGGCGTGTACAAGTGTCCAGGAATGCATCCATTTCTTCCAGATTTACTGGTTTATGTGCATAGAGTTGTTTGTAGTAATCTCTGATGGCAGTTTGTATTTCTGAGGAATCATTGGTGATCTCCCCTTTATCGTTTTTTATTGTATCTATTCCATTCTTCTCTCTTTTCTTTTTTATTAGTCTAGCTAGTGGTCTATTTTCTTGATCTTTTCAAAGAAACAGCTCCTGGATTTATGGATTTTTTCGAAGGGTTTTGCATCTCTGTCTCCTTCAGTTCTGCTCTGATCTTAGTTATTTCTCATCTTCTGCTTGCTTCTGAGTTTTTTTGATCTTGCTCCTCTAGCTCTTTCAATTTTGATAATAGGGTGTAGATTTCAGATCTTTCCTTGTTTCTCATGTGGGCATTTATTGCTATAAATTTCCCTCTAGACACTGCTTTAAATGTGTCCCATAGGATCTTGTATGTTGTGTCTTCATTCTCATTGGTTTCAAAGAACATCTTTATTTCTGCCTTCATTTCGTTGTTTATCCATTTGTCATTCAGGAGCAAGTTCTTCACTTTCCGTGTGATTGTGCGTGTTTGAGTGCTCTTCTTAATCCTGAGTTCTAATTTGATTACGCTGTGGTCTAAGAGGCTGTTTGCTATGATTTCCGTTCTTTTGCATTTGCTGAGGAGTGATTTACTTCCAATTATGTGGTCAATTTTGGAGTAAGTGCAATGTAGTGCTGAGAAGAATGTGTATTCTGTGGACTTGGGGTGAAGTGTCCTGTAAATGTCTATTATGTCTGCTTGGTCCAAATCTGCATTCAAGTCCTGGATATCCTTGTTGACTTTCTGTCTCGTTGATCTGTCCAATATTGTCAGTGGAGTGTTAAAGTCTCCCACTATTATTATGTGGGAGTCTAAGTCTCTTTGTAGGTCTTTAAGAACTTGCTTTATGTATCTGGGCACTCCTGCATTGGGTGCATAAATATTTAGGATAGTTAGCTCTTTTTGCATTGATCCTTTTACCATTATGTAATGCCCTTCTTTGTCTCTTTTGATCTTTGTTGGTTTAAAGTCCGTTTTATCAGAGACTAGGATTGCTACTCCTGCCTTTTTTTGCTCTCCATTTGCTTGGTAAATCTTCCTCCATCCCTTTATTTTGAGTCTCTGTGAGTCTTTGCATGTGAGATGGGTCTCCTAAATACAGCTGACCAATGAGTCTTGACTTTTTATCCAGTTTGCCAGTCTGTGTCTTTTTATTGGGGCTTTTAGGTCATTTACATTCAACATTAATATTGTTATGTTTGAATTTGATCCTGCCATTTTGTTCCTGGATGGTTGTTTTGCCCGTTAATTGATGTGGCTCCTTCATTGTGTCATTATTCTTTACCATTTGGTACATTTTTGCAGTGGCTGGTACTGGTTGGTCCTTTCCCTGTTCAGTAGTTCCTTTAGCAGCTCCTGGAAGGCAGGTCTTATAGCAATGAAATCTCAGCAATTGCTTGTCCATAAAGGATTTTATTTCTCCTTCACTCATGAAGATTAGTTTGGCTGGATGTGAAATTCTGGGTTGAAAGTTCTTTTCTTTAAGGATGTTGAATATAGGCCCCCACTCCCTTCTAGCTTGCAGGGTTTCTGCTGAGAGGTCTGCTGTGAGTCTGGTCGTCTTTCCTTTGTGGGTGACTCGACCTTTCTCTGTGGCTGCCCTTAGGATTTTTTCCTTCATTTCAACCCTGATGAATCTGACAACTATGTGCCTTGGGGTTGCTCTTCTTGAGGAATATCTTTTGTGGTGTTCTCTGTATTTCCTCGATTTGAATGTTGGCCTGCCTTGTTAGGTTGGGAAAGTTCTCTTGGATAATATCTTGAAGAGTGTTTTCCAACTTGGATTCATTCTCCCTGTCACATTCAGATACACTGGTCAAGCGTAGATTAGGTTTTTTCACATAATCCCATAGTTCTTGGAGGCTTTGTTCCTTTTTTTCGCTCTTTTTTCTCTGAGCTTGCCTTCTCTTTTTTTTTCATTGATTTGATCTTCTATCTCTGATATCCTTTCTACTCCTTGATCGATTCGGCTGTTGAAACTTGTGTATGCCTCGAGAAGTTCTCGTACTGTGTTTTTCAGCTCCATCAAGTTGTTTATGTTCTTCTCTAAACTGGTTAGTTAGCATTTCAACTAACCTTTTTTCAAGGCTCTTAGTTTCTTTGCATTGGGTTAGAACATGGTCTTTTAACTCAGAAGTTTGTTATTACCCACCTTCTGAAGCCTGCTTCCATCAATTCATCAGATTCATTCTCTGTCTTTTTTTGTTCCCTTGATGGTGAGGAGTTGTGATTCCTGGAAGGAGAGGAGGTGTTCTGTTCTTTGATGTTTTCATCCTTTTTGCGCTGGTTTTTTCCCATCTTCATGGATTTATCTCCCTTTAATCTTTGAAGTTGGTGATTTCAGTAGGAGTCTCCGAGTGTACTTTTTTTCTGTTGAGGTTGGAGCTGTATCTTTTTTGGCCTGTAGAGGGCGCTGCTGGGCTCTCTCGGGTTCAGTCAGGTTGCTGGGTGGGTGGTCCTTCCCTGGAGTTTGTTTGCAGGTTAGATTGGCCCCGCCTTCCCAGTGGCATCTCTCCTTCCCCAGCTGGATCTTCCTGGTTGGTCAAGCTGGTGTATTTGCTGCCAAGCTCTCTAGCAAGGGCTTCAGTTTGAGTTCTGTGGAGGTGGGGCCTGCCTGGCCTTATGGTCTGTTTCCTTGCTTTCAACTCTGCCTCCCTCTGTGGGATGGTCCCTCCCACTGATGGTAGTCCAAACTCCTGCCCAGGTCCCTGCAACAACTTGCCACATCTGTAGCCGCTGCTCAGATTTCCATCGACTACCCACGGCCCCCACCATCTGGCAGGGCTCTCGTGGACTGTGGGTTGCAGGAGGGATGAGGTAAGCACAGAATCTGAATTGGAGCACTGAGAAGGTTAAGTCCCCCAACCCTCCCAGCTGGCTGCAAGTTTCAGGTGGGGAAGTGCTCCCCACTGTCTTGATTTGCCCCCCGGGGCAGCTCTCGCCCTGTGGCTCCTTCCCTGAGCCTAATTTCAGTGCCCTATCAGTCCCACAGATATGAACCCAGCACCTCATTTGGAATCGTGAAATCCTCTAGCCCTCTGCATCTCATTCGCTGGAAGCTGCATCTCAGGTCTTTCTTTATAGAAATTAGAGAATGGCCTAACACAGAAAATTGCTATCAAGGAGTAAGGAATTGCTATAAAAATACCTAAAAAAATGTGGACATGATTTTGGAATTGGTTAATGGGCAGAGGTTGGAAGAGTTTGAATGGCTTAGAAGACAGGAAGATGAGGGAAAGTTTGGAACTTCTTAGAAACTGGTTGAATGGTTTTGCCCAAAATGCCGATTGTGATATGAACAATGAAGTCCAGGATGATGAAGTCTCAGATGGAAATGAGGAACTTATTGGGAACTGGAGCAAAGGTCATGCATGTTATGCCTTAGCAAAGAACTTTGTTGCATCATTTTCATACCCTGGGGGTCTGTGAAAGTTTGAACTTTAGGGTGATGATTTATGATATTTGGTGGAAGAAATTTCTAAGCTGCAAACAAAGTGTTAAAGATGTAGCCTGGCTGCTTCTAATAGTCTATGTTTAGATGCAGGAACAAATAAATGATTTAAATTTGGAATTTATATTTAAACATGAAGCACAGCATAAAAGTCTGGAAAATTCGCAGCCTAGTCGTATGGCAAATAAAGAAAAAACTTTTTCAGGACAGAAATTCAAGGAGGCTTTGGAGCAACCACTTACCTGCAATATTGGCATAACTAAATGGGAGCCAAGGACTAATATCCTTGACAATGAGAAAAAGACCTCGAGGGCATTTCAGAGACCTTCATAGCAGCCCCTTACATCACAGGCCCAGAGACCTAGGAGAAAGACTTGTTTTATGGGCCAGGCCAAGGATCCCACTGCCGTACACAGCCTTGGGACACTGCTTTCCACATTTTGGCTAACAGCTCCAGCTCCCATCAAGGTCAGAGGGACCCAGGTGCAGCTCAAGTTGCCACTTTGGAGAATACAAGCTATAACCCTTGGTGGTTTTCATGTGGTATTAAGCCTGCAACCATGCAGACTGGCAGAGTGAAGGCTTAGCTTGGCTTCACGCTATATCAAATGTACTTCGTTTTTTAACTTCTACATTCTCCTTTGTAAGCATCATCATTTGTGTTTTGTATAGAGGTTAAATGTTAATGTAATGCATTTTACATTACTACACCAATGTATCATTCACCATAGGAAAACAAATTATGACTATATATCCTTTCTTTTGTATAGCTTTTTGTTTCCCCCGAATTGCCATTTTTAATTTTTATTCTCTCCCTCTCTTCCTTTATTCTTCTAATGTGGAGTTCTCTAGCCCTTGCTTCAAGCTAGACTAATTGATGTTGGCACCTGCTGCATGTGGGGTATTTCTAATTGTTTTCTTAGGTTGAAGCCTTATTTCCTGGATTCTATGTCTTTTTGTTTTTAATTTACTGTTTGGTTTAGCCAGGTTGGAACAGAGCCTCAACTAGCTACTTACCAGAAGAGATACAAAGTTTCTCATTTCTTACACATTACATGATGCCCTCTTTGCCTTCAAATTTAACTTTAATAATTTGAGAACAGAATTCTAGATTGAAGTCTCAGAATCTGAAGTCTGGCTTCACTGTCTTCCAGCATCCACTACAGTAGATGAGATGTTTATTCTGTCAAGTCTCATTTTATTTGTTTTTTCCTACCTTATTCCATCATCATGCCTCTACCATAAATAGAAATTTTAATATATTCTCCTTCTTTTTATTGCTCTAAAATTTCACAATGGTAGGTTGAGGTGTCTTTTTAAAATCAGCTTTGGATATAGTTTGACTCTGTGTCTGCACCCAAATCTCATCTCAAATTGGAATCCCCATATGTTGAGGGAGGGACCTGTAGCTCCCAGGTATTGAGACAGGGAAGTGATTGGATCATGGGGATGGTTTTCCCTATGCTCTTCTTGTGATAGCGAGTGAGTTCTCATGAGATATGATGGTTTTCTAAGTATTTGAAAGTTCTTTCTTCTCTATTTTCTCCCTTGTTCCCCTGTGGAAGAAGATGCCTGCTTTCCCTTCTGCCATGATTTTAAGTTTCCGGGGGCTCCCCAGCTGTGCAGAACTGTGGACAAATTAAACCTTCTTTGTTTATAAATTATCCGGTCTTAGAGAGTATCTTTATAGCAGTGTGGAAATGGACTATTTCCATGGTATTCTAGTAAGCTTTCTCAGTATGAAATTTTTGTTTTCCTTTAGCTTGGGACCTTTTCTTTTAAAATTTATTTGGTGATTTCTTCACCTCTATTTTATCTGCTCTTTCTTCAATTTTTTTTTTTTTTAGATGGAATTTTGCTCTTGTTACCCAGGCTGGAGTGCAATGGCACGATCTCAGCTCACCGCAACCTCTGCCTCCTGGGTTCAGGCAATTCTCCTGCCTCACCCTCCTGAGTAGCTGGGATTACAGGCACGCGCCACCATGCCCAGCTAATTTTTTGTATTTTTAGTAGAGATGGGGTTTCACCATGTTGACCAGGCTGGTCTCGATCTCTTGACCTCGTGATCTACCCTCCTCAGCCTCCCAAAGTGCTGGGATTACAGGCGTGAGCCACCGCACCCAGCCAGCCCCTATCTGCTCTTTCTTTCTGAAACTACTCTAAGACAGATATTAAATGGCTTGGTTACATACCATATCTTATCTTTCCTTTCATATTTTTAACCCCTTGCATTTTAGAAAACATAATAGATTTCGAAGCAAGACTTCATGGGCTAAATCCTGTCTCCCCACTTATCATATATGTGACCCATGATGGTTTTCTAACCTTTCTTTCTTACATTTACTCATCTATAGAATGAACTAATGGTGATGTCTACTCGTTGCATTGTTCAGAGGACTAAATGAGTTACTTTAGTTTTAACAGTGCCTATCACAGAGTAATCACTTAATGCAAGTTAGCTATTATAATATTACTGGAAATAGTATTGCAAAGCAGCTAAGCTCATGGACTCTAGATCTAGACTAACTGGTTTTTAGTCTTGGCTACTCAGCTAAGTGTCCTTGGGAAAGTTGTTTAATTTCTCTGTACCTCAGCTATAAAGGAAGAACCTCATACTGTTTACACGATAGTCTTGCTGTGTCAATAAAGTAGTTAGAACTGCTCCTGGCTATTTGGAAAATTTAAGCTATTTGGAAAAGTTTTTGACCTTGTCTTTAAAAGCTGCTAATGACTTTCAGAATTTTTTAATTGTATTTTAATTTTTATGATTTCTTCATGTTCTCTTACGGTGTCTTCTTTAATTTTTATGATTTCTTCATGTTCTCTTATGGTTCTCTTATGGTTTCTAGCATACTGTTGATGCTTTGTGAATAAATATCTTCTCAAATTTCTCTGAAGATTACTAACTAGACATTCTTTTCCAGAATAATCTTAATTTGTTTCTGAGTGATTCTTAAAATGTGTTTATTGTCTACTTTTCCCTTCATTTAGAAATCTTTCCTGAAAGTCCTGGTAAGCTTTAATTGGTCATTCTGTATTTCATAACCAGGTCATATAATGTCTGACCTGGGATTCTGTGAACTGGTTATGTTAATAATTATTATTGTTTTAGGGGTAATGGGCAAGAAGCTGATTATTATATTGTATAACCTCCAAATTCCAGGTGACTGTGTGCTTTGCTTTAATATGACAATATTCACACTGGCTGCTGTGGTTCTCCCAGACAGCTTTTGTTCAATTTCTTTAGGGAAGAGCCCTCATGTCTTCCCTCTGAAATAAATGCCTATCTTCTGGCTGTCAGGATGAATAGGGTGGGGAAGCCAGCTACTCTGTTATCAGACCTTCCACTAGTCCCACATACTTTACTCCTTCCATGGGGCCTTGAGTCCGAAGCCTCGCCAGTGTCCCCTGGGAAAGTTGTGGGCTTCTTTGGTGGCTGTACATATAGCCTGGATTCTAGGCTGCAGCTTCCTCCCATCCGGTCTCCACAGTCAACATCGCCTCTGTTTCCGCCTTCCAGAAACGTTAAAATTGCTTTTCCATTAATAGTCTCTCTCTTCTTCTATCTGTTTTTATGAACAAATACATCTTTTATTCCTGTCCTACTGATTGAATGGAGACTTGGGAGGAAGAAGCAACAAATACAGAAGTCTGGTCTGCCATCTTTAATGAGTACCATTGGAGATAGATTTTGAAAGGATCCCTTGGTTTGCCTCAGCCTCATTTTGACATATTTTGGTTTTAATGAGTCAGTCTCACAACATTCCCAGTAATAAAGCATGATATGTAAAAAGGAATATTAAACTGTAATGCATTGGTTCTGAGTTTGTGAACACTAAGGAATACAGTGGTCCCTTTTTGGTTTTTTTGGTAACTTGAAGTCCATGCTTCCTAGGTGTCAGAAAGCTCTTGCTTGTTGGCTTCAGGCTTTATTCAGTATCCTTTTGATTATTATAACATCTCCCCCAAATCATCATTCTTGTGCTATTGGTAATGTGTGTATGTCTATTCCTAACTACCATTTGTCCTCTCCCTTCCCTAAAGGCTTATCTAGTCTCTTACCCTAGTGATACAGCCTATATCATAAAGAAATTTCTAGAAATACCAGTTCATATAGCCTAGAACTGAGCTAGCTCTAAGAAAGTCACTTAATAGTTTTTCATTCTTTTATTGGAAGAAATGTTTTGGATATTTTGTATGTGTGAGTTATAGGAGATACAGTGAACAGGACAAACATGAACCCTCTCATTGTAGAGCTTTGTTCTATAGGATTCTTTTTAGTCCAGGCTTACCTAGTTCTTGTCAGCTTTTCTTACTTGAGCACCTCTTAACGGAATGCACCTCCAGTCCCACCTTCTATTCTGAAATGGAAGGAGGTAGTAAGAGTCAAATAGGAGAAATGTTGGATGCATTTTGCTGCTCCCACCGAAAGCTGTGTTATTTGCTCTCTACGTTCTTAGGGCTCTCTGGGTGTACAATGGATGAGAGGTAGGCAGAGGATGTAATTAACTAAATTAAATCTGCTTAAAAGATTTTTAAACACTTACCCAGCATATTATGTTGTGAATGAAAGAAGGGTAGAAATATATTTTCTGGAGCAGTGTACATTAATCATCTTTTATTTTCAACAACAACAAAAAAAACCCTCTTGTGTTACTAATTCAATAACATATAGAAATAAAGTCAAGATGTACCAATGTCATTGTTTCTCTATTATAGAATCCACTCACATTTTAGTCGTTCCAAAACTCTTTAACTGCCATGAATGAGGGCGGTCTTAGAGATGTTACATTTTAAATTCCAGGCACAAAGCTCTTCAGATGACATAGCATTTGTTCCTTTCTTTCCTAATGAGGCTGACAGCCACTAGAGGCCCTCCAAGTCCAGAACTCAACAATAGAACTGGAATGCTAACCAGCTCTCAACAGCGCATCAGCCCAGAGGTGAATCTGGGGGTGATCCACCATTCTGAAAGCACATATTTGCCAGTCATGTCCACGACTGGCATGTTAAGCACCTGCAATTGGTTCCTTGTCTATATAGGCTTTTTTCTATAGAGTACTGTCTAATGTCAACAACCATTTCTAGGTTCATCTGTTCACTCATTCCTTCCCTGAAATTATTTTCCCAATATTCTTCTGCTTCAAAACAAACTCTCAATGTTCACTGTCTCTTGTGAGGGAAATCAAATACTGGCAAAGATGACTCTGCTTTTTCAGTGCTGATAATACTCATTGTTATTCAACAAACGATTTTACTTTATCCCATGAATAGTAATGCTGGCCTTTGCTTTATTGAGTCAGATGAGGTGGTTGAGGTTGAGAGGCCTGGGTTATACCTCCACAGTCTACTTTGTGAGTATCTGGTTACTTAGAGATTTCATTATTGAAGAGTCCAGAACAGAACTTAATGATCTGTCTTGTGCTCCACACAGGCTCCAACAGCAGGAGAAGACTATTTAGTATGGGCTTGATTGTTCCAAGGTTGGGAACCAAACAGCCTGCTGAATATGCCAATGTGGCATAACTATGGTCTAAAGAAACATCTTCCACCCAAATCTTCCAGGCCAGGAATAAGAAGGGCTAAAGACCTCCCTACAGTCTACCACCTCAGCATTGAGTGTTTATATTGTCAAGTCACTTCTCAATAAAATTCATCCCATTTCCAGAATGTCTCAGAGCAGACAGATCACTCAGCTGGGAGTCAACTCCCCTTTAACCTATCTTCATCATGGAGCCATATCACTCTCCTTGAAAGAGCATTATCAGCCAGGTGTGGTGGCACAGACCTGTAGTTCCAGCTACTGGGGAGGCTGAGGTGGGAGGATCACTCAAGCTCAGGAGGTCAAGGCTGCAGTGATCTGTGTTCGTGCCACTTGTACCTGCATTTCAGCCTGAGTGACACAGTAAAATCCTGACTCAAAAAAAAAAAAAAGAGAGAGAGAGAGAGAGAAAGCATTATTGCCTGGGCACAATGGTTCATGCCTGTAATCCCAGCACTTTGGGAGGCTGAGGCAGGCGGCTCACCTGAGGTCAGGAGTTCAAGACCAGCCTGGGCAACATGAAGAAACAGCATCTCTAGTAAAAAATACAAAACTTAACTGGGCTTGGTGGCCGGCACCTGTAATCCCAGCTACTTGGGAGGCTGAGGCAGGAGAATCACTTGAACCCAGGAGGCAGAGGTTACAGTGAACCAGGATCACACCACTGCACTCCAGCAGGGGTGACAAGAGCGAAATTCTGTCTCAAAAAAATAAAGGCATTATCACATCATTCCTCTGCAATAAGTACTTTGCTGACTCTGTTATCCTTTGGATAAGGCTGGCCTTCTTTAATATCATATTCAAGTTTCCACATTGTTTTTCTCTAGTCAATACTTTTCTAGTATATTTTCCACTTCTCTTCATTTCATTGGGCTTATCTTTGTTGATGCAGTTCACCCACTTGAAATTCTCTTACAGTTTTCAGCAACAAGGACTCCAGTCAGCTACAGATGAGTGTCTCTTGGAGTAAGAAGACAAGAGGAGAAATCTTTGGTCTTTGAGAGTGATTCTATTCTTAACCTACTTTCTCAGTGAGACTCCAAAAGCCCCACAACAGGGCAAATACTCTTGCCTTCTAGGGACCTGAGCTGCCACATTTAGTTAAGGTTATTTGTCCTTTGCAAGATACCCTACAGCATTGAGACATTTCACCTGGTTTTATTACAGAGGAAGTGAAGAGTATGGTATAAATTTTAATGTTGAGAAATTCCATTTTTCACAATTTATTTTAACCTCCTTAAAAGCACATACAACTGTAATTATCTCAAAACAAAAAGAGTTCTAATAGATATTTACTTATTTGCCCATTAACTCAACCTATTCATTCTATGACTGAACACATCCTTTACATTGTGTTTTGGATTTGCCCAACTGTCTAAGTTATTTGAGAGAATATGTTCAGAGGTCTTCAAGAATAAAAGAGGTTTTAGATTTTCAGTCATACTAGTCTGGTTCATGACAAGATATCAAAATATCAAGATTCTTGTCTGAATCAGATGAACTTACTTCATTCTAGGAAAAAAATTGGAAGTACCTGGTTTAGATTTTTTAAGACTTTCTTTGTATTTCTCGTAAGATATTTTACAAGTTCAGAGAAGCAATTGTTTTCAGGATTTTGACCTTGATTTGTATAGAATCGACCTAGCCATTGTAACTTCCTAAATCTTAAATCATATGTGTCTTGCACATTAACTTTGATGAACTGCTCCCTGAAATTGATTCCTTGGACCTTAATTTAGTGGGCCATTGGCTACTTGCTTTATAAGAATGTTTATATTCATTCTAGAAGTCAAAGATCAAAATGAGCTATTTCTTACCACATTCAGACATGGTAATTTTAACAGGGCATAGAAGTTTGCTTCTATTGTACAACCTCTGATGCTGCACAATTAATGACCACTGAAAGAACCTGAGGGAAAAAATTATTATGATTAATACTGGTGCCTATTTTTGTGAGGTGGTAGTTGCTACTGCTGGGAAATTAAGTGGAAGAGAAGGGAAAAAATTAAACATTTTATATTTGCAGTTTTCACATATGTGGAGGGAAGACTGGCTTCGAGGCATTTGCATACTAGCTTTTAACAGGAGCAGCAACATTAAGTCATATTTTAGTTCAAGACTTATATTTGGTGCTAATAATCTGAGTAATTATTTACAGAACTACACACACACACACACACACACACACACACACACACACACACACATGCATACACACAGTGTGAGATCTAAAACATGTAGCATTTGCCAGAAAGTAGGGCTATAACTCAGTGAAATGTGTTGGTTGCCAAGCATGAAAAGGCCTGCTTACTTACACTGGGATGCACTTGTAAATCAAAAGAAGCCCTGAGGTGAACAAATCATTTATGCAAAAATTTTGCTTTTGCCTACATAAGTGATTTGCTCTAATTCAGTACTTCCTTAAACCTGATAGCTCTTTATTTTTTGTTATTCAGTGAGATTCCTCATGAGTTTATCAGATGATTTGCTAAAAACCACAGATGTCATAGATTAATTTGCATTTAAGTATAAATGGCATTGTTTCAAAAGCTTTCTACCTCCCCAATACATATACCTTTCCTCATCATTTTAATTAGAACTCATTTGGAGCCCTAAGTAAAATCTCCTCGTAATTATACTTGAAAATAACTAAAAGGGTAAATTTTATGTTATGTATATTTTACCACAATGAATAAATAATTTTAAAAATCACCATTAAAACAAACAAATAAAACATAAACACCTCAGCGTTACCTCCCGATGATATTATTTCATTGCCCCTGCCTGGAAGGCATAGGTGTTTATTAAGCATGCTACAGATGACTGAGATGGCCCCAGGGTTACTAACCTCTGATCCAGCTGACTCCTGTCTCTGTTAGCCACTTTCTCTTGCAAGCTTTCCTGCACATGGACCTCCTAATAAAGTTCCAAACACTCTGTCACATCACTCTTCCGTTCAGTTCCTTCACTTATAGCCCACGACTGGACCATTATCAACTGCTTACGCATTAACTTTTATAAGTAAAGAAGGCATCATTGTGTGTCATAGCATTTAATATTAAATTTAATACTGGGGAAATATTTTAAATCTTAAAAACTGATACATAGCATAATATATGAGCCTAGATTTCTAGAGTCAGAGGCTGGTCCATCATTTGTAAAATATGTGGCTACCCAAGGGCGATGAAAAATGTCTCACCTGATGGTTCATGTGTAGAAAACCGAAATTCCAAAATCAAGGCTTCATTTCCTTGGGTTAAAGAAGCGAGAATATTAAAATGCAAATGTCTGTAAGAGAGAAGTCTGACGTGGGATTGCCTTTCCTTTCTAGCTGGACCATTAACTGAAGGGAAGATGTGGTGGAGAAATGGTAGAGAGATCGAGAACACTGGGCATCTCCAGGGACTGCCAGCATTAGAAAAAGCCCATATGAAAAAGGAGTGAGAATGCTGAAAAACAGCTCTCTTTACTTTACCATTTTCCTTCAATAGCTCTAACTTAAGGTATGTGCACGTGTGTGCACTTGCACAATCTGTGTAAGAGAGTGAGGGAAATATTTAAAATTACAGCTATCTTCTAAGATTAGATACTGTGATTTAAATACTAACAATTCTTTAGTTGAAAATTTTTACAATGAGCAATGAGAGGGAACTTGCTCAATCAAACATTAAAAAGTAGAACAAAGTTACAAAAACTAAAGTATCATGGGAGTAGCATTGGAATACACAGAGAGATAAAGGAATAGAAAAAATCAATAAACATATTAAAGAGTACAGATGTTTATGTATGGATTAGATATTATTTAGCAGATGATAAAAATGACATAAAATCATGAGGCCATTAAAATGTAGAGACGTATTTATTGGCATAGAAAGTTAAAGTAAGACACTCTTGTTTTTATATATAGATAGACATATAGGTAATTTTGGGAAAAAAAAAACAATGGAAAAGGGATTATCATCAGGTGGTGGCACTTTAGGTCACTTTAACTTTTTCTTGTTGATTTGAATGTTTAAAATATAAGTTATACTCATGTAACTGGCATAAAAATGCTTTATCATTTACAAAAGGCTGAAATTGAAGCCTTTTTTTATATCAGAAGCTTATAACACAGTGATAATTTATTCTGATACTATTTTATAATTACTACAGGGTTTGCAGAAGCTTAGGCTGCTTATAAAAATAGAAGCCCAAGGAATACAGATCCATGTCTGAAAAAAAATGGGTCTCTAAAATCTCAAAGGAAGATTCTATAAGTGAAGCAAATACTAGGTTTATAGAATAATATGGAAAAAATGAATTATTTTCCAGTACAGTGGGCACAGTAGGTGAAACGTATAGAACTTAATGAGGCATGGGAACTACGAGTTAGGTTGGAAGCACTTATTTTATATTTCAGCCTCAAAGAGGTCAGAATAAAAGAAAAATAAAAGCATTTTTTGCTTGTAATTCTTTCTGTCCTTTCCCAGGAGCAGTTCAGCAAAGATTGAAGATGTGCACAGAATAATGTTGTTGAGGGTGGTGGCAAGGTGTCCACAGGAGCGACATGACCTGAGAGCCCACACAAGGATTAAGGCAGCAATATTTTCCAGCAAGCCTGTGCTTCTATTGCTAAAAGGGCTGTGTAAGTCAGATAAATGCCAAACTCGTAATTCACCCAGACACAGCTTTTATACTGGCTAGGTCAATCCAATTATCTCAGAGCAGGGACAATGGGGAAAGTGCATGAGGATGTATTAGGCAGCTTTCCACTAGCAAAATGAGGTTAAAAAATGTAGAAACTTCCCATTACCACCTATAGGATGACCACATAGCTTACAGATGAACAGAGCTTCTAGCTCCTGTCCCCTCAGCCCAAACCCACCTTTCCAAGACTGTAGGACCACTCTCCTACAGCAAGACCAAACTCCAATTATGTTTGATATACTATGTTTTTACTTAAAATAAAAGCCTTCCCATGTGTCAAAATGGCTCAAAGTATGAATTAACTTATTTAATGCTTGTAGCCCAAGGCTATAGGTACTGTTTTTCTCTCCATTTCACCTATAAGGACTTACAGACACAGAGAAATTAGGTAACTTGGTCAAGATCACACAGCTAGTAAGTGGCAGAGGTGGGACACTAGCAGACAAAGCCTTCTCTTTTAATTTTCACATTGTATTTTGAGAGAAATAAATGGCTTAGTATAAGTTTATATTTATCCACAAGGCTCCAACCACTGATATAACCACAAAAGATGGTTAAATAAGCATCCTTAAATCTAACCAAAGAGAAGAGTACTTCATCTCCTTGAGGGTAGATATGGAGATGAGAAGGAAGAAAAAAGAAGAAAGGATTGAGGAAGAGTGAAGGGAGGAATGAAGGTTTGAATAATCATAAGCAGGACCCACAATGGAGGAGGGAAAAACCATGATGCATCCATGCAATAGAATACTACTCAGCAAGCAAAAGAACAAATCACACTGACATAGCAAGTGCATTCTGCCAAGTGATAGAAGCCAGACACAAAAGACTACATTTTGTATGACTCAATGTACATGAAATTCTGGGAGAAGCAAAACCTTAAGGATGGAAAACACCAGTTGCCAGGGTTGGAGTTGGCAGGGATGAGGGTGTGACTATAAAGGTAGATTAGGTAATTTTTTGGGTAACTAAACACTCTGTACATTTGTCAGAGTCTCAAAAGTGTATGTACATTAAAAAGGGTGAATTTTACTGTATCAAAATTTTACCTTAATTAAAAAAAAACACATCACCACAGCACTCAGAGCAGCTTCGAAAATACTGTTTCTCTCACTTGGCATTTAGTAACCATTTAGCTTAATAGGTCATTCACCCTATGAGCACAGTCCTGCTTGTATAGTGGGATGCCATTTCTTCTGTCTTAAACTGGGTAGAAATTTCCTTTGGGTGAGGCACAGTGGCTCATGTCTGTAGTCTCAGCACAGTGGCTCGTGTCTGGAGGCCAAGGTGGGAGGATCACTTGAGCCCAGGAATTTGAGGTGGAAGTGAGCATGACCACACCACTGCACTCCAGCCTAGGTGACATAGTGAGACCCTGTCTCAAAAAGAAAAAGAAGTTTCCTTTGGAAATTATGACCCTGAAAATTGATTTCAGGTTAAGGGATGTTAAAGTTAATAATAATACTAATATAACTAATTGAATACAATAAGAATACTAAGTTCATACTGATATTAAATATGTACTTAAATGGGGACAAGAGAAAGCTTTCTTACAATAGAATACAACTAATACATGTAAGTGTAATAATATAGTTTTTTAAAGAAAAACATTTTTTAAAAAAAATTACCATTTTTTTTGTACCATAGTTATAATTGATCCAGCAAGAATTATCAATGGATTCTAAGCCTGGCTGGTGAATATTTGATGAGAATTGGGATATTTCCACATATCCCAAAAAATATATTACCACATATTACTTATTAATTACAAAAGTAACTGTAATATGCAAAAAGCTTAATCAATGATCAAAGTTAACATCACCAATTCTGAAATAAATGTACTACTCATGCCCCCTGATGTGATGTCCTGAGTACGTATCACTAGGTACTATTCCTGCCCAAAATGCACAACCTGAATTTAATTTTAAGGAAAGCTTGGGCAAACTCAAAATGAGGAACATTTTGCAAAATAATTGGCCTGTACTCTCAAAAATGTCAGGTTCAAAAATGTTAATGAAAATCAAATTCAAGAAGATGAAAAAGTCATGACGACCAAATAAAATGTGTGAACCTTGTGATTAGATTTAGGACTGGGAAAAAAGCAATACAGGACATTATTAGGACAACTGGTGGATTTTGAATATGGCCTTGGTAATAGAATTATATTGATGCTAAATTTCCTAAATTTGATAAATGTACTCTGATTATATAAGAGAATATTCTTATCTACTCTCAAATGACTCAGAAAAAAATCTGAAAGTATACACATATATACATACAACACATACAGAATTATAAAGTAAATGTGAAAGTGTTAACAATAAATGAATTGAAGTAAAGAACATATGAGATTTCTTTGTATCCTTCTTGCAACTTTCCTTTAAGTTCAAAAGTATACCAATCAAAAAAATTACCCCCCAAATTAGGATTCTGAGAATGTAAGTACTTTCCCCAAGGTCAGAAAGCTAGTGCATACATAGAATAAGGATTCCAATTGTGGGTGGTCTGATTACAAAGATCACACACTTTTCACTGATTTGGGCTGCACCACACCGTTAGTCCAATAGCCTGTCTCTTGCCTCAAGTGTCACTCTTGAGAGTAAGCAGCAAAAATAATGCTGTACATAGTTAATATAACTGTTCTTCTAACGAAGGCAGCTCGACCAACACTGGAAAAACACTACAAAAATACTGAGAATTCAGAGGCTAAGAAGGAGGCAATAATAAGAATCTGTTATTATAGTAATGGCTTCGGACGAATTCATCTTCTGAGTTCCTAGCAGAAAATAGCACAATAGCAGATACCGGTGACAGGAATTATTCTACTGGAGGAAGCTAGTTTTTCTTCATTAGTCTGTATACTTGGAGGTTACAGTAGCAACATCAGAAAAGAAAAAAATATTTCCTTGATGTTCTTCAATCTCTCTGAGAGTCAATAGTAATACTAAATAAAAGCTGGCATTTATTGGCCCATGCTATATACATGAGACACTTTCTAAGCACATTACCCATGTAAACTCATTGAATCGTTATGTACCATGAGTAGTACTATTGTAATCTCCATTTTCCAGCTGCAGAGACCAAGGCATAGACAGATTAGTTAACATGTAGCTAAAAAGTAAGAACAAAGGTTTGTCGGTCAGGCTATAAGGTCTACACTCCAGACTACTGCTCTTTATAGCCTCCCAGGAAAGAAAACTTCATGTGAATCATCCTGAAACAAAATGCACCTTCAGTATTATGGGTAAGTTTATGGTCCAGAAATATTTTTATTTTATTCAAAGGTAAAATAATAGATCCTTTGGAAATTAATTAAAATACATAGAAGCCCACCCATCATTATAGAAAAATACAACGACCAGGTGATTAACATAATTTGGTGACAACTGAGTTTGCTTTTTTTGTTCTACTTTGGACAAAATGAAGCAGATACCTGATCACCACCCTGATGGGGCATAATTACTACTAATCAGGATAACACATCACATTTAATCAATTCTGAGATGCAGTTAAAAAAATTTTTTTTTACATTGTAACTTACCTGAACTTGGGATACAATTTATAGTTAATAATGAGTCACGATGGATTGGCACAGGTTTTTCTTTTGTTCTTAATGGTAAATAAAATAATGCTGTATCTTGTAATCAATTGATGACACCTTAGAATTGATGAAATATGCTGAACTTCCTTCTTTCTTCCTCTGATCATCATATAATATGTAATCTTAAAAACGTTTTTTATTTTAGCTGATTTTTGATAAGCATCACATTGTATTCAGAGTATTGTCATATATATGAGGTTTACATTGAACATTATTTCACAATTATTAATTACAGTGGGTAATCTGATATTGCATTGATGCTGAAGAAAAAATTTTTCATTTACTCCCAAATGTATATTTTCACTTCTTTTAAGGCATTTATTATAATGAGTCCAAGATCAATTATAAGTATTTATAAATGCAATAGAAAGTGCTATAAATTGATCATTTAAAGAAATTTTTGCAGGTTAATTTAGTTTTTTACAACAGCTGCATTGAACAGTTACTGCACACACACACTGGTAAGGCTGAGAGAGCACACAAATATTAACGCACAGTCCTGACCTCAAGAAGCTCAATGTCTGTCACATTGAATGACATGAATTAATATGGATTCTTTTTGTTTTTGTAAGAGAAAAGGTTTTTTTCTGTCACACACACTGGAATACAGTGGCACAATCTCACTGTAACCTCAAACTCCTGGGCTCAAGTGATCCTCCTACCTCAGCCTCCCAAAGTGTTGGGATTACAGGCGTGAGCCACTGCACCTGGCCTGAATGTATTCTTTCTAAAGAAATCTGAGCGTTCATAAATAGCATGGGACATGTAATTTTCTTTCTTTCAGATGTACCAAGAGGAAAAAAAATCGCCAACGTTGATAAGTAAAAAACATAAATAATATGATAGTGATGGATTAAGTAGTATAAAGTAGAACACTTCATATGCACCTAGGAAATGCCCTTGTTGAACAAAATGGTCTGGGCTTCTGTTCATTTCACAAATATTTACTGAGTTCCTACTCTATACTAAATATGAAGATGTGATGATTAGTTTTATTTGTCAACTTGGCTAGGCCACAGTCCCCAGTTATTCAATCAAATGTTACTTCAGGGGTTGCCATGAAGGCATTTTGTGTGTGATTAAAGTCCACAATCAACTGATTTTAAGTAAGGGAGATTATTCTAAATAATCTGAGTGGGATTGATTGATTCAGTCCATTGAAAGGCCTGAGAACAAAGCCGAGGCTTCCCTGAAGAAAAACAAGCCCTGTGAGGTAGCTATTAGAATTATTCCTATTTTACAGACAAGGACACTGAGGCTTAGAGAAGTTCAATATCTGCAGACTTCAGTTCAACTCATGCCTGAGTTCCAACCTGTCCTTCCTGAGAGCCAGCCCTAAAATTTCAGACTTTCCCAGTCAGACCCTAAAATCACTTCAGTCTCTTTCTTGCATTAAATCACTTAGCAGCTCTTTCCTACTGGTTCTGTTACTCTGGTTGAATCTTTACTTAATACATGAAAAGAGAGGGATACATAAGACAGACTCAGGCCTTGTTCCTACCAATTGTATCAGTTTAGTGGAAATGTTACAGGAGAAGCTAATGATTACAAGATAGCCTTATGATGGCAAATGTAACTTAGACTTCACAGTGTTACAAGTAAGGAAAGTTTCCTGGAAGACTGAAGTTTAATTTGAGAGTTGAAAAACTGAGTATGGTCTTTACCATTTGGTTCATTTTTGCAGTGGCTGGTACTGGATGTTTTTTTCCGTGGTTAGTGCTTTTCAGGAGCTCTTGTAGGGCAGGTCTGGTGGCGACAAAATCTCTCAGTAATTACCTGTCCATAAAAGATTTTATTTCTCCTTCACTTATGAAGCTTGGTTTGGCTGGATATGAGGTTCTGGGTTGAAAGTTCTTTTCTTTAAGGATGTTGAATACTGGTCGCCACTCTCTTCTGCCTTGTAGGGTTTCTGCCAAGAGATCCGCTGTGAGTCTGATGGGCTTTCCTTTGTGGGTGACCTGACCTTTCTCTCTGGCTGCCCTTAGCAATTTTTCCTTCATTTCAACCATGGTGAATCTGATGATTATGTGCGTTGGGGTTGCTCTTCTTGAGGAGTATCTCTGTGGTGTTCTCTGTATTTCCTGTATTGAATGTTAGCCTGCTTCACTAGGTTGGGGAAGTTCTCCCGGATAATATTTTGAAGAGTGTTTTCCAGCTTGGATTCATTTTCCCCGTCTTGTTCAGGTACACCGATCAAGTGTAGATTAAGTCTTTTCACATAATCCCATATTTCTTGGAGGCTTTCTTCATTTCTTTTCACTCTTTTTTCTCTTTTCTTGCCTTCTCTTTTTATTTCATTGAGTTAATCTTCAATATCTGATATCCTTTCTTCTGCTTGATTGATTCTGCTATTGAAACTTGTGTATGCTTCATGAAGTTCTCGTGCTGTGTTTTTCATCTCCATCAAGTTGTTTATGTTCCTCTCTAGGCTGGTTATTCTAGTTAGCATTCATCTAATCTTTTTTCAAGGTTCTTAGTTTCTTTGCATTGGGTTAAAATATGTTCTTTTAACTCAGAGAAGTTTGTTATTACCCATCTTCTGAAACCTGATTCTGTCAGTTCGTCAGAATCGTTTTCTGATCTGTTTTATTGCCATGCTGGTGAGTTGTTGTGATCTCTCTGGGGAGGAGAGGCATTCTGGACTTTGATGTTTTCGTCCTTTTTGCACTGGCTTTTCCCATTTTCTCTGAGTGGACGTCCTTTCTGTTAAAGTTGGGGTTATTTCTCCTGTATGAGGCTTTTTTTTTTTTTAAATGCAGGTGTCAGTGTGCCACTTGAGACAGTCTGTCCATTGTCTGCCTGTGGAGGCGCTGCTGGGCTGCCTCCATCTCAGCCAGGCTGCTGTTTATTGTTCGCCTAGTTTCCGTACGGGTGGGATTAGCCCTGCCTTCCCAGCGGTGGGGGTGGGGTTAGCCCTGCCTTCCCAGTGGTGGGCTCTTTCACTCTGCCGAGCCTGCTGTTCCCCGGTGCAGGATGTGTTAACTGCAAAACTCGCCCGGGAGAGGGACTCTGGTTGTTGGATCTTGTGGGGGAGGGGCCTGTCTGGTGGTATCCCCCTCCCCACTTTCAACTCCCCCTTTTGTGGGACAGGTAGTCCCATTTTGCAAGCATGTTTGGGATTAGTCCAAATCTCCGCCCTGGTCTGTGCTAACAAGGCACCTGTCTGTCTGGGGCTGCCGGCCTGGGCTGTTGCCTGGGTCTGCGACTCCAGGTGGTTCTCAGCATGGCAGTATTTTCCTGGTCTGTATACTGCGGAAGTCTCAGAGTGAATTGCTGTATCTGATTCAGAGAACCGAGGAGGTGATGCCCTCCCCCATTCTCTGTGCCTGATACACTTTCCAGGTGGGGCAGTGCCCCACCTTGCCTCAGCTGGATGCCTTTGGGCTGCTTTCACTGCCTTTTTTGGGGGTTAATCCTGCTGTTCAACCAGTCCCTTTAAAACAAAATCTGTACCTCGCTTGGAGACACAGATATCGCTCTGGTTCTGTCTCACTCGGTGGTAGCTGCACTCGGGAGAAGCTTCCTTTCAGCCATCTTCCCAGAGCAATCAGGCAAGGAAAAGAAATAAAGAGTATTCAATTAGGAAAGGAGGAAGTCAAATTGTCTCTATTTGCAGACATGGCTGTATATTTAGAAGACCCCATCATAGCAGCCCAAAATCTCCTTAAGCTGATAAGCAACTTCAGCAAAGGCTCAGGATACAAAATCAACGTGCAGAAATCACAAGCATTCCTATACACCAATAACAGACAAAAAGAGAGCCAAATCAAGAGTGAACTCCCATTCACAATTGCTATAAGAAAAAAATGCCTAGGAATACAACTAACAAAGGAAGTAAAGGACCTCTTCAAGAACTACAAACCACTGTTCAAGGAAATAAGAGAAGACACAAACAAATGGAAAAACATTCCATGCTCATGGTTAGGAAGAATCAATATTGTGAAAATGGCCACACTGCCCAAAGTAATTTATAGATTCAATGCTATCCCCATCAAACTACCAATGACCTTCTTCACAGAACTGGAAAAAAACACTTTAAACTTCATATGGAACCAAAAAAGAGCCCACATAGCCAATACAATCATAAGCAAAAAGAACAAAGCTGGCGGCATCATGCTGCCCAACTTCAAGATATACTACAAAGCAACAGTAATCAAAACAGCATGGTATTGGTATCATAATAGAGACGTAGACCAATGGAACAGAACAGAGTCCTCTGGAGAAACACCACACATCCACAACCATCTGATCTTTGACAAACTTGATAAAAATAAGCAATGGGAAAAGGATCCCCCATTTAATAAATGATGTTGGGAAAATTGGTTAGCAATGTGCAGAAAGCAGAAACTGGATCCCTTCCTGACACCTTACACTAAAATTAACTACAGATGGATTAAGGACTTAAACATAAGACCTAACACCATAAAAACCCTAGAAGAAAACTTAGGCAAAACCATTGCCTAGGACATAGGTATAGGTAAGGACTTCATGACTAAAACACCAAAAGCATGACAACAAAAGACAAAATAGACAAATAGATCTATTTAAACTTCAGAGCTTCTGTACAGCAAAAGAAACAATCATTAGAGCAAACTAGCAACCAACAGAATGGGAAAAAATTTTTGCAATCTACCCATCTGACAAAGGGCTAATATCCAGAATCTATAAAAAACTGAAACAGATTTACAAGAAAAAAACAAACAAACAAACCCATCCAAAAGTGGACAAAGGATATGAACAGACACTTTTTAAAAGAAGACATTTGTGAAGCCAACAAACATATGAAAAATGCTCATCATCACTGGTCATTAGAGAAATGCAAATCAAAACCACATTGAGATACCATCTCATGCCAGTTAGAATGGCGACCATTAAAAAATCTAGAGACAACAGATGCTGGAGAGAATGTGGAGAAATAGGAACACTTTTACACTGTTGGTGGGAGCGTAAGTTAGTTCAACCATTGTGGAAGACAGTGTGGTGATTCCTCAAGGACCTAGAAATAGAAATTCCATTTGACCCAACAATCCCAAACTATGGGAATGAGCAGAGCTAGATCATGAAGTCCTGTGAGTCATGTCAAGTTGCTGGGTGTGCAAAAGCCACTTAAGGGTTTTTACTATAGATATCAATTGATCATTTTTAGATTTGGGGAAAATCATTCAGAATGGAATGTGGAGAACTGATTGGGAGAAAATAAAGATTGGGAACTAGAAGAAGTAATTTAAATTACTAATTGTGGTGATTTAGTTTGGGTGAAAGCAGTGGAAATGGAGAGAATTGAATTGGAGAGATATTTAGACAGTAGAGTGAACAAGACTTGGTGACTGACTGAATTTGAGGAATGATGGAGATTGAAAGTCAATGTTAAACATGATTTCTGACCTAAAGAAGTAGTGGATGATGGGACCATTCACAAAGATGAGAAATACAGAAGAAGGATTAGGTGTGGAGCAGAGGAAGACTATGTTTGATGTACTTATGGGCATACAGTTGGGGATAACCAGTCAGCAGTTAGCCATGACAGTCTAAAGGAGAGGCGATAATCTATGTTCAAAATATAGATCTGGGGGGCGTCACTGTATCAATGGAAATTGAAGGTAGGGTGCAGATGAGATTGCCTAGGGAGGTAGCAGAGAGAGGGCAGGAAAAAGACCAGTGTATACCCTGGAGCAACTCCAACACGTTCAATGTGAAAAGAAGATCCCTCAAAATCGGAGGCAGCGGTTTCAAAATCAGGTTAAATGCATGACTTAGAAGATGGCCTTCCTTAGGATTGTTTCTCCACAATTCATTGGTGAATATGAACATCGATTAATATCCAAAGACAGCACGATGTTGTCAGCTGTAGATTCACTTTCTGTATTAACGTGATCTGGCTAGCATGTGTTTTACAGGTTAAAAGGCGTTTTCACATACATTCATTTCTTCATTCGATCCTGAAAAAATAATGCTAGTATCTATGAGGTAGTTGTTATCATTATTCGTATTTTACAGATAAGGACACTGAGACTTAGAGAAGTTCAATATTTTCAGCTCATTCAAGCTCACCCAGCTCCATCCCAGTGCCTCGGACCATCAATCCCATTATATGGCCTTTTACAGTGAACATACATTCAAAAACAGCCCTGAAGCTACGGCTGACAGAGGTGAATGAACAATTCTTGCTCTGAAAATGGAGTAGCCGAAATTGCATGTAGGTCTTTTAATGCCATAGAATCAGCCCTCATTACCTGCTGACTTGTAGCAACTATGTAGCAAATTTTTATGGTCTATGACTTCAGTAGCATTTTGAGTTTTTCATGTTGCTTTGTCTCAGTATGAAATTGGTCCTCTGTCTATCCACAGCAAGCATCATAATTGTTCTAGGAACTCACTAACGTTTTGCCAGAAGGTACATAGTTCCTTCTGAAAACAAAGAAATAAATAAATATTAACCCTAGTGATTATTTTTCTTCTTTAGTTCCAGACTCTCTGGTACCATAAAGTTAAAATATGGGGATATTATTTTGGAACCCGCAAGCTACTAAAATTTGCCACCAGGATTCTAATAATCAGTTTTGAGGGAATTGATAAGGAACCACAGTATAATTCAGAATTTAATGCAATAACACTGAAAGACCCTTGTAACTTTTTGTATATAAATTTATGCATCATTGCAGGACGGATTTACCTATAAATGTCTTATTAGTCCAACCTCAATCAAAGAAATATAAAATAAGATTTAAAACATCATATCCTCCACTTAAAACATTGTCTTGAGATCAATGACTTAATCAATATGAAAGTGATTAGTAAATAGCAAATAACCACATTATAATAAGTTCTTATTATTTGATTAATGATAATAATCCAGATTCTACTTCAGTCTGGCAGGGCCATACTGTCACAAAATATGTCACTGTTTGAAAATTCTACATGAGCAATATTTTACAAATCCAGATGAATTTAATCAACCCAGAGTAATTCCAGCATCAATGAAAACAGTATCCAGATTTAGGATTGGATATAGAAGGCTGATGTTACTAGAGAAAGAACTCCAGGGCCTTGATGAATGCTCATGGTTACATGAGTGGCTTCTTAGTAGTGGTGATATTTATTTCTCCAAGTCTAACTGCTCAATTCTCCTAGCAGTGTAAGCGCTGGAGTGATGACCCAGGGAATCATTTTGTGTTTCCTTGAATGGCTATTATGTACCGTGCAAGCCATTGCTTCTTTTGAAAAACCGGGTTCCAGATTTTGGTCTTCAGTTTGGTTGACAAGTGATCCTTGGCAATTCACTTTACCTTTAGTTTTGTTTCCTCATCTATAAAATGGGATTAAAATAATAATTCTTATACCACAGTTTTCACCAAGATATAAAAATTACTTTATTACTTTACTGTTTCTCCTGAGGTTTTATGATACATCTTTCATTTCAGAATTATTTTAATGCAACGTGACAGGAATATTAAAAGGAAAGTATTTTATTGGATATAAAGAACATGATGAGAAAAAGAAACATATGGGATTTGTGTAAAAGATCATGAACCTAATGAATCTCAGAAAATAGTAACTTTCTAAATTAATAAATATTTTTTCCCTCAAAGTGTTTATCTCATATTATGTTTCTATTTTCATTATCTTTTCATCAATTGTTTCCTAAATTCAAAATTTAGATTGTAGAAGCTAGGATTGAGATTCTTGGCAGGAAAATTACCAGGTTTGATTTCTGAGTATCCATCTAATTAGGACAATTGACAATTTGTGCCCTAGCTTGGAAATAATTTTTTTTTAAATTCAGAAACTGATAAATTCTAAAGTTACACACAAAGGGTCAAGCCCCTTGTGATATTATGGGGAATTATCTAAGAACTGGAGGCTATTTTTCTTTATAAAAGGGTAAGGAGACCAGGTGCAGCAGGTCATAGCTGTAATCCCAGCACTTTGAGAGGCCAAGGCAAGTGGATGGCTATAGCCCAGGAGCTTGAGACCAGCCTGGACAACATGGCAAAGCCCTGTCTCTACGAAAAAAAAAAGTGTTTATATATGTGTATGTGTGTGTGTGTGTGTATATACACTTATATACGTGTGTGTGTGTGTGTGTGTGTGTATGCACACCCACAAAAATTAGCCAGGTATGGTGGCAATCTCCTATAGTCCCAGCTATTCTGGAGGCTATGAGTCAAATGTTGCAGAGAGCTATGATCATGCCGCTGCACTCCAGCCTGGGAGACAGAGCGAGATTCTGCCTCAAAAAAAAAAAAAAAAAAAGAAAGAAAGAAAAGAAAATAAATGTTCACACCTATGCAAATCCTGTGGCATGGTAAATAAGCAGATAGCTCTGGGGTCAGATCACCTGGATTGGAATATTTATGTCTTTGCTTACAAAAAGGAAAGCCTCAAACTTTCCACTCCTCAATTGATTTTCTCCTGTAAACAGGAACCATCATAATATCTACCTTGTAGGTTTTATGTGAGAAGCAAATGATAAACAGCACGTGTAAAGAGCTTCATGCATTCTCTTGAGAAGCCAGCTCTTAAATGCACTTGCCGACTTCTGCCTAAAAGGATTGGCTTAGGTTTGCCTTCATCTGATACATACCTGTGATCCATGAGAATGAGACAACAAACAAATGACCAATCTAAGCCCCAATCATTCATGAGGCTATAAAACATAAAGTTCACAGGGGAGAAAAAGTTTTTCTTATGTATTCTTATCCTGATGTTCCAGAAAATTATTTGTGCCACATAAGTTAAATTGATAACCAGTCTGTGGATTCCAAGCTAATAAAATTGCCAAGAAGCTGTCACCCTCCTGGCGTCGAGTGTTAAACTGGAAAGAACTCCCAATACTATATATTCCATCCACCTTATTTCCTGAATAAGAAAATGAATTCCTTAAAATCTTGTATTATTTTTTATCTTTGTTCTATTACCCACCAACTCCTTTTACTACAGGCATAAACAAGGAACACAATAAGGAAATGATGGAAAGAGCTGAACCAGAATTCAATTCATTTTGGTTCAAATCCAAATAATGCTGAAGTGCTTTAGTATGAATGCTGTCTTCTCATCCAGTATCTCCTCTTGAAGGATGAAAGTAATTCTCTCTCAAGAGCTTCTGAGAGTTAAGAACAACGAACAACCACAAAAATCATTTCCTGTGAATTCATCTGTAATAAAACATCTAAAGGGAAAGCGACCTACTTGAAGGTTCTTCCAGTTAATTATAGCACGAGGCATAAAGGGTGACTTTGAGAGAACCAATTATTGTGGTATGCTAAAAGCAACATAAATTGGCAGTCTATGAATTCTCTGCCTCAACTCACTATGCACAGGATGAGTGCTTTCCTACCAAGACATAATGTTCCATTACTCAAGGGATAAAAAAGTGAGATCAGAAATTAAATTTTGTGGCACTAAACATAACCTTGGCTAGTATTTATAGATACAGGATGGTGCACAGAGGAGGCTTATTATTATTTGTTTTTTATTTTCCAATGTGGTGGAACCAATTTGTCCTGGTTTGCCTGGGACTTTCCAGGATTTAGCACTGAAAATCCCCAGGTCCCAAAAACCCTTGAGTCCCGGTTAAACCAAGATGACTGGCAATCATATTTCTCAAATCAAGTTAGTCCTATTCCTAAGCATAACTACAAAGTAATGTTGAGGGTTCCAAAAACTCCTTCAAAAAGAAAAGCACCTTTATCAGTTTGAAACACAGTATTTGAGAAGAGGTAAATAAAATTATATTCATAAAATGATTTAAAATTCTCCCTCTGGCTTTTTAGGTCTGCATAGTTGTTCATACATCACATGACATCAGCAAGACAATCTCAGACCTCTTCTGCCTTACTTTAGGGAGACAGGCTTCAATACAGACCACTTAAATACATCCCAATAATTGCTTTCATGGAAGAAGCTATGAGAATTATAGGAGGACAGGTGGAATATACCTGGAACAGTTGAGAAAAACTTCCCATAGGAATGACAGCTAAATTGAAATCTTAAAACAAATACATTCTTCGTTTAGTACTAGAAGACACCAAACAAAGCCTTATGCTAAGAGGGACAACTGGGCAGGTGTTTCTTGTTTGTTTGTTTTTTTAATACCATGCAACTTAAAACAGCAGACATTGCTGGGGAAAGGAGGTGCTCCAGGGCGACAGGAGGAGGGACAATGAGAAAGAGACCAGTGAATGCACCAGAAGGGGCATAGTTGGTTCCTCCAGGACAAACTTCACCCTTTTATCACATTTGTTTTGATTTCCTCTGGGAAAAATCTAGTCACTTGAGCCATTTTCCCTCAAGCTTAAAGTACCCAAATGCCCTTCCCATTTACAAGGAATCTTCAAAAAGCTAATGGAAAATAAGTGTTATGAAAAAACTATGTATGGACTTCAACATTTTTTGCACCAAGCCAAATTCATACTAACTTGTGTAACATGTTTGAACAAGGTCTAGTTTGAGGCACTAAGAAGGATAAGACATTAATTTTTTAAAAGCCCCTGTAGATGCAACGTGAATTCTGCTAAAATTGAAGCAAGAACAAACATTAAATTTTTGGTGAAACTTGGGTGGAGGAATGGTGAAATCATTGTGGCTTTATGAAAACTTTATGGGAACAATGTCCCAAAGAAACCAGCAGTTTACAAATGGGTAACTCTTTTTAAGAAGGAATAAGACAATGTTGAAGATAAGGGACAAGACGATGTTGAAGGTGAGTAACAGCAGACCAACCACATCAATTGGCAAGGAAAAATTAATCTTGTTTGTGCCCTAATTGAAGGCCAGCCATTAACAACAGAAGCAATAGCCAACACCACAGACATCTCACTTGGCTAAAGTTGACATCTCAATGGCTACCTCTTGGTAGTCAAGAGCAAACGTTATGGCAAAAGTGGACCAAGAACAGAGGTCATGGCAACAGTTTTTGGGGCTGCTCAAGGCATTTTGTTTGTTGACTTTCTGGAGGGCCAAAGAACAATAACAACTGCTTATTATAAGAGTGTTTTGAGAAAGATAGTCAAAACTTTAGCAGAAAAACACCTGGAATAGTTTCACCAAATAGTCCTTCTCCATTACAACAATGCTCCTACTCATTCTCTCAACAAACAAGGGCAATTTTGTAAGCACCTCAATGGGAAATCATTAGGAATTCATCTTACAGTCCTGATATAATCTCTTCTGACTAATTTGTGTCTTGGAGTCTTAAAAAAAATCTTTAAAAGGCACCCATTTTAGTTAATAACGTAAAAAAGATTGCATTAACATGGTTAGATTTCCAGGAACCTCAGTTCTTTAGGATTGAAATAAAATGGCTGGTGTCATAGCTTACAAAAGTGTCTTGAATTTGATGAAGTTTATGTTGAGAAATGAATTTTATATTTTTTATTTTTATCTCTTAATCCCATATTTCCATTTACATTTTGAAGTCTCTCAGATATCTATTAAACTCAATTCACCCTTCAATGCTCCTCTGGGCATCTCCATTTTCAACAAATCTTCCTCTGTCTTTGTAATTATTCCTGACCTTCATCTTTCACCGCCTCCAAACTCCTCACCATGTGTGTCACATATTTATGAGTTTTATCACATTTGATTTCCAGTATTTTTAAATTATTATTCATTAAACCAACAATATTTTTTGAGAACCTACTATGTGCTAGGCACTCTTCCAGGTACTGCTAAAATGTAGCAAACAAGTCAGAAATAATCCCTGGTCTCCTGGAGCATATAGTGCTTTAAAAAAAAAAAGAAAAAAACAAAGAGTATAAGCAAAAATGTACAGACCATGTCTATACAGACATCAGCTGTATCCTCTACAGTGTCAACAAAAATAGCTGTGGTACATACTAGGCAATTAACAAATATTTGTTGACAATTAATTAAAACAGTAGTGGAATTGTTCATATTAGGAAACAAAAATAGAAGCAGCGTAAAAGAAATGGTATTAAATATAGAGGTTATTCAAGGGTCCCATTAAAATGTGATGATAAAAGTAACCATCCCGGTCCATCCACCAAGATGGCCACATAGGAACAGCTCCGGAGTGCAGTTCTCAGTGAGAGTGACACAGAAGACAAACGATCTCTGCATTTCCAGCCAAGGTACCAGGTTCATCTCAATGAAACTAGTTGGACAGTAGGTGTAGCCAAGGAGGGCAAATTGAGCCAGGGTGGGGCACTGCCTCACCAGGAAGTGCAACTGGCATGAAGGCCCTCCCTCCTACCCAACGGAGGCCATTGAGGACGTTTCTGGCCACTCCAGAGCTCCAGTTTGGATGCTGCACTTCTCCTGTGGTCTTTGCAACCCACAGACCAAGAGATTCCTGCCTGCTGACAGGTGCCACGGGTTTCCAGGGCAAATCTGGGCAGCACTGTGAGTTGCCAGCACAAATCTGAGCAGCCGTTTTGACTGGCGCCTCCTACGAGACAGAGTTGCCCATACCCCTGAGAGAAAGGGGGCTGAAGGCAGGGAGCCAGGTGATCTGGATCCGTGGGTCCCACCCCCACGGAGACAATCAAACTGAATCTCACTGGCTTGGGATTTTCACAGTCAATTCAGCAGTTTGAGCTCAACCCTGGACAGTGGAGCTCTGTTGGGAGAGGGGTGTCCACCGTTACCGAGGCAGCTCTAACCTTACCTGTGTAAACAAAAGCACAAAGAAGTTTACACAGCAGCTGGGGGAGCCCACAGCAGCTCAACAACACCTCTGCAGGCAGACTGTCTCTAGACTCCCTACTTGCTGGGCAGGGCATCTCTGAAAAAAGGCAGGAGCCTGTCAGGGACTTATAAAAAAGAATGAGCTACGTTTCTCTAGATAGCTGTGTTGCTTTTGATGTTGTGTTACTGTACACAGAAGTGTGTGCCCTAAGCCTCTGTGTGTGGTCCATATAGGAAGCCTTGTATCCCTGCGAGTTAAGTACTGCTTCCATTCATTGTTTATGCTGGAATTTTTCTCCCCATGGAATGTAAGTAAAATTTAGTGTTTGTCACCAATAAATGGTAATACTAATTTTTTTTTGTTAATTTATTCTCAAATGCCACGACTGCTAGTTTGGTCCCCTCCCAACTTGCCCCTACCTTTTTTTTATTTTTAAGAAAAAACTTTGTAATGCTTGTGATTCTGTCTGGGCAAAAATCTGAAGATCTGAAATACCTTTGTATCAAACCATTGATCAATAAACAGCTACTAATGAAAAACAACAACAACAACAGAAGCAATAGCCAGTAACAGACAAACAGAGAGCCAAATCATGAGCCAACTCCCATTCACAACTGCTACAAAGGGAATAAAATATCTAGGAATAAAACTAACAAAGGACGTGAAGGACCTCTTCAAGGAGAACTACAAACCACTGCTCAAGAAAATAAGAGAGGACACAAACAGATGGAAAAGCATTCGATGCTCTTGGTTAGGAAGAAACAATATCATGAAAATGGCCATACTGCCCAAAGTAATTTATAGGTTCAATGCTATCCCCGTCAAGCTACCGTTGATCTTCCTCACAGAACTGGAAAAAACCACCTTAAATTTCATATGAAACCAAAAAAGAACCTGCATAGCCAAGACAATCCTAAGCAAAAACAACAGAGCTGGAGGCATCACACTGCCTGACTTCAAACTATACTACAGGACTACAGTAATCAAAACAGCATTGTATTGGTACCAAAACAGAAATATAAACCAATGGAACAGAATAGATGCCTTGGAAGTAATGCCACACACCTACAACCACCTAATCTTTGACAAACCTGAAAAAAACAAGCAATGGAGAAAGGATTCCCTGTTTAATAAATGGTGCTGGGAAAACTGGCTAACCATGTGCAGAAAGCTGAAACTGGATTCCTTCCTTACATCTTATACAAATATTGACTCCAGTTGTATTAAAGATTTAAACATAAGACCTAATACCATAAAAACTCTAGAAGAAAACCTAGGCAATACCATTCAGGGCATAGGCATAGGCAAGGACTTCATGACTAAAACACCAAAAGCAATGGCAACAAAAGCCAAACTAGACAAATGGGACCTAATTAAACTTAAGAGCTTCTGCACAGTGAAAGTAATAATCATTAGAATAAACTGGCAACCAACAGAATGGGAAAAATTTT